>NC_090935.1:1006844370-1007469370 GCF_040938575.1 Ambystoma mexicanum | reverse complement strand
GCCCTTTTGTCATCAGGCAGGAAATCTAGCAGGGGAGCTATCTTGAACCAGAGCTCCCGGTCGTAGCGGGCCACGATCGCTAAGGCATTGGCCGCCTTAATCGTCGTTGCCGCGCCGTCGAGATGACTCGTCCCATAGAGTCCAACTTCTTACCCTCGCTATCCGGCGGGGAAGTGGAAGCCGCCACGGCCGCTGCCTTCTTCTTAGCCGCTGCTGAGACGACCGAGTCTGGCGCGGGCTGGACCCTGAGGCACAAGGGGGCGGCATCGAGGACTCGGTACTTCTTCTCGTACCTGTCCCTCTTGACGGTTGTCGTGACAGGGTTCTTGAGGACAGCAAGCCCCTCGTCCCAGATGTCGTTGAGTAAAGGCACCGCAAGGACCGTCTTCATCTTAGCCTCTCGTCGTTGGGACAGAAACCCCTCCTTTTTCTGTTCTTCAGGGCAGAGCTGGAAGAGCTCGGATGCCCTGGTTATCATGGCGTGGAAAAAGCCAACCTCGTCAGCTGGGGACGCCCGCGGGGTGGGGGTGGTGACGATGGGATGTCTGCTGTGTCCTCGCCGCCGCCGCCGTCCGTATCCTCTCCCGGCGAGGGGGATGAGGTGTCCACCGGCCTCGCGGGCACGAAGGGCGGAGAGGGGTGGACTCTCCTCCGCTAGTTCGAGGGTTTCCCGACGGACCTGGTTCTGGATCCTCCGTCGGGGTCTAATCTCGTCCTTATCTCGGTACATAAGGATTGGATTGCCAACAAAATGGCCGCCGAGCTATCCTGGGGCTCAGGCAATGGCTGCGACTGACGGGATGGCCGCTCCACTGGGCCACTGGGCCCTGTTCATCGTCCTCGTCGCCATCTTCTATCTAACCTTCTCGAACCTCTCGTTGAGGTTTATGAACCTCTCGTTGAGGCCTATGGACCTTTCTTTGAGGCCCCTCTCAGTCTCCACCAGTTCCGCCTCAGAGGCTGATTCCAAGTCTGTAACGGCCACCGCCCCCCCCTCTTTTTCAGCAAAGGGCTTCACGTGGGTCTTAGCGGTTGACTGGAAAGAGGAATCCCTCCGCGGCGGCAGGGATACTCTGGGCCCATAGGCCGTTTCCATTGGCGTAGTCTCAGCCGGCTCCACCAGGGTCGCAGAGACCACTTTGGTAGAGGCCTTAGACGGGTGGATCAAGGCCCTCACCACCTTAGGTGCGTCCCGGGCCTTCGCCTTGGGGGGAGGGTCAACGCCTCGCTCCCCCTTAGAGATTGACCGGGTCCGCTCCAGCGGCCTACCCGGGTTCTCAGACTTCCTTTTCCCCGAACCAGAGCGCTGGCTCGTGGTTGAACGTGCCAGGGAAGTAGCGCCCTGCTTGGCAACCGAAGAGCCCGACCTTTCGGCGCTCCCGGAGCCCGCAGACTCGCGGTGCTTGGCCTTCTGTTGGGCCCCCTTCGCCGGGGCGCCCTCAAAGGATTTAGAAGCCCGCTCAGACGACTTCTTCGCCTTCTCACTTGCTGTGCCCTTCTCCAGCCAGGTGGCGAGGCGGGAACGACGATCTTGTTTGGTCCGTTCTGAAAGGTTCTTGCAGAACGCACAGTCCTTCTCCACGTGCGTCTTGTCCCCATTGTGGCAGTAGACATCGTGAATGCTCGTCCTCCTTGAAAATGTTATATAATCCGCATCCAGGGCAGTTCCTGAACAGCTTGGATCCGGGTGTCGAGCACCCTTTTTCCTGGGCCATGTCCGTTGAGGTAGGCCGCAGATCTTCCGGAATCCTCCAAGAAGTGTAAACTCGATGAAAACTTCACCCTTGAGGGGCGTAGAATAATTCCGAAACGGGTCCCCGTTTTCGGAAGTAGAAATGGTGGCGCTTGAGGCTCAATTAAACCGAAAAAATGAGAAAATCTCCTGAGAAAACGTGAAAACGCAGTAAAAAACTCGATAGCTAAACACGAGGACTCCCAACACTTGAGCGTGCGGTAAAAATCTGAGGATAGCTGCCAGAGGCGGGGCTTAGGGAGAGGGCAGTCATTGGCTGGGGGCAGTATGACCCAGAGACCAGTGATTGGTTACTACTAAGAAAGACAGATCAGAAACAGAACATACTGATTTTTTCTTTAACGAGGATTCCCAGCCTGACGACGGGGAATATTCATGAGCATGTGAATCCATGCCAGACCCCATGCTGGAGAATTGTAGACCTTTGTGTAATCTGTACCATTGCTCATTTGCTCTTGAGATAAGTCTGGCTGCTCTGCTACAACTTTAACAGTGTAGTACGGGCTTGTACCAAAGGTGAACTTGTATTACCACTTGTAGTCTTGTGTGTAGTGGTCGCTAAGGGCACTGCATGGGATTCTGCCCAACAGACTACGATCGAACACTGAGCAAAATGGATCGATAGCCGTGTCGAGGTCCACTAAGCCCCTGTCGAAAGTTACCAAGCAGTAGAACTGGAGGAGGATATCTTTCAGATGAGGAATCTGCGGCAGAAAAGCAATCCATTGAAACACTGTAGGCTAAAAACTGAACTAAAGGAGGAAGGTTCATACGATTGCTCACAAAAGCCTGCTTTAAAAGCACAAACTATAAGAAAAATATGTCCAACATTAACATCCGATACATCATGTATAACAACTATCTCTGCAGGGTAAGAGTTAATCTTCAGACTTCCAGCAATACAAGACCATCATTTCATTAAAAGTAACAGAGGAAATTGACCATGGTGAAACACAGCTACAATTTGTCACTTCTTCAAAACACCACACTAATCTCTTTGCAATTTATTAGCATGTAGGTATGTGCAGCAGAGTGACATTGAAGCTCCAGCTTTGTATTTGACAGATAGGATGCAGCACTTAGTTTGCCATAAACTAACATGAACAAGGTAATTGACCAACTCTTGTTTTCTCCAGAAGGAGAGGTTGCAATGTTCAGTCTGACATATTTTATCCAGAAAGGGCTTCTTCAAGCCAGTGTGCCCTGTCTGTGGCATGGCCTTCAGCCATGCTCGGGGCAACTCAGAGCTAACTTATCATCCCACTGGGCATGGCACTTTGACCTGGAAAGAGCATCCGGATATGCCCTGGACACCTCTGAACCACCCATTTGGCATGGCCTGCAGTCCCATCTTGTGGCTACTTTCACCATGGAAGGGCATTCAGGACCCCCTGTTCCCCTCTGCCCCCAATACATCCTCAACCCCTCCTCGGCCTGTGGCAGGGAGGGATAAAAACGTGACGTTTCAAGCTACAAGCCAGGCATAAAAAGTCACGTGCCATGACAATTCTCTACATAAAACACTACCATTTTGTACACATCTCTTTTCACTGGCTGGTGACTAATGCAAATTTGAGTCCTGGCCTGTGGTGATTGTACCCCACATGGTGGCCATTGACCATGGCCAGAGGGTAATGTGATTGGCCTTTGACATGCCCTGGGCCAGGCCTACAGTTCTGAATGTTCAACTAGCCACTGCAAGGTAAGGAAAGTGGTCTTATATAGTGCTTGTCTGACAATGTTAGTCTTGCTGCACAAGGCTCCGAACAATAAAGCGGTTATGGAGTATTCGTGGGAAAGTAGGGAAGGAAACCTGTTGAGTGCGGGTCAAAAGCACCAGATACCCATATCAGTATGGATACTTCAGTGTGCGGGTGGGATACGCTGGAGCAGGCTAACCCTAAAGATTACAGAGCGGTTAAGTAATTTGTTCTTCTAATGGATTCCTTCCTCCCACAGATTCCTCATCTACGATAGACTTCCATAACAGCATGAGGCTCGGGAGGAAAGCAAAGTACACCACCTAGACCAGAGTTGCAGAGGGGCATCCTGCCCCAAAAGGGAATCCCAGCAGTAATGCTTAATACACGTGTGCAGAGAAGCCCATGGTGCCACCTTGCAGATTTCCAGGACAGCGACTCCTGCATGCAGGACAGAGGTAGCAGTCACCTCTGAGGTAGAATGAGCTCCGACGCCCTCAGGAACCTCCTTTCCAACCAGATGACTGCATTCTGAAATACAGAGAATGATCCACCTTGACAGGGTCCATTTAGTCACATCCCTGCCAGCACGTGTACCATCATAACCAACAAAAAGCAGGTAATCTTTCCCAACGTCCCTCATCCGAGAGACTTAGAAGCTAAGAGCCTACACCGGTTCCAGCCGATAGAAGCATTACTCCACCTTGGGAGGATGGGGTGGAGGAAAATAAAATACCCTGTTACCCCATGGGGGGGGGGGGGGGATTTCTCTCAAGGGAACCAATGTCTAAAACCTTATTTGACCTGCTGGCCTGCATTCCTGCCATGTCAGGCATGGATAGCTGGGTTCCAAGAACTGTTTCATTATAATTTATTTTAAAAATCCTCACTAACAGAACTACGGAACAAATATGGTACATGTCCAACACAAATAGGACAGTAGAAAAGAAGGCTATGGGAAGTGAGCAGTCCATGGTGCACAGAAGGGAACACCTATGCAATCTCCAGTCAGAAGATAAGATAACATGGTCATCTTTAAAACAACTGGAAAAGATGGTTTCAAGTAAAAATAGGTAGTATGCTTGTCTGTATGCTATTTGGGGGAACTTATGGCAAATAGCAGGACTTCCTCATAGTACATCAGTCTAGGACATCTTACTGACTGTTTTGGGGGCATTTATATGAAAAACCGTTTTCTAAGTTCGTTATTTATGACTGTCATATGTTGGAGGCTAGGAGATCGGATTGGGGTGGCCCTCAGGTCCGCCAAATGCTCCATGATTAAGGTCACAGAGATGGTATATGATGGGTCCCCGGCTCTCCACAGCCCATCCCATTGCCTTGTGTGTACAGCATGCCATATTAGCTGTAAAACTTTTACTGCCTGGGATGCATCAATATAGTGGGAGAAGATCCAGAGTGTTGAGGAGAATGAGGGGGCTGTGGGTCTTTACTTTGCCTGCATTCACTTTGCCATATATTCACTGTGACACGTATTTCTCCATACCTTTACTTCATGTTGTTCACTTCTCCCAGCATTCACTGTCATTACATGGAGAGACCCTCTTTACCTCGCCCTTCTTTTCAACTCCATATTCTTAGCCTCTGCCATCCCTTGACCCCTGCCCACCATAACCTTAAGCTAACCATAACCATTGCTACCCTCACAATGTGAAGGTGGAGACAACATAAAGGCATGACCATAGCAAAGGGCCTGACAAACTAAATGTCTGGTGATGTGTATGGAGATGAAGTGAAGACAGTTTTCTGGGCTTAGTCTAGGGGGAAACCTAACAAGGCCACTCCAGGCTCACTGTCCTACGTGATCAAGAGCAACAGAGGCAATTAAAGAAACCTTGTTTACAGTGGAAGACTTGTTTGAGAGCTCTGCTGGGGATACAGGGTGGCAGGTGGACAGCTAACTATCCTTCGCCTGCTCACGTGGGCCCATGCATATTGGAATCAATTCACCATGGAAGTCTTAAGGGCATGCAGTATAGATGAGGTGCCAACCCTCTGGAAAGCTGTATAAGTATGCTGCGTGGACAATGATTTCAAAACAGCGAACCAATGTTTAGTGTACCTCGGCAAGTGGAGCCACAGGGCAGGTGCTCTGCTAGCCAAAAACAATTAGGCCATGGCAATCAAAGGCCATATTCTTACTGCTCACAGCTGAGCAGCCAATTACATGCCACTATCAAAGCTACACCAACCTATAAAAGCGAAGCATAATCGAGCAAAAGGGAGGTGTGGGAATTGGGATTATGGATGAGAAAGCTAGAGCATGGTAGTGTGGAAAGGAAGTGAAGGAGAGAGCAGATAGATGACAGTGGAGAGGAGGTGGAGTGGTGAAAGGAGCAGAAGAATCAACACAAATTAGGTGCTGGAGAGATCGAAAAAGAGGCAAGAAAGACATAAGAGGCAGGGAAAAGAAAAAGGTGGTAGATAGGAGAAAGAGAAGAGCAGTATAAGTACAGCACTAGAACTGGCAGAGCAGAATGCTAAACATTTATTTTTAAACTAGGACATGCAGCATGAGAGAAACGAGGAAAGGGAAAAGCAGGGGGCAACATTTCAAGTTGCAAGCTACTAAACAGGCATAAAAAGTCACTCGCCACCAACATTCTACAGAGACACAATATTTCCTGCTCACCAAGAGTCAATTATTACTAGCTAATGGTTGAGTGTACGTTAGGAGCCCTGTGAAAAGCCAATGAAAGGTGTGGAGGAGGTGGATAGGAAGGAACGCCTCTAGCATCCCAGTTGTACAGAAAATTACAGTGGTGGAGACATTGAAGGCCTGCCATCAGAATATGCTCATTACCACCAGCCAAAAATACCCAGGCATCTTCATCTGTACAATTGCCCAATGGAATTGGAAAAATAACGGGTACGGGTGGGTGCGGGGGGGTATGGTGGTGGCGAAGTCCTGGTGGTCAAACACCAAATTCTGACATCAAAAAACATGAAAGATGCAACAAAATTCAATAAACTGCTAAAGGGCATTATGCATCCTGGCAAGGACGCATACCCCACCAAGGAGGCCCTGGAAGGACAAAGGTCCATGGGCCTAAACAAATCCAACCTAACTGGGGAAAACCCAACACCCATGGGGCAGGGTCAAAGCCTAATCCATGCTGGTTGGCTAAAACAACAAATTTTAAAAAAAGGAAACATCTGGTTTTGCATAGCCCGTCACTCCCTCGGCTGTGGCAGGCCCTAAAGATCGATCCTACCCTTCGTGTCAGGATCAGTATTTTATTTGTTCATTTTCCTGGAGCTGTTTTACCAGACTGTTCTCTCATCTGAGGCTTCAGCGATGCAAATACCATTTGCTGCTACCAAGTCCACATGTGCTTCTTGTTTAGAGAGATTAGGAGACCCAGTTTCCTTGTGGTGCAAAGTTCCTCACACAGCTAGCTCAATTGGCTCCAGTGGTTAGTGCCAGCCTTTGTTAAAATAGCCAGGTATTGTGCTATGTGGGTGGATGTGGACAGTCATTGGTGCTGCCTGACTTGCACAGCAAGGGTTACACTATTACTTGTGAAAGATGTTTGGATTCCAGCCTCACATCGCATTTGAGAAAAAATCATAGGAAATGGTCAACACAGATTGTGGCATCCCCGGATGATTGAGGGTACACAAATTCTTTGAATGAATGTCACATGGACATTGGATGCAGAGTTGCACACTTTGCCCCCGATTGCCCATAGAGCCAAACCATGTTCTGTAGCAAAGCTGTGCCTGCAGTCATGACAGCAAAGGATGTCCAATGAACAGAGGGGTTGAAAAAATCTGCAATCCCCCTCCTTTGGCCCAGATGGCACAGCTGATTCGCAAGCCAAACTATGCACTGCATTCAAGGAATGCCTTGCTCGATAGTCCCTGCACAATCGGTAGAAGCAACAGATACCAAATGTACAGGCAACCAAACGACCCACAAGGTAATACTTTATCAAAGAAAGAGTAGGCAACAAAACAAAAAGGAACACAAAAGAGAAGTCTATTCCCTACTTGACCGACCTACGATGGAAAAAGTCAGCACAGCAGCTGTGCCTTCACCGTAGTAGAAAGCAGCACCCTTGCAAAGTTCTGCAGTAATGTTTCCCTTCAGAACAAAAGTATCACTGCCAGGTCCATTACAGCCCTATTTGCTTGATGATCTTACTCTTCACCAATGTGGATAACCAACATGAACCACCACTCACCTCGCAAGGACCGAAGCATTGACTGTCAGTGGGCAGAAATAACATAACTCAAAAACTTGGTTAACCTTCTGACAGGTAAGTGATTGTAAAGATCCATAAAATTGGATCTAATCTTATCCTATGTTCATCGGTCATATCATGCAACATCAGGACCAGTATACAAAATAAGCCAATCAGTAGTTAATCAGTCCCATCCTTTGAGTCCTAGGAGACAGAACCCTGGTTGAGCCATTAGACATGGTTATTTGCGTGACACAAATTTGGTATCCTAAGGTTCTGGTTGACATTTCAGATGGGCATTATTTGTAATGGACAAAATGTATATTGTGTCATTATAGCTAGGTACCCGTATGTGCCAATTAGACAACTTCACTTGCTTAGGTCTTCTGGAACACTGAAAATTCTGGCTACCGATTACATTAATTTGTTTAACATGATTGCAAAGGGACTTTAAAAATGCAGCATTTGGTTCCATTTAGAGAATCCTTTGGTCATGCTTTTGTGTTAAAGGCTTTCTATCTGTCCGACTGGGCATGCACGCTTTGCTGCAACCTTTGACTTGCATTTTTAGAACAGACCTGATTGGGAGTTTGTGGCATTCAGTTAAAGGACAGCTTATAAGAGGGGTTGGAGGAGTAACAGGAATTGGAATGGGCTGCACCTCCATGAAGAGGTGAACACAAGGCAGCTACCCTGGGGCCAAAGATATTCAGAAGTAATAGAAAACAAGCCACCCTTTGGCCAACAGAGCTGCAGCAGAGAGACAATGAAGCAAGGAGGATGATGTGAGGGGGTGGGTGCAGACAAGATGGCAATCTGCAATTTACAAGGGGAGTCAAACATGAAGTGCAAAGGGCAGAGAGAAAATTGGGTGTACAAAATATAAAACATGAACACAGACACAGGGAGGGTGAAGATATCCAACAAGTGGGCGATGTTGGGGACAGTGATTTTGAAGGAAAAGTGGATAACTAGGAGTACATTCAATGAGGTCTTGGAGGGCACTAGTGATGAATTTCGAGGGGGAAAGGCGAAAAATCCCATGTTGATCTGCGAGGGACATCGATGTTGAACAGATCATGTAACTATATTTGTATCCAATATGTGGCCATCTTTTTAAACATTCAAATCAACAGTTACTTTTACAGACTTCTCCACGAAAATGTTAAGGTTCAGTTGGGTGACATGCAAACATCTTAACATCTACTATGAGTGCAGTAGTCGACCAATCCTGCTGTAAATTCTGGCACGCATCTAAATTTCGGCTGCAACTAATTTTGTTTCTGAGAGACGTATTACCAGATAATGAGTAAATGAGGAAATATTTAACCTGTCAAATTATTGTGATAATTTATTTGAGGATTCCGCAAAGACTCAGTCAGAGCACTGAAGAAATCCCCTTCATACAACCATGCTGGCTCAAGCAATTTAATACAAAAAAATACATTTACAAACTTGTTGAAAGGGTATTAAAAAATTGTCTGGCAGCTACTACAATGCAAACATTGTGATTTTTCACTGGGCTGCTGAGAGCAATTGCACATCAGCAATGAAAGGTTCTTTAAGAAAATAAAGGAGGAAATATATGAATGCCAGAGTTCCACGTGTATTTACTTAAGTAAACATATGCAAAGGAGTACTTTGGTGCCAAGATAAATGAACCACCTTTCCATAGAGACAGCAGCACAAATGTGAAATCTGGATTTCTTACATTGCCGTGACTTCAATGTTATTCTACTCAAATTACTAAGAAACGGAGCACAAACTACAGGTTATTTCACTGAAACTAGTCTCGCCTTGAGGATAATTTTTTTTTAATAAGTCATTTTATTATTGGGTTTTCTTTTAACAAACATCAACATATTGATTAGAGTACAAATAACCAGCAGGCCGGCCAACCACCCAGTACCCCAACATCCCCACAGCTTTCAGCGTGGTGACCTCCCCTCTTACTTAGCCTCCTGTTTGTCTGTACGCTCAGCCCCCTCTTATACATTGCATATCAGACAGCCAAGCGGGGTCGGAATTAACAAACACCATTTTTTCCATATCTTTTGATATTTTGCATTAAAGACTCTGTTTCTGCAAGTTATTTCTTTCATCACCCGACATTGTTCCATTCCCCCTTTCCACATACTCGGTGTTGGGATTTTCTTAGTTCCCCATTTGGTCGCTAGATCCCACTTAACCATCAGGGCGCTGTGAACCAGCTTTTTCTCCCATCTGGACCCTTTGTGCCCAACCCCCACCCCCTCAATATGAAGTAGTAGCAGTTTGGGAACTCTAGGAATTTTAAGCACCAGTAGCCTTGATAAGTTGTTCAATATTTTGTAAAAAGTTGCCTTGATCGTAAGGCAATCCCAGAGTAGATGGAACAAAGTTCCTGCCCCCTTCCACATTTCAGTCAAATATCAGCAGATCTGCCCATTTTATAAAGCCTGTCCCTGGAATCTTATACTGTATAGATCTCAACCTAGTCGACATGTTAACTTCTCTTGTAGCCCTCAACTCTTCCTCCTCCAGTGGCTTTAGATCAACTTCCCATGTAGTCTTCAGTATCGCCATAGGCGGTGTTATTTATGACCCGATAATATATTGTTAGAGCCTTCACTTCCATCTTTTCAGAAAGTAGACTGGCCTCCAGTGGAGTGTGTTCCGTGATATCTATATACACCAGAGTATGGGGAGTGTCCCCCCTCATCCTCATCACTCCCAATTTCATGTGCAAGTGCTTTGCCCCTCCGAACACCACCACAAGGTGAGATGCCCAATAACATTTTCAGATATCTGGTACCACCAGACCACCTTCGCAAACCAACCTAATTAGTGTTTTCAATGCTATCCATGGGGAGCTTTGACCCCAGACAATACCTCTGATTATTGCCTCCGATTATTGCCTCTAACTTTGCGAAAAGTAATTTTGGGACTTCCACCACAGTGTTCTGTAAAATATAACAGTCTGGGATGTGCCATCATCTTAAATAAATTAGCTCTTCATATCAGTGTAAGTGGTAGATTGCCCAAATGTTTATCATCCTCCTGCAATCTATACATACATTTTTAGATCCATATTATTGGTTTGGAATGGAGATTCCTCCTTATGCATCTCGATACTGAGCTATTTGAACAGTTTGTCAGTAACCTGAAAGGGGCATTCTTCCGGTATCGCCTAAACTCTGCATCCCGCCCCCCGCCCTCCCCCAAATCAACGGTACGATGACAAATGTATCCCAATTTATTGTGCAGTGTTAGGGAGAATTGTCAGAAATGTGCTAAATCCCTTCTACCTTAGAGACCGCCCGCACCTTTGGACTTTAATTTCTAACCTGGAGAGAGTGGGACCTTTTACCCCCCCAATTGGTCATGTTTTTTTCTGTGATTTGGACTATGTGTTTCTTTTGGTTGTGGAGTCTGAAACTCCATAGGCATCATCTTTACATTGTGACACACAGCACCTTCAGTGCAGTGTCACAGGGAAGTCTCAGATTTCCCAAAGGTTTAAATACCTTCTCTTGGTGAAACTACTGTTTCCAGGGAAATTGAAGTGAAATTGACTTTGCTTACGTTTTGTAACTTTCTAGATACAGCACAAACGATCTTACAATAGGGTGATGGAGGGGTTACTTAGTATCCCCCTTTGTCTAGTTTCTCATGTAACATTTTTGTGTTAACCTTTCTATACTTAATGGCTGGTGGCAGTGGTTTTCCTACCATTGTGTGTTTCTACCGCGGGCTGCAATTGCAGCTGCAGAAAAGTACCCATGGGTGCCCATTCTGTCAAAATGGCCCGGTCTTCTTTTTTCGCCATTTCTTGTTGAAAAGGTCCTTGAGATTTACTCTGCACCCCAAACCAGGTTTGGTCCCTTTTTTTGTTTTCTCTTTGGCGGGATTCACTGGTGAAGGCCGCCTCTGGCTCCAGTATGTCTGGCAGGGCAGTAAGTGAGGGAGGTGCCCGAAACTCTGTGCTTAATCACCTTGGTTACAGGAATGCACCCAAAGGTGATTGGCCGGCTGGCTGTCCTTCTAGGACAGCCACCCTGCTGTGTGATTGACAGCTAGGCTGGAATGAATGTGGGAAACCTGCATAAAAGGTGAGGCTTTTTACTTGGAAGGCAGAGTCGACCACTGGACGAAGGAATCCGAAGAATAACTTGGAAGAGACCCCCTGCTACAACTCCTGGGCCTTTGGTTTGCCCGTTGAAGCCCTGCTGCAGTGCCAAAGCTCTGAATTAGCCTCGACTAGAAAAGACCTGCAAAGGACGACTTCTCCCCTTGGGTTGGTGGGACCAATTGACCCCAAAACGAGCTCATCTGGAAATGCTCTCGGAGCTGGCTGTACTTCCACTGCTGCTGCAGGAACCGAAGTGCCAGGGAGAGGAACACCAGAATCGAGTGAGTGTCTTTAAGACGGACCCAAGCTTTTGGAAGATCCTCCGGACTCCCAGGAAGCAGGACTGACCAAGCCTGAGCCACCTCAACAGAGTGCTGGACCCCAGATGTGAGGAAAGTCCATAGTGGTGTCTGAGAACCACAGTGGTGCTATTTGCTAGAGACGCAAAGAGCTGAAACCGTGAAGTGCAGCTGATCTGAAGTTTGCCCATTGCTGCCACTGACCTTCCATTCGTAGTCCAGGAGTCCCCAGACGTCCTCCCTCTTGTCCCCACAACGGAGGCCCAGGAACAAAGTATCTGCAGACCTACACAGGAACAGAAGCCAGCTGGAACCAATTTCTTCTAACCAAAAGGTACTGTAAAACGAAGGGTACTTCCCTCTTGTTGTGTAGCCCGACTAGTTCTCAGTTGAGACTTGTCTTGGTTGCTTTTGCAGAGTTGCTTGCAGCTTTGCCCCTCAAGCCTTTCAGCTTGCGGCCCTTCAGTGATTCTATTTTTTCTACAAAGACTCCTAAAACATTGTACAATACTTTTCCTTGCCTACAAGAGGTGCATCAGCTCACCTAGACCTTTGTTCAATTAACATTGGCTGCCTGGCTCCCTGAAAGACTCTTCTTCCCTCCGACTTTGTGCTTTACCTTTCCACCAGAAAAAAGGGTCAATTTACTTTGCATTCGTGGTTCAAAAGTACTTACCTGCTTCAGAATATTCGTTTGACCTTTGTTTTATTCCAATCAATTTTCTTTTACACCAATCTCAGTATTGCTCTAAATGTAGCAGTAATATATTAATGTCCACAGTGTCCTAGTTACTTAAGTCACCTCAGGGCGTAGCAAGAATATGCATGCCATCCCAAATGGGTACTTGCTGATTTAGAGAAGCTGTGTATTTTGAAGTGTATTTTTGTGTTATACATATATATTGCTCCCGTCTAAAGAAGGCTTATTCAACTGACTGTTGAATTAATAATTGTTTAATCAAGAAACCTGGAGTGCAAGTTTATTTGAACACTTGTCATTGGGAATCTCTGCGTAAAAACCATAATGCGCACATTGAGCCCTCTTGTGATCGTGTGAGGGATTTTGGGTACACTAAACCTCACGTTAGGGATAGTGTTATGGTCACGCCCATGTCAACGTCCCCTTTCAATCTTCGAAAAGAAAGATGCAATACTCTGCGATTTCCACTAGATGTCAGACTATACACACAGCATGTGATTCTAAGCAGATCCACAAGCATCAGAATTAGTTTTATTATAAGTGTAAGAGTTTCTTTGGTGTGCATGTCTAACTAAGGTTCAGTGTACTTACCTACAGCTCACATCTTCCTCTTAAGATAAGCCTGACTGCTATGCCACTCTACCAAGGTCCTGAGTTAGTACAGGCTGATCGAATCATTGGGATAGCTTACCAAAGTCTTACTACTAGTAGAACTTTAGGAAAACTCCCCCAACATGGCCCTGAACATTGAGGCTGTGGATAGGTTTAGATCAGCACATTTGGACTATAGCAACTCTGTACTTAGGCTGCCTAACTTTTCGCAATACATGTGTTTGTCCTCTGTAAATATAATCATAAAACAACCTATCTTCATATATTCCACTGGTCTCCCATAGATCAGATACAGATGCATTTTACATCACGCATGGAGCTGGCCCTTCTTTTCTCCAAAGCAAATTAGTCTGGTTCCCATCTTCTCGTACCCTACAATCTTCCTTTCAGTCTTCAAAGACTCCTGAAATTGAGTTCTCTTCAAGTTGGGGATTGCACCTTCTCCCACCTGGCACCAAAACTGTAGAGCTCCCTTCTCTCGATTATAAGATATTGCAATGACTAACCTTTTGCAAACTGATAGTTTTTTGCATCTGCCTTTCTCGCATAACTTCAGTTATTCTGACATCTTTCGTATCTATAACCTTGGTATCTAGCGCCAAGATACAATGGGTGAATGTCTGCTTTACATTGCCCCAAAAAAAAACATACACTAGGACATAGACCTTCGCAAAGTGTAGTCTGGGAATATTAAAGTTTAACTGCCATTTCCTGTGACAAGTTTGATTTTCATAGCGAGCTGCATGGCTCAGATCAAGAACTAGACTTCCAGTGATGGCTACATGGTGTCTCATTAGCTGAAGTAACCTGTCTACTAACATTACAGGTAGAATGTGCTTTTCAAACAAAGTATAACAATGTATGGTTACCATTCCCCAAAGCTCAAATCTCAAGGATGCCAACCTGCACCACATTGGTGAGCCCCAATTATGGTTAAAATCAATTGTGGTTGGTTATTAAATACTGTCATGGGTTGATTAAGCTATGTACAAAATACCACTGCCCTATATAAGGCAATGATGATCTGCATGGAGCAAAAGGTACGTTTTTCAGCTAATTCACAGACCTCTGTTCTATTGCTGTGTGGCTCTGATCGGAAAGTGAATTTCCATTGAAGGCTACATAGTGGCACTTTTATGTATTAGCTTAAATGGCTTATTCTACTTGTTTTACAGGTAGCTTTTCTCTTTCTTACTTTTTCAAACCCACCATACTATTGATGGTGTGTACCTTTATTTTGTGAAGGTTCTTTTCATCCGGTCCACACCTATGAAGCTTATAGGGTAAGGATGCATTAACTTTGAGTACCTATAGGGTGTGGGTGGGTGCGTGAGAAAAACATCTATTACCCACAGCTGTACAGAGACATGCAGCCTAAATTGGGTGATGTGGCAATTAGAAGGGTCATGAACTACTTCATTTCCTCCCTTAAATTCCTGAGGACTCAAAGGCAAAACTCATCTTTTGGCTCCACATTCTAGGTTGGGGCGCGTTAGGGAGAATTCTCAGTAATGTGCTTATTCTCTTCACCTTAGAGACCCCCAGCAACTTTGCTGGATTTTGAGGACTCAATTTTTTTTACCTTGACAGTGTGAGCCTTTTTTCCCCCCACTCAAGTATTTTGATGTGCGTTTTATACCTTTGTCTTCTTTAATTATGGAGTTTTAGAAAACTCCATGGGCATCATCTTTTCATTGTTGTGTCACACAGCACCTTTAGTGCAGTGACAAAGGGATGTCCTTTGGACTTCCCAAGGTTTAAATACCTTCTCTGGGATGAACTACTGTTCCCCCAGAGAATGTAAAGTTACATTGACTTTACTAATCTTTTTAAATTCATAGATCCAGCACATACTAACTTCCTACAGAGTGACGGAGTGGTTACTTAGTATCCCCTATGTCTAAACACTCCTTTGCTATTGAAATGGCTGGTGGCAGTGGTTTTATAACAAACTACCATGGTTTTTCCCAACCGCGAACACCGGTAGGGAAAAATCGGGGCCGCCATGTTTTTTCAATATGGTGCCCAAGACCCCTGTATAAAAACAGACTCCGGTCATATTTTTTCACCGTTTCTTTGTGGAAAGGTCTTCTGGTGTTTAACTCTGCGCGCCAAACCAGGTTTGGTCACATTGTTCGTGAGCCTTTGGCAGGCTTCAGCACTGAAGTCCGCCCCTGGCGTCCAAGTGTCTGTGGTGGGCAGGAAGTGAGGGAGGTGCTCGAAACTCCGTGCCTGGTCTCCTAGGAGACCCAAATGCACTCTGATCTGATTGGCTGGCAGACTGTCCGGCAAGGAAAACCAACCTGCTGAGTGAGTGACAGCTAGGCTGGAATGAATGGGAGAAAACTGTTCAAAAGGCGAGTCTCCAGGACTGGAAAGCAGAGTCGACCACGAACGAAAGAACCGAAGACGAGCTGGAAGAGGACGGCTGCTGCAACCACTGGGCCGTTGGTTTGCCCGGTGAAGCCCTGCTGCAAATCCAAATTGCCAGAACTCCATTTGACAGAGAAGCTCCTTCAAGGACTGGTTCTTCCTTTGAGTTGGTGGGACCAATAATCTCAGAAGACACCTGGATACCATTCTCAATGCTGGTTAAGGTTTAGCCAGGAAGAGGGAAACCAGATTGTGTCTTGAAGCAACGGCTACTGAACGGAAGTGACTCCATTTTGTTTGCTCTGATGACGATCCCGCGCAGTGCAGGAGTCCGCTGCTGTCCTCCCGCTTGTCCCCACGACTGAGGCTCAGGAACAGCGAGATCTGCAGGAACTGCCTGGAACCAACATCTTCAGCTGCATCTTTTTGCTTCACATTAAGGTACTGTGGCATCCGGTTGAGAGATACTAACTCTCGGCGTGAAAGTTCGTGAAACTTTCCCAACTTGCAGGCCTAATCAGCTTGTGACCCAGCATATCATTCTTTTTCGTCTAAACTACTTCTAAGAACTTTTACAAAGACTTCTGCATTTGTTACCAGAACTGATCTGTCCTATCCAAAAACAGTAAACTATTGACTTTGGCCTGGCCTATTGAATTGAACTGACCCGCCTGATACACTGAACTTTTGCATTGCCTAACAGAAGTGTTTTCTGATCCATTGTACAAACCTATGTCTTTCTATTCCTATTGAAAGTAATTGAAGTGCCATTTGGCTCCTTTTTCAGGGGAGCACAAACTGTCCCTACAACTTAAGAGTTGGTTACACTAGTGTATTGGTGTTTAATATTATGTTGATTTCTACTAGTGAATGTTTTCTAAATGACTAAATAAATGTAAGTATTTTTTACCAAGAAACCTTGAGTGCGTCTACTTGAACCACTGTGATTGTGATACTTCTATTCTACTCACCTTGTCCCTTTTGCTCACTTCTAAGTAACTGAACTGCCATTTGGCTCCTATTTCAGGGGAGCTCAAACTGTCTCAAAATCTTGGAGTTTTGTATTGAAGTGTATTGGTATATAATAGTAAGTTGTCTTCTTCTAGTGAAATGTTTTCTACATCAGTGTGTAATAAATTAATACGTGTTTTTACCAAGAAACCTTGTGTATAAGTGTTTACTTCAACCACTATGATTGAAAGTCCTCTGTGTAATTACTTGTACTGCTCACATTCCCCCTTGGGATAAGCCTGGCTGCTCAGCTCGCTACCAAAAAAGTGTGTGATACAGACTTATACCAAAGGTTGGTTTTTGCATGCACCTGTAGTCCTAATTGTGTGTGGTGTTCCCAGAGGGTACTGCACGCAACTCTGCCTAACAGGGCTGTATGGAGGTAGCTACTCGTGGCAGGAGGTGGCCCTTTAACGAAGCCAAGGCATTAAGATAAATAGATAGGGGATAGATAACTGCAGCATGGTTCCCATATATTAATTCAAGCTCAATACATAACATTCAATACAATACTTTTAAAAGTATTGAGGCAGCAATTTTTCACGAGAGCTAAGTGCTTTCAATATTTCTTTAAAATAGGACTGAAACATATTTGGACTGCCGACACAGAATCCGGACATGGAAATAAAACAGCTGTGTATTTCCAGTTGTACAGTATTTTGATCAATTTAGAATTTGAGTTATCTTCTCAGCTTATCAAAACATGTCAATAGAAGTGAAACGTACCTTGGCCTTGGAGATGGGAAATATCCAAGCCTTCCTTCAATCTGATAACAACCACACCATACTGATAATCAAAAGCATCACTGGAAGGAAATAAAGATTTATTTTAGCCTGAAAAAGGATTAAAAGCTTATGCAACTGTGGCTCTCCTTTTGAATAGTTTACTACATGGCGACAATGATGTATAAGCAAGGGTCAAACAAAATGTATTCTACAGAAAAACCTCTGTCGCTAGATGGAAAGAAAAAACAAGAACATATAAATTGAAGTCAAAAGTACATAAAACACATCCCTTTAAAGGTTACTCGTAGTATAGGTCTGGCATATATTGCCACTTTGACATTGACATTTTGAGTGTGATTGTCACTATGCAAACCACTCCCAGAGATGAACAAATTACTTACCTCTTGGTAATGTTCTTTCTAATGGATTTTTCTCCCATGGATTAAACATCTACGATTTTCTATATCCCGCATCAGCTGCCTTTTAGAAACATGCAGCATGGCTCTCTATCCCCTGCGCCAGGCGTGTTGCTACAGTATATATGGAGTCCCTGCACCCCATGACCTCCCTTTACCGCTTCCCCCCCCCCACATCTTATTAGAAAGGTGAGGCAGAGGAAAAATAAGTAACAAAAACAGTCAGGAAATGGACCTTCTGAGGGAGAAAGTCAAAAACATTGGTCAGGAAGGACAGTCTTACTCTCAAAGTCACCACCTTCGAAACAACTGGAGCTCATTCCTGTGTCTTGCAGATGTGAAGACTGTTCAGGAGAATTTTAATTTCTGTGCTAATTCCCTTCAACCTTGGAGACCATCCAGCTCTTTAGCTGGACTTCAGGCTTGTGAGTTTATCCTCTAGACTGAGTGGGACCTTTTTCCTCACTCCCTCATGTATTTTTCCAGACTAGAATTTTTGTGGGATACTGTTTTATGGAGTCGGACAAACCATAGGAATCTTTCTTTCCATGGTGACACACAGCACCCTTCGGTGCAGTGCCACTAAGAAGTCTCTTGGATTTCTCTTCATGTTTAATTACATTTTCTTGGGTGAACTACAGTTCCCAAGAATAGTAAGATGAACCCTGTCTTGGTTACTTTTTCCTTTGTGGGACCAGCACACCACCCTATGTGGAGTGCTGGGGGGGGGGGTTAGTTAGTAATTCCTTATCCGACTTTTCATGTGACAATTTTTGTTACACTAACATACTTTAAATGGCTGGTGGCAGTGGTTTAATTTTTACTAACAGTGTGCATTTGTACCGGAGGCTGAATCCTCAGCTGCAGTACAGTACCCATGGGTGACCATTTTCCCAAAATGGACCCAGTCTTCTTTTTGCCATTTTCTGTGCGTTAGTTCCTTCTTGGCTTTAACTCGGTTAGTTGAAAAAGGTTTGAGTCCTTTGTGTGTTTTGTCTTTCCTGCCCAGGCTCCAGTGTGCTTGGCAAAGCAGGAAGTGAGGGAGGGTCCCGAAACTTCCCTGTCCTTTGTCTCTAGGTGTACCTGAGTGAAACCAGTTCCGATTGGCTGTCTGGCTGTAGGACAGCCACCGCCTTGAATGAATTAACTTGCTTAAAAGGCAAGGTTTTTGGGACTAGAAGCAGTGCCGACCACTGGAGAGGAGCATCTGAAGCAGAAGCCGTTAAGAGACACCATGTCATGAGCGCTACTCCCGAGGAGCCAAGACTGGCCCAGCGTCCCCGGAAGCAGGCTCATCATCCACACCCCCGGTTCCAGTAGACCCCTACAGGGGCCCTTTGGACCATGTCCTGGCGCCTCTGGCGCCAGGCTCATAAGGAACCACAGTCCCGGCGCCATGGGCGCCGGGCTCATATTCTTAAAGTGTGCAGTAGTGATTGGGTGGACTTACCTGTGGCAGACCATGCTGCATACTCACCTAGAACAATCCAAGCTGGGTGAAGTCCCAGACACTGGCTGGGAGGGACCAATCCTCTGTTACAGGAACTCTTTTCTTACCTGGGTGAGGCTGGAGGAAGAATACGCACCAAAGCACTTCTCCACTATTTAAACCACGCCCGATAGAATTCACGTGCTTCGCGTTATTCTGCAACAGCAGCAGGACGCTCACCGAGTCGGCTCCTGCATTCCAGGTCCAGACACACCCTCAGATACTCGAGCAGCAACCTGTGGATGAAGAAAAGGCACAGGAACATCTACTCACCAGAATTCAGCCAAGAGAGTCCAGTCTCCGACAACCTGCAAATAAAGACATAAGGTTAGAAAACGGGCACCACGCTCGCAGCTGCGCTCGCTTACCTCATCCATCCGTGATCACACCGGAGTTCACCGCGGCCTTCGCTTCGGCAGCATCCCAGCACCTGGAAGACAAAAGACATTGTTAGTGGTGTCCGAGCCGAAGGGTTCGCAACTCAGTTATACTTACGCGCTTCTTCACGCGCGGCAGCATCGCCCTCAGCATTTCGGCATCTGAAAGAAAGGAAAAGACATTATCAGAGGCGCCCATTTGGAAACGGCCGCAATTCAGTTATACTTACGTGCCACCGCACGTGCAACAGCGGCGGCATCACCCACAGCATCTCGGCACCTAAAAGACAGAAAAGGACATTATAAAAGGGTGCTCCTTCAGAAGCGGCCTCAGATCTTCTATACTCAGGACTATTACAAGCCACAAAAGGACACTGAGCCTAAACACTGAAATCATCCAGTGACGTAACTGGATTCCACGCGCCCCTGCACCAGAAGCAGGATGGAGAGCTCGGCTTTACTAAACCAAAAGGTGAGAGTTCGTGGAGACCAGTCGAGAACCTAGAAGTGGGAAAAGCAGAAGATTGGTGGGAGAACTTATCCAACCAGCTTGTAATTACCCCTTTTTCTTCCACCTGCAGAAAACCACCTTACAAGCCAGACAGTCAATATTCGGAGGTCCTGCCCAGAGCGTCTTCCGAGTTCTACGCCTCATCATAGTCATAGAAGCAACTGTAGCACTCCAGTTGGGGTCAGCGCCTCTGTGTGAACCAGGTGAGCGTTACACACCAGCAGCACCCTCCTGGACCGCAATGTGCCCTCTGAAGTCCTGCAGCTGTGCTGACCCCGTATTCAAAATCGACTGGGAAGACCCCGCACGGGACGACTTCCTCCCTTAGGCTAGTGGGACCAACTAGCCTCAAGAAAAACTTCCATTTCACAGCCCGACTTGCTGTGCCCCACCAGAGCTGCAGAAGCCCAATGCCAGGGGTCCTGTGACCACTGACGAGTGCATAGTCTTGTGAAGTCTGAATTTGGCCAAATCGTCATGGGCATCCAGAGGACCCTACAGAAGCAGGAAATCTTGATCCGGAGTCCCATCACCAGAGTCCACCACCGAGGGAGCAAGCCACTTCCAACCGGAGCTTTTCGTTCTTAATTGGTGCTGAGAAAAAAGGCACCAAAGCACTGAAGTTCCACTGAAACAAATGAAATCCACTGCTGGGGAATCCCTCTCCAGAGTACTGTCCCGCAGGAGCCAGCCAGATGTCCTACTTTTCGTCACCACGACCAAGGTTCAGGAACAAGGGTCTGCCAAGCTGTAGCAAGGAGGAATCGAGCTGGAAAAATGTTCTTAGAATCACAGGTACTGTGGGGCTTGGGGTATTCAGCTTTTAGCCATAAATTGTGCTTCCTATCTTGGGATCCCAACTCACCTGCACTGGCCTAACAGCTTGTGCTCTCTACAAAGTAGCTCACTTGAGTTACAGTGATTTCTTCTGAACTTACTGTCAAGACTATGTAGGAAGAAGTGCATCAGAACTATTGACTTTGTCTATTGACCGACTGTCCTGGCTCCCTAAAGGCACCCTTCAGAAACTATTGGCTTTGGTAGTACTTTTTCTCTCATAGGTTTTAATTGTTGACACTATTATTGCTGGGATAAAAGTCTACCTGCCTCCCTTTGGGAAATTGTAATTGTTTCCCAAACTGTTGAAATTATGTTCTAAATCTTATTCTAACCTTTTCCTCCTTAAACAACTCAATTAGTAACCAAAATCAGTGCAATATTGACCTTTACTGAAGTCACTCTGTGTGCTGGAACATGTGTTAGCATAAAAATGGTCTTTAACAACTTGTATTGTCTTTTAAAAACTGAATCCTAACTTTGATTGAACATTACTAGTAGATAACACTTTTTAAAGTATGCTCATTTAAACCGTGTGAATATTATAAATACATATTTAGATATAACCAAGTGTGTAAGTGTTACTTGGATACTCGTACTTACTGATTTCAATTGTACAGCTCACATTACCCTCTTAAGATAAACCTGGCTGCTCAGTCACACTACCTACTTGTGTAGTACAGGGCTATATTAAAAGGTGGGTTACCTAAAACCAAGATAAGTCTTGTGTAGTCCCACACTAGCTGGACTGCACCAATTCTTACCTAACAAAGGCTACCAGAAATATTACTTTAAAAATGAGCTCCCAACATGAATGCAGGGGGCTCAAATAATCTTGTGACAAAAGTCAAACTAAAATCAAATCCCACTCAGTAACAAACTGGTGTGGTGAACACTGGTTGCACAATCCATGCAAGAACTCCATAACAGTGGGCATAGGGAAGAAAGCTCTGCTCAGGGGTTGTCTTGAAGACAGATGGCAGCTATGTACTCATTCACAATGCCTATCTATAGGCTCCTTCAGGCCAAAGAAAAAAGGAAATCCAGAACACAGTAGGTAGGAAAGGTGAAAGGGCCCAGACCCCTTCTCTGACAGCAAGTCTAGAAATGGATGTTATGGCAAGACCTAATCCAACAAATCCCACTTCTTGCATCTCAACCACCAAGCAAGAAGGTTCAGGCTGCTGAGGTTTGGAAGGAAAACACACCATTCTGTCTTGAAGAGTAGGTCCACTCTTTGTGAGGCACCAGGGAGGGCAGATGGACATGCACTTCGTGCCAGTCCGGAGCAATAAAACTTACTTTTGTGGACGAGAACAGTTACAGTCTGAGAACTAGCGGGATTGGCGGTAAGTTAGAGAGTAGATTGAAGGCCCAGGCGACAGTCGGTACGTCCCAAGACATGTATGCACTTGCGGGGTAGGTGTGCCGCTACAAGGGCCAGGCATTTTGTTACCACCCTCAGAGCCATTTTCAGGCTGAAGGGCATGGCCTTGAACTGGTAGTGCAGTCCCTGGACTACAAAACGCAGGTCCTTCCGATGTTTGCGATAAATGGATATGTGGAAGTATGCGTCCTCTAGGTCCAGAGTTGCCAGAAAATCCCTGTCCTCCTGCTGGTCAAGCACTTGTTTCAACGTGACCATCCTAAACCTTTGGGACTTCAAGTACTTGTTTAGGCATCATAAGTCTAGGATCAGTCACCACCCTCCCGACTTCATCCGTACCAGAAAGTTATCTGGAGTATGCTTGTGTTAGGCAAGATTGTATGCAGTACCCTTTTGGGGGGGGAGGAGGGGGCATTGGGGAACTACAACAACCCTGACCTCCTGGCAATAGGAATCCAACCTTTGGTATAAGTCTGTACTACACCGGTTGGTAGCGTGTTGAGCAGCCAGGTTTATCTCAAGAGGGGTCAATGTGAGCTGTAAGGGAGTTACACGGAGATTCACAGTGACAAGCATTCAAAAACCTAGACACAAGGTTTCTTGATTAAACCATTATTAATTTAACAGTTAGAGTAAGCCTTCTTCAGAAGGGGGCAATATAAAAGCAACACACACATTTAATATTTCTAAATCAGTAAGTACCTTTTGGGATGGCACACAGACACTTCCTACACCCTCAGGTGACTTTATTAACTAGGACACTGTGGACATTAATATACCACCATTTACATTTAGACTTTAGGAGTATGTCAAAGAAAAAGGTTATTAGAACAAAACAAGAGATCACACAAATATTCTGAAGCAGGTAAGTACTTTTGGTAACCCCCCCAACGCAAAGTTAGTTAACCCCTTCTTGGAAGGAAGACAAAAAAACAATCTCAGAGGGAAGAAAAGTCATTCAGGGAGCTAGGCTAGGCCAAAGTCAATTGGGCAAACGTATAGATGAGCTGAAGCACTTCTTTCAGCTAAGTAAAAGTCTTGCACAATGTTTTAGAAGTCCTTGTAGAAAAGAAGAATTCAAAGCAGGGCCACAAGCGGATTAGGCTTGTGAAGTAAAGGATCCGTTAGCAATTCTACAGAGCAACCAAGACAGGTCTCAGCAGAGATTACAACAAGAGGTAAGTTCTCTTAGACTGTACAATACCTTTGGTTAGAAGAAAAGGGCGTTGGCTGGCTTCTGTTCCTGTGCAGATCCTGTGTTCCTGGGCCTCAGTCGTGGGGACAAGACAGGACGTCTGTAGGACTCCTGCACTGCAACGGAACGGACAGCACCAGAAAAGGACCAACTTCTATTCAGTGGCACTTCGCGGTTTCAGATCCTTGCCGGAATCCAGAGGATCTTCCTGGAGCTCTTGGCCAACTTAAAAGCAATGCACACGATCTGGTGTTCCTCTCCCTGGCTATTCGGTTCCTGCAGCAACTGTAGTGGAATTTCAACCAGCTCCGAGAGGATGTCCAGGTGGCTTACTTTGGAGTGGATTGGTCCCACCAACTCGAGGGAAGAAGTCGTCCTGGCACGGCTTCTGTAGTTGGAAAAAAAATTGGAGTTTCAACACAGCGGCAGGGCTTCAACGGGCAAACCAACGGTCCAGGAGTTGCAGCAGGTGTCTTCAAGTTCTTCGGATTCCTTCGTCCAGTGGTCGACTGCCTTCCAAGCCAAAAAGCCTCGCCTTTTATGCAGGTTTCTCCCATTCATTCCAGCCTAGCTGTCAGTCACCCAGCAGGGTGGCTGTCATTGCCGGACAGCCAGCCGGCTAATCACCTAAGCATGCATTCCTGTCAATTAGGAGACTAAGCACAGAGTTTCAGGCACCTCTCTCGCTTCCTGCCCCCGCCAGACACCCTGGAGCCAGAGGCGGGCTTCACTCGTGAATCCCACCAAAGGCAAAACGAACAAAGGGACCAAACCTGGTTTGGCGCGCAGAGTAAATCTCAAGAAGGACCTTACCACAAAGAAATGGCAAAAAAGACGACCAGGGCCATTTTGACAAAAATGGCACCATTGGGTGCCTAACTACAGCTGCAAACACAGCACGCGGTAAATGCACACCACGGTAGTTAAAAGTAAACCACTGCCACCAGCCATTCATCGAGGAATGAATAACAAAAATGTTACATGAGAAGCTAGGCAAAGGGGATACTAAGTAACCTTCCAGCACCGTATTGAAAGATAGTGTGTGCTGGGTCCAGAAAGTTACAAATTTAAGTCAAATCAATTTCACTTCACTGGAATTTAAACCTTGCGAAATTTTAAAAAAAAAAAAGACTTCCCTGTGTCACTGCACTGAAGGTGCTGTGGGACCCAATGTAAAAGATGATGCCTATGGAGTTTGTCAGACTGCGCAATCAAAAACACAGACAGTAAACACAGAATTAAAAGTACAAAGTCCCAAAGTTCAGCAAAAGAGCTGGGGGTCTCTAAGGTGGGAGGAATTTACCATCAAACTGAAAATTCTCCTTAACAACTCCGGAGCCCCAGAGACGCTGAGGGACCGGCTCCTTTTGGAATGCGAGGGCACTAGTCATGAAATTCCAAAAGAGTGCCCTGGCTGAAGAACATCCACCACCCATTTGTCCGTGGTGATCTTTCTCCACTGCTGGACAAAGTTAGATAGCCGGGCTCCCACTGGGGTGCGAAAGGGAGGCAGATTGGCAGCCGGTTCAAGTCTGCTTTGGTGTCTGCGTCCTGGCCTGCGGACGAGGACAACGCTGGCTTTCCACTGCCATAGGCCTGGGAGCAGCCCCTGTAGGCATCCTGGCTGGTGGAGCAGGAGGGCTAATGATAGGGCGGGGGGGTAGTGTACCCCCTGGGGGACCTGGAGACTCTTCCTCCTCAGGGAACAAAAGAACTACCTCCCTTGCTGCAGGGTCCCCAAAGAGTTTGGAGTCTCTGCGTCTCTTGATAGTCTGGAGAGTCTCATCCACTGCCTTCCAAACAAGAAGTCTCCATCAAAAGGCATGTCCATGAACATGGACTACACAACGCTCAAAGGGCCACACCATTCCCCATGTGGCAGAACCCTGAGTCCGCTATTTCCTGCCCCACTAATGGCGTGACCCGAAGCCACCTCACCTTCCTGGAATAGTGCCAGGGCCTCGGCCATCTTGTCATCAGGAAGGAAATCCAGTATTGGCGTGAGCATGTACCAAAACTCCCCATCATAACGAGATGGTGGAAGCTGCAGTGTAGATGATGCGCTAGCCAACCACATCCAGCTTCTTGCCCTCCTTGTGTGCATTGACGAGGGGTTGGATAGTTTCCTGGTGGCGGCAGCCACCGAGTCCAGAGAAGGCTGCAACCTGAGACACCTGGGAGCAGAGTCTGGGACCTGGTATTTCTGCTCCAGCCTGTCCCGCTTTGCGGTGTAGGCTGACACCATGTCCTAGGAGGACTCCTGGCTGGTGGCCTGGGAGGGCCTTGGACCAGACCAGGCACATGGGCAGTAGGTAGTCGTTGCTGAATTCCCGCCACCAAAGTGTCCAGTGTGGCGAGTATTGCCAGGGCCATATACCTTGGTGCCGGTTGGGGTGGAAATGATGCAGCCGGGACAGGAGCCGGGCTGAAAACCATTGGAGGGGGAAACGGCTGGCATGGCTAATGACACCGAGATCCATGGGTCCCTGGCTGCCTTCATGGTCCGAGTAATAAATATTCAGGCAGGTCATCCTCAGAACTGGTATACATGCAAGGAGATTTTCTCGGCAACCCAACGGGAGCTGAAGGAGACTAATACTCTGGCCTTGGCAGGAGTCTGGCAAAGGTAGTTACTCCCTCACCCTACCAGAGTCTGTCGGGAAGGAGGGTATGGGGGGATATGCAGAATGGGCACTGCCGCTGATGAGGTTGTGGTCGGTATCACTGACAGGGGCGTTGGAGGTAGAACCTTGGCGCAGTCGTCATGAAGGTTGAAGCAATGGTCGCTGCAGAACTTTTCGTAGACGACAGAAGAGCTGATTTCATCAACTGGGTCGTCGACGAGGGGGCGGTCCTGGTAGACAAAGTTTATGTTCATGTGGCCCGTGCCTCCAATGGCGACTAAAAAGAGGAAGCCACCGATAGGCCACCTGCCCGCAGATCTGTCCTTGGACGACTTGTCCTTCGAAGAATACTTATGCTTAGAAGGGATTAGGGACTTACTCGTAGACAAAGGGAACCCACCAGCCGGTAGGCTAACAGTAGACAGGGACCGACCCCTTTCCGTACTTGGTCCCCCAGCTGTGGTAACCTTTGATGGAGAAGATGGAGCGTGGTGTAACGCCTTCTTTTGGATCTCCTCAGAAGGAGCATCCTCAAAAGGACCTCAAACTCTGAGGTAGCATGCTCATGGGACCTGCTGCTGCTGGATGAGGCATTACTGCGCCCGGAGGCCTTCTTGTTGACCCAAGCCACTAACCTCTGGTGGCAATCTTTCCTGGTCTTTGACAAGAGCCGCTGCAGATCTCGCAACTGTCCGCGTCGTGTTCCGGGTGAAGACAATGGCACTTGAGGCGACTATCCTCAAAGAATATGTTCAGGCACAGGATTCACAGGCCCTGAAGAGACTCCTAGTCAAAACGGACATGGTCAAGGTGAGATGTAGTCCCAAGCATGGGCATGTCGAAGCCACGGAGAGAAGATCCAGTGATGTAAATATATTCGCTGACGTGTCCCCACTGCCAGTAGTCCTCACGTGACGGTAGATGAAGCGCTGGAAGCAAACTATCGAAATTATCAAAAAAACAGCAAAAATTCCACAGCTTGAGGAGCACAAGGACTCCCAACACTAGAACATAGGGTGAAGCAGTGATGCATGTCTCTGAAACGCGATGGCCGTGGTCTTGGCTCTGGCCGCATGGGCATGAATCACCTCAGGAACAGGTTTGCCCATGGCGGTGTATGCCTCCGAGATGGCCAGAACCAGCCAACAGGCGATGGAAGCCTGAGAATCGGGGGAGGAGCCCCCAAAAGTCAAACAATGCCTCGGACTTCCAGGAGGATTTTGTCTGAGAGATAAAACTTGAGGACCCTCTTGAGGTCCAAAGAATACAGGGCCCTCTCTGCCTCAGACTGCGGGAAGAACACCGGCAAGCAGATCTCTTTAGCCAGATGACATGGAGAGACCACCTTGTGCAAGAAGTCTGGGTAAGTGCACAAGATGACTGTCGTTGTGAAACGTGGTGAAAGACTTGCGCAAGGACAACGCCTGCAGATCACTAAACCTGCACGCACGCAGAGGGAAGAGCCACCAGTAAAACTGTCTTTAGTGTCACCAAGCAGATGTCCACAGAGGCAAACAGCTAGAAAGGCTTGCGCTGCAAAGCTGCAAGAACCATATTGAGATCCGAGACCAGGTGCAGGCTATGCGCGGGAGAAAAATCCTAGACAACCCCTTAAGGTGGGCTTTAACCACCAAGTTGGCCGCAGAGAACACATGCTCAATGGAATTCTTGTAAGCACCAACGGCCGCCAAACAAATGTGGCAAGCACCCACCTGAACGCCAGACCGGGACAGGTGTGCTGAAAAAAGCCAGCAAGTCATCTAGAGGACAGGTGACAGGATACAGACCCTTGTCACGAGCCCAATAACAGTACCAAGTCCATTTAATCTTATACTGGGATCGAGTCGAAGGCCTCCTGGACTGCTGGATGTCACAGTTGTCATCCGAAAATTGGGTATGCTGAAGCCTCAGCTGGTCAGGAACCAGGATGCCAGCGTCAGCTTGGCCAGGTCTGGATGTTCCACCACCCCCCCCAGCTCTGCGAACCCCCAATGCTGGAACAGGGGCAACAAGGAGTCAGTGTGCAACTCCCACTCGTAGGTGTTGAATCCCAAGCAGATCAGCTGCTCCGCTTCTGCATTGATCTCCCCGGGGAGGAGGACTGCTGAAATCCAAACTCTCTCTGGCAGGGCCCATTCCCAGATCGATGCCGCCTCCATGCAAGAGGGTGGGGGGAGGGGCTGTCGGGTGCCACCCTGCTTGTTCAGGTAAAACATTGTAGAAATCTCCGTCCTGACCAGAACCGACCCGTCCCTGATGAGGGGCAAAAATGCCTTGAAGGCCAGGCCCACTGCTCTGAGCTCTAGCAGATTGATATGCAGAAGGGCTTTGTCCTGGAACATGCCCCATGAATCACGTAGCCCTCCAGAGTAGCCCCCCCCCCTCCCAAGCAAGAAGGAGGCGTCTGTCGTCACCACCAGTGTAGGCTTTGGTCGGGTGAAGGGGACTCCCACTGAAGCATTGTGCCATCAATCAGCCACGAGCAAAGATCAGGCAGTAGGAGCGGAGGTATTGAGATCCTGTCCCAATTGGCCGCAAAGTGGAGCTTGAGGCAGCCTCATCCTGAGGCGAGCGTGCTGTACTGCGAGCACGCAGGAGACCATAAGGCCCAGAATGTGCTGGAACCACCATGCTGAGGTGGTAGTGTTGGCCAGAAAGTGCCCCACCGCCTTGCGCAGTGACAGAAGCCTCTCAGGCGTAGGAAACACCTACTTAATGGTAGTGTCCCAACACACCCCTAGGAAGACCAGTTCCTGAGATGGGCACAACTGTGACTTCCTCTGGTTGAGGGAGAACCCCAGCTGATGGAGGATATCCGCCAACCTCTGGCAGTAGAGCACCACCCCTTCGGATGAACCCCCCCACCCTCACCAGCCAGTCATCCAAATAAGGATACAGATGATGGCCCTCCAAGCAGAGAAGGCCCGCCACTGCATTCATCAACTTCATGACTACATGAAGAGCCGAGTTCAGGCCGAAGGGCAGCACCTTGTACTGCAAGTGGTACGACCATCGTGAACTGCGGAAATTTCTGATGCGGTTAGTAGATGGGAACATGCAGGTACGCATCCTTGAGGTCGAGGGCACACCTCCAGCACCCTGCACACAGACCCGGCTGTGTGCATGAGTAATCATCTTGAAGCGTTCCAGCGGTAAAGACAGATTTAGAAATGACAGGTCCAGGACAACCCTCAGGCCAGCCTGGTTGTTGTTGGGTACTGCAAAAGTCCTGTAATAGTACTCGGAGCCGCAGTCTACAAGAGGAACCAGATATATCGCCTGCATCTCAGAGTGAAAGGGCCTCCCGTAAAAGAGCTGGGGACACAATCTGATGAAGGAGAGGATGGTAGAGGGGAAAGGAAGAGGAAGAGGAAGACAAACCTGAGGAGATTATGGATAGGATCCATGGGTTGCTGAAAAGGCACTTGCAGGTGTCCTGAAGAGAGCCAAATGGCGCCCACAGGCGAACTGCGTTCCCTGACCTGGACGTCACTGATTTTTGGGGTCCGAGGTGGAAGCAGAGGAGGGGGAGCGGAAAAGCCTGTGCAACGCCCTCTACGGCTTCCTCCTGTTGTTGCTGGGCGACCAGTCAGGCCTCTGTATACCGCGGTCCTGGAAACCCCTTGAAGCCGGAGAAGGCGTAGGGGTTGAACTCGGTCCTGCCCTGTGAGTGAGGGAAGGATTTCTGACCTGGTTTTGTCAGGATGGCCAAGGACTTGGCGGTTTGAGTGGAAGTATTCTTCTTTGTCAACTCAAAGGGCAGATCCAGGATCCGTTCCTGCACGTCAGAGGAAAACAGCAGCTGTGCATACATGCAGTCCTCATCTCGACCCCAAGGCACAGCCCTCTGCTGGCTGTGTCTATGTAGGAGACCGAAGATTCCATGAGGTCCTGCGCTATAGCCCGGGCATCAGCCAGCCCAGTCCTGAAAGACGACTGCTTGTCCGAAGGGACGTCAGGAAGAAATTCCTTGAGCTCCCGCCACAGCTTCCGGTTAGCCACGGCCAAGAGGGCATTTGCGTTGGCCTGCCACAGATGCAGTCCTGAGATGGATTAAAAGTGCTTTCTCAAGGACTTTGTCCTCCTTGGAGAGACAATTGGAGGTAGCTCCCATGGAGGAAGATGAATACGATGGTTTAGAATACAACGATGCAGTCACCACAGAGGAATGCGGCTGCGGGTTGGAGGCAAGGAGGATTGGTTCCCCGTCCGTCACCCTAAAACCTGCTGTCCAACTTCTTGTTCATCTGGGAGTTGGCCCTGGGCTTCTACCAGACTTTGTGCCACCTGCAGTACATCCTTCTGGAGGCGGATGCCAGACCGGATTGTGGTGAGTTTCCCCAAGTCCTCTGCTAGCATGCCCGACTCCTCCCCCCCCACCCCCCCAAAAAACTCTGCAGGCCCTGAATGAATGCAGTCATGAAAGGCATCAATGAATGCCCCTCCGACGATGACGTCCAGGACGATGAGCCTTCGCTCAACCTTCTGGGCATCATCATTGCCCCCACCCACCTGCCCTTTCACAGACCAAGGGCAATCCGGGTCCTGGGACAAAGGTGATGGCGGAGTCGTCCCTCCCCCAGCCCCTCCAGGTTTGTAACCGCAGACAGGTCCAATGGCTGTTGAGGGGGAGGCATTAGTGGTACAGGAGGAGGTGGAGGGGTCAGAACCGGTAGTGCCTGAACCAGTGGAAGGACGGGCACCAGAACCGAGAGAGCAGGAAAATACAGGAGTACCACCCAGAAGAGGGGGCTGGGGCAGCCCTCCGAGGCACTGAGTCTATGCTTCTGGCCAAAGCACTGAGGCGCCTGGTGCGTGTAGCCGCACGGCTGTAATGGGTAGATGTATCCCTGAGGTCACCCAACACTTGCACTGTAGGATCTGCTGTCGCTTCCAGAGGGAATGGGGCTGGATCATCATGCAAAGCACATTAGATGGACGAAAGCTCTGGCAGGCCCTGAGCTGGATCCAAGATGGCCACTTGCCTGGCAGGCCCCACACCCCTCAGCCATGTTAAAGCCTTGTGCCATGCCCTAGATGGGAGGGCGCGGAGGCCCTGAGCCAAGAGAGGCCTCAGACCCGAGAGGATACAACTTGGGTCATGCTCGGTTAGGCGGTGAGCCCTCAGCCAGACGGCCGGTAGTCGTAACTCCGACTCCCGACATCTGAGCAAGCTCCGGTAGGCTGGACGCCCTCAGCACCTGCGCCGGTAGCCGTGCTGGATCTAGCCGAGGTCAGACTCTTGGAGGTTGTACTCGACGATCCCTTACCCCCCCCCCTCCCTGAGGTAGAATAAGAGGACAAACTTGTTGGCCCTTCCGAGGACAGCCTGGTAGAGCCCCCTCAGCTTGGGAGCCAGTAGCCTAGACGGCCTATGGCCTGGCAGAACCTGAATCAGAACCCCGATCCGTGGGCAACACGGGGAGGGTGTCACCGCGCTGAGGCACCATGCTGAACAGAGGGCCCTGCTTGTCTTGACGAGAGGTCTTGGAAACTAACTTGAGGTGGGGAAGAAGAGAAGTGTGGAGGATCTCAAACTGACAGAGTGCTTCAGGCCGAACATGGGTCCCTGCAGTGGTCGGGCACCAAACACTCAAGGCAGAGCGTATAGGGGTCCAAGGCCGGGAACAAGCGGTTGCATGAAGCACATCTCGTGAATCCTCATACGTCGGGGTAGGCGAGGCACCACAGGGAAAAGATAAGAATTTAAAAAACAAATGGGAGCAAGCGGAAAGCTTTAAAAAAAGTCTCTGCGCTGGCTGCCAGGTCCGACACTGTCCGTGTGCAAAAAGGGACTGAAGTGAGGCACCAGTGGCCGTGGCTGTGCCCCCACACGCTATACTAGAGTTAACAGGGAAGCTCAATTATTCACTGCCAATGGCTCCGTTACCGTCCACATGTTGGGGACGCCCACAAGGATGGAGGAAAGGGGACGGGATGTACAAGTAGAATACATATGTCAGTTAAGTGCGTAAAGTGGTTATACCATGGCTAAAGTGTATAGTTGTGGCCATGATAATTACCATGGCCATGTTATCCCATGGTTAAAGAGTATAGTTGTGGCCATGGCCACAGAAATGTGTGCACAGTGATTAATATGTACATTGACTAATGTGGTCATTAGGATTACACATTTCAATAAAACTTATAGTAGGTATGGACAATTAGTTGGATGTGGTGCGAAGGGTATCATCTGCACTGATGTGTCTGGAAAGAAAATAAAATGTAGTTCGTTATAGGACATATGTTGCAAAACATGGGATACATTACTCACCGTAATCTTATTTCTGATGCTTGTATCTGCTTAGATTCACATGCTCTGCATAGTTCGACATCTAGTGTAGTCGAAGAGTATTACAAGATTTGTTTTCGAAAATCAAAAAAGGATGTCGACTGGGGGACGTCTACTGCACCCATGGTCCTTCACGCATCAATGTACCTCCGATTATTTGTTTCTGACATGAGGTTGCATGAAGTGTAGCGCAAGTACAGATGTGATAAATCGGAAGCAGCAGAAAAACCTCTATGCGCCTTCGACTCCAGAGGGCAGGAAGGGTGGGTGCATGTGAATCTAAGTAGATACAAGCATCAGAAATATGATTACGGTGAGTAATGCATCCCTTCTGAGGTTTTTTGTGGATCTGCTTAGATCACATGCTCTGCACAGATTAGCGAGCTGTATCTGGATAAGAAAGGGGGTTAGGGGGAGTGAGAAGGTACAGCAGCAAATGGATGTTTTAGCACTGCTTGTCCCACCTGTGCATCAGCTTTAGGGCGAGCTTTGAGAACTGCCAGAAGTTCTAGGAATTGATTTTTGGCTGTGGTGCGTGTCCACTGGCTGTGGGGAGTAGGAAGTGAGCTCCCGATCCGGCGAATGAGGAGTCTGTAGTTGGGATTGCTTGTGTTGGTCAAATGCAAAAGGGTTTTCCTTTTAGCAGGTTGCCCTTGGACCACCAGTGTAGAATTGGTACCAGGGGTAGCGAAACAACTACTAGATCATCCGCTTGCCTGAGACCATTGTTTCACTAACCACTCCTGCATTGGGCGCAGGCACTTGTGTGGAGCCAACTGTCTGCATGAGGCCATCAGCCTGAGCAAGGCATTACTTTGCGTAGCATTACTTGCAAAATGCTGGATGCATTACCACTGTTTGTTGCCTTCATTATTTATCTGTTTCTCCTCTGCTTCGCACTTTCAACTTCTCCCCCTTCCATGCACTTTTCCCCTCCCCCCTCTCCCATGCACTTGCACATTCTCAATGTCACTGGGCCTAGTAAGATCGCTGTTTTGTTCTCCCCTGTTCCCCCTCCCTTGCCTTGTCGCGCTCTGAAACACTTGTGTACGAGCGCGATAGAAATAAAATATCAATCAATCAGTTATTTGGCAACCAGCCTTGTAATGGAGTTACTTCCAACAGCACGTTTTGTATCCTCTCGTTAGACGGGAAAGCTAGCTCCTCCTCTATTTTTAAGATGGCTTGCAGAAATTGTTTCATTTTGCTGGGAACAAGACTTGATTTTTTTCTCGCTGGAGAACCCCAATTGGAAAAGAAGGTTGATCGTTTTTTGGGTGTTTTGTCTGCAAATCTGAGGAGACTCCCCGGTTATTAGCCAGTCATCTAAATAAGGGTACACAGGAATTGACACACTGTCGAGGTGTGGTGCTACTACTGCGAGCACTCATGAATACTCTTGGGGCTGAGGCAATTCCGAAGGGGAGCACCTTGAACTGGTAGTGCACTCCCCCAATCTTGAATCGCAGATATTTTCTGTGCCCTGGGAACATTGAAATAATAAAGTATGCATCTTTCATATCCAATGTGGCTATGTAATCCCCCATTTTAGAAGGGCTATTACCTCGAAGTGTGGTCATGCGAAACGTTTGAGGTTTGACAAGCAGGGCGCAGATCTAGTACTGGACGCATGGCTATACCTTTGGCACAAGGAAGTGCGTTACAAAATACCCTTGTTTACCTGATTTGCTGGGACAATCTATGGCGTCTTTTTCCAGCAGTGTTTTTACTTCTTCCAGTAGTATGTGCGGCTCATCTGGCATTGTCATCCTGTGTCTTGGCGGGTGGTTTTTGCAAGAGTTCTATGCAATACCTGCTTGCTACGGTGGACAGTACCTACTGCTCCAACGTAATCCTCTCCCATACGTGAGCGAAATGAGAGATGCGATTTCCTGCATACCAAGGTGGCATGGGAGGGGACTTGGAGCGGTGTGTCATTGCTTAGGAGGGGTGGAGCCTCTGGCCAGGGAGCCTCTACCTCTTCCACTTTTATGACCTCTTTGAAAATTAGAAGAGGAGGCCTGTCCCTGTGTGTAGCGCCATGACGAAGACTGTTCGCCTTGATTGAATCAAGAGGAGCATTGAGTGCCCGGTCCACGAAACCTCCTCGAGATGGAGGAACCCTGTTGGACGGAGGGTTTGTTGGTTAACTGACCATGGGACTTAAGAGTATTATACTCTTCTTTCGCACTTTTGAGGGCATCTTCAACTGCCTTGCCAAAGAGGGCATTAGGTTTCACCGGTATGTTAAGCAGGGTGGCCTGTGTTTCCAATTTAAACCCAGACTGTCTAAACCAGGCATAGCGTTTGACAAGGGTGCCCTCTGAGATAATGTGATCTACATGATCTGCAGCGTCACGGTGGATTTTAAGAAGGGAGCTAGATATCTGCATGCCTTCTGAAATGGAGCTTAGTAGCTGAGACTTTAAAGGTGCTGGAACCGCCTCAACATGGTGTTCCAACTTGTCCCACTTAAGACAGCCATAACTGGCTAGGAGGGTGGTGTTATTAGCATTTCTTGCCTGAAAGTGTAAATCTTTTTCCCTTTATCTTTTGGGGCATCAGCCGATGCCAGCGGAGTGCCAGCCCTCTTTCTAGCAGTTGTGACGACTAGAGAGTCAGGTTTGAGCTGACCCCTAATGTGCAGGGGGGTCTGGAGGCGCTGGCTTGAATAATTTTTCAATGCAAAGGTTGGCCGACCTTGTGAGGTTAGGCGTAAGCAGGGAAGGCTGGATACGCCTTTGGATATGGATTATAAAAGGGTAATGAACTGGGTGGCGGACCTCTGTCACCAGGAATGTCTTCCACAAAGTCCTTGTCTACCTGCATCTCCTGGGTGTCACTAATGATGGGCTGGGCAGCTTTTAGCAGCAGCTCGTTATACTGAAGGTGATAGTCTACTGGAGAGTCTGCTACTCGCTGGTCCTGGTGGTCAGGTGATTTGATGACATGTCATTATCATAACACTGGGCTGTATTTGTTTCCTAAAGGGTCGGGATCTTGAGACCCTGAGGGGGTCGATAGCATACATGCCCTGAGAGGGGTCTTGATAAAGGGAGGCTGGCGGGCCTTGGGCTGAAGAGCTGGGCTGCGAGATGTCAAGAAGTGGCTTTTTAGCAGGGGGTGGTTGTTTTGCATCCCCCGTTTGAGAGCAGTCCCCAGTTCTTCAGGGTGCCTGTCCATGAAATCTACAAAGCAGAACATCCTCTTCATTATTCTGTTGAATTGTTCAGGGATCCACTCAGTGGAAATCTGTAAACCTGAGGGGGTAGATGTGTGTTTAGAGGGTGTCTGATCCTTGTGTTGCATTGCCCCTGTGAGTGCATCTTCAGCAGAGGCGGAACCAGCATCCTGAGAAACAGTGGGCTGGAGTGGCAAAGGCGTTGAGGATTTAGTCTGTTTCAGCATCTTTGCCTTTAGAAGGGTAGCAGGGACATGTTTAATAAGTTCTTACATTTTTGGCATAGACTTGGGGGACGCTGATGCCTTTCGCTGCATGTTTTTCAGAGCACGAAAGGAGGGACTTTTTATGCGCTGTGCCCGAAACAGCTTTCAACACCAGTGCAAGAGGTCAGTCATGAGGCGAAAGCTTGAGCGATGGGCCCAGAGGACGGGAAAGGGTTAGAGGCTTTCTCCATGGACACTGCATGGGCTTCGACGGTCGATGACTTCACCAATAGTTGGCCATGGGTTGTGTGTTTAGCGTGTTTGGAGGCTTTTGTGCCTGGGTCGCCAAGTGCAGTCTCAGTCAGCGCCGCAGGCATGCTTAGTGGAGTCGGGGGCCTGCACATGGGGTTCAGATGAACCTCTGTCACCTTCAGCGCCACTTTGCCCATACTGCCCTCACTGGATTCCCCAGTCATGTCGATGGAGGCTTTGGCCTGCATGGCATGGATGGTCCAGTGCTTGGTTCAGCGGTCTTTTAGGGCGGAAATGTGTGCAGGGCTTTTCTGGGTGGTTCCTAGGAAGGCAGTAGTTTCACACTCGGTGCATATCCTTCCAAGGAAATTTCCTATTACAAGTAGGACAACATTTAAAGGGGGTATTCTCCATTGTAAAAGGAAAAGGCCAGTTTGGTGGCAGAATAGGCTTTAAAAGGATGCGATTATATGAAACCTCTCCCCGCTCTCCCTACTGTAAGGGCCGAGGTCCGTGAAGGCTGCAGTGTCTGGTCATCGAGTCAGTCCGGCGCCGTCGATGGAGCCATCCCCCAAGGGTCGCAGAGCAGCGATGATGCAAGGCCCAGACAGTAAAGGATAGAAGAGTCTACGAATAAACTTTTAGTCAAAGGCATCAGCCTGAAAGGAACTCCGCAACTTGCAACCAACCACAATGGCAAAAAGCAACAATCTGAGGGACCTCGACACGTGAAGGACCATGGGTATAGTAGACATCACACGAGGGATAGTATTACTAATACGCCCAGTCGCCGTCCTTTTTCGATGTTTCGAAAACAAATCTAATTCTCTGCAACTACCACTAGATGTCAGACAATGTTGAGCATGTGATCTAAGCAGATCCACAAGACTCAGATAATGTGTTACAGTTGTACATGTTTATTTTATTTGACCCTCATACGTAGTACATTTTATGTACTAAGTTTGGTACAAAATGTGTGCGTGGTACACTGTTGTATGCACATGTAATAATCATTGGGGAAAAAATACAAGCTGGATTGAAAAACCCAGTCAGTACATTTATAGTTTGCACCACAATTTACACAAACTTATGTAGATCTCTAATGTTCTTTGCACTGTGTGGCCAGGGCGAAGGTGACGAGTGTCCTTTTCTCCAAAGAAACAGCAGTAACATTGTGTTTCTGTAGAAATAACATGTCTCAATACCAAGTTATTTCAATTGTAGGCAGTACATCTTCCAGGTGGCGGTGCGTCCTGGGAAGGAGGGATGGCCAGGAGAGAGACTGTTTTCAATTTTGGATGAGCTCCAAACAACTGCCTCCTGTCTGCCAGAATAAGAAGGACTAAAAGATGTGGGTGGGTCTCTTTGGAGGATTCTTCCGTGGACTATTCTCTTGTACGCAGAGTCCAGAAAAAGGCTGGAAAAGTAAGGAGGATACTACCAGCTGTGGAAGGTTGCAGCTGTGGAAGGTCGTAGTTTTGACGAGAGTCCTTAGAGTGGTCTAAAAATCGATTATAGGATGTCCGCAGAGGCCGGAAGTCGATCATAGACAACCCATTACGCCACATGGGCGTGGTCACATGATGTCCGGGAACGTCTGCGATGCTGTTACGCGACTATGGACTTCCAGTAAAGAGAAAATGCGTTAAAGGTTTATAGAAGCAATAAGAGTGGCAGTAGGAAGGGGGCGGAGCTTAAACTTCAAAGATTCTACAATGGCTGAAAATTTAATTTATAGATGCCCACAAAGCATAAACTGCGAATGCATCATAATGCTGCACAGGCGTGGTCCCATGACGTTGTCCGGGGACTTCCACATGACCGATGACGTGGAGAGCATACAATGCAGAGTCCGGGCCCAGACAAAGTTTGTGAACTAATTGTAAGTGAGTAGTTGGCTCTGCAGACTAGGCAGAACATTCACCAACACTGAACCATCGGAAATATGGATCCAGACATAAGTCTGCAGATGTCAAAATGGTGTTTTGAAAAGAAAAAAAAGAAAAATAAAAAACACATTTTCACATACAATGCTACATTATATTGGCTTATATACATGAACTACCTAGGAACAACATTTGTGGGGCAGATTACGTTTTATATTTATTTTAAGAAAGGGATGTGGAATCTGAGTGAAATAGAAACGGGAATTTGGGGCAAATTTTCATGATTGGGAGAATTAGGGATAGAAATAATCAAGAAGCTTATTCTGGGAAGGATTGGGTGAAATTGTTTAGGAAAAGGGTGTTAGGGAGAATTCGCTGTGGCACAGTTACAAAGATTCACAGTTACAGGTATTCGAATAAACTCTTACACTCATGGTTTCTTGCATAAACAATTCATAATTTATTTCATCAGTCAGTTATAAAGCCTTCTTTAGAAGGGAGCAATAGAATAGTAACACACTAATACACTTCAATACTGTACACTGAGTTTCTGAATCAGACAAGGCCCTTTTGGGATTCCCCACAGACAACCTACACCCACAGGTGACTTCAATGACAAGGGTGATGGGGACATTAATACCTTACTGTTGGCATTCAGAATACTCTTTCAAAGTAAGTTAAAAGCAACATTTTTAGAACACAAGAATTTACAAATATTCATAAGCAGGGCAAATGCTTTCAGATAGTAAGAAGAGTCATTCAATTCAACAGGCCAAGCCAAAGTCAATAGGCCAAAGTCTTTGTATAGGTAGCAACACTTCAGTTAGGTAAATGGAAAAGTCTTTGCACAAGTTCTTAGGAGTCTGAGAAAAACAAGAATCAAATGTAGGGCCACAAGCTGATTAGACTTGTGAGTTTCAGAAGTTACAAGCACTTCCACAGTACGAAGTAAATTCTCTTAGGCTAGTTTTACAGTACCTTAGTAAAGAAGTAAAAGATGCAGCTGAAGACTTCTGTTCCTGTGCAGCTCTGCAGATCTCACTGTTCCTGGGCCTCAGTCATGGGGACAAGAGGGAGGATGTCGGGGGACTCCTGCACTGCACTTGCACCGTCCAAGCTGGCAACTGGCAAACTTTACTTTCAGTGGCTGTTTCCGTTTCATCTCCTTGCGGTACAGCAAATAGCAATAAGCGCAGTTCCTGGCTGTCAAGATGGACTTTCTTCACATCAGAGGTCCTGCACTCAACTGAGGGGGGCCAGGGTTGGTCAGTCCTGCTTCGTGGGAGTCCGGAGGATCTTCCAAAAGCTTTAGGCCAGCTTACAAGCAAAGCACACAATCTGGTATCCCTCTCTCTACGGTTTCCTGCAGCAACTCCGAGATGGGTGTCCAGGTGGCTTACTTTGGAGTTGATTGGTCAAAGGGAGAAGTTGTCCTTTGTAAGGCTTCTCCGTCGATGCGCACTTGCCGATTCAGACCTGCAGCAGGGCTTCATCAGGCAAACCAACGGTCCAGGAGTTGCAGCAGCCGTCCTCTTCAAGCTCTTTGGTTCCTTCGTCCAGTGGTTGACTCTGCCTTCCAAGCCAAGACTCCTTTTATTCAGTCGTCTCCCATTCATTACTTTTAAGTTGGCCAAGAACTCCAGGAAGCAGGACTGACCAAGCCTGAGTCCCCTCAACAGAGCGCGGGACCCCAGAAGCAAGGAAAGTCCATCTCGACAGCCAGAAACCCCAGTGTTATTTGCAGTAGTCCCGAGGAGCTGAAACACCAAAGTTCCACCTGTCGTAAACATCGCTGGTTGCGAGCAGTGACCGTCCATTGCAGAGCAGGAGTCCCCAGAAGTCCTCCCTCTTGTTCCCACGACTGAGGTTCAGGAACAGCGAGAGCTGCACAGGAAAAGAAGTCATTTGCTGCACTTTTTCTTCACTAACAAAAGGTACTGTAAAGTCTGAGCGTACTTACCTCTCATTGTAGAGTTGCTTGATCTTTGACCACTTACAAGTCTAATCTGCCTGTGGCCCTACATTTGATTCTTCTTTTCCTCAAAGACTTCTAAAACATTGTGCAAAGACTTTTCTACTTACCTACCAGAAGTGCTGCATCCTATATAAGACTCTTGCCCATTGACTTTGGCTTAGCCTATTGTACTGAATGACTCTTCTTGGGAGATCCTAAAGTATTTGCCTGCTTAAGAATATTTGTGGTCTCTTGTTGTTCTAATAACTTTTACCAACTTTTATAACAGTAGTCTAAATAGAAACAGTAAGATATTAATGCCCCAGCACCCTAGCTATTGAAGTCACCTAAGGGTGTAGGTTATGTCTGTGGCCCATCCCAAAAGGGTCTTTACTGATCCAAGAGTGTACAGTATTGAAGAGTATTTGTGGGTTACTTTTTATATTGCTCCCTTCTGAAGAAGGCTTATTCTAAATGACTGATAAATACATTAATAATGGTTTATTCAAGAAACGTTGCGTATAAGAGTTTATTTGAATACTTGTCACTGAATCTTTGCAACTCCCCTACAGCTCACATTGACCCCTCTTGAGATACGCCTGGCTGCATAACACGCTACCAAAACTGTAGTACAAGCTTATACCAAAGGTTGGGTTTCCTACACCTGTAGGCAGAGTTGTTGTAGCGTTCCCAAAGGGTACTGCATACAAACTTTGCCTAACAAAAGGTCACATGTACAGGTAGGGCAATGGACATTAATATTTAATGTTACAGAAATAGTTCAGCAACTTTATTTTTTAATTCAGACATTGGAGTACATAATTTATTCATTCTGTTTTGAACACTTTCCATTTGTCCCTGATCGGTATTAACAATTGGTTCCTCATGATTAGTGTCCTGGATTTTTTCTTGTTGGAATTTGTGGAGAAGATACAGGAAAAAGATGTAAGAAGTTATAAGTGATTGTCAACTTGCATTATTTCGGTGCATTTTAACATATAGGTCAATATTTCCCAAGAATACATTAATAGAAACCTATGAAATTCACTGATAAAACTTTGTTAAATGGACGCTATTGTTGCAAGGTAAAATAAAAAAACCAAATAAAAGTGCTAGTTATGGTAAGCTATGCAACCATAACTTGTGTCACCCCCATACACTGCTAAGACTAATATCCAGGGCAAAGATTACATCATTGGGCCAGCCCCTTCCTTGCTTTGCCCAACAGTTCTATAAAGATTTATCTATTTGAGTAACACTACGGTATGTGTACTTTTCAAGTTATCTTTATAAAACAGTATTGTTGAAAGCCAGACATGGGGTGAGGAGGCGAAATGGGGTGGAGGCGGCGAAATGAGGGTAAGAGTCATTAGCATTTGCTCATGATGTGTCAAGAGAGTTGGGAATCCTGGACACTGGTGCAGTTACTTGCCCCAGACTGTGGCTGCTATTCAGGGCACAAGTAAAGGACATGTGGGTGGACAGGTTAACTTTTTTTTTTTCCAGAGGGCAGACGCAACCCCTTTATTTTTTTAGGTTGGTGAGCTTGCTCAAGTATTTGGCTACCAGGATTTTACTAAGGTTGTCATCTTCCCAGTGCAAGCGCTTACCCACAAGAACACAAGCACTATTGGGATCTTTTTTTCAAGGGAATATTTTTACATGAGATTTCTGGGTTTAAAAGGTGAGAACCTTTTATACTTTGGAAGCCTATTTATTGGAACGTTTCCTTTCAGGTAACTTTTCTGGTGTTAAAAAAAAAAACACTTTGAAATGTAAAGCTATTTTGTCATGCACACTTTCTCAGGGGAAGGTCAAATTAACTATATTTGTATATTTCACTTTAAGATACATGTTCATTTACTTTGCGTAATTATTCATCGGTGCCAGCGAGGCAAAAGTACATTGGCATACGTTATTCTTGCAGTCAGTCATTTTTTTCTCTTTTCCGTGCTGCTTCAATGCAGTTAATTGGGGTCCTGCAATGTATCACAACAGTCACCAAGCCACCGGCCATAAAACAAGGGGCTTGTAGCACGCTGCTTATCCAAAGTGTAATACTTGGCAAATAATTTAACTTCACTGTGCATTGCATAAAAACAATGCCTGCAATCTTTAATACATAACAAAACCACTGAAAAGATTGATGAACGTCTGAGTGATGGGTTGAAAGTGTTTTCAAATATAGAGTGGCCATGGCCACAGGTCATGCCTAAATGGTATGGTAGTGTTATAAAATATGCAGTGGGCAAATATATGGAACAACAAAACCATTTAAATGCAAGGAAAACAAAAGTTAGCTGCAGGATCGTTAGGTGAGAATTTTATCGCAACAAAATCCTATAAATTCAGCTAAAGCCACCTTAATTTCACACCCCTATGACCACAATGACGACATCACAGATTATATTACAACAGTAACTGGCACCAAGCATGGCCTTCAGCCATGGTCAGCTGGCATTGCCAAATATATTTCAACACAAATGGGCCACTAGTTGTGGCCTTCGGCCATGGACACTGGTCCCGGCAGTGCACACTATTTGAAAACACTAACAGGCCACCAACTATAGCCTTTGGTCTTCACCAGTGGCTACAGCCTTAAACCGGAAATACTGTTTATTATATACACACTAATTAGCCATTAGCCATGGCCTTCAGCAGAGTACTGGCCAGTGGCCACGGCGATCGGCCATGCCCACTGAATATTGTCAACCATGGCCTTTGACCATGGCAGTGGCTACAACCTTCGGCCATGCCCACTGTATTTTAAAATATTAACGTGACACCAACTATAGCCTTCGGACGTGCTCACTGTATATTATACAACACTAACCAGGCACAACCTAAGGCACAGAGTTAAGCTTGTCATGACTTTACACACCTGCTGAATATCAAGGGTTTTGTTGAGTTAAATCTGCTAAACTAACTAAGGTTTTCCAATGAATCTCAAGTTTTTTTTTTTAAAACGGGCCATTAGCCATGGCCATTGGCAGTGTCACTGTATATGTTCCCCCAATATCTTTTTTCTGACCCACTCGGTGGCCACAGCCTTTGGCCACGTTCTCCTTGCCTAATTCGGGTCAATCAAGATCATGGGGGCCCAAAATCTCCTTCGCCCTCTGAGAACCTACAGGATGACTGGCACTGGGACATGAGTAAACGCATAGTGGAGGTCGAAGACCCACTCCACCAGAAATGCGCCTCGCAATGCTCCCCTAAAAGGGAATACAAGGGAATTCCCTCTAACAAAACCGCTTGCACTTTGCATTGTTCTTCATGGCAAAGAGATCACTTGACGGGGTTTCCAACAGGAAGAAGATCTCTGCATGGACATATGGGCAACTCTACCATTGGTGGGAGACTACTCTGCCTGCTTAGAGCATCTGCCAACCTGTTCATCACCGCTGCCAGTTGGGCTGCTGATGCGATGATCCTGTTCTCCAGATGAGATGCCAGAACCACAGCTGCATGGCCTCTCTGCATAGGGTCAGTTACCGAACACCCTGTTTGTTGCTGTATTGCATGGCGACCCTGTTGTCTGCCAGAATCAGGAAATTTTTACCCCTCGAGGAATGGCACAAAAGCGGTCAGGGCTAACCTCATCGCTTGCAGTGCCAGCAGGTTGATATGCCAGCGATGTTCCGGCCGGGGACCAAATAACACTCATTTGTAGACCCTCCCCACAGTGAGCGGCTCTCGCCACTTGAGTGTCCAAGTCTGACGTAATAACCGTAGTAAGACACTTCTGGAAATTCTGGTAGATGTCCAAGCTTTGAAGCAGGTGACCTCATGGTGCCTCGAAACCTGCTCTGGGCACATCCCCCAGAACAACCAGTCACCCATGTATGGGAATACATCGACACCGGATCTCCTGAGGTGTGGCACCAGTACCAACATCTGCTTAGTGAAAACCCTGGCAGCAGAGGTTAGGCCAGAGAGAAGCACTTTGAACTGATAAGGAATCTTCCCAATTACGAACCTTATGAATTGCCTGTGCTTCCAATGGATTGACATGTGAAAACAGGCATCCTGAAGATCCATTGAAACCTAACCGTTGAGGAGTTGCAGAGCCTAACAAATCTCTCTCAGGGTCACCACCCTGAATTTGTCCTTCCTCAGGAACTTGTTCAAGGTCCTAAGGTCCAGAACGGGACATAGTCCTCCCTTTTTAGGGCACCAGAAAGTAGCGGGAGTACCAGCCTGAATATCTTCCCTCAGCTGGCACCTCCTGCCCTGCACCCTGCATCAGTAGGGCTTGAAGCTCTTCCTAAATCTCTGGTTCCAGCTGGTGAGGAAGGGGTGGTGGTTTTTTCAGAAAAGAGGCAATATCCCAACTCGACCAACTGAAAGACCCAGACGTCGGTAGGGAATTCCTTCCACCTGTCCCAGTGCCCGGAGACCTTCTCCAACCAGAAAAGCATGTGGGAAGAACTCAAAGAAGCTTTGTGGGTACTGCTGCCCCCCCTATCCCCAAAGCAGATGAAGACTGACCCTTTGGGCCCCTTCACTCCCTGATGGGTGCAAGTCTCTTCTCTAGCCTTGCTTGCCCTGGGGAAGCGGAGCCTTCTTACGAAAGGGGTATAAGCGCCTACAGGATCTGCTCCTGGAGCCAAATGAAAAAGATTTCTTGGTGGGCTGATGTACGACTTTGTCATTGGTTTTGACTCCTTGAAGCGTTTCAGAGATTCATCAGCATTCAGTCAAAGAAGAAGTGCTCACAGTCAAAGGCTGTATCTAGTTATTTGGCCTGTACGTACAGGGAAAACCCTGACCTGAGGTATGACGCTCTCTGGAGCACCTTTGATGTCTCCCATCGACCTCCCAACGCAATCTGCGTCATTGAGACGCACCTGCAGGACTGGACATTCCACTTCTTTGCAGTCATTGACCATCTCAACAAAACCATCTCACCTCGTCCGACGCCTCGGAATGTGTCCTCCACAGAATGTTGGAATATTTTGTAAAGGCACAAATGGCATCAATAGACTTTAGCACAAAGCTCCCTGATGGCAAGACTTTTAGCGAGGATGTTGGCCTTTTTCAACTCCGTCAGTCAGGAGGTTTGGCATAGACATCGATGGGCTTGAGTTAATGGTGGCGGCCTGGACCAAAGGTCCTTCGGTGGTTGGATGGGTTGTGAGAAACGGCAAATCGCCCTTTGCCAGTTTATACTTTTTTGTAAGGTCCACAGGCCATGTAAATTGTCATGAGGCGGCTATCGTGTCGATATGGCCACGTTGAATGACAGGGCTCTCTCGGATGGTCATCTCTTGTCCAAATTGTCTGTTAAGTCATTTAACTGTAAAGGCCTGCTCGGACTGCTGAGGCCAGGAGCCGCATCCACCATTTTAACCATTTTCCTATTTTGGGCATAAGGTAATGCTTCCTGCATTTCAACTTTGGGGGAGGTGTACAGCTCACTCGCATCATGCACCCCCACCACTAGCTCCAACAAGTCAGACTGGTCCGTTAGGAAATCGGGGACATGGTGCATATGTCCACCCATCATGGGCTCCCTCAAAAGGGATAAGGTTTCTTTATCGAAGAAGGTTCTCTGACTCAAAGAACCCCAACCAGGACTCTGGCGCATACCTTCAGTCCAGTGTCAATGCCACAAGGGCTGTTGTTGCCAGGGCTGTCATTGAGTTAGCCTAGGTAGAGGTCAAGGGCACAAGACCCGACTGACACCTTGGCACCAAAATCTATGGGCACAACTGGTGCTAGTAGTGCTGCCTGTGGCATGTAGGCTGAAGCCGTTTCTCAAAGATTTGGAGCATCTGCAGTTTAAATTCCTCCCATTACTCTCTCAGGGCCACCTTAGATGGGTACGACTTACCCCTTTCATCGAAGAGTCATGATTGCGCTTCCTTTTCTTTTTGTGGGAGGACGAAGAGGACACATTGAGATTTGCTAAGAGATCTGATTTCTTTCGCAATGCCTGTTCCCTTTATCCATTTTCTCAGGTTTGGGCCCTTCGGTGTTGGCACCAGAGGATTTGGGGGCTGGCTGGGATGGAGATTTCAAAGAGGGACAGACGAGCACTAACTTCGCTGAACGTTCCACAAGAGCCTTCATGTTCATGTGCGGACAGGAACCACATTGCTCTGCATCATGCTCCACCCTGAGACACCACATGCATATGGTGCGGAGGTCCATGATAGTATTTAAGCGTTGCAGGGACAGCAGTTCAAAAAATGTCAGACAGCTTGGGCCCGACGGTGGTGAAAGTATTTCCCCAAAAAGTGGGTTGAGACGTGCTCCGAAACAAGTCTGCAAAGCACACAGAAAAAAAAGGAACTCCGGCATGCGGGCATAGGGACAGTGTATTTATAATCAAGTGCATTTAGCACAGTCATGCTCACCCCACCATACACTCACTGTATGCTTTTTGTGATCTTAATAAATTTATCACAAGTTCACAAAAACATTACTGAAGGATTGTTTATCATTTATTTATAAATTAATTGAATGTCATAAGTTGTGTGCCAACACAAGTCACCAACATGTGTTTCGCCTCATCTGGGCTTTTTCAAGGCTACCGCCATAATCGGTCATATAAACCTTATTTACAACTTGATTGTACAATTTGTAAGAGTAATTACATATTCTCAATTTCCTTAAATGTTACATGTGACAATTTGCTTGTGGCTGGTTATCTTTTGTAGTAGTTGTGGATTTTATCCATTTATGAATGATGTGTCTATATGCACACCAAACATGAATAATTAGTATAAACAAGTTTATCATAGAACAACATAATTTGGACCAACAGAAGAATTGAAATTCATGACAAAAAGTGCACAAATAAACTTCTATGCATAGAATTTTGATACGTTTTCCCCTTCACAAGAATGCAAGCTTTAAGTAAAAAAACAACTGCAAGTAGATCTGAAATGTTGTTTCACACTGCTTAGTAAAAGTGTAAAAAGGTAAGACGCCTGGTGTAAAATCTACACATTAACATTTGGTAAGCATGGTAAGCAGACATTTTCTACAGCTTTTCAAAACCAAAACAGTAGAAATGCTGGCTTAAAAACAATTACTCACTGGAAGAGATTAATGTAGGTATCCACATCCTTCATATCAGATTGCAACCAATCATTCTTAAAGCCAACAACAAGAGTGTTTGGTTTCATTCGACCCAAGCCAGCAGCCTAAGAAGACAAAATTAATTTCAAAATATTGCATAGAACATTTGGTAAACCCCTTACACTGTAGTTCTAAACAATAGTGGTCTGAGAAATGTGAAATTACATTACATGCTAGGCAACTCAAGAGTAAAATAGGAAAAATCACTAGTTCCTTACATAATCAAAATGTACAAAACTTCAGTTCACAACATTCCTGCAAACTAGACTTTGAAAAAAGGTGATTTTTGTAATGAATAAATTAAAAAAGTCACTTTATGGTGCTCAAATTGCATGCACAATTACCATGCCAATATGAGGTATGGTGAAAATATTTAATGTTAATGTTTGGGAGTGAAACCATGAGGCAAAGGCGGAGAGGAACATCTGTATTTATGGTGAATCCTTCGGTTAAAGGTGAGAAATTAAAAATAAGAATCTGATATTCACACATTTGGCCAATTCAGTCAAGTCAAATGCAGCACAGCGCTAAGAGTAGCCATCACTGGAATTTCAGATCCAGAACGGCAATGCATAGTGAGGTATGAAAATTAGCTCAAAGTGTCAAGTGCACATTTTGCACCCTGTGTATACGAGCACAGACATACACATGCATTTTCTCAAATGTGGCAAACGTTTCCAAACAAAATGAGTCAATTGATCTTCCATACCTGTAATCATATCTGGTGCTTCTATCTGCTTAGATCCATATGCTTTGCAGACAGTGGTTGGTGCAGAATATTACATGATTTATTTTTTAAAAGGGACAGACTGGGCGTTCCTGCAATACTATACCTTCTGTGAGGTGTTATATCCATACTGTATATGGAAGCATCCACTGCTCTCGGCATGGTGGGATTTCTTCTCTTTTTCAGAAATCACCAGCCGGATGCAATATGTTAGCAACTCAGACCAAGCAAAGGAATCAGCAGTAGTGTACCACAAGTAAACTGATGACTAGAAAGAGCGATGAGATGCCATATTCCCACAAAGGCCGGACACCACCACCACACAGCACAAAAGAGACGGCAACCACACACTCCCAGCTTGGGGATTCAGTGCAACACACCCACCACTAAATTTGTTTTTACAGCAACATGATTTTCTAAAGCGGATGTCCGATGTTAAGGTGGAATTCTAGAATCTGGCCCGGGACAGATTTTAGGAGGTCACCCTAGTTATGGTGAACACGGAGCACTGAGAGATTAACCAAAAACCTATCAAGGAAACAATGGAGAGCAGTCCAGGGTTAGTCTTAGGAGAGAGTGAGTGGGGTCAGCGGCCCTCAATGAGTCCTCACAGTATGGAACACAATTATTCAACTTAGGCAGCCAGTTATAGAATGGGAGTAGTTTCTTACCAGTAACTCATTTCTCCAGCATTGGAATCTTTCATAAATTCACATGCTGTGAATATTCCCAGTCAGGCTGGGAATCCCTGGTTACCTATTTTATAATGTATTTCATCAAGGAAAAACGTCGACACCTTGAGTGTGCCATCCACATTGTTGTGGGTGATTTTGGTCCCTACCAATGGGACGTCTAGTGTATAGCTCTGCTGCAGCAGCTTCCCCTCGGATTTTAACCAAACCCTGTTGGTAGGAATTTCCCCCAATCAGAGCAGTTTTATGCCTGCCGAAGAAGGCTGGAGGACACATATGAATCTATGAAAGATAACAAGGCTGGAGAAATGGAGTTACTGGTAAGGAACCACTCCCTTCTCCAGCATTGGATCTTTCATATATTCACATGATGTGAATAGATTGCACAGCAGTACGATGTAATTGGAGGAGACAGTCAGGCAAAAAAACAAAACATTTCTGCTCGCACTTTATGTGCATACATTAAAAGGATGACCTTTGAAGCTGCAGGGCTTACCTTATTAAAACAGCTGTTCTAAGACTGCCTTTCCCATTTGTGCATCCTACACATGCTGCCTTTGTAGGCAGTAGTGCCTTACAAAAGGTGTGAGACACCGCCCACGTAGTTGGCTGACAAATGTCTTTCATGGGAACGCCGTATAATAGCGCTGCTGAGGCCGCTGTGGCTCTTGTGGAGTGCCCTGGCTGTTGACTGCAGTGGTTTATTGGCTTTAGCATGGCAGAAGGAGATTGCATAAGCTATCCATTTTGCAATACCTTCGTAATTTAATTGATGGACCGAACGCTATGAAGAGTTGCTTTGTGGCTCTGAAGGATTTGTTCGGTTGAGGTAGTATTTCAATGCCCTCTTGACATCCAGGGAATGTAAAGCAGTCTCTGCTGGGGTAGTAGCATTCTGAAAGAAGGTGGGCAACTTGGTAGTTGCATTCTTGTGAAACTCTGTAGGTATCTTAGGTATGAAGTGTGTGTTGGTAGATAGAATCACCTTGTCACTGGTGAATGTTAGGTACGGAGGGTCTAACACTAGATCTCAGACCCTTCTGGGTGATGTTATCGCCACGAAATAAGGCCCGTTTCTATGTAACAAACTTTATGCGGGTTGTAGCTAGGGCTCGAAAGGCGGCTTCATAAGACTTGCGAGGACCAGTGTTAAGGAGAATGTGCTAATTTCCTTCTACCTTAGAGACCCGCGGCTCTTTTTGCTGGACTTAAGGACTTCATTTCTAACCTGGAGAGAGAGACCTTTTTCCCCCACTTTCTCATGTATTTTTCTGTGATTTGGACTCTGTTTCTTTTCGTGGACAAACTCCTTAGGCATCATCTTTACATTGTGGCACACAGCACTTTCAGTGCAGTGTCACATGTAAGTCTCAGATTTCCCAAAGATTTAAATACCTTCTCTTTGATTACTACTGTTTCCAAGAGCAGTGAAGCGAAATTGATTTTACTTACATTTTGTAACTTTCTAGACCCAGCACACACTATCTTACAATAGGGTGCTGGAGGGGTTACTTAGTATCCCCTTTGTCTAGCTTCTCATGTAACATTTTTATGTTACCCTTTCTACAATCAATAGCTGATGGAAGTGGTTTACGTTTTCCAACCATTGTGTGTTTCTACAGTGGGCTGCAATTGCAGCTGCAGTAAAGCATTCATGGGTGCCCATTTTGTCAAAATGGCCCTGGTCGTCTTTTTTCACCATTTCTTGTTGAAAAGAGGTCCTTCTTGAGATGTACTCTGAGCGTCAAACCAGGTTTGGTCCCTTTGTTCATTTTGTCTTTGTCAGGATTCGCTGGTGAAGCCAGCCTCTGGCTCGAGTAACGCCAGTATGTCTGGCAGGGGCAGGAAGTGAGGCAGGTGCCCGAAACTCCCTGTGCTTAATCCCTTTGGTTACAGGAATGCATCCAAAAGGTGATTGGCGGGTTGGCTGTCCTTCAAGGATAGCCACCATGCTGAGTGATTGATAGCTAGGCTGCAAATGAATAGGAGAAACCTGAGTAAAAGGCTTCCTTACATTTTTCTAAGGAATCGTCGGCTTTCTGGCCGAACAGAAGCTCTCCCTCGAAGGGCATGTCCAGAAGCTTGACTTGGGCATTAGGCAAAAAACCCTAGGTTTTTAAATAGGCCCGTCTTCTTAGTGTTATGGCTGACACCATAGATCGGCTCACACAGTCTGCGATGTCCAGACCTGTTCGGAGCGACTGTCTGGCCATCTCTACCCCATCCTCAACTAGCTGTAGCAAGCCCTCACATATTTCTCCTTCTGGGACATACTGAGCAGCATTTTCAACTGCTGTCCATAGACAAAAGGAGTACTTGGCAAAACTGCTTGCCACATTTGTAGCTTTTATGGGCATGCTACCTGAAGTGAATGCTTTTTTTGCTTCCTTTCTTGCTTCCCTGTCGGGAGGCAGAGTGGAAGTAGAAGATGCAAGTCTAGAAGACCTAGTGGCAGCCTGCATAAGAAGCCCCTGCGGGGAAGGCTGAAAGGAGAGGCCTGTATTTCCCAGAAATGGTGCAGCTGACGGGAGAAATGGAACAAGGGTTTTGCCACATAATTGTTAAAGGATCGGCAATAGAAGAGTGAAAAAGGCATATTACGTTCTGTGGTGAGGTCTTTATCTAAATTGTCAGTAAGGTCTTAACCTTGCACATGAGCCACAGATTAATGCAATCCCAGGGTGTCAAACCTTTCTAGTAAAGCGCTGAATTTAGAAGTATTATGTAGCTAGGACTGGGATTGCTGAAATTCGAGGTCTGGAGAGGTGTCCATACCGCTGGTGTCCTGGAGGGCTTGATCCAGTTCCAAAAGTGAATTCGGTTTGTCAAAATAATCAACCCATCCTGTACCTAAGTAAATAGGGTTGACATCCCCTAAGTCATCAGCGTCATTACCGCCAAAGATACCCGCCGTAGTATTGAAAAATTGAGACCGGGGTTGTGGGGTGAACGACAACCATCGACGTCAAGGGTTTGTCTCTCAGCGCCGATCTGGTGGATGTCGGTGCCGATCGAGACGCCCTAGCGTTGATATCCTTGGATGCACAGGGTTTATCTGGCTTCCACTGGATCTCTTTCGTGTCGTAAGATTTATCGGCGCTGACATTGTCGGTACCAGGGAACTAGAGGGGACGGGTATACTGAGTGCCGCTCTTAGCTCGGAAGCCTGCTGCGTGGGGGAGTTAGCCTCTCCAACTGCAGCATGCTTTTTGAACATGTCAAGCATCGAGGATTTCAAATCCTCACTCTTGGCGGCTGGTAGGCCCAGCCGACGGCTTACCTTTATCCGCCGACGACTGAGTCCTGACGGTGGCTATGCCTTTTCTTCTTTCGGGACGAGGAAGAGTGGCTCCTCGATTGGGTCCGTTTCTTCTTCTGCCCATGTTCTTTCTCTGGGGTGTGTGCCCCTCAGTTTCGGCCTGTGAAGACACAGGTACTCATTGCGTGATGTATACCCAAACACTGGACGCAGGCATGAGGAGGATCGGCTGCAGAGAAATGCTTCCGGCAACGGATGCGCTGCTTGTATCCTGTTGCATACAGCATACATAGAGGGAGGCACCACGAATAGAGAAAAAAAATGAAGAACTAAATCGCTAAGAAAAAGATGCACAGCAAAAAGTAACGACCCAAAAAAGGAGCGAGTCGTAGCGCAGCAAAATTTAAGCCTGCAGAAAAACAGGAACTGGTTGTGGAACATTGGTGACAGAGGTGAGGTGTGGGCCTGGCGTGCTGAGGGACGCACGCGTGACGTAGGCCCTATGCCTTCAAATTTCTTAAAGGGACAGCTATCTTTTGCAGGCAGCTTTTCCGGCCCCAACCAGTTTGGAAGGAGGGAAAGCAGGAACGAAAGAGACATGATAGATATATATATATATATGCACACACCCACACCCACAGTCCCCCCCCGCCCCCATCCCCACCAAGGATAATAGACAATCTTTAAAAAGCAGCAACGAATATTATTATTCCCAAAGTTAGGATTCAATTCAACAAGAGCAATAAAGTAGGCGACTAAACTTTTCTTATGCTAAACATATTCCAGCACACTGAGTGACGTCATTTGAGGTCAGTATTAGCTTGTATTTGTGATCAACATTACAATATTGAGTTTCAAGGAGAGAAAAATTAAAGTTTATATCAGAACATACTTTGTAACTAGTAAAACAGTTAGATTCTCCCAGAGGGATGTAGGCAGTCTTATCCCAGCAATAATAGTGTTCAACAATTAAAACCTGTAAGGGAATAGGCACTGCCAAAGCCAATAGGTTCAGAAGGGGGCCTTTAGGGAGACAGGACAGCCAAAGTCAATGGGCCAGTTCAAGTTCTGATGCACCGTTAATAGAAGAATGTTTTAAAATAGTCAGTAATTCAATAGCAAATCACAGAAGCTCAAGAGCAGCCACCTTAAAGAAGCACAAGCTGGAAGGCCAGTACAGGTGAGGTCAACTCAAAAGGGTTTAACATGGTACTCAAGTTAGGAAGCACCACAAATAGCAAAAGGTAGATGTACCACAAGCCCCACAGTACCTGATAATTGAAGAATTGGTTCTGGCTGGATGCCTTCCTGTTGCAGTGGAGCAGATCCTTGTTCCTGGTCCTTGGTCGTGGTGACTAAAGGGGGGGCGGGGGGGAAATGTCTGGCGGGCTACTGCTGCAGCACTCTAGAGACTCTGCAGCAATGGATTCTCCTTGATTCAGCTGCCTTTTGTGGTTTTGGCACCTTTTTCTCAGCGCCAAAGAAGAATGAAAAGCTCTGGTTGGAAGTTACTTGATCCCTCGGTACTGGACTCGGTGAGGGGACTCTGGATGAAGAGGTCTGCTTCTGTAGGGTCCTCTGGATGCCCCCGGAGTTTGGGACGGATTTGCACTTCCAAAAACAATGCACTCTATGATGGTCAGGGGTCCCCATATTTTGGGATTCTGCAGCCTTGGAAAGTCACAGCAAGTCGGGATTGTGCCAAAATGATGGTGTCTTAAGGCTAGTTGGTCGCACCAGCGCAAGGTAGGACATTGTCCCTTGCGGGTCTTCCCAGTCTAAACATAAACAGGGTCAGAACAGCTGCAGGGCGTCACCGGGCACTTCGCAGTCCAGGAGAGTGCTGCTGGCGTCTCTTCACTTCTTCATTGGATCTTGTCCTCCAGTGGTACTCTGCTCTAGTCCAAAAAAACCTTGCCTTTTAAGCAAGTTCAATTCATTCACAGCCCTAGGGCTGTTAATCACCCAGCATGGTGTCTGTCCAACAGTCAATCAGAACTGGTTTCACTCAGGCACACCTAGAGAAAAAGGACAGGGAAGTTTTGGGACCCCTCCTTTGCTTCCTCAGTAACTGACAAGAAATGGTGAAAAAAGACGGGCCTTTTTGGGAAAATTGTCACCTTTTGGTGCTGTACTGCAGCTGAGAAATCAGCCTGCAGATACATGGTGCAAAGGTAGTAAAAAAGAAACCACTGCTACCAGCCATTCAAGGTAGTGTAAGAGAATGTTACATGAGAAGTGGGATAAGGAGTTACTATATAGCAACTCCCCCCAGCACTCCCCAAAGGATGGTGTGAGCTGGACCCACAAAAGAAAAAGGTAATCAAGACAAAAGTCATTTTACTATTCTTGGGAACTGTAGTTCACCCAAGAAAATGTAATTAAACATTAACAGAAGTCCAAGGGACTTCTTAGGGGCACTGCACCTAAGGGTGCCGTTTGTCACCATGCAAAAAGCAGATGCCTATGGAGTTTACCAGACTCCATTAAATAGTAAGAAACCCAAAATCCTAGTCAGAAGAACGCATGAGGGAGTGGGGGGAAAAATCCCACTCACTCAGGAGTACAAACGTAAAGGCCCTGAGTCCAGCAAAAGTGCTGGGTTCTCCAAGGTTAAATGAAATTGGCACAGAAATGAAAATTCTCCCCAACAGCAGCATCAGGAGAGTCAAGATGAATATTAAGGTCTCTGAGGAGGAGAAGCTTAGAGGTAGCGGTCAGGAGAGAAGAGGTGAGGTCGGCCCACTCCGAAAGGAAATGTGAGACTGGCCAAGGGGTTCTATAGATGATAGTGAAAGGGAGCCAGAGGGTAGGAGAGACGCAAAGCTTGCAAACAAGGCTTTCAAAGAGAGTATGATTGAGTGGGTATGATGGAAGCAGGGACCCATTCATGGAACATAAGGGCCACTCCGCCGCCAGACCGGTTTGGCCTGGCTTGGAGAGGAACTTGCAGCACACAGGAAGGAGAGTGTCAAAAGCAGTGACAGAGCTGGCACTGAACCACTTCTCACAGAGTGAGGACGTCGAGGTCAAAGTCTTCCAAGAATTGACCGATGTTAGAGTGTTTGACAGCAGAGTGAGAAATTAGGTTGGCCAAGTGAAGTTGGTTGCCACCTTGAAAGGAGCCAGAGGGGTGAAGGAAGGAGTGGCAGGAGAAGGGACGACGTTGAGGAGAGACAGAAGACGCCTGTCATGAAGAAGTTTGGGCTGAGAGCCCTGGGAGATGATGGTCCCATTCTGGTAGACATTAGTGATGCACCTGGATGAAGGCAAGTGTGCTAAAAGCACTTCCCATTTGGTTCCACCATTAATGGTTGAAAAAGAGAAAGGGAAGAGGAGGGAGACTATAAGGGAAGTCTATAGGTCCGGAGAGGGAACAACGAAGAGGATGTCAGTAATAGTTTTTGTGGCGGAAGCATTAACATCGGTGTCAGCAATGGGCAGGTCTGGGTGAGAGAAAAAGGAGTCCCTTCTTAAACCTTTTGCTTCCAGGCTTCAAAAGAGAAGGAAGATAGGTGATAGAGTAGTAATTAGAATAGATACAGGGGTGAGGGGGACAGGTGGTAGAGAGAGAGACAGGCAGAACTGCATAGTGCACGAAGGAACTTAACAGGCGGCCTAGCAGCAAAACCGGTACAGGTGGATCAGGTGCAGGTCGTGTAAACAATCATTTAAACAAGGGCAGCAAATTAAAAAACATCCACGTTTGACTTTCCCAAATATAGGAAAAATGCCAGCATTTAAATAGGGCAGCAGATTCCGAGCAGCCCAAGTAGACTGTCAAAAATGGGACTGAAAAACATCAGCATTTGTCATAGAAATGCTTGGGAGTGAAAGCTGTTCTGCAGTGCGACAAGGAAGTAGAAGTTAGTGGAGAGTGGATGTGAAGTGTATGGTAGTGGGTGAAAGGAGTGGGAGGGAAGGTTACCTCAAAGGGTGGAGGTGAGAGCCCAGAAGAAGCATGAGTGATTCAACCCAGGTCTAGCAGAATAAGTGTATGGCAGAATCCCAAAACACCATACTAGAATACTAACAACTGCATAAAATAAAGATAGCTAGTAAGTCTCTGAAGGAGTTTAGGCAGCCGTCGTTTTTGGGAGACATCTCTAGAGCAAGACAAGTTCCTAGATAGCAAGGGGTTAAACATGGCTGGGTCAGGGTGGAAGCTCTAACTTCAAGGGAGAAAGAGGGAAGGTGCCAGCCCTCAAGCACACAAGATAAATAAAATAAAAAACCTTCAACTGCCCAATACTCAAGAGTGACTCTTCTCCCATCTGTGACAATGCACGCAGACACAAACCATGTTCCCTAAAGGAGACACAACAAGGGCCATCATTCTCAATCACCAATTTTATGGTAAGGCTGACTGTTACGGTCAGCCATGGGGTATTGTATTTCAGCACCGTGTATTGGCTTTAGAAAATATTGCCATATTGGCCAAGAGTAGAAATAATTTACCAGAAGAGACGGTTTCTAATGACAACCAGTTTAATGTATATTTGTAACGCCTCAAAATACACACCTTTGTCCCTGGTGGTGAAACCTACCACAACTTGTTTGTAGGGTGTACCCAAGGTTTACAAATATATTCTGCCAATGAAGTGATATGGGACATGGGAGGACAAACCAGAAAAATAAACGTCAAAGCAAATAGTGCTGGCATTTTAATCAGTACTGGGAATCGGGTCCGTGAGGAAGGGGAGAAAGATGAATGCTGAGCTAAAGGAGCAAGAGGGAAAGCGTGGAGCTCAGACTGTAGTTTGCACTTCTGTATGCAGGGAGAGGGAAGGACAAAATTGAAACTTTCTTCATAGCGATTTAGAAGATGTATAAAAACTGCACAGGTCAGTAACTGGGCAAAGTAGTTATCATTTGTAACGGGTCAAGTGGAGTTTCCACCTGGACACCCGGCCTTTAAACAAAAGGTCAGAGAAAAGAGTCTTGTTACAGCAGGAATCATGTCACGAGTGGGTCCAAGACTGCCGTCAACCGCTCATAGAAGTGGAACTTCCAGACGAAAATTGAAGAAATCTTTTTACTGAATCCAGTTGAGGCCAATGCAAATGCATCTAATAAAATTAAATCACCTCTGACCTTGCTTAAGAAGATGTACAAAAACGTATGCAATCAACAAAATCGAGTCGAAACCCTTTGGAAATAGTCAATCAAATTCATATCAGGGCTCCCTATCTGCAGGTTAAACAACAAGACAGCAGAGGATGATTACAGAAAGGATGGGAAACCTAATGGGTGAGACATCACTCACATCTGAATAAAAGGGCATATGAACCCATGAACAGATATCCATGTAGTTACTTTACAGTTGACAGCCATGGGGTAATTCCTCTGCAAGGCTTCAGGAGCTGCTTGTCCCCATGTAGAGCAGACGCTGTTTCAGAGCCCTTTCGGCCTTCTGGTTACTGTGTAGAATATAGAACACCATCATCGAGATGAATTGTTTGGAGGCTGTACAACTTGTGTGCCGACAAGCCCGTAATTTACAAGTGGTCTTTCCAATATCCTTTGCTCGATCGAGGTAAAATTGTAGAGCCCTCTTCAAAGTCTAAATTATAAAAGGTCTGCTCAGTGGGGGAGGAAGGGTTGGGAAATAATGGTTTGATTTATATGGAAACCACCTTCGGAAGACACGGGTGTATCATCAAGACTATCTTTGTGTAATACCAAGAAGGGCTTGTGAGAACACAATCCAATGATCACATAGATGTATTTCACACATTTTTCCAGTCAAAGTAATGGTCACCAAGAATGCTACCTTCCAAGTGAGATGTTACAAATCTATCCTATCAAAAGGTCCAAAAAAGGGGACTCCATTTAGAAAACAGTTAAGCTCCTCACGGGCAAATGACCCAATAGGAAAAAATAATTTTTCAGACTTTCTAATAATGCTTAGATAACTAGAATGAGAAAAAAAAGAAAAAAATATAAAAAGGACTTGGAATGACTTCCTATATGCAGTAGTGAGCAACAGATCAAGGTTTATAGAGGAATATTGCACGCTGCTATTAGCTCAAATAAAGGTAGTAAAAAAAAGTTTTTTTAAAAAGGCAGTACCTAATTCATTACATGCTGGTGCGTACACCTTACTCTGTAGGCACCATACGCAAATCCTTTTAATTTGAGGTGGTAACATGTCCTTGTGGAAGGAAGTTTGGCGTGCTTTAGAATGTCCATGCAAACGTGAGGCAGATTCAAGTGTATGCATTGGAAGACCTCGGGAATAAAGCAGCCAAGTTAATCAACGCAAGGTTCGGACCAGCAGTGATTGGTCAACATTTTTACTGGAGTGGCATACATATTTCCAAGTAGTAAATGTAAACGACTGGGTATAGTGTTGAAGCCCAAACGATCTAGAGGGATTTAAGATCCGGGGTTTCTTCTCCAGAGAATTATTTTTAAAACATGGGTTCAAACAGTACATTTTACAGCACACTTTTGGGGAAGAATTGGGTGAAAGAGCCATGCATTGCACAATCTGCTTGTATAAGTTATTGCATTATAAAAACCATGGCTGAACGATCAACAGTACAGAGCAGCATTTTCCAATGCATTTTAGTGACCGATTTAAGAACACGCTCATGCTGTTTATACTCAATGCTACAGTTGCCACTGTAAAAACAAACTCATGTGAGGACTGTCCCACATAATGCCAGTATTGCCCACCCCTGATGTGCATGCTTCCCCAAACACAACACACACCACCATGCTCACATGCTTGTCAGGAAGGGTAGTGGGAAGCCCACCACAAAACAATCCAGAGGCAGCCGCAGCCCTGAGGGAGAAGGCAGATAGCAGAGGGGTGGGGTGCAATACTTAACACTTTCTCCTGTGCCAACATGTAGGTGTGCAGACCCTTAACTCAGTGTTTAGTGACTGGCCAGTGTTTCTTCTCCTTTATACAGCATGGCAGGAGTCTCAACACACCCTTCACAGGCTGCTTCACGCAAACTGAAATACATTCCCATTTGTTCCCTGGCATCTCTGTAGATACTGCTGGCAGGGGTTCTCACATAGAATCCCAATTACTGTGCAAAGTACTTAAACACTACTTAATTTAATACTGACTGCTTCATGAGCCAGGTTGAATAGTGGTCGTCAGATTAGGCTAAACAATGAATCGGAGATCTGGAGGTGAAATGGTTTTGCGTCTGTGCCACAAGCGGTCATCCAGATGGTAATGTATGACTAGGACAAATATGAAGCTCTGCAAAAAAATTTAAGGGAGATGCAGAACGCTGCATATGAACATATTTTAAGGGCACTCCTAGAATCAATGAGTTATGTGTAAAGATGACAGTGGTGGTGAAGTGATAAAGGTTTCTCCTAGTATAACTAGGAGAGGGGGGGGGTAGATTTACTTCTTAGTGTAACATAGTGAATGTTGTTCTCTGTTCAGTGTTGAATACTTTTGAAATGAAAATAAAGTGCTTATAAAAACAATTTTAAAAAAGGCTTCCCTGCTTCGTCACATTATGTGATCGTGGGCAACTTCTTTAGTATCCTCAATATCCGCTAAAACGTGCAGTGTTTGGGTAAATGCAGGTTTGAAATGACAAAATAAATCACGCTGCATAGGAAAACAGAACGGGCTAATGAGCCCTTAAAATGAAATAACCATAAGCCTCCGAGTCAAAGTGAAAGAAGATGCGAACCAACCACCGAATTTGAGCAAGGATGGATGGAGGGGAGATGAGAAATCTGCATGAGAAGAATCCGCAGAAAGAACATTACGGTAAGTCATTTCTCCTTCAATGGATTGCTTTTCTCCTGCAGATTCCTCACCTGATAGACTGCCAGAGTAGTAGATGAAGGAGGCGGGCAGAAAGTTATACTAAGAAATATTGCAGCACTGACCAGCAAAAACACACATCAGCTCTACCAGCCACATCTAGACTATAGTGTAAAACGAAGGTATGAAGGGATGACCATGTCGCAGCGCGAAAATATCCCAAACAGGGACTCCCCTCTAATGCTGTAGACACTAAAACTCCTAGTCGAATGGGCCCCCCCCCCCCCCCCCGATACCTGAAGGAAATTCTTTTCTTGCTGACATTTAGCATTCCGCTATAAGAAACTGATCCAGTGGGATAAAGTTTGCTTAGTTATGGGCAGGCCATTACGGGCCAAGGACAAAGCCACAAAGAGCTGGTCAACTCTTCTAAATTCGCCATCCTCGCAATAAAATAACGGAACGCTCTTTTGGGGTCTAGGCGATGTAATTGCTCCTCCTGCTTAGCAAGGTGTGAAGGAGGATAGCAGACCAGAAGGTCGATGGATTGCAAAAGGTGGAACGACAACATTGGAAAGCCAGGCATTATCCAGAGTGATACTTTCTCCCGGAAAAAATGCAAGGGTGGCTTACAGCATAAGGCCTGCTGCTCAATCACTCGCCTTGCGGACGTAATAGCCACCAAAAAGGCAGTTTTCAAAGAGAGAAGCCGTAAGGGGCAAGCACGCATAGGTTCAAAAGGAGCCACCATCAGATGTGTTAGTACCAAATTAAGGTCCCAATCCGGGACAAAAAAGGGAATTGAGGGAAACCCATTTATAAGGCCTTTCAGGAATTGTGCCACTACCAGGATCGTAAAAAATATACCTTCATACAGGATCTCGTAAATACAGACAAGGCTGCCCAGTATCCTTTGGCTGTAGTGACCCGAAGGCTTGCTGTGGCCAGAAACAAAAGTAACTCCCATCACTGTAGTGGTGGGGCAAGAGATGGTGTCAATTGCGCGTTCCCTGCACCACACCTCAAATCTTCACCACCTCCATGCCTACAAAGATCTTGTAGACTGTGTGCGTGCAGCCAACAACACCTCAGGCACTTCCTCTGGGAGGTCACAGTCACCATACCTCATCCTCAAGAGTCACGCATGTAGTTTGCGGGATTCCGGGGTGGGGTGGAGTATCCGACTTTACGACTGGTTTAGAAGATCTGTCTGACGAGGCAACCAGTGAGGTAGACAGATTCAAGAGGTCAGAGTACCACAGTCTCCTCGCCCAGTCTGGGGCGATCAAGATCATGGTCGCTCAAACCTTCTTCAACTTCTGGAGAACCGATGGAATGACGGGACTTGGAGGGAAAGCGTAATGGAGAGGGAAGGTCCAATCCATCAGAAACGCATCCCCCAGCGCACCGTTCACTGGGAATTACCTCAAGCAGAACTGCCTGCCCTTCCGGTTGGATTTCAAACAGATCCACTGCTGGGGTACCCCAGAGAGCGAAGACCACCTCTAGGACTTCCGGGTACTTCCCACTCGTGCAAGTCCATGCTCCGCTTGCTCAGAGCATCCACCAAGCTGTTCCCTGTGCCCGTCAGATGAAATGCAGAGACTGAGATCCTATTCTCCAGTAGCCAGGCCCAATGAATCATTGCCTCTTTGCAGAAGGGGTGGGAGTGCACACCACCTTGATGGTGCATTGCCACTGTGTTGTCTGTCAGAACGAGGACATGCATCCCCTGCAGAGACGGAGCGAATGCCTTTAAGGCATACATGATCGCTCGCAACTCCAGTCTGTTGATTTGCCACCTGGCTTCCGTTGCTGACCAAAGACCGCTAACCTGCAAATCCTCGCAGTGAACAGCCCAACCCTTAAGAGATGCATCCGTGACAACTCAGGTTCCAGGCCAAGGAGGCACAGAGGGTTCCCCCGCCAGGAGACTGTTGCAGTCCGCCCACCAGGACAGGTCGTGGACCACTGATGTGGACACCCTGAGACGATCCGAGAGAGAGCCGAGGTACTGAGACCACTGATTCCTTAGGCTCCACTGCAGGGACCTCATGCGCAACCTGGCATCTGGCACTAGAACAATGGAGGTGGCCATGAGACCCAAGAGGCGGAGGAAGGAAGCAGCTGGTAGAGTGGCATGGTTCTGGAACAAGTCGACAATTTGTGTCAAGATGACGGCTCTTCGGGAGGGAAGACTTTCCCTACTACTGCTTTGTCTTTCCTCAGGGACTTTTTCAAAGCCCCGAGGTCCAGAATGGAAAAAGAGACCTTCTCCCTTCATGAGTACCAGGAAATACCAGGAGTACCAACCTGATCCTCGCTGCTTGGGTGGTACCTCTTTCAGGGCTCCCTTCAACAACAGCGCTCGCAGTTCTTCCTGGAGCTCCTGTCCCGGTTGGATTGGAGGTGACAGGGGTCTGTCCGGAGATTTTCTTTAAAATGGCAGACAACAACCCCACTGAATGACCTGAAGAGCCCAGGCATCAGAAGCAATTCCCTGCAACTGGAGCAAATTCTCAGTCAACCGTCTACCAACTAGTGCGTTGAGAGCAGAAATCAAAGCGGCTTCAGAGGCTGGGTCGCCATTGTGTGTTGGCCTTTAGAAGTCCCTCTGCCCCTTCCGTAGCGTGAGAAACGCTTCAGCCCTTGCCTGGCCGGTGGCAGCTTTGCTCTTCTGCCATAAGGAGCATACCGCCTGTAGCCCCATACCCTAGAGGCAAAACTGAAGGCAGGTTTGGCCATCTGCGCAGCTAGGCCTAAAGATTTAGCAGCGAGTTTGGATCCTTTACATTTCTCTAAAGAATCGTCTTTCTAGCCGTACAGAAAATCTCCCTCGAAGGGCATGTCCAGAAGTTTAACTTTGACACTTGGAGAAAAACCAGCTGTTTTTAAATAGGCCTGCCTCCTTAGAGTTACTGCCGACGATGTCCAGGCCCATTCGCAGCGACTGCCTGGCCACCGGTTTCCCTTCCTCCACCAGCTGTAGGAAGCACTAGCGCATCTCTCCTTCAGGGACGTACTGTGCAGCATTTTCAACTGCTGTCCAGAGACCAAAGTAGTACTTGGCAAAACTACTTGCCACATTTGTAGCCTTAAGAGCCATACTGCCTCACGTGAATGTTTTTTTTGCTAAGGCATCAACTTTTTTCTCTTCCCTGACAGGAGGCAGAGTGGCAGTCTAAGATGCAGGTCTAGATAAGACTGTGGCAGCCTGCATAACAAGCCCCTGCGAGGAAGGATGAAAGGAGAGGAATGAAGGGTCTCCACTAGCACGCCTACATTTCCCAGAAATGGTGGAGTTGACAGGGGGGGGTGAACAGAACATGGGTGCTGCCACAGAGTTGTTAAGAGGATCCCAGAACAGTCAGCAGTTGGACGGTTGTCTGTGTGTCCGACGGCCAACTCTTGCAACTGGCCCGGATGACAGTCGTCGACAAAAGGTTATCCACATGTATCCCCCATAGCCTCAGATGGGCCGCCACAGGCACCAGGCACTTTGTGAACACCCTGGGTGCCGACTTCAGGTCGAATGGGAAAGCCTCGAACTGGTGTGCCGTCCCTGCCCTACGAAGCGTAGTAACTTTTGTGCTTCTCTTGAATGGGGACGTGGAAGTAGGTGTCCTCCAGGTCCAGTGTCAAGAAGTCTCCTTCCAGTTGGCCGACCACGTGCTGCAACGTGACCATCCTGAATTTTTGGGCACTTGGTGAGACGTTGCAAGTCCAGAAGGAGCCTCCAGCCCCCGGTTTTCTTTTTGACTAAAAAGTATCTGGAATAGACTCCAGTGCCCCGAAGTCATCGTGGAACCAGCTCTATCACCCCTTTGCATAGCACGGCCCGCACCTCCTCCCAGAGCGGAGAGATGTGTTGCTCCTGCTGGGACAGCAGAGGGACCCGCATACATCTGTGCTGAAACACCAGGGTATGTCTGTGGGCGAGAGCATTCAGCACCCTTCCGCGAGTGGTGGGGATCTCCCACTCGCTGACAAATCACGTCAGCCGGTCTCCAAACGGGGTGCACGGGTGGGGGCCAGACGTCCTGGCCAGTTCAGGCCTGCTTCAGCGCAGGTGACCTGCCTGGAGGGCGATGGCAGCACCGACCACTTCGACCATAGGTCTGGGAATGGCCTCTGTAGGCTTCCTGGGTTGTGGACCTGAAACTGGCGGTACGACTAAGGGAAACCTTTCGTCGATCTGCCTGACTTCCCCCTGGAGGAACGATAGGAAGAACGGTGTTGCTGGAGAGTGCCCAGGGCATGGGCCGTCTCTGTATCTGCCTCGATGGCCTGTAGGGACTCGTCGACTAACTTCCCAAAAAGGTTCTCCCTGTCTAACAACATGTCCAGTACCCTGGGCCTGGACCTTCTGGTGGAAATTTGTGGCCTTCAGACAGCCTTGACAAAAGGCAGACACTGTTCCCCAACTGCCGGAACCCTGTGCCAGCGATGTCCAGAGCCACCAAGGATGGCATGGTCTGAAGCCACCTCTCCCTCTTGGAAGAGGGCGATCGCCTCCATACTTTCCACGTCGGGGAGTAACTTTAAAATTGGGCACAGGTTGTACCAAAGCTCTTGGTCATAACTGGCCAGGATTGCCAGTGCGTTGGCCGCCTTGATGGTGCATGCTGCGTTGTAAATAACCTTCCTCCCCATGGTGTCCATCTTCCCCTCACTGTCCTGAGGGACATATGACGACGCGGAAGGGTTTGCTGGCCGTTTCCTCACGGCCGCCGAAACCACAGAGTCAGCAATGGTGCAGACCGTAGGCACCTGGGTGCGGACTCCAGCACCTGGTACTTTGCCAGCCTATCCAGTTTGGCCGGGCCGTGCAAGGGTTCTTCAAGAGGGCCAGGCCCTCCTCCCACACATCGGCCAGAAGGACTACCACCATGATGGTTTTCCTTTTGGCCTTGCGCCTCTGGTACAGGAAAACCTCCTTTTTGGTCTAAAACGTGAGCTGGAAAAGCTTGGAAGCTTTGGCGACCATGGAATGGACAACCCCATCTCATCTCGTGAGGACGCCCTCAGCTGCGGAGATCCGCCTGCTGTGACAATATCGTCGGATGACGCTTCGTCTTCTTAGCTAGAGGCTAACTAGGGGCCATAGGAACCGGGCCCTGCAGCATCCGCTTCTGAATTTCTGACACCAAAATGCGTATGGTCAATAGGATGTCCAGAGATGCATCTCTCGGCTCGGCTGGCATGATTGGAACACTAGGCCCTGCACCGTCGCCAGCGTTTGTCGTCCACGTCCTTGTGGACCGTGTGTAGGGACTCCAGGCCTCTGTGGACGAAACTTCCATGACCTGGGACATGGCCTGGGGCTGGTCCTGGTCTGGGACTACCCCCCAAACCCCCACTCCCCACCCCACCCAACACCTTCTGCACCCTGAGAGGTGGAGCCGGGCTCAGACGGCATCCTCTTCTCCGGCATGCCAGCTGGCTTCGCCCCAGTCACCGTGGCGGCCTCTTGCCTCGGAGGAGAGGACACCTTGGGCGCTGTAGGGTTTACCTTCACAGGGTCAGCCCCTTTCGCCTTCGTGCGAGCGGCCGCAGACAGCTCAATCGCCGCAGAAGACTTGTCCTGAGCCATCTGGGCCTTCTTGGGCAGGTCAGCAGCTTTCTCCTCTGTCCTTGGCTTCTCGGGCTTCTGTCACAGCTTAGCCGGGTTGGACTACTTCCTTTTCGAGGAGGACCGCGATTGCTGGCTGGCGACGGAGGCGGATGGTGATTGCGCCCAGCCCATCCCGGGACACGCTTGCGCAGCGACCCAGATGGACCCAGACTTGCGGTGCTTGGCCTTGTCCTGGGGCCCCCCCATGGATGAGATGCCCTCAAAGGACTTAGAAGCCAGCTCCTCGGACCGGCCGGTCCTGCGCAAGGCATGACCCTGCTCGGGGCACATGTCAGAGGCCTTGGCGTTTAGCCATGCCACCGGTCTACTGTGTCGATCCTTCGTCGTCTTCTTGGAGAAGCCGAGGCAAATCTCGCATTCCCCTTCCTTGTGGTTCGGATGAAGACAGATGCATTGGAGGTGCTTGTCCTCCACAAACACGTTCCGTAGCGCACACTTGGTGCAGGGCCTGAAGAGGGATCGATCTTCCTTATTCTCCTCAGTCATGGCCAGAGGTGTGGTGTAGGCCCGATGGCCTGCTGGAAACTTCAACGATCCTCGCTGAAATTCACCAACAAACTGATCCACTCGATTGAGAGAAGACCACGCGGACTCACGATTTTACTGCACGTTTCAGTGTTGGAGGATGGCTGCCAGAGGAGGGGCTTAGGGAGAGGATGGTCATTGGCTAGGGGCAGTATGACCTAGAGGCCAGTGATTGGTTTAGAGGAGAAATACAGTTTTGTAAGTGAAACGGTTTTCTTTTTACTGAGGATTCCCAGCCTGACAGGGAATATTCATGAGCATGTGAATCCATGCCAGACCCCATGCTGGAGAAATTAAAATTCTCCCTTACAATGACCCGGGGCTAGAAATGAATGTCAACAAAACTAAGTCCATGATTTTCAGCCCTAGCAAGTCTAAATGCAAAGCACTGCATTTAAGTGTAGGGACACTGATTTAGCACAGGTGCCCTGGGATGAATACCTCGCTATAAGCTTTGTATCTTGGATGGGCTCACCAGCTGCGTAAGGCCAAGACTACTTTGCAAAAGAAGAGTGGCGCACTGAAAATAAATGTTACTTTAAATATGGCTGGGTGTAACCAATCCAGTCGCAGACATTTATCGGATGCAAGCGAAGGAATCAGCCCTGTATGGATCGTATATTTGGGACTATGTCAACACTTGTTCATTGTCTGTAATTGAAAACAAGTTTCTAAAGAGGATTTTCTTGTTGCCCCAAAGTGTGCCGAGCATTGCAGAATGCATGCCCCATTGACAAGAAGGTAGGGCTGAGACCCATGCATTATTGACTACGAGTATGGGACAACCCAGGCATGGGCGAATATCGGGACGCCTTGGTGCATATGAGATGTCAATCAGGGGTGGATGTAAAATACCTTGGTTTTTAGATGTCCAAAAATGGCTTGTGGAATTGAGAAGAACCAACTACTATTACCAGGGAATGAAAATCAAGCGCGAGAATGGCCTATTCCAATTCTAAAAAGGAGCAAGATGGAAATGATGTGCTCTACTTTGACTCAGGGTGCAGAATATCTGAACTCTAAAAATATGCCAGGTACGAAAATTATCTTTATGTAATTACACTGGCTTATGCGCAAGGATTATACATTGAATTTTGAATTGGTTGTTTACATTTGGGGATTTCTATGTGTTGGGAAAAAATGACAGGAGCCTGTTATGTGGTGCCGAGGTAGGAAGTCCTCTTCATTTTATGTTTATTTGTGAGGGATTAAGATACTTGAGAACTGGGTATCTCAGACCGTTGTTTGTCCTGCAAAACAGCTCTACGACAAGAGAGGCCATGCATCTTTGTAAATCAATATCAAATATAGATGTACTATTTTATGTTTCAAAGTATATCCATCGGGCATGGCTTAAGAGGAGTACCCTGATAGCAACTTAAGTAATGTAGCATACCTTGTTACACATTACTTGCACTTGGTGACCTCCGGTTTTAAGTGTTTTACTGTATAGATTGTGGAGTATTAAGTTTGATGGAATGAAAGAATTATTTAATTGTGGACCCGTTTTAGATTTTAATATGCTGGTATTGTGCGTTTCTGAATGTGCTTTTAAAATCAATTTATGAATTATGTGTTTGTACAGGACGACCATGTCAAATAAAGGTCTTGCAGCAAATCAAGGTAGATGTGTTGTCATGACTTACTGAGGTGTGCTGCTACTTGGACAAGGCATTTTGTGAACACCCTGGGGGCAGACTTAAGGCCAAAGGATAGGAAATTGTACTGAAAGTAGCATCCTGCAAAAAAAAAAGAAAGCGCAGTGATTTCCGACAGTGATGAATGGTGCTGGGTAAGAATTTCATACATATGATGAATCTTTCTCACCTGTGTCAACCACCAAACATTTTGCTTTGACTAGGTAACTAGTTTACCTTGTACCTAGCTGAAGGGGAATCTTCCCCCCCCCTCTCACCGAGTCTTTTACTCTATTTATTGGTGACCTTTTTCTGTCTCCATAGTGTATGGTTGGAGTTTTAGCTTCCTATAACCTTAGGCTAGGTTGCCCTTTGGGCTCACCTGTTACTTTCTCTTTCAAGTACTAGGGTGAACTACTGTTCCCAAGTAGTAAAGAGGGATTTTCCCTAGCTGAAGGGGAATCTTTTCCCCCCCTCTCACCGAGTCTTTTACTCTATTTATTGGTGACCTTTTTCTGTCTCCATAGTGTATGGTTGGAGTTTTAGCTTCCTATAACCTTAGGCTAGGTTGCCCTTTGGGCTCACCTGTTACTTTCTCTTTCAAGTACTAGGGTGAACTACTTTTCCCAAGTAGTAAAGAGGGATTTTCATCCCCTTTACAAGTGAGCCAGCACACCCCACCTTATTTGGAGTGCTCGGGGGACATAATGTACCCCCTTTCTTACTTACCTGGTAACATTGTGTTACAATTGCAAGTTTATTAGAATGGCTGGTGGCAGTGTAACTACCTTTATGACTTTTAGTCTACGTGACTGGTAGGCTGTTTATTCATCCTCGTTAATGCACAGAAGGGCCACCATTTACTAAAATGGCTGGCCCCTTTTTCCCATTTCTTGTGTGCTTGTTGTTTGAGATCTCCCCTGCCATTCTAGGTGGGAACGACCTCGGTGGAAAGGTCTTCAACGGGGATCCTGTAGATTCCCCAGCCATGCTCCAGAGTGTCGGGGAAGACAGGAAGCGAGGGAGGAGTCCAAAACTGTACAGCCCTTTGTCTTTCACCTTGCCTGAAAGGAACCAACTCCCAGTGGGGGGCTGGCTGCCATGATTGGACGGCCAGACTGCCCCTTGCTGTAAAATGCAGGGAGGGAATGCAGAACTTGTGCTGTAGTTCCTGAAAAATACAACCTGGAAGCTGACAAGTGGACCACTGGAGCTGAAACCGAAGAGGAAGATGAAGAAAAGACGGCTGTAGCTATTTCCAGTGACCGGAGAGAGCCTGCTGTGTAAACGGAGCCTGCTGTTAACCCGACCTTCCAATCAACCTCGGAATCCCGCAGCACCTGGCCAAATCCACTAAACTAAATACCACCTGCATTTGAGCCATCACATGTTGTGCTGCGACCTTGTGGGGCTGCAATACTCCAATACCCTGGGACCTCACCTCAAGCCATTGTGCTGTGCACAGTCTTCTGAATTCCAAATCGAGCTGAAACTTTGGTGGCATCCTGCTGGACCTCCAGAGATGTGAATCGAGTCCAAAATGTCCCCTCACCCCAGTGCTGAATCTTACAAATGAGAATCCGACCAGCGATATTCCGTCTTCTCCTGCCTCCTGGAAAGGGCACCAAAACCCAGCCATAAAGAAACTCTTGCTTGGAGCATTCCAGGTTGATCCCTGCTGCAAAATCCCTTTCAGTGTCCAGTCTTCCGTCTTCATGACAAGGAATTCATCAACTGGGTTTTTGGCTGCAGATCCCAAAGTCTGCCTGTTGGAAACTCTTCTGTGCCGACTGCAGAGGTACTGTGTTGGCTGGGATATTACCTACCGTAAGCCTCGTGTTATTCCTGTAAAGCTTTGTGGGTGTTTCTTGTGATTGGGCATCCTCTCACCCAGTTCACCCAGGCCCACTGCTGGAACCCTCCCAGGAAGTCTTCTCAGAAGTCCCTCTAAAATGAGCTACTTACTTGTTTTGAAGAGACTTCCTCAGGCACCCTGACTTTTCCTGCAACTGAACCCTATCTCAACCTGCCTACAGCTGGCACCTAGACTACTAGGGTCCCTTTTGTGCCTCAAAGAACTCCTGCAATATACTAGGGAAGGACTGGATAAGAAAAGGCTTCTGTCTTTAAAAGTATTGAGTTTAAAACACACTTGGTTTCTAAATCAGTAAAGAGCCTTTTGGGATGACCCGCAGTCACAACCTACACCCTCAGGTGACTTCAGCAGCTAGGGTGCTGGGGACATAAACATTTTACTGTTGCATTTAGAATACTCTTAGAAATTGGTTAAAGGAAAAGGTTATTAGAACAAACAAGAGACCACAAATATTCGTAAGCAGGCAAATGCTTTTGGATCCCCTAAGCAGAGTCAATCAGTATAACAGGCTAAGCTAAAGTCAATGAGCAAAAGTCTTATATGGGCTGAAGCACTTCACGGAGGTAAGTAGAAAAGTCTTTGCACAATGTTTTAGAAGTCTTTGAAGAAAAGAACGAATCAATGTAGGGCCACAAGCTGTTTAGACTTGTGAGTAGTAGAAGATGCAAGCAACTCTACAATGAGAGGTACATTCTCTCAGACTTTGTATTGAAGAAAAGGTGCAGCTGATGACTCCTGTTGCTGTGCAGTTTTGCAGATCTCACTGTTCCTGGGCTTCAGTCGTGGGGACAAGAGGGATGACTTCTGGGGACTCCTGCACTGCAATGGGACAGTCACCACTCACAACCAGCATTCTTTCCAACAAGTGGCATTTCAGTGTTTCAGCTCCTCGCGACTATTGCAAATAGCAACACTGCGGTTTCTGGCTGTCGAGATGGACTTTCCTTGCTTCTGAGGTCCCGCACTCTGTTGAGGGGTCTCAGGCTCGGTCAGTCCTGCTTCCTGGGAGTCTGTACGATCTTCCTGGAGCTCTTGGCCAACTTAAAAGCAACACAGACAATCTGGTGTTCCTCTCCCTGGCGATTCGGTTTCCAGCAGCAACTCTGGAAATAAAACCAGCTCCAAGAGAATGTCCAGGTGGATTACTTTGGAGTTGATTGGTCCCACCAACTCAAGGGGAGAATTTGTCCTTGCAGGGGCTTCTCTGTCAATACGAATTTGGAGTTTCAGCACAACAGCAGGGCTTCACCAGGCAAACCAACGGTCAAGGAGTTGCAGCAGGCGCCCTCTACTGAATTGCATCTTCACAAATTCACCGCTGGGCACACACTACATACAGTTAGAGGAGTTATCCTGAGCCCCTTTCAGCATTGGCATATCGACTAGTATGTAATGGATATAGATACATGATTGTAGTAGAGTGTCCCTTTTCACAATGGATTGAAGCTGGTCCGTGTGCACACCCAGACTCCACCTGTGCAGCAGAATTCTTAGTGCGAGAAGTATTTCGTAGGTGGGGAATATGTGAAGTATTAAGATCTGATAATGGTCCTCATTTTGTGAATCAAATCTTTGAACAGATAAGCTTGTTGCTTGGTATAAAGCACAGGTCTTCTTCGGTTTATCATCCACAAGGAAATGGTAGATCGGTATTTGTAAGAGGCTCAACGGCTTGCTTAAAGAAAGAATAGCCAAGTTGAAGCTTACCTCGAAGAAAGGGTGGTTGCATTGCCTACCACTGGCATTATAGGCTTTGAGGAACCAACCAGGTTCGGACCGCCATCTTACCCCCCCCCCCCATGAAAAAGTGACAGTGAGGCGAATGAGGACACCCATCACACCTCCATCCAGATTTAGAAGTAATGCCCAGCCAACGTCAGAACTGTTAGGAATGGAGTTACGCGACTACCTTACTTGTACAACTTCAAGTATCTGTCATTTCAGATCAGCTACGGCGAAAAGGGTGTGGGGCAGTAAAAACACAAAAGGAGATGCTTCAACAAGTGGATTTCAAGAACTTTGTGTTCTTAAAGTGTTCCCACGAGATGCAGTCTAATCCGTAACTTTACAAGGATGCAGTGGAAGAGCCCCACTTCAACAGTCCTTTTATCATAGAGGACGTCACGCCGTCTGCAGTCAGAGTGCAGGGCAGACATGTTAGGACTTTTCTGGGAGACCGATATATGCTGGAGAGATCTCTTCACCACTGCATCGGAAGCAAGCATCGGGGAAGAACCTCAGCACATGCAGACTAGGTCTATGACTAGATAGAAGGACGCAGAGCTGTCGAGTTAAGACAAAGTTTATTGGACAGTGGCTTATTTCAAACACACTTTTCAGTCATTTGGGAAAGAGACAAGGGAAGATACCTATTCTTGAGCCACAGGAGTTTGAGACATTGGAAAAATATGCCAGATCTTGATTTCGTTTTTGACAGGGTACAGTACCCAGATTAATTTGTTTGGATTTTCCCATGGTGGCACCCAATGACAACAGTTCACGGATCATATTTGAAGTTTTTCTTTTTGTGTTGCGCACATATCCTGCAATTGTGGGGAGAACTACAAGCGTTCACGTTTTCCTGCAAGAACCTAAGAATAGTCCGATCGTAAGGAGATTGCTCACAGAGATTATCGAGCAAATTCTGCAGCTTCCTGAATACAGTGGGGAAAGTGCAAATGCCCCTATCCGCTGATAACACACAGACTGGTCAATTTAGTATTTTACTGCTTGAATGAAGAATGCCCACAGCTTGTTAATAGACATACAGATTTCCGCACGTTCCTAAGGGACCCGAGAAATAACGCAGCATTGAATGAGATTTTGAGAGACCTAGTACAAGTAAATGCTTATTCCGAGAACTCTGATATCGGAGTATTTCCTTCGAGGGACAGATCGAGGGATTACTGGCTAAAAGGAACTCTTGTTTCATGCTGAAAGGAAATCATCATGTCGTCTGGTGAACGGCCGATTCATGGGATCCACTGGGAGTTTGTGTTCATCGACCAGTAAGGAGTCAGCTGTTCAGAGAAATGTATCGAGTGAGATCAACAGTTTCCAGAAACAGTACATAATGTTGCTATATTAAAGGTTTATTTTGTCCTTCCTTAGACAATAACATGGGCAGCATTAGTAGCAATGTCATTATGCCAGATCTAGAAACGTCCACATTGTGTAAAAAATTATAATTTTTTGGGGGTGGGGGGGCCTGGCCAACCGAGGACTCGTGCGGATGGCTCCTCGGCGTGCTCCGTGATCTATTCCACTCCTGGCCCCCCCCTAACCTCCTTGTAATGATCCCCAAAACCACGCCGGGATGGCAGGACCATCCATGAGCACCTCGGGCTCTGGCGAGCTGTGGATCTGGGCAATTTCGTGCACTTTGAAGGAAGTTTTTGGAGAGTCCCGCACGCCTCCCCTCCGCTAAGATGGCGGCCGCCGCGATACGGGCGGGAGGGCGATGGCTGTGAATCGGCGAGCGTGGACTAGCACGTAGCGAGCGGAGGCTCGGGGTCCTGGCGCTGCAGCTGGCGGTTGCCGGTGAGGGGCCTCCGCTCGGACCGCGTTGGTGGTCTCCCGGACGGCAGTCGGGGGGGGGGGGGGGGGGAGAAGAGGTGTCCCCCTCCCTCCACCCATCCATCGGACCTGCGGTGCGCGGCCTCCCGAAAACAGCGGACGACGGAGGAGAGAATTGAGTCGGCTGCGACAGCAGGAGGCTCTCGGAGCGGAGGTGAGGGGCCAGCCGGGGGGTGGGGGGGGGGGATTGGGATGCTGCGTGGGGGTGCCCGCTTCTCGCGGTCCTCGGGGCGGCGTCCCGGCCCCCTCCCAACCTCCCTCTGGGAGCCTCCGAACAGCCTTGGGCAGATTGTTGGCGCATAAAGACACAGAGGCATGGACTAGCAGGAAGGTCTGTGCTACTGGTTTCCCGGGTGCGGGCTGCCGTAGGAAGCGGTATGCTCTGGATGGAGGTAGGCGGCACTTAGCGGCGGGCACCGACAGTGGGGGGCAGTTGGAAGTGTTGGTGGCTATTCCCCTAACTGGATGGATAGGCACAATCACCTGGTATAGAAGGGGATTTAGCTGTCTGCCTCAGCAAATCAAGTGTGGCTGTCACCTACCTGTTGCGTGGCTGTCGTGATATTAACTGTCACAGCACAACTTTATGGCGATTCTTGCCCCTCCAGTGCGCGGCCCTACGAATGATCTGGGGCACTATATGGGAGCGGCATCTAACCCCGTGTGACATACAAGACTCATGCAATCTTGCTAGAGCAACGTGTGGCAGGTCATAAACCAGCACAAAGGAAGGTGGTCACAGGCGAGAATAAGTCTCCTAGAGTGTAATTGATTCTGTACAGAGAGCACATACGTAGAGAATAGTGCCCGGCCCCTATACAGAAGAGTTCCGCAGGGTGAGGGTATTAAAACATAAGCCTGAAGGGCAATAACGTGAAACAACCCTGATCCCAGCACGTTTGATTTACACAAGGGCACCCGATCGGGGTTCCTCTACCTGACCATAATGTCCAAACAATCTCTGAAGGCTAAGAATCAAGGCTCCGGAGACATCAAAACCATGCTGCAAGCAACAGATCTTCAGAAACGTACCCAGGTGCAGGCCCAAGTTCATGCCCCTCCTCCAGAGGGAGTAGAAAGATCTGAGGACCCACCTATTCGGAAATCTGACCTGATGGAAATGTTGCTAGAGCTTAAAAAGGACATCAAAGATAGCGCAAATAATCTGGCTAAATCCATTGCAGATCTCAATAAAGGAGTGGTAGCAATTGAAAAATGGACTGACGAAGTTGAGACGGTGGTATCGGAGCAAAGCCATGAACAAGATGTTTTGGCGAACAGAGTCCTCGAACTGGAACAACTGGAAAAGGTGCAGAACAAACAGGAGGAGGCCGAGAATAGGTCCAGGAGAGACAACATTCGGATACGTGGTATCCCGAAATCGGTAGCGGATTCTGACCTGCAAAAGTATGTGGGGGACCTTCTCCGACACATCTTGAAGGTGGACGACTCCAAAGAAATTGTGTTGAATCGGACGCATAGGGTTTACTCTACGTACCAAATCAACAAGAACTTGCTCCCGGACGTCCTGACCCGGATTCACATGTTCCAGCTTAAGGAGGACATTATGCAGGCCGCCCGTGGGAAAGAGCCCATCAGGTTTCGCTCTGCCTTCATTCAATTATTCCAGGACCTAGCTCCTGCTACACTTGCTAAAAGGAAAAAACTTAGAGTGGTCACCGATTGGCTGAGAACAAGGGAAGTGAGATATCGGTGGGGGCACCAAACATCTCTGCGCTTTGAATGGAAGGGCCGGAAATACTTGTTTTCTAAAGAAGAAGACTTAGCCGAACTTATGCAAGAAGACGAGGAAGGCTCTCCCATCGAGAATGGGGGCTCCCCATCCCAGAACCGGGATGCAGCACGGGGTCTGGGGGTGGGCGGGGGAGGCAGGGACACCCTCGTCCACGTGGGCGTGTTAAGGAGTCTGAGCCATCGGGCCCCACACGAGCAACTGTCGGAGAGCCGGGAGATTAAAAGAGGCTTCCCCAAATTTAATGGAGGGACTGCCAACCCTATAGAGAGTCATATATCTGTAGTGTGATTGGGACTTATAATGGCGTGCAGGGAAAAGTATCATATGCATCCAGCTGGGGGGGGGGGCTGGGAGGGAGATTTCGGAACCCAAATTTCCCGGGTAAGTATAAAACCCGGTGATCTATTTTGAACAAATTAAGTGGGAAATGTTATTGAGAAGTTTTGAACTGAATGTTGGGAGGGGGGCGGTGTTTATCGTGTTGTTTATTCATGGGTGATGAAATACGGATTGTAATTGCAACTGGTATCATAGCTGGGGGCTGGAAGGCAAAGAGCCAGACTATAAGATGAATCACAGTAATGTCTGAGCTGACATTCATCTCATTAAATGTTCAGGGGCTTAACTCTCCGGTCAAACGGAAATCGATGTTAACCAGGCTGAGGACATGCATGCTTCCGTGGTATGGTTGCAAGAAACATCTCCTACCGGGAGATGAACAAAGGTTGAGACACAGATTTCCCCACACAATACCTGGCCTCCAGTGGGTATAAAAAACGTGGGGTAGGCATCCTATTAGCAAAAGGCATCAAATTTGAGAAGAGATTCCTTAAAAAGGACCCGGAAGGCCGCTCTCTATTGCTGGGGGGGAGAGGGGGGGTAATGATGGGTCAATTGGTTACCTTGATTTCCATATATGCTCCCAACACGAAACAAGATCAATTTTTAGTGAGCCTAATTCCCATAATTGCACAGTGGGGAACTGGGAAAATCCTAATTGGAGGAGACTTTAATGGGGTAATGGACGCAAAATTGGATAAAACTCTCCCCGTCACTTCCAATGATCACATATTTAGGCAGGCCCTAGCCAGATTTCTGAGGGATCTGCACCTCTTAGAGACCTGGAGATTTTTCAAACCACAAGACAGGGAGTACACTCACTATTCAGCTGTGCACAGGGGCTACTCCCGAATTGACATGATTCTCGTCTCCGAAACAGTGATCCTACAGGTCATGGGCTTGGAAATAGGAGCGCGGTGCCTGACAGACCATGCCCCGGTTCTACTCAAATTAGAGCTAGATAACATGCAACAATCCTTCAGACCTTGGCGTTTAAACGAGGTTGTATTGAAAGACCTAACAGTCCGAGGCAATATAGAGCAAACCCTACTGAATTATTTCCGAGAAAACACTACGCAGGGAATGGATTGGCTGACCATATGGGATGCCAGCAAAGCAGTAATAAGGGGTGAATTCATTGCCCAGACCTCAAATTATATTAAATGTCGGGAAAGGGGGAGAAGTAATATGCAAGCTAACATACATAGGGCGGAAGTGGAATATAAGGACAAAGGCTCACAGAAGGCATGGCGGGAATTAAAGAAGGCCAAAGCAACTCTTGAAACACATTTGGTGGATGATGCGGCGTGTTTGTTGCTGCAGACTAAGCAGTTTTACTATATACATGGGGATAAAGCTAATCGACTCCTCGCTGCCAAGTTGCGTCACCAGAAACTCCGGAATCGTATAACCCAACTTCGGGACATGAACGGGGAGGTAGTGAGAGGGGAGAAAGAAGTGGAGAGTTTAATGTGGGAGTTCTATGCCAGTAATTCCAAACGAGATAACTTAAGAAGCACAAGTTGCTTTTCTGAATCAGGTGGACTTCACAAATCAGTGAGGAAGTTAAACAGCAGCTGGAAGGCCCTATAACAGAGGAGGAAGTCGGGGAGGCGATAGGTACATTGAAGGGAAATAAAACCCCGGGTCCAGATGGACTAAGCAATGCATATTATAAAACCTTTAGAAATATTTTGATAGGTCCACTAACGCATATTCAACTCCATTCGAGAGAAAGGGTACACCTCCACAGATGTGTACAGCAACCACAATACTGCTATTGAAACCGGACAGAGACCCGGTGGATTGTGCAAGCTATCGCCCAATCTCGTTATTAAATGGGGACGCAAAAATGTACTCCTTAATCCTGGCCTGACGACTAGCAATGGTACTCCCGGGGATAATTCACACTGATCAGGCGGGTTTTGTGAAAGGGCGACATACATATGATAACATTCGGAGAGCCATCAATACAATTGAATGGGGACGAAGGTTGGGTCAGGAATTCTCAGTGGCAGCTCTGGATGCTTCCAGAGCCTTCGACAGTTTAGACTGGGGTTTCATGAGACTAGTCATTGGAAAGTTTGGTTGTGGGCCGATGTTTACCCGCATGTTAATGGCCAACTTTATGAACCCGTCCACGAGACTGCTACTAAATGGGAAACTGACCGAGAACATCCCCATTCAAAAAGGCACAAGACAGGGGTGCCCCCTGTCGCCCCTGATCTTTGCCATGGCTATGGAGCCATTTGCATGTAAGGTTCGGGGTCCTCCTGAAATCCGGGGGGGTGGATGTGGGGGTTGCTGGACAACAAAGGATAGCTTTATATGCGGACGATATCCTTATGTTCCTTAGAGACACTGGACATTCCTTACCAACAGCTCTACATTTGTTGGAGTTTGCAAAGGCCTCAGGATTCAAAATTAACTATCCCAAGTCTAAAGTCCTTAATGTCACGGAAAAGTTAAACCAGATCCCAATATGATGAAATGGGAGCGTAAAGCAGTTAAATACCTAGGGATATACTTGACTCCCAGTTATAGTAAACTCTACGGCGCCAATATCCCCGAACTCTTTAAAACATTAGCCAATGATCTAAAACGTTGGCACGTGCAGGAACTCTTGGATTGCGCGGATTACCGCAGTTAAAATGACTCTTCTGCCTAAATTCCTATATGTACTAAGCGCCCTCCCACTCAGAAATCCAGGCCCAGCCCAGCTATTCAAGCTCTTCAGAACGAGGTAATGAAATTCATATGCAGGGGGGGGATGGGAGGGGGGGGTGGAGAACCTAGAATCCCCAAAAAAGTACTTTTCAGGCCACAAGTCCTGGGAGGACTGGGGTACCAGACTTTCGTAGATACCTATGGGCAGCACAAGTGGCCCCAATGCTGCAATGGACAGCTGTGGAGGAGAGTAATCAATGGGTCACATTGGAAAAAATAGCGACTAAGTTACCACTTAAAAATCTGGGCTTTCTTGCTACACGAAACAGGGGAAAAGGTGGACAGCTATTGGAGTCAACCAAAACCACTCTGGTATTGGGATAAGATATTGCGACATAAGAAGATCAAAGTGGGGGGTGGGCCACTTACACCAATCGCCTTTATTCCAGATTTCACCCCAGGCATGCAGGCTAACTTCTGGACACACAGGGGGGCAGAGAACAAACTATGGTATTACATGACCTTTATATAGATAGGCTTCCCCTGACGTTCGAAGACTATAAAAATAAGTTTAACATTCCAGAAGGAGAGCGCTTTCACTATGCCCAATTTAGGCATTGGGTCTCAAACACAAAGGTGAAAGAGAGGGCTGCTAGAGATCCAACGGGGCTGGAAATTACAATGCAGGAAGGCCAACCGGACAAAGGGATAACCAGATTATATCGCCTAATTGAAGGGGGAAATCCCGAGGAAAATCTCACATACATGCAAAAGTGGTAGGCAGATTTGGGGAGAGCAATCACAGGGGACATTTGGGGTCGCATTTGGCAGAGAGCTGCCAAAATCTCTAGATGCACCTCCATTAAAGAAACCGCATATAAATTATGTCTCCGATGGTATATTACTCCAGTTCGCATACACTCCATTAATCCAGATTATCCTGTGACCTGCTGGGGAAACTGCAGCCTTCCAGGGGACCTTATTCACATGTGGTGGTCTTGTCCTCTAGTCGAAACCTACTGGAAAGAGATTTTAAGTCATATTAAAGAAATAACTGGGGTGCAGCTTCCATTCGACCCACTGGTGATACTTCTGGGAGAGGTAGTGGAGGGATGTTATGCAAGCTCAGGACCCACAGCCACACTTATCACTCACATGTTGAATGCGGCCAGGATTACTGTTGCACACGCATGGAAAACTAAAGAGAGTCCGGTTATAGCCATGTGGTGGGTAAGATTATGGGGGGTGATGGCTATGGAGAAAGTGACAGCATTAGCCCTTGGCTCATACACAAAATATTCAAATACCTGGCTACCGCTGCATGAATTCATGAATGATAGGGAACAGATGTTCTTTAAACCTAGACTGCTCCGGGCAGTATCTATTATTTGAAAGCTATGAACATGTTGAAATGTGGTTCAACCAGTTGACTTCTTAAGGCAAGGACAGAGTACTTTCGTCACCTATAAATTGGGATATGTGTTGGGGAAGGGGGGAGTTTTAGTGGTTACAGAACTGGGTTGTTATAAGGAGTAATGTTTTGCTGATGCCCATGTAAGGGTAATTGATTTTATATGAAATAAGTTATGTTTGTCATTACTTATGGATGTATCTATTTTTACATTGCTCTGAAAATCTAAATAAAGTTGATAAAAAAAATGTAATTTTCTTTATTTAAAAATCAATGCTGCACGTTCTCATAGCTCTTATTTATGCTAGCATTCTGTTCATAATAATACTGCTTTCACTCACTGTGCGCACATCCTATTACATAGATGTACATGGAGCAAATACTCATGAGAATCTTCCTAAGCAGAAGGAAGGTATAAACGTGGCAACTACTAGGCAAACAAGACCCTATGTAGTTATCCCTGTTCCAAAGAATGAGGAATCGCTTAAGTATGGAGGTAAATGTTACTGACAGTCACATGCGAAGACAGGCTTTACAAGCGAGACAAAAGAAATGGGTGTTGAAAGATGAACCTACTCAGTTAATGCATGCAAATACACCTAGTCCACCGACGAGTGTTTCTGGGATTGGTCCAGTTAGAAGAAACTATGTTGATATACTTCATGAAATGATAGGTCTCATTTTCCTCTTGTGACCTAAGAGATACCAGGGTGGATGTCTTTGAGCTAAATGATTACTTGGATAGTTCAGCACATTTGGGAAACAACATATGGTATCAACATATGAGGGAACTAGGAAGAAGAACCTCAAAAGGAGGAATGCTTTGTATGTGCACCCATGCCTTATAGTATGGGGAAGTCCAAGATTATCATAGCTATTGAAATAGACGTCCAGACAGCACATTGTCTTTCCCACATAGAACTTTGCTGAACAAGTGTCCAGTTTATGGGCCGAGATGCCCGGGACAAGAGACAGAGCTCACACTAAGAATCAAGGGATCAGGTACAAGAAGCCTGGAGTAAAAGGAGCTGGAATCAGATGGGAAGTAAATAAAAGACTGGAGAGTCCAGGAAAATCTGAATAAGAAATTCAAAGATGGAAGAATAGAGGCCAAATGCAGATCTGGGAATCAGTACTGTCACCAGATGGATGGGAAGAAGGAGGGGTGATCTGCAGAGCCTGTGTGGCCATTGGTTGTTATAAACCTGCCATTGACATAGTACAGAATGGCTGCAAGCCACTATGGCCAAAACTTGCTAAACTACTGACCTAGGCCGTAGACAGCGGATGGCCCTTCTAGATAGTGCCTCTGGAGAGTGTAAAGTTGTGGTTCAGAAATAATGGCACAAGAAAAGTTGAAGACAATCAGAACTGTGGTTGGATCTTTGTACCAGGAATGGTACTTGGAACAGCAGTAATCATGGATCACTATTGGGCTTGTGGATCCAGAGCATATATGAGGCTACACAAGGACGATGCTCATTAGTGAATGTTCATGTTCCAGCATTGGTGATTCCAAAAAGTGACTTAAACCTTGACTTTTTTCCGAAAGCAGATGCTCACCTGAGAAAGAAGAGATCTGTGGAGCTGATCAGAATGAAGAGACAACTATTTCTCAGCAAAATCTATAGAAGCTTTTGATGCTATTCCCTATGAGCACAGACTATTAAGCCAGACAGCTTTAGTGTTTTCGTTGATCTTCATGCCGAGTGGCCAGGTTGGAGCAAATACCAAGTGACTGCAGATCACAAGATGGGAATTGTTACAGTCAACACGACTATAAAGGGATTCAATGCAATCAGAGAAGAGATGAGAGCCATACGACTGAGGACTCTCCAGAAGAGATAGGCCATGGACATGATCACAGCAATGGATGGAGGAGTTTGTGCAAAAATCGGATAATCATGTTGCACATTCATACCCTCTCATGAGGACGAAAATGGAACCTTGACGGAGGTATGCTGACAAAGCTCTACGGCCAGGTGATTGATGAAGTAGAAGAGATCACTGATGACAGTTGGTTTGGATCACTATTCTCTTGGGTTCCACAATGGATGGCAGACATTTGTAAGTTCCTTGGAGCCCTGATACTAATTATAATTGCTTGGATTCTGTGTGATCAAGATAATAATCTCCCAATGCAAGAAAACAGCCAAGAAAGCCATGGGGATGAAGATTATGATAGATGTTGAACCAGGAGGGAAGGCCAAAGACTTGACAGATGTATGAATCAGAGACTTTGTGAAGGCCAATATCGATGCACCGGAGGGGACGTTCCTGTATCTAAAGATTCATAAGTAGTATGTGGGAAGATGGATCTATTGCAGTCCAAGTGGGCAGTGCAGGCTGATGACATGGAACAAAGATGAGCAAGTGAAATTAGCAGGATGCCTGAAGGGAGTCAAAGATATGGTTCCCCAAGAAACTCTTCTTCAGACCAAGATGTATGGATATGAAGGATGAGAGTGTGGTCGATAAATAGCCCAGAGGGGGTAGTGTAGAGGAGGAGCCAAGTACCCCCACCTCAACCACCCCACCCATATTGCCTATATGTTGGGAGCCCAAATGCGAAAACCGTGCAGTACCAGTGGGAATACCAATGCCTAGGAGAATCCTGGAGGCAAGGTTCCTATTGAGAAAACTGTACCTGCATACAAGAAAATATGATGGCCATTTGAATGAAATTCCGGAAGAAGCAGAGCAAATAAATGGCAAAGATGAATGGTGACATCATACAGAGTTGAGCTGATGTACATAGAAGAGATGCAAAGACTAGAGAATGCAGATATTCTATAAGGCCTCAAGAAAGGATCAAGGATAAGTGACATCTTGGGATCAAGGTGAAGAAGCTTATTCCATAAAATGGATGAAGATATCAAGTCAGTTTACACGTGTACAGATGCAAAAGAAACGCAAGCAGACTAAGTATTATTGTGATCTAGCTTAATAGTGAATAGATTGCGGCAAGCGCCAATATTTACATGTATGCATAATGAGTAGAAGATGGATGTTTCCACTAGGTGTTATAGCAGAGTTGGACTAAAAAAAGAAAGGTCTCATTCCCAGTGTGTCACAGTAAGAAAACATTTAAAGTGAATCTTGAAAAGGCGAGGCTGGATGAGCCATGAAGCCAAGCCAAGAAGCCAAGGTCTTATCAGGCTGGAGTGAGCGGACATTGGATACAAAATCATGTGAAAGAACAAGCTCCTGTTCAGAAGGTATGAACAACACAAGGAATAGGTCAGAGGGCTATTAGAAAATAGTATTCTAATAAACTAAAAGGCTTGAAATCATGGTCTACAGTCACGTGGACAGATTAAGTTGGACGAACAGGACTATCACACCTACACATGAGGGTAGAGCATGCCTTCACTCCCCTGAATTCTCCAGAGCCAAGGACAAGTTCAAAGTCTTAATTGCCAGCAGACCACTGAGGTGATGGATTGATATGCTAATTGGTGGGAAGCTGTTTTAGACGAGCTCACCAGCACCTGGAGGGTCAATCTGCGTGCTGCTAGACGTAGGGGGAAAAGTACTGACGAATGTTAGAGTGCCAACCAATTGTAGGGGGATCAGGTAATTAAGGGTCCGATAGGTTGTGTAGCCAATGGGACGTTGTGTATTTAGTGAAGTTCATAGTGGCCATTTTGAAGGGAGGGCTTAGGTTTCTTAACATCAGGTGGGACAACTATCACTTTTCTTCACTGTCCTGGACGAGTATGGATCGTATACTTAGATGATCCTCTTAGAACTCATCACACTCACCATTAGGTTTTTGTAGTTTGGCATGTAGGATGACCTTAGTAATAAGTAGGTTTACGTCACCAATGACGATTTCTTGCTATACAAGATTGGTTTTGTAATGCATTGAGAGAATTTGCACCGAGACGTCCGTTGATGTCCGTTGTACTCCTGTTTCAGATAATTATTAAAACGGTTATCCTTTTTGTCAGCTACCCGAGTCGTTTCGATTATTGATGTATGAATAAAATCGGCACCCCCATCCATCTCTGGGGTAATTGCTACTCATCTTAAAGGGCTGAAGTTATTCAGTTCACTCGTGTATGTAGTTCCTGCCACTCGGAATTCTTTGTTAACATTCTTCTTTGTTCCAAGGTATGAAATTGTATTTCAGAGTTTTCAGACAAACTGCAGGAGTTTCTGAACCGCTACTTTTTTTCTGCCTCCAATACGACCAAAGTTCTGTCTCACTGAGCTTTTCCAAAATTCAATGTTGGAATAGTCTTTGGGGGTTGTTGACGTTGTTCAGCTTCATTGTACGAATAAGTTGATCAGTTCTCCAACTCAGTTATAGATTCATTTATACTTTGCTTCCGACAGGACCCTATACTATTTCTAACACCACTCGTTGAGCTTCAAGGACACACTTTAAGTACCCCCCCCTTTGCTGTTCATGCTCTTAAAAACGTACAAGAGCCTTTATTTTGCGACTTTACAGGTGCCTTTTGATTTTTCATTTTCTTATTCTGCCCTTTTGCGCCTTTTTGTTTGACGTTTATGCTGACGAAACATTCAACAGTTTGCTTCTTCGTCAACCCGCTTAACATTTTCCTCGTTTACCAGATCTTCTACCTTGGGCACACTTATTTGAATTTCATCAATCACTTAATTTTCAAAGGCAAAGGCAAAAGACCCAAACTCTGCTCATTCCTTACAGCTTTCTTCTGTCATTGTGGCGGTGTATTTTCTTGAACAAAGAACCAATCCATCTTTCTCAGGGCTCCCCCCTGCCCCACTTTTATCCACCGGTACACTACTTAAATTGGCCTGCGGAGGTAGGGCCATTACAAAGCCTTCAATAAATTACACTTCAAATTCAGAAAGGTAAGTAAGGATGCTTGATCATCAAGTTTCTTATATAATTTTATCAAAACAAAGTTTAGGTAGGGAAGTAGCTTATTGACAAAACAGTACTGCTTTGGCCCTCGCGGGGATAAGCACTGTGTTGAAAAAGTGGAGGCCAAATCATTAGATGCTTCTAAAGTCAGACGTGGGAACAGGTCTGGAGACGCTGAGAGTATAGTTTCCTTTGAATTATTCACCCTCTATTGTGCGCTTTCAGACTGTCCTGTTAAAATCTGGTTAGCATAGAGTCCATAATTATTTTGCTGCCTAAAATCTCCTCTATTTTGTGCAATAGATTCACACAGACCAACATCTCAGCGTCTGGCAAATCTCTAAATCTAGAAAAGCCACTTCCAGCATTGCATTTACCGCCCTTCACCGGTGGTAGGACAGTTTTTCTGAAGTCGAAATAAGGGCTTAGTAAATCCATTCAACTGAGGCAGTACAAGACTACCCTTGGAGTAAGGCTGTACCAGGTGAGTTTAGGGTAGCGTAGACAGAGCAGCCAGTCTTATCTTGGGAGAGAGAGGGCTGCAGAATCAGTACAAATTAAATTGTAATACAAATGGTCCAAAGAAGCACTGAAGCACTATGTATTGAACAAATAAATGGTTTATTTAAATACAAGAAGGCTCAGATAAATCTTGGGGTAAATAAGTTCTCTCACTTTATAACCACAATTATAAAAACACAACGCTATGCTTGAAGGTACACAGACCAAAGCATATAACCTAATTTGGAACACCTATAGTAGTTTAGGCAAGACAAAACTTTCCATAAGCATTCAGTATAGGTCACACCAATTCTTGTGGAGTAAAAACCAATGGTTAATTTTGGATTACCTTCAGTAATAGAAGGGTAGTAGACCCCAACAGTTGTAGCGTGACACTCAGCAAGAAATCACTTAGTAATATCCACTGGACAATTTACTTTTCTGATCTAGTGAAACACAGATTCTAGGAACAGTATAAACCTATAACTCTGATTCAGGATAACAGTTATTCTAGGGGAGTTGGACCTCTGGGTATAATATTCAATTACAGTTGCTTTTCAGTTCACAGACTAAGGGAAGCAATAACTAACTTATTTTAGGATAACACAGTTATACTCACTCAAGTTAAGTAAAACTACTTTTTACAGGAGCTATAAGCAACTTAAAGGCAGGTGTAAACCTAAGACTCTTTTTGTGTCTCTGTCTAAAACAGACCAGGGACAGCAAGACCAAGTGTTACACTTTATGAATGACTCGGTTATTCTAGGTAGGTAAAACGTAATGCAGACTTATTCTGGACACGCTAACAGCAAGTCAGGGGAACCAAAGAGCAGTTTGGGACCCTCCTACATTTATCCTAACAGGAATAGTGAAGTGAAACCAACAGAATTACTTTTGGGAAGAGGCGCAACCAAATCACAGGTGAGTAACTTAACCTTATATATACACTTTTCAAAATAGTGCAACACACATTCAAGGTAAGTAAGAACTGGTGTAACTGTTCACCGTCAGAGTTAGTTACCAACCAACTTCAGAGTTAGTTGAGGGTCCAGGGGCTTCACAGAAGACACCCTAGGAGTATTTTGCAGGGGCCTGGGTGAACTGGATGAGTGGCCAACCAATCACAGAATACACCCCAAAGCTATACAGAAATCATAAAGGCTTAAGGTAGGTAAAATACCCAAGTACCTCAGCACACAAGATTTTGCAGCAGGAGGACTTCAGGATCTGCAGCCAAAAACCTGGTCGTTGAATTCCTTCAGTAAGAAGGCAGAAGACAGGACACTGGAAGGAATTTTGCAGCAAGGATCACAGGGAAGGTTTTCCTCGCAGCTGGATGCGGTTCTGTGGATTTGGCGCTTTTTCAGGAGCACAGAAGACAGAATATTGCAGGTCAGATTCTCAATGTTTCAAAGGTCCAGCACTCTGGTGAGGGGACTATTCGGACTGGATTCATGTGTCTGGAGATCCAGCAGGATGCCCACAAATTTTCAGTGAGATTCAGCATTTGGAAGCCCATGCACCACACACTGGTGCAAGGTCCCATGGTATTGCAGCATGGCATGGGATGGCCAAAAATGCATGTCTTCTTGAGTCTAGTGGGTCTCATCAAGCTCTGGTTCAGGGTCGTAATTTTCGGAGTCCCCAGGTCAATTGGAAGGAAGGGCTACAGCTGGGTCCGCTTACACAGCAGGCTCTCCAGTCGCTGTTTATCGATTCAGCCGCAAATTCTTCTTCGGGTTTGGTTCCAGTGATCGACTACCTCTTCAGCTTTCAGGATCGGGCTCTTATGCAGAAACTCAGCCAATCAAACAGCCTTGCAACATTCAAACTTGTGGGGTTGGAAATCCTTTCAGGACAGGCAGCCTTCGAGTTTGAAGGGGAATCTCGCACTCAGGCTGGAAGAAAAAGGGCTGCAGAGTTGGACTCTTCCCTCGCTTTCTGACTTCACAGACACTCTGGAGCCTGGGCGTTGAGTCCACAGGACTCCCGCCGGAGATAAAAATCACACAAGGTAATTTCCCACCCTGGATGTCGGGGGAAGGAACACTAAAATGGCAAAAAAACAAGACAGGGCCATTTTGGTAAAGTGAGCACCCAAGGGTGCCTTTACCGGGGCTGTACAAACAGCCCACAGTAAAGGTGCACTGAATTAAGAAACAGGTTCACTGCCACCAGCAATTAAATGTTAAAGGTATTTGTACCAGGCACCGTCACCAATGGAATTGGTCCCCAGGCGCTCTGGCGGATCTGTAAACGATAAGGTGGGATGGGTTAGTAAGGTGAAGAGGGAGTAGGATAGTGAGAGGAGTGGTGTTCTGTTGGCAGCTTCAACTCGGTATACTCCGGGTGCTGAGCTTTGGTGCGGGTATTGGATCGGTGTCAGTCCGCATGTGCTGTTGCTCCGCCTTATGTGTTGTTGCAATGTTGTGAAGTGCGTGAGGCTTGTTGTGCGAGAGATGGTTGTGTGAATTTTTTGAGTGAGAAAAATATGCAGAGTTTGAGCTTATATAGGTTAGTAAGTTACCTGACCTTTAGTATGCTAACGTTCACAATTTTGTCTAAGTGTGGCACTTCACAATCCTATCTAGATGCAGCGCAGGCCAATCGGGCATGCCAACATTTACAATCCCATCTAGATGTGGCGCAGGCTAGTGTTTAGAAATCTGTCTAGATGTGGGCATGCTAACATTCACAATTTTATCTGGGTGCTACGCAGGATGGTGTTCACAATTCTAAGTGTGGCACATGCGGACATTCAAGTTTCATCTAGGCGCGGGCATGCTATCCTTCAATCAATCCTATCTAGATGCGACGCAGGCTAATGTTCACAATTCTAAGTGTGGCATACGCTAGTCTTCAGGTTTCGCATAGGTGCGGGTATGCTAACACTCCAAGTCCCATATAGACGCGACGCAGGCCAATATTCACAACTCTATCTAAGTGTTGGCATGCTGACATTCAGGTTTCACCCAAGTGCGGGCATGCTAACATTCAAAGTCCTATCTAGATGCGACGCAGGCTAATATTCACAATTCTATCTAAGTGTGGCCATGCTAATGTTCACAATTCTATCTAAGCGCGTCTGCCGGTCTGGATATGGTTCGTCCGGTACGTATGAGTGGATGAGTCACTTGAGGACTTTCGTCTGGGTCTAAGTATGTGATCAGTCTCTGGAGCCTTCCTTTAGTGGCTATTTCCCATGATATCTTATGCTCTGTCGAGTGGTTGGTTCTTTGGGTTGAGTGTTTGTCCAATTTGAGGGTGGCCGAGTTTAGAGTTATTTTCATCGTTGTTTTAATGTTTGGGCATTCTAGTGCGCCTCTGTTGTGGTTACGCTGTGAAGAGCCATGATTTGAGGAGTTTCCTAAATGCTAGGTGGTTTGTTGTGTTCCGTATATTCTTAGATAGGTCATTCCAGGTTTTGGGTGCCTGGTGAGAGAAAGGGGATCTTCCAATTTTTTTTCTGTTGTAGGGTTTTGGTTCCAGGCGGATGTCGGTGCTTGATCTTAGTGTTCTAGTAGGTTGATGTAGGCGTAGTTTGCCGCTTAGGAATTCTGCGCCTTGTTTGTGTATTGCTCTGTGCGTGATGCACATGGGCTTGAACTTTATTTGCTGTTTTAGTGGTAGCCAGTGTAGTATTTTTAGCGCGGGTGTGATGTGTTCTCTTCTGGGTGGCTTGAGGAGGAGTCTGGCTGCTGCATTTTGTAGTTCGGGCATGCCCAGGTATAGGCTATTGGCATAGTCTACTCTGGACATGATCAGAGCGATGATGGTAAGTGTTTTGTTGGCAAACAGGAACGGTAGGATCCTTTTTGCTGCTCGCAGGAGGAAGAAACATTTCTTGATTACCGAGTTTACTTGTGGCTCTAGAGTGAGGTTGTTATCCATCAGGACCCCTAGGTTTTTTACAGTTGATTGTTCTGGTGTGGTGCCGAGCTCTTGGCCAGGGGATGTAGTTGATGTCTCCTCCCTTTTTTGAGACAATCATTAGCTCTGTTTTGCCTGGGTTGATTGAGATGGTTGTATGGTTGAGGTTCATCCAGTTGAATGTGTCACGAAGGCAATTCTCTAGTGTGGTCTTCTCGTGTGTCTTTTATGTTGAAGACTATTTGAGTATCGTCGGCGTAGTTGTAACATGTGAGGCCGTGTTTTATGAGGAGTTTGATTAATAGGTACATGTAGATGTTAAATAGAAGCGGGGAGAAGGATGATCCTTGTGGTACTCCACACGTGGAGTCTCTAGGTTTGGATTTAAAAGGTTTCATCTATACTGTTTCTGTTCTGTTTGTTAGGAAGGATTTGATCCATAGTAGGGCAGTGTCCGTTATCCCTAGTCCTTCAAGTGTCTTTGTGAGGATGGCGTGGTTGACAGTGTCGAAAGCTGCAGACAGATCAAGGAGAATCAGGGCGGTACTGTTGTCAGAGTCTGCGTTTGTTTTTAGGTCGTCCCATATTGAGAGGAGAGCTGATTCTGCTCCTCTCATAGGTCTGAAACCAACTTGTGCCTGGTCTAGTAGGCAATGCTCTTCTATGAATTCTTAGGTTATTTGGTAGACGTACGTTTCTAGAAGTTTGGCTATGTAGGGTATGTTGGAGATGGGTCTGTAGTTTGATAAGTCCTCTACGTTTCCTGTTGTGTCTTTAAGTAGCGGCTTGATGTAAACTGATTTGAAGGCCTGTGGTACTTTAACTGTTGAGATTGAGAGGTTGAGGAGGTTCCTGTGGTATTCCATGGGGGTTCCTAGTTTTAGAATTGTTTTGTATATGTTCGGGGGGCAAGGGACTTCAGGTGAGCCCGATTTTTTGCTTTGGTTTACCAGTTTGACGAAGCCTCAACTGATATTTCTGGGAAGTTTCATAGCTTGTTTGCGTGTTCGTCGGTGTCTGTGGGGTTTGAGCTGTGATCGCTTGGTCTGTTTTGTGTGGTGTGTTGGATGGAGGTTATTTTGTTTTTGAAGTGGTCTCCGCAAAGTTTCATCGATGGAATTGGCGTGTTACAGCCAAGGGTTTTTTTTATTTCGTTTATGATTTTGAATAGTTCTTTTTGAGGGTTTGGTGCTCTGAAGATTCGGGTGTCGTAATGTTTCCTCTTCGCTTTTTGTATTTCCTTTTTATGTGAGCGGATCTGTTGTAGGAATTTCGAATTTGTTTGTGGTGGTGTTGTTGGTGGTCCTCCATTCAGATTCTAGTTTTCGTTTTTTTCTTTTCATGGCGTTGAGTAGTGGGGTGAACCATTTTGCTGTAGTTTTCTTACGTGATGGGGTGAAGGGCTTTTCTTTGGCGATGTCGTCTAGGGTTGTTGCGATCCAGGTATCAAGTAGGGCAACTTTTTTGTCTAGGTCTGCTTCTTCCATGGTTGACGCTCGTGGTTTGCTGAGTTCTAGGAGCTCGGTTAGGTTGGAGATTTTTATGGTTCTCCAATTTCTTATTGCTTTTTTGTTGGAGTGGCCGTTGTGATTATGAATGGAATGATGAGGTGGTCGCTCCAGAGTATTTGAATTGGGGGTGCCGTGGTGATGAGATCCTTGTTGGCGAAGATTGCGTCAAGTGTGTGCCCTGCTGAGTGGGTTGCTCCTTTGACTAGTTGTTGTAGGTTCATGGCTGCTAGTTGGGTGGTTAGGGATTTTTGTGTGGTTGTGGTTTCTTCGTCAAACCAGATGTTGAAATCTCCGAGGATGATCAGATGATTGTACTTGATGGCTAGGATGGTGATTGCTTCAGTGAAAGTCTATGAAAGTCGCATCGTAGGTTGGTGGTCTGTATATCAGTATGAATTTCAGGTTAGTTTTGGAGTTTACTGAAAGTCGTAGTTTTAAGGATTCGCATTTATCGATGTTTAGTGGATCTTCCATTTTGATGGCCAGTGTTTCCTTGTGGATGATCGCTAGTCCCCCCCTACCCTCCTCTTTTGGATTTCCTGTTTGCTTGGATGCATTTGAAGTCTTCAGGGAGGCAGTTGTTGAGGGTGATCTTGTAGTTGTCATGTAGCCATGCTTTGGTTACAAATAGGATGTCTATGACTCCTTATGACAGGAGGTCGTATATTTCAGTTTAGTGTTTGGACATTGACCTTGCGTTTATTAGGTTACAGTGGATTCTCTGGGTGCGATTTTGTTTTGAGGTTATTTGTTGTTCGTGTTTGTACTTGTATGTTCGTGGTGTTTCCGCACTGATGTTGGTAGGATGAAGAACAGCGACGGCCGCTTCTTCATTGAAGCGGTCCAATAAGTTGATAACAGGGCTTATCAGTCTTGGTGTTTCTGCTGTGATGCTGCTCGGATGAAGGTCAGTGGTCGTCTCTTCATTGAGTCCGATTGTTGGTGATGTAGTGGAAATCGATGTTGCCCTTCTGTTCTTGTGATGTAAGGGGTAATGGGGTCGGAGCCCTCTCACTCTCTAGTTGAGTGCTCCCATCTTTTTCCCGCGTGTTTCGGGGAATTCTTTGCATGTTTCGAGGTTTCCGTGTTGGGGTGTCGGTGTACCATGGTTGTTGTGAGGTAAGTTGTGAGGTATAAGGATTTTTGTTTTGTAGATTTTGTTCCGGTTATGGCTGTGTGAGGCGTGTTTCCTCCCAATGGAGCTGCTTCTTGTGGGTTCTGTCGGTGTTGTGTGTCGAGTCTCTTGTTCTCTTTCTCTGCGTCCTTTTCTGGGTCGGGCCATTTTCCAGTTTAAAGTGCAGGCGTAGTAAGGTAGTTGGTCCTCTATGCTGTGTTGTGTAGTCACAGTGACCTCGGTTTTTCCTTCTCTGGGTACGCTGGGGTGTTCTCTTGCTCAGTGTTGCATTTCTGTCGGTGGGTAGGGTGTGTTTCCTAAGGGTGCACTGTCGGGGGGGGGGGTTAGGGTGTTAACGGTCTGCTGGAATGGGCTTGAGTTAGGTTGTGGTGGGTTTCCGGGATTGATAGAGTATTGAACTAAATTAGATTATTTGAGAGTCCTGTATAGTGGGAGAGTGTCCCATCAGTGCAATCTAAACATCACACAATGCAGTTTAGAGACAGAACCCCCGCTAGATTTGAGAGACCTGTACAGTGGGAGAGAGGCCCAACCATGCAGTCTAAACATCATACAATGTAATTTGGAGACAGAACCAACCCTGCCCTGGGTTGGTTGTTAATGACCTCAGTAGGATGGTCAAGGGACCAATCGGGGCACAGTGGGCGGGTGGGGAGACGGGAAGTGGTAGACCAGGAAGCGGGGAGCTGGAGGGGTTGCAGGGGACAAAACAGGTGGATGAGGGGCTAAGAAAAGGTGGATGGGGGCAAGATGGTGGTAAATTTGTCCTAACACAATTGTTAGTTTTAGTGTGAAATGGGATACATTGCATCTCCTCAGAACGTCACATAAGGTGGGGTGTGCTGGTTTCACCAAATAACCTGTAAAAAGGGATCCAAAGATCCTTCCTATCCTTGGGAACTGTAGTTCTCAAGGTTATCCAGAGAAAGATAAAAGGGGAACCCCTAAGGCAATCCAGCAACAATAGGCACTTAGTGCCAAAAAGTTGTCAAAGAGCATAACTTTTAGAAGACACTATGGAGTTTCTTAAAACCAACACCCATAAACAGAGTACAAGACTGTGGGAAAAGGTTCCCACAGGAGGTATAATGAAAAATAATCCACCAGTAAAATGAAAAAGTTCGGGGTTGACACAGGTCAGGAAGATCATTACTATGAAAATCTTACATAAAAACCGGTGCAGACTGACTTCTTACAAGGATCGCGGCCGTGAGCAGATCTAAGCTCCTGAACTGAATACTCCACAGACTTAACCAGAGACTGAAATTGCTGAAAATTCTCACGCATTTGCAGGACGATAATTCATATAATTTTGGGCGCATGTCCAGTTTTGGAAAAGGCCTCCAGGCCGAAACCCGTGTTAACTGAAGGGGACGATTAAGGATTAAAAATGTACCGCGCATCTTGAGAAGTGTCATTCGAATTCTTGACTTTGAAAAGTAGTGTGTTATTTTGTAGCTACCGCTTTATTCATGTTTACTTTAGCACTCGTACCCGTCATCAGGTGTACTTGCAAGTCTGATACATAAGTTTCCAGTGTTTCTAAATCGAGGTGTCGAGGTAGTAACACCGTAATTAGTATGACTTAAAGTGGGCACAGTGCTGCTTTCATTCTGTTTACACCCGGGTAACATGGACAACGTCCACTCCTTCAGTGATCTCCCCAAAGTTGCTTTACTTCTTAGGGCGTACATTGTTTTATTACAACTCTGGCACTCATTGTGTGGTCTTTCACGTACGCCACTAGATTGCCCCACATTGCGGCACGCTCACAGTTTTAAAGCCTGTTCCTCCTCCTGGCTTAAACAAAAAAAAAAGCTTGCTGCAGCCAAAATCACCAAAAGAAAAGAAAAAAAAAAACTTTCTGCTGCACTTCCGCGTCCCCACTTTAAAGGCAGGATACCAATTTTAAGGCTCACTGAGTCATATGCTGATTTCACCTGGGCAAGGATGATAAACATGTTGCTGGGTGAAGGGGAGTAGCTAGCAACAAGAGATTCAGTGGTAAATTCCTGTGGTACTGGGGAAGAAATAACAGCAACATTTTTCAACAAAGTTGAGCTGGCCCTACTGTCTCCACCACCATCATCATCATCATAGAAGTTGCTGCAACAATCAAAAAGGACAAGTTCACTGACCTCACCACCAGGTCGCTTTTAACCGATGTGATCTAGTGTACTAGAAGTCTAAGCACAAGAGGCCATTTGCAATAGAGGTCCCACAGTACAGCGTTTCACTCAAGGTCACCAAGGGTGCTGCAAAGAGTTGTACAAATGCCAGGTTTCTAGGGATCCTCCACTTGATCAGTGCATCAGCAGAATATGGGGGCAGTAGGAAAATATACACCAGGTGTGCAGAACATAAGTAAAAGGTTCAGATCGCAAGCTAGCCAACAACAAGTCACTTGCCACCTTACTTCTACATATATACAGCACACCATGTCTTACTCAACAATAATCAATTTTATTTGGCGAGCACACATTTTTTGCACTCTTGTAGATTTAGAAGGCAGCATTGAATCACAGTTACTTTGAGGTGCCAGGATAACTCTTCCCACATGCAGGCGGCTACACCTCTACAATCAACTTACACATCACAATGCTGGCCAATGCATCCTAGCATTATGGGCATGCAAGGATATCTTTTGCAAAAACTAATAAAAGGCCTTTGTGCTCTCCTCACATCACACTTCGAAACAGACGTGCACACAGAGCTCAAGGTACTTTCGATTTGCAAGCATCAGCGCAACAGAAAAGCTATCGTGCATTTTTATCTTTGCCCCACTAACCTAACTGTTAGGGAGCTTTACTAATGTCCACCTGTGGTCGAACTGTAGACGACTCACTCTTAGATGGATAGGGATCCAACTCTAAGGTTTTGGCCTGAACTACCCAAAAGGTTTGGTCGTTATGGTCGAGCAGCCAGGCTTAGTCTAGGAAGGCTGTAGTTGAATACAAATACATTTGATTATACCCAGTCAAGGAAACACATTGTAGTTATATAAAAGTAGGATTTTATACACTAGATCAATGTTAAAATCAAAATTCTATTCAGGTAAGGAAGGTTTCACATGTATATACAGTAGGACATTTGCTGTAGCAATACCCTGCTCAATCGTAGACCTTTATATGTGAAACCGGTGCATCAAGAGTAGCTTTAGGTTAGCAAATCATTCATCAACCAACATTTAATAAATAGCAATACTAGCAAGTTAGATACCTTTGTGTAGGCCTAAACTTTAGAAGTCCAACCCCATCTAGGGAATGAGAGTCAAGTCAGATGCAGGCACACTGGGGAACCAGTGGTCCGTGGACATCAGAACAAAGGAAGGCAGATGTCAAATTCACAGATTATGCTTTTCATGGCAAGTAAGTAAAATTGGATTGAAGGGGTTCAGTGGGGGCTAGGTATGCCACCTGAAGGATTTCTGCCTCTAGGACGAATGTACTTCCGGACGGGAGAACACAGTTCGGTTGTCCACCCCAACGTGAACGAAGAAGCTCAGCAGGAGCCAAAAGCAACACAAACTGCCTAGTTAATTACCCAGAATTAAGACAGTACCTTCTTTGATGAACAGTGATTTCACTGGCAGGTCCCCAAAGTAAGACAGCAGATCTGGTTCAAGTCTCTAGCCTTGGCAGCTGGAGGAAGAACTTTTGGCTGGAGCAGACGGCCCGGCTCAGGTACAGGGATGCTGAGCAAACTATCTTTGCGGCACTTGGTTGTGGAGGCTCGACAAAGGTTTTGCAGCAGCGACGGGTGTCACCCTGCAGACTTTCTTCCTTTTCTCGGTCCTCGACTCTCGATTCTAATGGGACTTCTACGATCAGGATGGAGTCTCTGTAGGACCAGACAGATGCCCACGAGTTTGCGCCGGAACCACACTGGACAAGACGATGCACTGCAGCAGTGCAAGAGGTCCCAGGGTATTCGGGTTTTGCAGGCCTGGAAGGTCACAGTACTTTGTGGGATGGCTCACACTGTAGCTGGTCTCGAGACTGGTTAGCTCCACCAGCCCACAGAGGAAGTCGTCCTGTCTGGATCTTCCCTCTCGCACAGAAGAGAGGGCTGGAGCAGCAGCAGTCAGTCTGCTTTGGCGGTCGCTGGAGGCAGCCGCAGACGTAGTCCTCTTCGACAGAATGGATCTTCCAGCGGTCGAATCTGGCTTCAGCATCAAGACCATCGCCTTTTATGCAGGAAAACAGCCAATCAGCATGTATGCAACATTCAAATTTTCTGTGGTGGTGTCCCAAGGGGACCGCCAGGCACCCAGTCAAAACAGGATCTAAGCAGACATACTGGAGGACAAAGACATGAGGAGTTTCGATGTGCTCCCAGATACACTGGCGCCTCTGGGCAGGCTTCACAATGGGAGCCCGTCGAAGACAAAGGAGTGAGCAGGACTGCCCCCACCCAGGTTAGAAGAGGAAGGTTCAAGAAAGGGCAAGCCATCATTGATGAAAAAGAAGACCGGCACCATTTTAGGTCAATCGCAAAACCATGTGTCCCTTACCGCAGCTGAGACAGAAACCTGCATGTAAAATGCACAAAAGTTGGTAGAAAATATCCACTGCCACCAGCCACTTCGTCTTGCCACTGTAACTAGGAAGTTACAGTATAAGTGAGAAAAGGGATACAATGTGCCCCCCTCAATTCTTCCACCTTACCACACTCAAACTAGCCAACTGTATATGGCTTTTAAAAGACCCCCTCCCCAGACTTAAAACACATTACAGCTCTTAATGCACACCCCACACTGCAAACGTGAGGTTACTTCTTTGGACACAAAGCCTTCAATGCTCCTAACACAGCACACCTAGAAATCTGTGCGCACACAGCTCTGGTACCTCCAACCTGCACCATTAAGAAAAAGCACCGCAAGCTTGCCTTTTCCATTTTACTCCCACCAACACGCCCACTAAATTGCAGATCTGCCAGAGCATCTAGAGATCTTGAAAATTGTAGCAGTGTGTAGTACAAATCCTTAGGACAGGAAGGAGCACACTGCATGAAACAGTCCCAGGTCAAATGCAACAGCTAGAGAGGATCCTGTATCCCCAAAACAAAGAAGAGGCGAGCAGCAAAGGAGCAGGAAGCAAGGAAAAGGGAGCCAGAGTCCACCTATATGGCCACACCAGGTCCTCAGCAGCAACCCATTTGCAGCACTAGAATGCTAGGAGTTGAGGTACAACATCTCTGAAACTGGTCAACACAAAGGTTTTGGTGGCCAGCCCTAAAAAAACACCAAAACGGGCACACAGACAATGGATGTAGAAGTTGAGGAATTTAAAATAATCTACAACAGTAAAATCGCACATAGGGAGTCTCTGTAGGTGCAATACAAGGCTAAGTCAGCAAAATTGCCATGTTGGCTCTACCCTCCTTGTACACAGACAAATGGATGGCCAAAAATTAAAAGGGCTGGGAGCTTGCCTGAAAAAAAAAAAAAAAAAATAAATTTAAAAAATGACCTACTACCCCAAATGGCTAGCAGATCATTCCTTTAGGCTACTAATGTTGTAGACTCGATTACACTTCTGGTGAGGCCAAAACTATATTACAGTAAAGCTTGATTTCGTGGATTGATACTTTGTCCTGCGCGCTATTCACGAAACCGATTTGAGTTTTTCAAGTTAAAGAAAGAAAAAAAATCCAGCAGCGGGAGTCTCACAAACTAATAACCCTCCACAAAAGGTTCACAATGCAGTGAAAGTGTACTTAAAACTGTTCAAAGACTGTCTCCGCGCTTGGAACTAGTATTCTCAGTAATTGGTCATAAACACCATTAAATTAATCATGCAGTTCCACAAAAATGATATAGTCCACGCATTAAATCTGGAGTGATATGCTTTTTATTCTGGTTATGCAATAGTCCAAAGATCTAGCCGACACGTGTCTCGACAAATAGGGTCGTTATCAAAGCTATTTGTATCCATATATACCAGAATCAATCAAAAGAAAATGAAATATCATTGCCATATTGTCAAAAGTAAATGCAAAAATTAAATCAAAGCATTGTATACCATTAAATGGAAATTATTTTGTAAACATACCATACAGGTTGATGCGAGTTTGGAGAAAGCAAGCAAAAAAATAAAATAAATACAACTTCAATTCATAATAACTGTCAAAGGTGAAATAAAATGTCAGTTAAGCGTTACCTTGACAAGTGCATTCTTGTGAAAGACTGAGACCAAGATATATTTGTGCACTGTTAGGAAATTCAAGTGTCCATACCAGTTGACCACCTGTTTGGAACCCTTAATATAGTACCATTTGTGGCACTGTGCCCTTTGTCCATGCTAGTGGTCCACCAAAGTGTAATTGAGTGGAAAAAACACTAATTTCAATTTTTGTGGGCTTACCCTCTGCGTATGCTTGTTCTGTCTTAAGTCTGTAAATTGAGATGTGGAGTTTTACAACTCTGGATTACAATTAAATAGTGCACTTTAACCAGTGAAAATTACTGCCCACCTCATAGACCGTTAGGTCTAGCATCAATTAGCGAAATGATGTCTTCTTGATCCTTCAATACACTCCCTGGGTTCATTCCCCACACCCTTCAAAATAAATTTGAAAAGTTTATTGCAATGAAGAAGCAGACAGCAGCTGGGTTGAAGGCACTTAAATAGCCTTTATTCAGGATAAAAACATTTTTTTTTTTGAATGATGGCTCAAGATTCTCAATTTCTTCCTCTGTGATATGGATGAACAATGAAAAGGTGACGCTTAGTCCTCATATGCCCAGAGCGTCTCAGGTGCAGTTCTCTCCCTCTCTCCTCTGGTGTTCTGAAAGAGAATCGGAAAAACACACCCAGTCCATCATCAGTTTCATCCTTATGTTGGGGCTGTTTGGACCAATCAGGGCTGCTCTGGGCTCTTTCTATAAATATTCGAAAGCCCCGCCCCCCCTTTCTCTTTGCCCGCGATTCGCCATCCAGCCTCTCCCGTCAACAATGGAAACGTTCGGGGTTCCTCTGCCTCCATGCAAGCTGACCCAAGTAAACTTTCCGCAGCGTTATTTTTCAAACAGGCAGATGAGTAAAATGTGGAACATGGAGAGCGGGACACGTTCCTTATCGTGTCGGCTTCTGTTACTTGATTTTGTTTGGTTATGAGGGAAGCCGCGTGGTTCATGGCTGAACGGGAGATGGGTGTGTGTAAGACTGTATTCCCTTGCCTGACGTTCCTTCTGGTCGGGACTCGCGGTTACACGCGATGGTCCCCTGTCAGCCGTGTCCATTTCGGAAAATGACCGGTTGTGAATGAAGGGAGCGGGAACTGCTGGGTCATTACTGTTTGTATCTCATCAATTCAGCACCCCGCGACCAGGGAGCAGGAACCGTCGGGTCATTACAATTCGTCTCCTCGTCTACATGTGATGCTGGGTTCAGCCCTTGAAGGCGGCGTTGCTCTTCCCCCTCTCTGTGGCTCCCCGGCGGTCTTCCTTGCTCCTGGGGTTGATTACATAACCTTAGTTTCCCCTTGCCTTTCCATCCCGTTCCCACGTATATTGTAGTTTCAAATCATTTGAATGCAGATAAAATAGATATACTTCTGTAGTCCTGCTTACCTTTGCAAAAGGGATCGATCCCTACACAGCCGTCATCATCTGTTCTACTTGCACTGAATCTGTGTTGCCATGTTAAGGGCAAAACCCGACGAATCCAAAATGGCGCTTTGGTGGACCACTAGCATGGACAAAGGGCACGGTGCCACAAATGGTACGATATTAATGGTTCCAAACAGGTGGTCCACTGGTATGGACACTTGAATTTCCCAACAGTGCACAAATATATCTTGGTCTCAGTCTTTCACAAGAATGCACTTGTCAAGGTAACGCCCAACTGAAATTTTATTTCACCTTTGACAGTTATTGTGAATTGAAGTTGTTTTTGTTTTATTTTATTTTTTCCATGGATGCTTGCTTTCTCCAAACTCACATCAACCTGTGTGGTATGTGCTTACAAAATAATTTCCATTTAATGGTATACAATGCTTTGATTTTTCTTTTGATTGATTCTGGTATATATGGATACAAATAGCCTTGATAACGACCCTATTGGTCAAAACACGTGTCGGCTATATCTTTGGACTATTGCATAACCAGAATACAAAGCATATCACTCCAGATTTAATGCGTGGATTATATAATTTTTGTGGAACTGCATGATTAATTTAATGGTGTTTATGACCAATTACTGAGAATACTTGTTCCACGCACGGAGACAGTCTTTCAACAGTTTTAAGTACACCAACACTATATTACATCTGCCAACAGCCTATTTACCCTTATTTAGGGTGATAGTCACCCTGGGACCAGAATGAGTTTAAAAAGCACCCATGTCCTAATAGCCATATGACCTACTAAGGGTAACACCAGAAAAAAAGGGTTGCAGTGTAAGGAGGACTTCAGTAGAAGCCACGCTGACCACAAATGAAAAGTCAAAAAACCTGGGAATAGAGAAAAAGATTTCAGAGGGCCCAGACTGCCAAGGAGCCACAGACGCCAAAAACTGCCACAACAATTATTTTGGTCATTTGGTTTTATAGTACCTGCGCTACAATTTGAAGTTTGTTTTGTGGCAGAAATGAAAAAGCAACACCTGGGCAGTACAAACTAAAAAACATCAAGAGCCTGCTTGAGAACATCACAAAGCCACACACTACTTTCCCTAGTACCCATATATCTCTCTGGAAACACCCTCCTGTAAATAGGGTCTTCTACTTTAGACACTTTCGAATTTCCCCTCCTAATATCTGCAATCTTGCGGCTGGATTGGCATGCGGATACGGTATAAAACGCACTATCCTTTCATTAACCTGCCCCACCTCCATTTAAATCCTCCGATTCATCTGTACCCTCTTACCCCACCACTTCCTCAAATCTGTGCAGACAACGGAATAGAAAATCTGATAAAGGACACATTAAGGACACATTATGCCCACATCCTGACAAGCCATGGATGTTGAACTGTTATAGCAGCGATTTGGCCCAGTATAAAAGATTTCTAAATTAATATAACAGAAATGTGACACTACCACAAAAAACAAAAATGGCCAGCCAGTTTACCTAGCTCCGGATGAACAGCATTTATTGTGAGAACGAAATCTTACACATGAATGCTCAATCGCAGGATAGTGAAACGTGTGGGTGAGGAGGAAGATGAATTCTATAAGGCAATATGTAGCTTGAGACAAAAATTGTCTAGGGCCAGAGAAAACGAAGTAAAAGAAGGTCAATATCTGCTATGGATGTGGAAGTTGAGTGGGAAGAAGTGAAACTAAGAAAGCATAAAGAAAATGTGGCAAAGAAGGTGAAAAAAAAGTAAAAAATAAAAAAAAGAAGCTGATTAAGGCCAACTAGTACAAAGTAAAAGAAAGACTGGGGTGTATAAAGATGAAAGCCAAGGACAAGACAGGAACGAGCATATGCATCATTCCTCCTACATCAATTCAGCTACAGTTACTTTTGTTTACAAAAGTTGAAGGAAGATACATGCATACTTTTCTGTAAAGGCAACATTGATAACATTACCTGCATTAAGTACTGTGTTCCATCTCTTAAATCTTCTGCATGTACCGGTGCATAAAAGGCCTTCATTTTGTTCTTGATCAGCCATCTCTGGTACCTAGACTGGTCGGTTACCAACTCTTTCATCGCTTGCCTGCGAGGTCCCTTTTAAAAGCATTAATACATTAAACAGTGCCTACTATCATTTCCAAATTCAGCATTTCATTAAGATGACCTTGCTCATTAAAAAGGCAAGATCAAGCAGAGACATCAACAAATCACTTAACTACAACTGGTAAATAAAAGTGCTTAACAGAATCATTAAACATTACAAAGAATTACTAGAGGACAGAAAAGGAAGTAGGAAATCTGGCTTCGATATTATTGTGAAAGTTGTGTATTTTTTATGCCACCAAACAAGCAGAGCTCGCACGTTTCTCATGGAAATGTGTGAGGCGGCCCATCCAGTCTAATTTTTGGTTTGAATTCGGTGAGCTGAAGTTTTCCCTACATTTGAATGGAAATGGAAAAACTGCAAGTTCCAGAATTCAAAGGAAAAAAAAGACAGGACTGGATGGCCTTCTCACAAATTGCCAAGGGAAACGAGAGCTCTGAACAAGTGATTGGTCATGTGCATGGTGGGGATATTCAAGAGCAGCCAAAAGCAAATAATTCCCTATGAAAAAAGTTTCCACTTAGACGCAATGAAAAAGGATGTCCCCTCAAACTTCATTAGTAAGCAGAGCAAATACGTTACCTAGATTACACATTACATATTACAGAATACGTTCTTAGGCTTTTAACACGTATATACAAATCAAGACTGATTTAGATCACCAATGTGCTCTTTGGAAGGTGTGAGGGAGCAGGACTAAACTACTTGCAAAAATAAAGCTGTTCACCAATTCTGCAAAACGACAGAGTCCTATTTGAGCTCAATTCTTTTTTCTCGTATGAACTTGTATCCAGAATATGAAAGTTAGTGTAAAGAAAATGTTGCAATGTTAAAGTAAGCTAACCAGTAAAGATGCACTTACCATGTGAACATGTCCGCAGATCATCAAGCCAACGTTTTTTGTGAAAGCATGGACCAGATGAAGTAGGGCAGGTCGTGAGTTTGGAGCCCCAATCAAAACAAGACACTGGGGCCTAACATGGGGGAAAAAAAATCAATATCTGTTTAGACGAGCTGCAAAGCTTCACATGTGCGGTTCAACATTTTCTAATACAATTTTTAAAAAAAAAACATTAAATTTGCAATAAACAGAAACAACTTTACATAAGTAATTAATGTTTCACATGAAATCAACGCAACCAATTTACAGAATATCCTAAGCATCATACATCATCTAGTCCACCAAATCAACCATATCCAGTGAAACATAATACTTAGACATGTATACATAAAACAACACGAAAGACAACACAAGTGGGAAGAACGAGAAAAAAAACCCCAAAAAAACCACCACCATATTCAATCTCCTCCCATAGATTCCTCATCCATTAGAACAACCCAAATATCATATCAATCATAACGAACCATAAATGGCCCCCACAACTTATTGTAGTCTTCTATTTTATCTTTATTTTCAAACGAAGTTGGCATGAGGACATTGCCATTACTATAGGCCACTGGTTTGCAAACTTGGAATTTCCAGATGTTTTGCACTACAACTCCCTTCAGCCCTAGTCAGCACAGTCAGTGGTGAGTGTTGGGGAGAATTCTCAGAAATGTGCCAATTCCCTCTACCTTAGAGACCCACAACAACTTTGCTGGATTTTGAGGACTTGATTATTTTACCTGGAGAGAGTGAGGCCCTTTCCCCCCCCCCCACTCTCGCATGTATTTTAATGTGATTTAGAACTCTTGTTTTTTTTTTGGTTATGGAGTCTGACAAACTCCATAGGCATCTTTTACATGGTGTCACAGCACCTTCAGTGCAGTGGAACAGGGAAGTCTTTCAGATTTCCAAGGTTTCAATACCTTCTCTTGGATAAACTACTGTTTACAAAAACAGTGAAGTGAAATTGACTTTACTTACATTTGTAACTTTCTAGACCCAGCACACACTATCTTACAATAGGGTGCTGGAGGGGTTATTTAGTATCCTCCTTGTCTAGCTGCTCCTTGTCTAGCTGCTCACATACCAATTATACCTTACCCTTTCCTTGATTAATGTCTGGTGGCAGTTTACCACAGGCTGCGTTCGCAGCTGCAGTAAAGCACCCAAGGGTGCCATTTCTGTCAAAATGGCCCCAATCTTCTTTTTTCGCCATTTCTTCTTGGAAAGGTCCTTCTTGAGATTTACTCTGCGTGCCAAACCAGGTTAGGTCCCTTTGTTCGCTTTGCCTTTGGCGGGATTCACGAGTGAAGCCCGCCTCTGGCTCCAGGGTGTCTGGTGGGGGCAGGAAGTGAGGGAGGTGCCCGAAACTCCCTGTGCTTAGTCTCCTAGGAGACCCAAATGCACTCTGGTGATTGGTCGGCTGACTGTCCGGCAAGGACTGCCACCCTGCTGGGTGACTGACAGCTAGGCTGGAATGAATGGAAGGAAACTGCATAAAAACCAAGGCTTTTTGGCTTGGAAGGCAGAGTCGACCACTGGACGAAGGAACCGAAGTTCTTGAAGAGGACACCTGCTGCAACTCCTGGACAGTTGAGATGCCTGGTGAAGCCCTGCTGCTGTGCTGAAACTCCAAATTCCTATCGACAGAGAAGCCCCTGCAAGGACGACTTCTCCCTTTGAGTTGGTGGGACCAATCAACTCCAAAGTAAGCCACCTGCACATTCTCTCAGAGCTGGTTGCATTTCCACAGAGTTGCTGCTGGAAACCGAATAGCCAGGGAGAGGAATACCAGATTCTGTGTGTTGCTTTTAAGTTGGCCAAGAGCTCCAGGAAGATCCTCCGGACTCCCAGGAAGCAGGACTGACCGAGCCTGAGCCACCTCAGAGTGCTGGACCCCAGATGCAAGGAAAGTCCAATATCGACAGACAGAAACCGCAGTGTTGCTATTTGCAGTAGTCGCGTGCAGCTGAAACACCGAAGTTCCACTTGTTTGAAGATTGCCGGTTGCGAGCGGTGACCGTCCCATTGCAGTGCAGGAGTCCCCAGAAGTCCTCTCTCTTGTCCCCAGTACTGAGGCCCAGGAACAGCAAAATCTGCAGAGCGCACAGGAACAGAAGTCATGTGCTGCACTTTTTCTTCAACCTAAAGGTACTGTAAAGTCTAAGAGAACTTACCTCTTGTTGTGTAACTACACTTTCTCTCTGTTGGTGACTTGTTGTGGTTGCTTTGTAGAGTTGCTGACAGCTTCTTTACTTCACAAGCCTAAACAGCTTGTGGCCCTACTTTGAATCCGCCTTTTCACAAAGACTTTTAAAACAGTGTGCAAGACTTTTACCTACCTTTGAGAAGTGCTTCAGTTTCACCTGACTTTTGCTCAATTGACTTTGGCTTCACCTGGCTCCCTGAATGACTTCTTCCATCTGTGAATGTGTTTGGCCTTGCTTCCAGGAAAGGGTTAGGTACTTACCTGCTTTGAGAAATATTTGCACGATCTCTTGTTGTGTTATAATAACCTCTCTCTTTGACAAACTCTTAAATCTGATTCTAAATGCAACAGTGATATATTAATGTCCCCAGCACCCTAACTATTGAAGTCACCCGAGGGTGTAGGTAGTGTCTGTGGGCCATCCCACAAGGGTACTTACCGATTTAGAAATATTAAGAGTGTATTTTTTGAAGTGTATCTGAGTGTTACTGTTATATTGCTCCCTTCTGAAAAAGGATTATTCTAACTGACTGATAAATTAATAATGGTTTATTCAAGAAACCTTGTGTGCAAGTGTTTATTTGAATACTTGTCACTGTGAATCTCTGTGCAACTCCCCTACAGCTCACATGGACCCCTCTTGATATAAGCCTGGCTGCTCAACACGCTACCAACCTGTGTAGTACAAGTTTATACCAAAGATTGGGTTCCTATTGCCAGGAGGTCAGGGTTGTTCTAGTGCACCCAAATGGTACTGCATACAATCTTGCCCAACAGTGAGAGATCATGAGGATTGTAGTCCAAAACATCTGGAGGCCCCTGCTATAGGCACATGCTGCAAGATGTATGTTGTTTATTTGTATGGCTTCTATGTCAAGCGGACATGTCCCCTCCTGACATACATGACCCCACAATTCTGGGGGCAAGAAACAAGCTATTTTCAGAATCAATGTTTGGTTTTTATTAAAGTAAAATCAATGCAGAGGTGGTCCCCCAAGGTTTATGCAGGGGGAAGCCACTACAAGTGTACACAATCACAAGCAGCAAGCTGGTCAACAAAAACTAAAAGAACCTGCCTACTTGAATCACACTTTCTCAAAAACATCGATTTACATCAATTATATATTACATTCTGAATAACAATAGGTCTTCTAATTTCACTTCTGTTACTTCATTTCCAAATTCTACAAGGTTATATTTGCAAATGATACAAAAGCGTTGCCCCCCCCCCCCATGACACAAATACATGCTAGAGTTAAATAATTGTTTCATGTCACATACTTCCCATGTAAATATGGTGTTGTGGACTGCTAACGTGTGCAATTCACAGTAGGCTTACAATAACTGCATTTGAATTATACAGGTTTTGGGTTAGGAAAGCCGAGTTATAGATTCAGAACGCACAATTTCGATTCACCCATCCAACCTGGGAGAACGGTTTTCCAAATTATATCAAAAACGGGTATAAGTGCCTCACCCCTTTCACCTCACTAATAAAGTTCCATTGTGCAGCAGAGGTGGCGCCTATAGGCTATCTGCGGCCCTAGGCCCAAATAAGTGCATGCCCCCCCCCTAACTTCACTCCACCTCTGCCAGACTCCACACCTTCACCAGAATCCTCCCCTTCAACAAACTCAGTCTACATTGTCCAAATTATGCCCCTTCACTCCCCTTTTGTTCACCATTTTGGCTCCATAACATTATACAGACGTTTGTAAGGTTGCAGTGAGTAGAAAGTCATTGATTCCGCTCTATTAATTCAAGCCAGTCATCTTCCATGTTACGTTAGTTGAAAGAGTGTTCTCAGATCTCTTCTGCCCAAGATGTGGCGATGACAGTGTGTTCTACAGTTGAGTGCACTAGAGGTAATTGTTACAGCTAATTGTCTACTTTCGGTGAAGTCCGAAAATCTTTTAGAGGAAGTGATGAGAACATAAGCGTTCTGCTAACTGGACACAAGTGAGAGAAGGTTGGAATGAGGAATTTTGGTTTCAATGCCAATATCTTGTTTCTCTCACAAATTGCCTGTCACTATGAGAAGCACCTAGAGTGGTCTCTAATATTAATGCAACAACTACATTTCTACATCTGGTCTTATCAAATGATAAGGTTTACATATGAAATACATGCAAGTGGTACAGGCACATTTTATAAAAATGTTGAATAAAAAGAACTTAACCCCCTTCTCATGGTTACAGCTCGGATATTAGCATGAGGCAAAATGGAAATAAGGCAAGTTCCTAGCTGCAGTCGATGTACCTCTAATCCATTGGGCTGGAATGCCATTAAAAGTGACATTTGTAAACTATGCCTGATGTGAGAAACTCATGGTGGCACAAGACAGACAGACAAGAGATCACAGTTCAAGGGTGTTCATTATATAATGAATGCTGTATGCAGGTTGGACAAACGCTAATCTAAATCTATATCTAAAATGGGTGCAAGCATCGACCAACCAATGAAACATAAGGTAGTCATATTGGCGTTGTGTCAAAATAAATAGGGCCTATACTAAGAAACCTATTGCCAAACCTCACAACTAACAAAAAGGTATGACGGATCATTCTCAAGAAAAGAAAGCAGTGTTCTCAAATATTAAGTCAGGATGCAGTAGCTTGGGTCCCCCTTCCCCACGTTTTGGATACTGGGTAAGATGGAAGCCCGGAGCACAGTAGTTGTCAGTTCTCAGGGCCGTCGATGGCCAAGTCTCATTCACTTGAAAGTCTCTTGCCTTAGAGGACCTGACGTGTTCAAACAACAAATCAAAAGTTCTTTTAACAAATGAAAGTTCCTATCCAATGTTCACTGGGTGATGGGTTCACCTCTGGCTCCCCCTCTTCTGGGCGCTGACCCTTCACGTCTCGTATTCCAAAATATATCACAGTTCCTTTATCAATTAACTTTGGGTGACAGATTCACCACTGGATCCCCCTCTACAAGGCTCCGACCCCTCTCGATTCTTAGCCTCCCTTCACCAGGTTTACTGTGGCTCTCAATAAGGGTGATAGTGGCTCACACCCTGTTTCCCCCTTTCTGGGCGCAGACCCCTCTTCACTTTCAATGTTCTCTTTTTACAAAGTTCAATGTTTGCGGGATTCACTTCCCTTTCTTTCACAGTGCTTGCAGGGACGTCATTTCACCAAAATGCCAGGGGTAGCGGAAGTGACATCACACGACCCTTGACCCCTGATGACATCACAGGAAGTGATGTCATTCGACCCCACTCTGAAGTGAGATCGCGGGAAGCGATGGAACACGACCTGTCACACATTGACAAAACTGGAAGGGGCATCACATAGCAATGTACACTAAGAAAAATATCTTTACGATATCACTATAAAGTGATGTACATTTCATACAAGAATGGATCTCCATATGTATCGTTAAGATCAGTGTGTATAGGCCCACATTACCAAGTTACTGTGAATACAAGCAGACATCCATAACTAAATGATAATGATGTGTTATTCTATAGCACTTAGGCGCTTTATATAGAAAAATATACACCCAATATCACACAACCTGTGTTGGTACTCATTGATCGACCTCAGAAGGATGAAAGGCTGAGTTGAGGTGTTTAAGAACAGACTAAATCAGTGACTCGCCCCCTGAAGTGTGCCTGAAATAAACCTTTAATGAGTCTAGCAATTATTCCATAGAATTCCAGAAAGACACATGATTTGGTATTCCTATTTTTTCTTATTTAGGGTCAGTGCTGAAAGTGTTAGACTTGTGGCCCTCCTGTTCATATTTCTCTTTTTTTTTTTTTAAGGGGCCTGAACAAGAAAGCCACCCACTCCACAAGTAAAGAGCCACATGGTGTTGGCCACAACACAGGAGCTTGCATTACCAAAAAAAAAGAAAGAAAAAAAAAAGTGGTTTTACTTTTTTTTTTTAGAGGTCGCAAAGGAGACCACAGTGGTCGCAGTTGTGACCTCTGGCGACCCCCAAATGACGTCCCTGAGCGCTTGTAGATCAAAGTCTTTCGATTTTACAGGGATTTTGCTCGACCCTCTGTATGACCACTTGGACCCATTTCGCAGGCCCTTCTACGGCCTTCTGGTAATTGTAATCTCTCTCATATGGTGGCTCGACCAGAGACTCTTTAGTTTAGCACCCACGTGGTGCAGGCTTCCCTCGGTCACTGGTTTCTCCTCAACACTTTTACGCTTCATTCAAAGTTCTTTGAACATAGTTCAAAATTGCCACTCCTGCGATTCTCACTCATTACAGCCCAGTTCTCATCAGTTCTCCCTTCGACTCACCGAACCGCTTGTCTTTTGGTTTGTCTGGAGGCAAGGCCGGTACCACAGGCACGGGTGCTTCCCTCGCTCGTGCTTATCAGCATATGCTTGCCCCATGTACTGTTGACATCTGCTGTTGCAGTCGTAGGCTCTTTTCCAAGAAGGTTCTGCGGGTCTGGGACGAAAAGGGCGAGGCCACTTCTCTCCTTGCCACCTTATGATATATGATATGATAGGTTATTTATAACGCGCTTAATACCCACAGGTTTCTAAGCGCGTACCCGGGGATTGAACCCGTGGTGCTCCATGTCGGCTTGCTAACAAGGCAAGCACGTTGCCCCTGAGCTACCCTCCCGAGACCTTCGATTCCTGCTGCCTTTTTCCTTCGTTTGAACTTCCGCGCCTGCGTAGCTGTGCTGTTGTGCTGTCTGCCGTGCTTGCCTCGCTCTTCCTGTACTCTCCTGCTCCACCTTTTAACCCTGTGGAGAAAAGGAAGGGCCGTCAGGTGTGTGAGATCTAAGTCAATTGCCTGAAATTGCCTGATCTTTGTGTCAGGACATGTCAAGTAAACAGGTTTTACATTACTCCACTGTCTAAAGGTGTTCGTATAAAGTTAGAGAATTCGAGTATACTATGGGGTAAGATGGGGAAGGTTTGCGAAATGGACGAGAATGACCAGGATGAAGAACAGAACTGTTAAGGAGAACTCATTTCTGTGCCAATTCCCGTCAACCTTCGAGACCCCCAGCTCTTTTGCTGGACTTTAGGATTTTCAATGTTTATCCTGGATTAAGTGAGACCTTTTTCTCACTCAGGTATTTTTGATCCGTTTTTGACTGTTTCCTTGGTTTTGGAGTCTGACAAACTGCATAGGCATCTACCGTTTGTATTGTGACACACAGCACACTTAGTGCAGTGTCGCAGAGAAGTCCCTCTGATTTCTCATAAGGTTTAAATACCTTCTCTTGGGTAAACTACTCTTCCCAAGAGTAGTAAAGTGAAATTGACCGTAGGTCCAGTACACCCCATCTTATGTGGAAGTACTGGGAGGTTACTTGGCCCCTTTTCCTACTTACTCATAACATTTTTGTATGTTACCCTCACTACTTTTAATGGCTGGTGGCAGTGGTTTAATTTTCATACCATTGTGCATTTTTACCGCAGGCTGAATCCTCAGCTGCAGTAATGCACCCATGGGTGCCCATTTTGTCAAAAGGGCTCGGTCGTCTTTTTTCACCATTTCTTGCTTGTGAGGTCTTTGCTGGGTTTTTACTCTGCTCGCCAAACCAGGTTGAACCCTATCTTGGTTTTGCCTTTGGCAGGCTTCAGTGCTGAAACCCGCCTCTGGCTCCAGTGTGTCTGGCAGGGCAGGAAGCGAGGGAGGTGCCTGAAACTCCCCGTCCTTAGTTTCCTTGGTTACCTGAATGCACCCAGTGCTGAGTGGCTAGCTGTCCTTGCAGGACAGCTGCTGTGCATGAATTGGAGAAACCTGCAAAAAAGGTGGTCTCTTTAACAGAAGTCAGAGTCGACCACTGGACGAAACATCAGATGAAGGAAACTGGAAGAGAAGCTTGCTGCACCCTCCTGGACCATTGAACTGCCCGGTGAAGCCCTGCTGCAGTGCTGAAGCTCCAATTTCGTATTGGCTAGAGAAGCCCAGAATGGACGATTTATCCCTTGGGTTGCAGGGACCAACTGACCCCAAGACAAACTTTGCTGGAAAACCACTCCCTGCTAGCTGTACCCCTCGCTGCAGCTGGAATCGAGTGCCAGGAAAACCAGAATCGAGTGCATCGTCTTTAAGCCGGACCGGAGCTCCAGGAAGATCCTGAGGACCCTTGTGAAGCAGGACGACCCAAGCCTGAGCCACGTCAACTGAGTGCTCGACCCCAGAAGCAAGGAAAGCCCATCAAGTGCCCAAGAACCACAGTCGTGCTATTGACTGGTAGCTGAAACCGCAAAGTGCTGCTGGAGAGCCCATAGCCGCCACCAACCATCGAACTGCAGTGCAGGAGTCCTACAGACATCCTGCCTCTTGTCACCACAACTGAGGCCCAGGAACCCAGGATCTGCACAACTGCAACCAGAACAGAAGCCAGCTGGACCCTCTTTTTCAAACCTAAGGTACTGTCTGGACTAAGGGGTACTTACCTATTGTGTCTGTAGCTTTCTTGTACTCACTGGAGACTTGCAGTAGCTGCTTTTTGCAAAGTTGATTTCAACTCTGCGCTTCACAAGCCTTTCAGCTTGTGGCCCTACAGTGATTCTTTCTTGCTACAAACTCTCTAATAACATTGTGCAAGACTTTTGTGCTATTTAAAGAAGTGCCTCAGCTCCATAGACATTGCTCAAATTGACTTTGGCTGTCCTGGAGCCCTGCAGACTCTTCTGACCCATTGACTTTAGTTTTAACTGTCTCTCATAGGTGGTACATAAGTTTAACTTGTATTGCTGGGAAAGGTCTAACCTAGACTTCATTGGGAGATTGAAAATCACATGCTCTGAGAACCTGTTAAATTTCTTCCCCAACCTTTTCCACAACCTCAGTATTGCATTATGAGAAACAAGCGAAGCATGTGCAACACTTAGATGGAATTATGAAGATTTGCAAGTGCCACACTTACAAAGAATTGTGAACACTAGCCAGAGTGACATCTAGATAGGATTGTGAATGTCAGCATGTGCCACACTTAGATGGAAATATGAAGGCTAGCAAGTGCCACACTTAGATGGAATTGTGGATGTTGGCATGTGTCGCACTAGGACGGAGTTGTGAATGTTAGCATGTTAAATGTTATATAACCCACTAACCAGAAAGCTCCACCTTTCTGCATACTTAACTCACTCAAAAACTCACACAACCATCTCCCGCACAACAAGCCGCACACACTTCACAACACATAAGCAGCACCAACAGCACACGAGGACTGACATCAATCCGATGCTTGCACCAAAGCTCAGCGCACGGTGTATACCAAGATGAAGCTGCCAACAGAACACCACTCACTATCCTACTCCCTCTTCACCTTACAAACCCATCCAGCCTTCTCGTTTAAAGATCTGCAAGAGCACCTGGGGACCAACTCTGTTGGTGACGGTGCACGGTACACATACCTTTAACATTTATCAAGCGATATATCAATGTCCACAGTGTCCTAGTAATTGATGTCACCTCAGAGTATAGGAAGTGTGTGTGTGTCATCCCAAAAGGGCCTCTACTTGCTTATTTTGAATCTGAGGAAGTGTTGAGAAGTGTATTTTTATTGTTGCATATTGCCTTTTTTAAAGAAGGCTTACTTAAAACGGACTGTTAATTATTTTACTAGAAAACCTTGAGTGAAAGTGATTTGGATACTTGTAATTGCGAAACTCAGTGTTGCATCTCTACAGCTCACATGTACCCCTCTTGAGTTAAGTCTGGCTGTTCAGTCACTCTACCAACTTGTGTAGTACAGACATCTACCAATAGGTGGGTTACCTATTACCAGGAGATCAAGGCTGGTGTAGTCTCCCACAGGGTCACTGCATCCACTCTTGCCTAACAAGTACATAGAGATTTGTGGGAACGGGAGTATTCGGTCATAGCAGATTGGGTTTTTGGAAGATGACAAATCGGAGGGACAGGATTGGTATGGTTTGCGGGGTAAGCAGGAATAGCTGGGGTCGTGACATGAACCAAGGGGATTGTGGGCATCTTGTTTTGTTTGATCTGGTTGGGAATGCAGAAAATAATCAGGAGGGGGAAACGAATGACTTGGGAGTATTCAGGCAGGGACCAGGAAAAAACACATACTGAGAGGGATGGTTTCTGAGTGTTTGAGTGTACCAGGGTTTGGGGCCTTAAAGGATCGTTTATGTACGGAGGGGTTGTTCGAACCAAGTAAGGTGAAAGGGAGGTCGAGTTGGTGCAACCTATAAATGCTTCATGAGGCTAGTCTTCCTCGTTCCTTTCTTCTGCATAATACTGTGTTTCACCTTGGATATTCCCCCCCAAGCATACCCCTGGGCTCTTCTACCCAGGTGATCCTCCCGCACTGGTCCACCCCCAAGAACTGGATCTACAGTGATGGCTGTGTCCTGACCACCTGAATAAGGCATTCCTGAGGTCTTACTGGGAGAATACCCTCAGGTTTCTCACACTGGGCATAAACGCCTCAGAGTAAAGACAGTTGGAGAAGGTTCTTGGAATCTCTGGCTGTGCATTCTCACGGAGTAATGGATAAGGGCGACCCAGAACATTTATGTGAGGGAAGCAACAACATTCCACAGAGCTGCATAATGGAGGCACCTTTTATAATAAATGAAGTAGTACATACTCTTTAGATCATTGCTGTTTGTGCAACTTCAAAATACCAAACACTCCAAAGGTAAAATTGAGCAATGGATCGGGCGTTCCAGCACATTACCTTTGTGAGTGTGATTTAGGCTAAGGGTCTTGTCAGCTTGCATTTAAGGCTATTTAAAATGTTTGTTAACACTGTTGAGTTGGTTGGACTGTACAATATATAGGAACATTTTGAGATATACTGGTATAAATATAGATGTACTGCTGTCATCTGAAGTACTGTTTCACAGTAAAAGTCCTAAATTGTATTTAAAATATGATTAATGTAAAGATTATTTATAAGTATTGCATTGTGCAACATACGTTGCAGCTGTTCGCCTGGTAGTACTCCGTGTACAGCAGAATGTCAGACACATGATGCATCCAGCAGGGATTCAACGATGCTGAATGGATATCTTTGCGGGACACCTTTACAGCTGGGAAACATGGTGTACCTCTGACACACATTTTTGTTCTCACCCTTCTATGGCTTTGGGTATCCTTTCACAGGTTTCTTGATGCACTTTCACATTCAGATTTACCCTTGACCTCTGAAATGTGGGGCCGGGGAATGAAATTCGTGTTTGCTTCCTATCATCATTTTAGTGCCACTTGTGGCAACCCTGCGTTAAACTCAAACATAGACATTTGTTTAATATTGCAAAATGATGCATCAGTTTTAACCTTTACTTTTCTGAAGGGCAAACACTCATTTTTGCAATGGTTTAAAAAATGCATGTAATATATTTGAATATAAAAGTGATTGTTGAACACAGTGTGCGAGTGTGTGAGTGTATTGATTAGAAAGATCTCCAAAGATAATATGAAGTGGCCCCAATAAAACCAATTTGGCTGTTTTGCATTTTAAAGAGCATTTTGGGAAGATAAGAATGACAAAAGAGCTTTGTGTCTGTAATGTGTCTGAATCATTAAATACCTAAAGCGCGCTGGGTTTGGTACGAGTTTCTTTTTACAATAAAGCTTTTGCAAATATCAAGCATATATAAAAGTCTGCTCATCAAAAAAGTAATGTGGAATGAATCCTAACAACTAAAAATTACTTGCAGTGTTGTGGATCAGCCAAACCAAGAAACAAAATTGGCTTTATACTTAAAACATGACAACCAGTAAATTTAAAATAAACTAATAAAATGCTGCTCCTCTGGTAATCTGCCAGCCTAGGCCTGGGCCTAGTCGGCCTTGTTGTAAATATGCCTATGCTGTGCAGTTTTAAGAATGAGGGGTTTATGGGATTTACCCTTCTCTTTTGGGAGTAGAAAGAACAATTAAACAAGTTCCCCATTTCCCATCCGTTCTTAAATGGCTATGTTTGTCACAGGAAACTCTTCAATGCACTTTGCTTTGGATGCCTTCATATCACAACCCAATGGTAACTATTTGTGTGAAAACAATTTGGGTACAATTTAATGAGCTTATGATTGATAAAGAGTGGCGTGCGGAATGCCATCTATATCACACACAACTCAAATGTAATTTAGATTGAAATGATAGTACTTAATTTTATATGCAGTGAGAATGTACGATTGAATCCCATATAATCATTTTCTAACATCACCTTCCCAAAAATCCCGCCTTCTGGGACTCTGCTTCAAAACATATAAATGGTGGCTAGAGAGCAGAGATCGATTGATCTCGGTAATTGTTAAACTCGCTTTGGAGAACATGCTTTCAGCTTTAGGAGCACCCTTTAGATTGGAAATATCCCAGTATTCATGAAGCATCAGTGCTAATGCAAGATTGCTCTGTGTCGCATTAGTACGTTGGCTTTGCACGTTACCATCGACCACATTTTGCCAGTGTAGGAGGCATAGTTCTACCCTTTACAGTGCCGACTCCACTCTCCAAAGCAAATGACTGGGGAGAATGTTGATAAAACTATGCATACTTTTGGCACCTCTAGGCTTCACATTGGGGCAGTCGCAATAACTTGTGTTGGGTGCTGTCCATTACAAAAGGCAGCCCCAATAAATGTTTGGCATAATATTTCTCCAAACAATTAAATTCTATGCATCACACTAAAAGAAGCAGTGCAACATTTCAGCACCTCTCACTTTGAATTTATGCAGATTTTATTTGCCTTTAAATGTCCCCACAATGCAAGCTGGCAATGTATCCCTGGGCTTGTAAAAGCTGCAAACGTTTCCCACCGGGTATACTCAAGGTGGTACTATCTAACTAGGCATGTGAATTATGCTACAGGAAGCTGGATATATGCTTCACTGGGCATGCAGAGACAGCATAGATCTATATGGGCATTTGGAAGATGGGGAAGATGGGGATATGAAAATGTCCATACTGTGACAAATTCTAGGGGCGTGGAGTATTCTTATCGAAGAAGAAATCACACTTTCATTATTCACTATAAGGAAAATGTGTAACAGTTATTCTCTTATACGTAAGAATTAATACAGATGATCAAACTGTCACTTTTGTTTTAATTCTAAACTAAACTCTTGTGGCTGGAAGGTCAGAGCACGAATTGATGTCCAGGTTTCGTTGATACTCTATTCAATGACACCTTCACCAGCATCAGTTATTTCAGCCGGTACCACATGCTGTTTTGTTAGACACCCACAACATTTAGAGCATGGAAACTAATGTAGATGGTGACTTAATTGGCTTCCAACCAGGTTCAGTGTATTCCTATTGGTGTTTTCAATGATATTTTGTGTTGGCTCATATTATTTAGACAGATCAACCTACTCTTAGCCCACCAATAATGGTTCTAGCTGATGTTCTGTGGCTATTAATCCTAATTAGACTGGCTCCTCAGTAGGAGTGTCTTCATTGTAATAGTGGTTTTAACCGGTGTCCAGTCAACTCGTCGAAAAAAAACTGGTCGACTGCAATTTGGTCGACGCAATTTGGTCGAAAACCAAATGGTCGAATTTTTTTATTTATTTATATATTTATTTTTCGGGTTTTCGTTTAGTCAAAAAAGGGGTTTTTAGAGAAAAAAAGGGGGTTGGGGGGGGGACCCCCCCCCAAAAAAAAAAAAAAAAGGTTAAAATAAAAAAGATACAAATTTCGACCATTTGGTTTTCGACCAAATTGGTTCGACCATTTGTCTGGTCGACCAATTTTTTTCGACGAAATGTCTGGCAACCGTTTTAACCTTCTGGGGCTTCAGTGAAAGCTTTGCAGCTTGATGTAGGTACAGACTTGGCGTTGAAAGTTAGGACAAGATATTGGTTGCTTATTATGTAGGCCCTTGCCATGCCTATTGCTGGACATTTAAGGAGTTGCAATGCCCATTGTTGGCCATGCGGAGCATGGCCCTATCAGTTACTGGGCAAGTGGTGACTAGCTTGCAGTGTATGCAGAGACTTGCCATATAGGCAAGGCCAAATTGGGGCAGTAGCAGCTAAATCAGGGGTTCATCCAGCCATGCACAAAAATGGAAGAAAGGGAGGCCTCAGTGAACACATTATGCATTAGTGAGCTGGGTCCCTTTGGTGCATTGTTACGGTTACAAAAAAATAAAAGTGCGAAATATCACATTTCTGTGCACGAGCTGCAGTGGGTAGAGCCAATTTCATCCCAAACTCAATTGCCTTGGACGAGAACACTGGAGTCTCCACTAAGGCAAATGCTGTGGCGATAAGCCCCCTCTCTCCATTCCCTCACATATCTCCCTTTCCCCACAGAGGCTTCCAGGTGCAGAAGTATTGCACATTTTCATGGGGGATCATCTAAAAAGTTTGCCTCTGAACTTAATCTCGGGTCACGCCCACTAACACTGTTCTTACACAACTAATCTTTTCCCATATGCTGAGTGTATGCTGGTAGAGGCCGCCTGTAACATGAGGCGAGGCGCTGCTAGTGTTTGCTTTTTCACCTATTTTGTACCATATACTGAACGTACGCTGGTAGCAGCCCCCATACCATGAGGTGTAGCTCTGCCGGCCTGTGTTCTCACACTAATGTATTTTATGCTGGAATGCATTAGCCCCCCGTAACAAGAGGCGAGGCTATGCATAGTGTTTTTCCCACTCACCAGTACATTATAACCTGCATGCTTTCTGGTACCTTAAAATGTACCTGCACTTCTGTAACTAGTGCCTAGATACCTCCGTGTTTGGTCCGCTGAAACAAATGCTTAAATAAAATACCCATAAGCCATCAATATCTGGTGTCTCATAGCTGTGTGCAATCCACAAAGCGTCCAAACAATGTGTAAACAGTTTTTAGACGCAACGCAAACTAGCTCCATGCGACTAACATTTTTGTTGTTGACCAGATTTAGTACTCCTTACAGCACTTTTTTATTTTTATTTCCCGTATCTGCTTAGCCTTTTGGGGACCTCCTTCTGTAACTGCATGCAGGTATTATTTCATTTTTGCCTATGAACTTCGTGATTTTGTTTTTTTATAGATATCTTTTAGTATAAACATTCCTTCCTTTCTCCTACACAGAGTCTGACTTACTAGCCCAAGAGACAGGTATCTTTCTACTTATTGTTTTTTCATCATATCTCTGCCTCAAAAAGTGTTTTTGATATTTGTGAGGATACGGAGGTGTCATTTTAGTTTTTCAATTTTTCTTTTCTCAGAAGTGGATTTTACATTCTATGAGAGACGGGTACTATCTTCCACCCAGTATTACATGTCATCTATGTTGCACTCTGGGCTTCTATGAGTTGACAATTTGAGAACGCATTTATGCTTTTGTCTTCTAATTCTTTCGTATTTGTTCTTTTTTGTCTCCATTTCTATATGCATTTTTTCTAGATGCGCCATGAAGGATAATTCTCTATCCAAAAAGCATTGGCCACGACATCAGTTTTCCACTGACATTATGACATTTGTGATTATACAATTTAATTTGTTTCAAATGGATGAGTTTTCTACCATTATCTTGTCCTAGTACATTCAATTGTGTAGTGCCTCTGCTGGGAGCACATATCATTGAAGTGAGTGTTTCAATCTCTATCCTATGTTTGTATCTACCAAATAGTTCTTACTGAGTCACTGCAGTGCTCCTACAACATTGATAATTCTAAAGTATTATATAAACTATTCTTGGGTGGGGCCCATTCCAACCTTTACTAGCTTTTTGGACACCATTTCTAGGCGGGGTCCTGCTGACACCTATTGCCTCCCTTTCCTGGGGTCCAGATTTCTAGCATGTGTGCTGTTTCACTGAACCTGTACTGGTCCTGGCCCTCCTCACTGCCCTACCATATGATCATTTCTCCTACCCACCGTGGGCCCCCCCCCACATCAGACCAGGGATTCATCTCTAGCCCCTGCTTGGGCAATGCCTGCTTTCTTCCGGTCTTCTGATCTCACTAGTCATCACCTCCTTTTGCCTCTCAGTTGTGTCTGAATTACTTTCTCTGGCACATACCTGGGTGTTCTTCCTTTCTCCTCCTCTTTCCCTCCTTGCACCTGCTGTCTCCTCCGACGACCTTATGTTCTCTGCTTTACAAACACCAATGTTCACCTGCTATCCCTTCTCCCCCTCTCGTTTCTAATCTACTCCCCACCATCTCCACTGCCTATCTCCTTGTATCTCTGCCAGAAGCAACGTGTTCCAAACTCTACTCCTCCTGCTCGCAATCCTCACAATGTCCTCTTTCCTGTTGTCCCTTTTATTCTCCGATCTACTCCTAACTCAGGCTTGGGAATCAGGGTTTTCAGGATTATTTTCATGCATTTTGCATTGATTGAATACTAAAATGTGTTGCAGCTCCAGGAAAGGGGCAGGAGGGCCGCTTTTGATCCCTTCAGATTGGTAAGCGCTTGTGAAGTCCAATTTCTGTGGTATCAACAAAAATGTTTTTCCTACTTACTAGTGTGTGGCCATGAGCCCGGCTCAAAGTTCTGGACTTGTGTTTCCTCTTTAATGCCACTTTACAGGAACCAGACTCTTGAGGGGGAAGGGGCAAGGGGTGTTTGAGTTTCCAGTCATAGTTCTTAAAGGATGTTAGGCAAGATTGTATGCAGTACCCTGTGGGAGACTGCACCAGCCTTGTCCTCTTGGCAATAGTTAACCCAACCTTTGGTATAGGCATATACTGCACAAGTTGGTAGAGTGACTGAGCAGCCAGGCTTATCTCAAGAAGGGTCAATGTGAGCACAGATTCACATTGACAGGTATCCAAATAAACACTTAGACTCAAGGTTTCTTGATTAAACAATTTAACAGTCAGTTGAATAAGCCTTCTTTAGAAGGGAGCAAATATATGTAACAAAAATATACTTCTAAATACACACTCAGTTTCTTTAAATCAGTAGATACCCATTTGGGATGGCACACACAATTCCTACACCCTGAGGTGACTTAAATAACTAGGACACTGTGGACATTGATATATCACTGACACAGTTATAGCAATACTGAGATTAGTATCAAAAGGAAAAGGTTTAGGGAATACAACAATGGTTCAATATTCTTAATCAGGTAAGTACTTTTGAACCCCCCAATGCAAAGTAAATTAACCCTTTCCCAGCTACACAAGTTATAGAATGTGTGACTTTTGTTGAGGGATAGTAAAGCACAAAGTTCGAGGTTAGAAGTGTCTTTCAGGGAGCCAGGCCAGCCAATGTTAATTGAGCAAACGTCTAAGTGAGTTGAAACACTTCTTTTAAGTAAAAGTCTTGCACAATGTTTTTGAAGTCTTTGTAGAAAATGGGCCACAAGCTGGGAGGCTTACGAGGAGCAAAGCTGCAAGCAACTCTGCAATGGCAACCAGGCCAAGTCTCAACTGACAGCTAGCAAGGCTTAATGACAAGAGGCAAGTACTCCTTAGTTTACAGTACCTTAGGTCTGAAGAAATTGGTTCCAGCTGGCTTCTGTTCCATGTGTACTATGGCAGATACAGTTGTTCTGGGGCCTCCTTCGTGGGGACAAGAGGGAGGACGTCTGGGGACTCCTGCACTACGAATTGAAGGTTGGCAGCAGCAATAGGCAAATATCAGATCAGCGGCACTTTGCGGTTTCAGCTTCTCGCAAATAGCACCACTGCGGTTCTCGGATACCTTATGGACGTTCCTCGCATCTGGGGTCCTGCACTCCGTTGATGTGGTTTTGGTCAGTCCTGCTTCATGGGAGTCCAGGGGATCTTCCTGTAGCTCGGATCCGACTTTAAAACGATGCACTCGATCCTGGTGTTCCTCTCCATGGCCATCGGTTCCTGCAGCAGCAATGGAACTACAGCCAGCTTTGAGAGGAAGTCCAGACAAATTTGCTTTGGGGTTGATTGGTCCCACCAACCGAAGGGGAAAAATTTGTCCTTCGCAGGGCTTCTCTAATCTAGGCGAATTCAGAGTTTCAGCACTGCATCAGGGCTTCACCGGGCAAACCAACGGTCCAGGATTTGCAGCAGGCGTCTCTTTCAAGTTCTTCTTTGGATTCTTTGGATTCCTTCGTCCAGTGGTCGACTCTGCCTTCCAAGCAAAAGACCTTGCTGTTTATGCAGGTTTCTCCCATTCATTCGCAGCCTGTCACTCACACAGCAGTGTGGCTGTCCTCCAAGGACAGCTGGCCAATCACCTTTGGGTGCATTCCTGTAACCAAGGGGATTAAGCACAGGGAGTTTTGGGCACCTCCCTCACTTCCTGCCCTGTCAGAAATGCTGTAGCCAGAGGGGGGGGCTCCAGCAGTGAAACCCGCCAAAGACAAAACGAACAACGGGACCAAACCTGGTTTGGCGCGCAGAGTAAATCCCAGGAAGGACCTTTCCAACAAGAAATGGCAAAAAAAGAAGACCGGGCCATTTTGACAAAATTGGCACCAATGGGTGCTTTACTGCACCTGCAATTGCAGCCAGCGGTAGAAACAATGGTAGGAAAAGGTAAACCACAGCCACCAGCCATTAATTGTAGAAAGGGTAACATAAAAATGTTACATGAGAAATTAGACAAAGGGGGTGGTACTCAGTAGCCCTCCAGCACCCCATTGTAAGATAGTGTGTTCTGGGTCTAGAAAGTTACAAATATAAGTAAAGTCAATTTCACTTCACTTCTCTTGGAAACCGTAGTTTATCCAAGAGAAGGTTTTAAACCTTTGGTTAATATGAAAGACTTCCCTGTGCCACTGCACTCAAGGTGCTGTGTGCCGCAATGTGAAAAGATGATGCCTATGGAGTTTTTCAGACTCTAAAGTCACAAGAAATGCAGTGTTTAAATTAAGGAAAAATACACAAGAGTGGGAAAAAGGACTCACTCTCTCCAGGATAAAATTAAAAGTCCTAAGTCCAGCAAAAAGAGCTTGGGATCTCCAAAGTAGAAGGGAATTCGCACATTTCTGAGTATTCTCCCTAACAAAGGATCAGACAACTTGGGAGTGTGCAAGTGAGTATACCCTTGTTAGAGTAGATTTCCCGTTGTGTGTGAAATTCTCTCCACCTGCGAGTCCCCCAGCACTTTTGGGTGGACTCCTGGATTTTTGACTGAGTGAGTGGGAACCTTTTTCCACACTCACTCCTTGTACTTTGATCATGGGAAACCTTACCTCTTTTTGGTATTTTTAGGAGTCCTGCTTTCCTCCAATTTGAAGGCATCTACAGCACACAGCACCCTCTATGCAGTGCTGCTGGTAGCTCCAAAAGCTTCTCTTTCAGTGTTTATTTTCCCATGGTTAACTCCATTACCAAGGATATTTATCGTACCTGGAATTTCTTTTGCAAGATCAGCGCACCCCACCTTATGTGGAGTGCTGAGGGGAGACAATGTATCCCTTTTCTTAACCTTTTGGTTACTATGAGAAGCCCATCTGTTCATGCTCGTGGCAGTGTACTTACTACACAAACCTTTATTGCAGGCTATCATCGCAGCTGCAGGCAAGTTCCCAAGGTACACCATTTAACCAAAATGGTGGCCTTACTTTCCCAAGCCCTGAACTCAATGACTTGTCCTTACTGTTGCCTTCTTCTATCGTGCTAGGTGGGGGAGGTTCCTCTTGTTACTTTGTCTTCTCCAGGCTTCCCTTGGAAAGCCTGTAAAGCTTCTTTGAGTGACCGCAAGAGCAGGAAGTCTGGGAGGTCAACTGAAACTCCCATCCTTTGTCCTGAAGTGTGCCTACGTGTATAACATGAAAGTATTACACCTCAGACCATGCGCATGTCTTAATCCAATAGTTGCTCATTAGCTCTGATTTGTAATGGTGTACTAAAGTGAGTTTGCAGTCCTGGTCTTTTAAATATCCTCGCACTCCTATGTGTATCATTGTTTTCTTGGACTAAGTGTATGCTCATAGTTCTTTGTACCTGAGTACAGCCCTCTGCCCTCCTTATACTAAGCCTGGTTGCTTGCCATTCTACCAAACTCTTGTAAAGTTCAGGCAAAACCCAAGTAGTGTAACTCTGTCTGCCCATGGTGGGCTTTCCCAAAATTCAGTCCCAGACATTAACCTTTGTAAAAAAAATAATAATTGGTGTTAGTGGTGAGATTGTGTAGTTTTGGATACACAGTCTTTGGGATACCATTGTTCAGAAAAACCATCCTGTAAGGCTGGTTAATGTCTGTGTAAGAGACAAATGTAACAAATCAGCAGTAATATGGAAAACAATAGGCAAGAGGCCCTTATGCAACAATTTAAAGAATTGGGTAAAAGGAAAGGTCTCGACTATAAAGGTAAAACATCTGAATTAGTTCAAATGTTGGACTTTCAGAAGTCTCAAAGTATTCATCTATCTCCTAGACGAAATATTGACTTAAGGATATTGAGGTACACTTGAGGAGGAAGAATTGGATTTAGAGGAAGACTTGGCTCCAGCTGGGAGTCCACGTCAGTTTCAGGATCCTCTGGTGTGGATGCTTCCAGGAGCAAGAAAAGAAATTAGCCAAAGGAACTGGCGAGTCCGTATGAAGTGAAGTGTGATATCATTGACTGCTTGAAGACATTGGAGTTAGAATGTGAGATGCAAGAAATTAGTGTTGTTGACTAACTCCCCTGGGTTCTTTTTAGGCTCCCCCAGAATGGATGTGATTTCATTCTTGAGATGGATGTTGCAGACAAAAGACTACAGCTTGATCAAACAACCTCTCATTGCAAGGTATGAGAAGACCCCTTCCCAATATCTGAAAAGTTTTAGGGAACATAGAAAGAAGGACAGTGTGCTATTGGCAACCCGGGTGTGTGAATCCCTTAAGTGAGAACTTTTGATGGCATGAGGAATCTTTTCACGCTAGAAAGCATTTTTGATGCCTGTTCGGCAGAGTTGAGACAGCACCTGGCTGACTCCATGAATTAGACCCCAAGAAGCTGGCAATTGCTTCTGACTTGTGGGTAGCCAACAGGGCCAGTCACAACGGCTCTGAGGGTTCTCCCAGGAAAGAGGAGCAGAAGAAGCACAAGACAGACGAGGAAAATAATTCCAATAAAATCCCATCCAAAGAGGCCCACAAAAGTAACAAAAATAAGCACTTAGGGAAATTCAAAAGTGTTAGTGAAACCTCTGGAGCAAACCAGAGGTAGGTTACAAGATACCAACCCTGCCTCCATTCCAAAAGACTTTTGGTAAGTGTGTGGTTTGTGCGTCTGGTGACCACGTGAACGGGGATCCCAAATGTAAGGGCAAACCTTTGGGAATACCATCTGTCTCCTTAGCCTTCACCCAAGAGGGAGAGGCTCCTATGACAGGTGCAGTCTTTCATCCTCTAACTCAATACCCCATTGGAGTTCAGGCTAGAGTTACATTAGTGTCCCTTGGTACCTCGGAACAACTGTCAGGACATGTATAACTTCATCCCAGACACCTGGTGTTATTTTAAGGACTTTGTTCTCATCAATGGACAGGAAACCTCAGTCATTAGAGACACGGGGGCCAGTATCACAGTGAGAGTTTACTCAGCTCAGATGAAAGTAGCCAAGGCTCCTCTAAGACCAACTAAACTTGCAGGAGGTGCTATCCAAAGGCTCCCCATAATACCAGTCATCCTGAAGTGCAATGATGTGACTGTCAGAATTCAGGCAGAGGTGCCTGGCACTGTGCTCCTGGGTAATTACCTTTTGTTGTGACAAAGCAGAGCCTCCAGGTCAAAAGACAAGGGCTCAAACAAGGAAGGCTACAGAAGCCGCTTTGAAGGACCTCTCTCAAGAGACCAAGAATAAATTCAGTCCCTCCGAAGGGCAGAAGGGCCCCAAGCTCAAATCCTCAATGAGGAAAAAAGCTCCTAGGCCCAAAATGCTAAAGGTCTCCCCAGTGACCCCACCTCCAACTCAGGCTGAGGTGACAAAATCCCCACAAGACCCACCTACTGGTGACAGAGGTGGAGATGCAGCAACCTTGCTTGGAAGATCTGGATCCTAGAGATCATCCTGACCTGCAGACATTGCCTGCAGACGGTGGACCGTCTAGGGCAGACTTCTTAAGGGGACAAAGGGTGCCCTTCTCTTGAAGGCTTGCGCAGGCAAGCTGCTTCCCAGTTTGAAGGGCAAGACCCTGGGAAGCGCAGGCTCCATTGGGAGGATGACCTCCCATTTAGTTAACCCGTAGAGGGACCATAGGAGACTGGTGGTTTCAACAGCAGTAAGGCCATTACTTTTGCAGTTGCACATGAGGTACCTCTCTGGTCACTTGTGTACCAAGATGACCAAAGACAGGGTCCCTCTATTTCTCTGGCCACAGATGGGTGCATCAATAGACAAACTGCAGAAGTTGACACTTGTCTGGGAAAAGTGGTTCCAAGAATGTTGCACCTTTAGTGCCTCTCCCAATTGTGGGAAGACCTTTTGAGACGGCTGTGATGTACATCATTGTTCCCATATAACCTCCCACTTCCTCAACAGATAAATTCTTGTAGTGGACCATGCAACTAGGTACTCAAAGGCTATCCCTATGAGAACTATCACTGCTCAGGCAGTTGCAAAGGCCCTACTATGTATTTTTAATCAGGGTAAGATTTCCTAAGGAGGTGATCTCAGACATGGGGACCAACTACATGCAAGCCATGTGGAAAACCTGTGGGGTAAACTATAGGTTCTCAACAGCCTACCATCCACAAACTAATGGATTGGTTAGAGAGGTTTAACCAAACTTTGAAGAGCATGATGGGAGCTTTAGCAGAACCCCTTTGCAGAAAGTGGGGCCTACTGCCATGCCTTCCGATTGCTTATAGAGAAGTACCTCAAGCACAAGTAGGTTTCAGCCCCTTTGAGCTTCTCTATGGACTCAGGTCTGAGGCCCTTTGGCTTGGATTAAGGAAGGCCTGCAGGTTTCTCCACTGTCCAAGCCAGTGAACATCACTGACTGTGCTGGGCCTGAGAAAAAGGATGGCACCAATGATGTCTGAAGCTGCAGAGAACTTGAAAGCTGGTCAAGCCCTGGTGAAACACTGGTATGACCAGAAGGCTAACCGTGTGGAGTTTACTCCATACCAGCAAGTTTTTGTAATGGTCCCAGTGAGGCCTTAAGCCTTACACAGTAAGTGGACTGGGTCCTCTAAGGTTGTAGGCAAGCTTGGACATGTAATTATTTGTTTGACTTGGGCAACCCTAAGGAGGCCATAGGGTTTTTAACACCATCTGAAGGCATTTGTCTGCAGGGCCGAGATCAATGCTTTGCTACCAACATCTGACCAAGTACATGAGGAGAGTGAGCCTCTCCCTGATCTTATAAAATATCCCTCAGATGGCTCAGTAGAAGTTGTACAACTCTCATAATCTGACATTGGAACCGCAGAGGGGGTGCTGTTAACTCAGTTTCCCCCCCGTGTTGTGTTCTACTATACGAGGCCTGACTCTTGGAGCCAGCATAAAATGGACACTGGCGAGTGTCCATGTGAAATGCATGGGTTACAGAATGTTGGATACTGTGAGGAGAAATCACATCAAGACAGAGGTCCACAAATGCTTGATGTTGGAGTAATTGAACACTCCAGCAGTCCATGGTCTAGCCCAGTGGAGCTGGTCCAAAGGCAGGAACTAATGAGCTCAGTTTCTGTATGCAGTCACCAAGACTGATGCACATTCATCACCCAGAAAAGATGCGCTTGTGGATAAACTGGGATTAGCAAAATTCCTCCGTACATTTGATCTGACATCAGGCTATTGCAAATAGCTTTGACTGACCATGCCAAGGAAATTACAGCATTTTCTACTCCAGAAGGTCTATCAATTCAAGTTGATGCCTTTTGGACTGAAGAATGCACCAGCCACCATCCAACAATTGGTGAATGTTAGAATGGATTTCTAAACTCTGGCTGCTGGACAGATGATTAGGAGGCCCCCATTATTATTGTGAACAGGGAGCAACTTCTGCAGATTTAGCCAAACCATTCTAGGTAGCATGGAGAGAGAAATCCAAATCTCAAGAGAGGGGAGTGGAGCAAGGGGACCACAATGAGTCAGCACAGTGAAACACCAAGTATTATACTCGGTTAGATAGAAATTGCACATTTATTATAGGCCCAGAAAATATGTGAAAAATGACTGTTGGCAAGTAATATCACACATTAATAGGTACTAAAAATCATAGTCCCTGTAGTACGTGCTTAATAAAACAAACACACCCCTCAATACCTGTAAAGGAAGCTAAGTAATTAGGTTAGCACAAACCATCCACAGGATTTACAATCCGAACTTTAGAAGTACAACCTCTAAAGTTTTCCAAGCGTTTAGATGTTGGGTAAAAATTAGGAGAGGGGACCTGGGGGCATGAAGATGGTCCAAAATCAAATGAGGTCGTTTTCTAGTGAACAAATCAGTTCCCAGCTTTCAGAGAGCTTTTAGCAACAGGTTGTGTCAAGGTCAAACATGTATAAAAGTTTCAAAAGTTAGGCAACATTTTCAAGGGTGGAGATAAAGGGCATGCAAGTATTGCTACAACTGACCACCCAAACTCCAGTAACTCTTGAGACTTGGTGGTTCATCAGAGGGTCCTCTGAGAAGTTTTCCTGCCTTTGGTCGCTGGTGCCCAGGAGCTGCGATGCAAGAAGAGTTCCAGTCTAGGATGGAAGATTGGTTCAACCTCTTCAACCAACAATGCAAGAACCACCGCTGCAGCACTACTCGGGACACTCGACCACGCATGGGAAAAGAGAAGGCTATGTTGCACGGAAACACGAGGCGTCACGATTGTCGCGGTTTAAGGAAGCCTCCCATCTCAGGACCCGTCGATGGCAAGGAGCTGGCATTTTGCAGGAGGACCTTCTGACGCACAAGCCAAAGACCCCTTGGAGTTCCAGGTGGAAACTCTGAATAGAGTTTCCGTCACGGTAGCCCCATCTTGAGCTGGTCAGTCCACTGGATGGTCCAGGGACACTGAGGGCTCCAACTTGCTTGGGTACTAGAAGACGCCAAGACCAGTTCCTACCGGTCCAGAAGGTTGAAGAACAGACAAGGGTCTTCAGAGATCAGTAGCCAGACAGGGCTCCACTGCCAAGCCAGACAGATTTGGTTGCCAGGCCTCCGAAGGGATCGTCCACGGGTATTCCATGGTCTTCTCAGCTACTACAGGATACTTGGCTCCTCTTCATATCTACTGGAATGGCCTCAGGACACCTTTTATCCCAAAGCCAGGTGAGTGACCAGACTCTGCCCTCCAAGGGCAAGATCTGCCCCACACATGCACACCTGCAGGGGTCCAATCAGGGACCACTGTGGGTTACAGCGTGGGAAGCACACCAGACTCTGGTGCCAGTGTGTGGATCGAGACCAGACAGGCCTATCCCACTTTCTGGGGCAAATGCATGACCATTAAAGGATTTTCCTGACCTGGCAGGGCGGGAAGGCGGCCAACAAACAAAATGGCCAAAAGAAAAAAAAAAGAAGTTAGGACACTAGCCAAAGTTAGTAGCCAAACACGGGAAAAACACTGTAAGGCTAACAAAAATAGTCAAAATGCAACTGCTGCCACCATCTTGTCTATAGGCCCATTTAAAGTAACCAAGGAATCCCTTTGAGTGTAGTCTTAGGTCATACAAAAGAAATCTCATTGCAATGCATTGTAAGATGCAGTGTGCAATGAAAAATTGTTACCAAAAAGTAAAACAGTTTCCAGTACTGACAGCCTGAAGGACTACTCAGTTTCCCCATAACATGTGAGCAACAACCCAGTGGGGTGAAGCTGAAGGCTTCACTTCTCCGTAGAAAGGCAGATCAGCATGAAAAACAAATGCAAAAAGTATGGGGGGTCTATAAAATATGAAGGGAAAGTTGCTAAAGCGAGACAGGAGTAACTAATCCATCCCTGGATGGTTCTCATGTTCGGGTTGGATAAACATTCTGGAAAGCCCATCAGCATTGCAACGTTGAGCACCTAGCCTATGCCCAATGGTTAAGTCAAAGCCTTGAAGGATTATGGACCACCTGAGCAACTTGAGATTCTCTCTTCATGTTCATCAACTACTTAAGGGCCTATGGTCAGTCTGCACAGTGAAATGGGTCCCGTAGAGGTGAGGCCTCAACTTCCTAAGGCTCGGTCCTTAAGCTAGCGGCTGATAAAAACAGATCGGATGTTCCCTGCCATTCTCCTGTAGCTGTGATAGTACTGCTCTAATCCCAGTGTTAGAGGCATGTATCTGCACAATGAATGGTCTCTTATAGTCAGGTGCCCTGATAAGAGGGGCCTAGCAAAGGGAATCCTTGAGACCTTGGAAGGCTGTCGTCCACACCTGAATCTAAGCTACCTCTTCCTGGGCGTTTTAGGAGTTCAGAGAAGTCAGAGGGGCAGCTCAGTCTCCACCACATGCATGCGTAAAAGCGAAGGCTCGGAGCGTCCCTGCACCTCATGTAGAGACCTGGGTGGCGAGTGCCGTTGGCCATAGCGCTGGTAGTGCAACTGCTGCTTATAAGCGCCCCCTCGGGCAGGAGCAGGGTGCTTCAGCAAAGCCCCTCCCTGGTACCAGAGCCTTCCGATCTCATTGCTGAGGGGCCAGGAGGATCTTGCAATCCCTCTCTGCCTGTTGGCCGGTAGCTCTAGGAGCCTTGCTCCCCTTGCTGGTCTTCAGACCTGGAAGCCCCCTCACGCATTGGCGCTTCCTTGAGAAGGAGTTGCCCTTGCGAGGAGCGGGGGAGAACAGGGCACCTACCTTGGGCCTCGTCTTTCTCCTCACGTATGTCTTGATGTCCTCTGAAGGCGATCTCTCGACAGCTCCCGCCACCTGGCCAAACAATTCTTGAGAGCTTGCCGGGTCAATGTATCCCACACAGAACAGTCCTCCAGCCGTGGTCGGGGCAAGGCACCGGAGGCAGAGCGCGTGGGGAACGAACCCTTGAAGGGTTTTCACCTGATGAAACCCACCGTCAACATGCGCCGGGAGGAGCGCAGCACCACAGGACAGAGTGCCATCTCTGACAATTACTATAACGGGGAAGAGCGCATGGAATTACAAGGCTAGAGGCCTAACCCAGGAGCACTGGTGAAAGCGGTCGGTTCCCATCGACGTGGAAAAGTGGACTGAGGAGTGGCGCTGGGGGGCAAAGTCAGGGGAGTGCATGCTCCAAGGGCCATGCCCCCGCGCGCATCTAAATTTAAAGGGGACGACAATATTTTCTGGTGATAAAGGTTCCATTTCCCGTCCCTAGCGAGGGACGCCATACAGTAGGGAGGAAAGGGGACAGGACGTAGAAGTACTCTGCTCTCAGCAGCATGCTAATTGACTAGAGGTGATGGCTGTGTACACAGAAGTTAGTGGCTCATTGGGAGTGACTGGTCTGTGGCATCTTCCCTAAGCGGCGCAACTGCTTGCAGATTAGAATGGAAAGGGCGGAATAGCAAGCTGCATATTTTGCAAAACAATTACTTTAGGACCATGTCATGCATTTTTCACTGCAGCTTGAATCTCCAAAGTACAGTTATTAACCCCAGAGATAGGCTTGCGTTACTCTGCATGTTGGTTCTTTAAGGTGGAAATTTCAAGTTGGGGAAACTGTAGCTACAATCATTCTGTGTTCAACACGTTACTATATCAAAGTATATATACAAAGGTTGGAACATCGATTTGTTTTCTTTTCAAGTCATACCTATAAAAGAAAGCACTATCCAAGTCATTTAAATTAAAAAATTAACACGTATTATTTGTATTGTGCCTCCTAGAACTTGGAGGATACATTCTAAAGTGCAGACGGAGTTCAAATCCTGGCTTCAGCACTTAACCAAAGTGTGATGTTGGGCCAACCATTTTGCCTCAATGGACCTAATCTGCCAAAATTGAAAGTCCCTGGAAGGGATTCATTTTGCAATAAACACTTTAAAAAGCCTAACCGTCTACTGGACTCTAGTGTACTCAACAATTAGGAGTTGTGGACAGTAACAAATGATGTTGCAATATTCAACTTACAAGGAAACCTTTGTTTTTTCCAAAAGTGAACATTGCGCTCGGAATTTTGTTTTTATTTCCTGTTTATTTAGAGGAGTTTCATTAATTAAAAAATCAATAAAATTGTCCCAGAGAATGAAAGTACACATTAGATAATTCAAAATGGTTTGCAATACTGTTGTCAAATTTGTGTTTCGACTTATTTATCTTGAAGTATTTTATTACAAATTTAAAAAACTTGAGAAAAACCTATACTGGAGATTCAAGAAACACGGACAAACGGTCACGCATCACTGTCCCTACTTCACGTTTCAAGCGAGTACCACCATCTTATTTCACCGCCCGTGTCACACTTTAATCCGGCTCTTGTGGGTGAAAAAGTAACACACTGTTTGCATAGAAACCGTTGGACTCATGGGAATGCAGCATGATCACAAATAGTAACACTAAAAAAACAAAAATTGTCAGCGAGGGATTACTAAAATATGTTCAGTGCAAGCGTAGCATGCTGGCGGAGGTTTCACAAGGACGACTTAAAATGCTGGCATGGGGTTTAGAAAGCTCTACTGTTCAACCAATGAGAGCAAGTAGCAAAACACGACTCCCGACTCTCACTAACAAACATTGCAGCTCTTGTTATGAAAGCTCGCTTTCTGGCAGCGAAAGTAAGCTGCATAACAACCTCGAACTGAAAGTTTTCCATGTCAAGTGGATCACGTTTTCCCATTCCATCAGAAAACAGGTCTCTGGCGAGCCCACGTCATTGCCCATGCCATGCACAAAGCAGACGTTTTGAATTGGGACTGGAGAGAAGGAATCTAGGTGACTGCCATGGTCATTTTGTATTTGGTAATGTGCGTGATGCGATTGGTCCATCTGCCCCACTTTTATGAAGAACCAAATATGGGGATCACAGGAAAATAAACTGAAATAACCGCCAAGGTACAATAAACGCCATATTCTACTACTCGTGCGCAAATCAGGCCCTTGTGCTACTTTGCAAGTCACATGTTCCTGTGACACCCCACGAGTAGCGCTTCAGGTTTAACTGCCGCCACTTAACTTCTGTTTGACTGCAAATAAATATCACACTGCAGCCAAAAAAGCGCACTCAAGCTAGGGCAACGTAATGTCCGACAGTTGGTACTGAAGAGGTTTCTGGCGTTACAAAATTGCAAGTTTGTTTGCAAACTGTGCTTAATGTGCTATAAAAAGAAACCACTTCTAAGTGAGTAGGGCAGGCCTCGTATGAAGACAAGAGCCGATAAAAGATGCCAAATTGCATCACCTTACAAAGCCATCATTCCGTGATCTGAAAACAGTGGGAGAGAAAAAAAAACACGGCGAGACACTTACAAGTTCGACAGAAACACACACACTGCATTTTAGTGGGAATGACAACGCACTTTTCTGCCATTTTCACAGTCTACAGGGGCTCTGGTAAGTGAAATAGGACATGGGCTATACATATAAAGCATTAGTCTTCAACGATGATACTTTCCTTCACATTTCGCAACTAGATCATACGTACTATATTTTGCTTGGGGATATATGCTTTATTGTATTATAATATATAAAACAAATAAAATATAGAATTGTGGGTTAATATATATGTATTCTATTCATTACATTTGTTTATATTTACTAAGTGTAGGTATCAAATACAACATTCCTCCAACTACATATTTAATGTCATGTGCATTTCACTTATTATATGTATTCTATACACATTTTTATTTTATATTTAGCATTTAGTTTATCACACACTTTTGCTATATCAATCCATGTTGTACAAATTACACTTTTGCTATTACAAATCAGCCATAGCACTCACAATTAAGAAGTTGGAAAAAAGAAAATTAAAAAGTTAGGTAAGGTTAAAAAGCCAGCCTGGATTAAACATCCTCCCAGTTATGGAAAAGCATTAAAATACATATGTAGATTATGCTCTGTAATAATGAACTATATTTATATATGTATCAGTGAAAAAACGTTGTTAGAAGGGATGTTATGGTTACAAGTAAAATCGGAAAACCCCAGAAATTCGACAGTTATGGTAAGCTAAGCAACCATAACTCGCACCAAAACCGGGCACTGCTAACAGCAACATCCAGGACATCAAAGATGACATCACAAATGTCATTAATGAAATCGCTGACATCACATATCTTGGCGACTTTTTCTTTCCACCAACAGTGAGAATTTTAACATTCCAAAAGGTGCTACATATCTAGATATTAACCTTGTCCTTTGTTGTTAGTTAAGGTACTTTCCTTAGTGTTTGGCCTCAGCTCACGGTGCACATACATGGGAGAATTAACCAAGCCTCAAACGCACAATTCATTTGTGTACATGATGATGAGCCCTTACATTGTCATTTTCTGGTGATGTTTCTTTCCTCCTTACTGAGGTTTCCCTGTATGGGCCTCAGTGTTCATGAATTGTGGCTCTGCATATGTATTGTTTGTACCAACACTTGTGTAATAAGTCTTATATTGTTAGCTATTAATTCCAAGATTCTGATAGGCTTGCATTTATTATTTAACTGGCCAATATTATCACATAAAAAATACTGTATGTATATGGTGCATGCTTTACCCATTGCCTATGTATGTATTATTAGGTTGCTGTATTATCAACACTCCAATATAATGTTTTGTTTAAATTAGTACATTTTATAATACATTAAATAGTTCATGAGAGGTCTCCTTATCACCCTTAATCTATTGCTTCCAACATTGTAAGCACAATCCCTTGAAGGGACTTTCTCATCAGCACATTTTTATTTTTTTTAATTTTACTTGTAACCACAACGTGCCTTTAACAAAGTTTTTTCATTTCATAGGGTTTTACCAGTGCACACTAATTTCCTACAAGTTCCTTTTCCCTATTTTTAATGACACCACCTAAAAATCACACTCACCGCCAATGTAGCTGCTCTAGAGTCCAGACAGAATTAAAGTCTGCGGACAACAGGTAGCATCAACCAAACCCAGAAGCACAGGGAACAGACCATTTTGTACCCTTCAACCAACAAAAACGTACACAAAAACATTACTCGTAGTTACTACAACCAAATATAACTTTTTGTACAATTCAACATTTAAAAAAGTAATTTTTTCATTTAGCACACAATATTATGGAATGTACCAAGCACAAACCATAATTGTGCACCTCATTATCAGTTTAGTACAACTCTTCATACAGACTGACATACACCAGGAACTCATTGTCAAACAGCCTCTTAACAAATAGTAAGCAAACTATTTCTCTATTATTACCATTCATTATATAAACATTTCTCATAAGAAAATATCCCAATTTTTTTATTGGCACAGAAATGGCAAACACACGAGTGGCAAGAAGAAAACTTTCCCAAAGAAGAAAAGAAGGACTATGAAATCTAATGGTAAAAATACAACTTTCAATATAAACAAATTATGTAATTTATACAGGGCTCATTGAAATAGTTTCTTCTTTTTTTTTTAGTACATAGATTACATGAAGAAACTACACCACAGATTAATTAAGGAAAATCCCAACAATCAGAAAGAGAATTCCAATCCCCAACTAACAAAATGTAAACATGATCTAGTGTTCAACATTGGATAAACTTAGCAATGACTATAAGATCTTCTAAATTATCTTTAAAATCATGTTATTAGAAATGTTAATTATCACTGTCCTACTTAGACTTGTCCCCTTTGCCCCCAGCTATCACCCCAATCAAATTCACAAAACATATCAAAGACGGTTTGATGAAACTTCTCTCCATCCCCCGATTTTATAGACATTTCAAATCCTCCCATTCTGATACCCTAATCCCTTTCATAAATACATTTATTTTTTATGCTATAACTATCTTGTATATTATTCATTGATACATTATTTTTATTTTTTTAAACCCAATGAATTGTCTGCAGACTACACAACTGTTTGAGGTCTGTTTGCGCAATAAATGACGTCCGGGGACTTCGCCCCATTTACGGACATGTCCGATGTCGCACTTTTAATTGGTCAGTGGACAACATGCCCGATTGCGGACATTCCTGCGCATGTGCATGTCGTCTCCCGCTCGCCGAGGTCCGCAGACAAAAATTGGCATCGGACGTCCCCTACTAATAACATTCAGTGTGAAATGGAATCAAATATAATAAACAATGCAGGCAAGTAACTCTCTATGCTCTACATATCCAGCACACAGTGACCTTGTTAGGCAAGAATTGTTGTAGCAACCCTGTGGGAGAGTACACAACCCATGTCCTCTTGGTATTAGTTAACCCACCTTTTGGTATAGGCTTGTACTACACAAGAGGGTAGTGTGACTAAGCAGCCAGGCTCATCTCAAGAGGGGTAAATGTGAGCTGCAGCAATGAATTCCATCCATCAAGTAGCCAAGTAACAATTGCACTCAAGGGTTTTGTTATAAATAATTAACATCAGTTTTTTAAATAAGCATTCTTTAGAAAGGGCAACATAAGTAATAATCGAACATACTTTAAAAATACTTTTCCAGAATCAACACAAAGTTAGTAGATACTGTTTAGAGATGCTTTTTACAAACTTCCAACATCCTGAGGTGACTTCACTAACAAGGACAGTAATGGCATTTATATCTCACTAGTACACTTAGTAGATTGAGGTTTGCAGCAAAGAAAGGTTAAGGGAAGGAAAAAGGATAAACCGGTTCTCAGAGCATGTGAGCACTTAAATCTTCCAATGAAGTCTAGATTAAAACCTTTCCCAGCAATAATAGTTAAAAACCAAGTTATCACCGCTGAGGGACAGTAAATATCAGTCAAATGGAATAGAAGAGTATGCAGGGAGCCAGGACAGCCAAAGCCAATTGGAGCAGAGTCTATGGAGCTGAGGCACTTCTTAGCTAACAAAGTCTTGCACAAAGTTGGAGCGTTTGTTGAAGAAATATCACTTTAGGGTCACACGCTATTACACTTGTGAAGGGTAGAGCTGAAATCAACTCTAGCAAAGTAGCTACTGCAAGTCTCAACTGAGAAGAACAGAGCTAATGACACTGAGGCAAGTACCCCAAGTCGGAACAGTACCTTTGGTTAGAAGAGTGGTCCAGCTGGCTTCGGTCTGGTTGCAGCGATGCAGATCCTGGGTTCCTGGACCGTAGTCGTGGGGACACAATTCAGAGGTCGGCGGCAGCTACGGGCTCTTTACAGATCAGCAGCACTTCGCGGTTTCAGTGCTCTGTAAACCGCACCACAACGAAAGTTGGGCTTCCTTCACTCCTCGAGTCCTGCACTTCGGTGAGGGGACTCGAGCTCTGTTCTTCCTGCTTCTGGAGGCTCCTGGGGAGGTTCTGGCTGGATCACAGAAGTTGCAATCGACTAGGGATTTCTCAACCTCTGGCACGGAGTTCCTGCAGCAGCAAAGAAGTACAGCCAGTTGGGGAAGATGGTGCAGTTGAGTTAATCTTGGGGTTACTTCGTCCCACTAACCCAAGGGAAGAAGTTGTCTCTTCCGGAGCTTCGCTTGTGGACCAGAAAGTTTCAGCACAGCAGCAGGACTTCCCCAGGCAATTCAAAGGTCCAGCAGGATGCAGCAGGCTTTGTTCATGGTTCCTTCGTCGGGTTGTTCTTCCCAGTGGTCAACTGTCCTCAGTCCCAAAACCCTCGCCTTTTAAGCAGATTTCTCCATTCATGCACAGCATAGCTGTCACTCAAACAGCAGGGTGGCTGTCCAAAAAGGACAGCCAGCCAATCAGTACTGGGTGCATTCAGGCATTCCTAAAGACAAAGGACAGGGGAGTTTCGGGAACCTCCCTCACTTCCTGCCCTTCCAGCCACACTGGAGCCAGAGGCGGGCTACAAGGCTGAAGCAAGCCAAAGGCAAAAACGTACAAAGGGCTTAAACCTGGCTTGGCGCACAGTAAAACCCAAGACCGACCTTGCAAACAGAAAATTGCAAAAAAAGACGACCGGGCCATTTTGACAAAATGTTCACCCGTGGGTGCTATTCTGCAGCTGAGGATTCAGCCTGCAGTAAAAAAGCACATTGGTAGGAAAAAACACTGCCACCAGCCATTTAAAGTAGTGAGGGTAACATAAAACATGTTCCATGAGTAGGTAGGAAAAGGGGAAAGGGACTACTAAATAACCCACCAGCACAATAAAAAGGTGTGTGCTGGACCCATAGAAAGTTAGGTAATGTCAGCTAGGCAAAGTTTGTATGCAGTACCCTTTGTGTGCACTACACACACCTCTGACTACAGGTATAGGAAACCCCACCTTTGGTATAAGCTTGTACTACACCGTTTGGTAGCTTGATGAGCAGCCAGGCTTATTTCAAGAGGGGTGAGCTGTAGTGGAGTTAGAGATTCACAGTGACAAGTATTCCAATAAACTCTTACACACAAGGTTTCTTGAATAAACAATTATTAATTTATTTATCAGTCAGTTAGAGTTAGCCTTCTTCAGAAGGGAGCAATATAACAGTAAGACTCAAATACACTTCAAAAACACATTTAGTTTCTTAATCAGTAAGGACCCTTTTGGGATGGCCGACAGACAACCTACACCCTCAGGTGACTTCAATAGCTAGGGTGCTGGGGAAATTAATACCTTACTGTTGGCATTTAGAACACTGTTAGAAGTTGGTAAAAGGAAAAGGTTATTAGAACAAACAAGAGATCCCAAATATTCTTAAGCAGGCAAATACTTTTAGATCCCCCAAGCAGAGTCATTCTAACAGGCTAGGCCAAAGTCAATGGGCAAAAGTCTTATATAGGATGAAGCACTTCTGGTAGTTAAGTAGAAAAGTCTTTGCACAATGTTTTAGAAGTCTTTGAAGAAAATTAGAATCAAATGTAGGGCCACAAGCTGATAAGACGTGCGAGTAGTAGAAGATGCAAGCAACTCTACAAGGAGAGGTAAATTCTCTCCAACTTTACAGTACCTTTGTATTGAAGAAAAAGTGCAGCAGATTACTTCTTTTCCGGTGCAGCTCTGTAGATTTCACTGTTCCTGGGCATCAGTCGTGGGGACAAGACGGAGGAATCATGAGGTCACCGGTCGCAACCGGTAATCTTTCAAACAAGTGGCAGCTCGGTGTTTTATACTTGGGGCTACCGCAAATAGGAACACTGTTTTCTGGCTGTCGAGATGGACTTTCCTTGCTTCTGGGGTCCCGCACTATGTTGCGGGAGCTCAGGCTAGGCCAGTCCTGCTTCCAGGGAATCCGGATGATCTTCCTGGAGTTCTTGGCTAACTTAAAAGCAACACACACAATCTGGTGTTCATCTCCCTGGCTATTCGGTTTCCAGCAGCATTCTGTGGAATTTCAACTAGCTCCGCGAACGATGTCCAGGTGGCTTACTTTGGTGTCGATTGGTCCCACCAAGGGGAGAAGTCATCCTTGCAGGGGCTTCTCTGCCGATAAAAATTTTGAGTTTCAGCACAGCAGCAGGACTTCACTGGGCAAACCAACGGTCCAGGAGTTGCAGCAAGCACCCTCTTCAAGTTCTTCTTCGGTTCCTTCGTCCAGTGGTCGACTGCCTTCCAAACCAAAAGCCTCACCTTTTATTCAGTTCTCTCCCATTAATTTCAGCCTAGCTGTCAGTCACCCAGCAGGGTGGCTGTCCTTGCCGGACAGTCAGCCGGCCAATCACTACAGAGTGCATTTGGGTCTCCTAGAAGACTATGCACAGTGAGTTTCAGGCACTTCCCTCACTTCCTGGCCACCCAAGACACCCTGGAGCCAGAAGCGGGCTTCACTCGTGAATCCCGCCAAAGGCAAAGTGACCAATTGGACTAAACCGGACATGGCGCGCAGAGTAAATCTCAAGAAGGACCTTTCCACAAAGAAATGGTGAAAAAAGACGACCAGGGTCATTTTGACAAAAATTCCACCATTGGGTGCTTTACTGCAGCTGCGAACGCAGCCCGCCGTAATTGCACACCACGGTAGTTAAAAGCAAACCACTGCCACCAGCCAGTCAGTGAGAAAAGGGCAACAAAAATGTTACATGAGAAGCTAGACAAAGGGGATACTAGGTAACCTCTTCAGCACCCTATTGTAAGATAGTGTGTGCTGGGTCTAGAAAGTTACAAATGTAAGTAAAGTTAATTTCACTTTACGGTTCTTGGAAACAGTAGTTTATCCAAGAGAAGGTATTTAAAGGTGCTGTGCGACAAAGTAAAAGATGATGCCTATGGAGTTTGTCAGACTCCACAACCAAAAGAAACAGAGTTCAAAATAACATTAACATACATGAGAGTGGGAAATAAAGGGTCACTCTCTCCAGGTTAAAAAAGTCCTCAAAATCCAGCAAAGTTGCTGGGGGTGTCTAAGGGGGAGGAAATTAGCACATTTCTGAGAATTCTCCCTAACAATGTCACTTTACTATTCTTGGGAACAGTAGTTCACACAAGAAAAGGTATTTAAACCTTATGAGGAATCTAAAGGATTTCTCTGTGACACTGCAGTGAAGGTGCTGTTTGTCACCATACAAAAAGTAGATGCCTATGGAGTTTGTCGGATTCCAAAAACAGGAAACATAACATCCAAATCAGGTCAAACACATGAGATAAAAACGGCTCAGTTGCAGATTAAAATTTAAAAGTCCTAAAGTCCAGCAAAAGAGCTGGGGGTCTGTCTCTAAGGTGGGAGGAATTTAGCACTAAAATGAAAATTCTCCCTAACCGACGTCTAAAATATTAGATAGATATATATATATGTATTTCTATATATACACACACACATATATATATACACACACACACAACAGCATGCCAGTAACAGCCCTAGTCTGACGCCCACTGTACCCATGGTCCTTAACGCGTCGAGGTCCCTAAGATTGCTTTGTTTCTGACATGAGGTAGCAGGAAGTGTGCGCGAGTACAGGTGTATCCAAGCAGATATCTATCAAACAAGCTCATTAACATCCATGCGCCTTCTCTCCAAGTGGAGGAAGGGCGGGTCTCATGTGAATCGAAACAGATAAAAGCATCAGAAATACGATTACGGTGAGTAATGCATCCCTTCTGAGGCTTGTGGAATCTGCTTAATCACATGCTGTGCATAGATTAGCGAGCAGTGTTAGGAGAAGGTTGTGCGTTGTGAGAGGGTTCATTGGCAAACATGTTTTAGAACCGCTTGTCCCAGCTGTTTATGTGTTGGAATGTGCATCAATGCAGTAGTGCTGAGTTAAGGTGTGTACTGAGCTCCATGTAGCTACTTTGCAAATGCTGTTTCGGGGGACATTTGCAATGAAAGCCACAGTGGCTCCTGTGCTCTTTGTGGAGCAAGCTCTTGGTGTGAAAGGCAGTGTCTTGTTTGATAAAGAATAGCACAGTTTTATAAATCCCATCTGGAGATACCATTTTTGGAAATGCGGTCTCCTTCTCTGCCTGGTGCTACAGAGACAAACAGTTAATCCTTACATCTAGTGTGTGGAGTTTAACCTCAGCTGAGCTGGTGGGGGTTCTGGAAGAAGGCCGGCAGCTCAATGGCCTGGTTTATGTGGAATTTAAAAATTAAATTAGGGGAAAACCTAGGATGAGTGCGTAAAACCAGTTTGTCCTTGTGTATGATAAAGAAAGGATCCTGCACTGACAATGCTTGTAATTCACCAACTCTTATGGAAGTAATACCCACTAAGAAGGCAGTCTTGTAGGACAGGTGCTTAAGACTTGACTTGTGGATCAGCTCGAAGGGGTCCCCCATGAGCTTAGCGAGTACTACATTGAGATCCCATCCCGGCGGTGGGTTAGAAATGGGAATGTGGAGTAGTTTTACTCCCTCCATGAATGCTTTAATGACCGGTTCTTCCACCGCAATACTTTATTGTGGGAGGTGGTGTAAGCCGATAAAGCCACCAGGTGGACCTTTATAGAGTTAAAGACTTGTTGAATCTAGCAAGTGGAGCATATAATTTAGAATGTGTGATGAGTACATTCTATGGGGGTTATTTGTTTAGACTGGCTCCAAACAACAAAACTCCTCCAGATCTTGTCGAAATAACAGTGCCTCGTGTTAGGTTTCCTTGCTTCCTTTAGGATATCCATACACCTCTGTGGCAGATTAAGAGGTCCGAACTCTGACTTCAGGAGCCACTCTGCCAAGTTCATAGATTGAGGATACACTGTTGCTCCCCCGTGCTGAGTGAGTAGGCAGGTCTGGCACGGGAGTTTGATGGGATCTCACACCGCCAATTTGCGCAGGTGTGGATACCATGGCTGTCTTGCCCACATGGGAGAAACTTGGCTGAGCGTCATTTATTCCCTGCAAATCTTGCTCACCACTATGTTCATGAGGAGTGGTCGGAAAAGCATAAGCAAACCTCCTTGACCAGTTCATCCAAAGGGCGTTCCCCTGGTTGTTGGAACTTGAATGCGAAGTCTGGGCATTGCTCGTTTTCGCTTGTAGCGAACAAGTCTAGCGTGGGGTAACCCCATTGAGAGAAGAGGTGATCTACGATCTCTGGGTTTAGTTGCCATTCACGTTCCTCTGGTAGGGGGTCTCTGCTTAGAGTGTCTGCTAACATCCCCTGGAATATGTTGAGGATATGAATATCTTCCGTTTGAGTGCCCATTTCCAAATCATTTGTGCTAGTTTGGACATATATGGAGAATGAGTGCCCCCCTATGTTTGCTGATGTAGAATATAGCTTTTGTGCTGTCGGTGAGGACTTGTACCAACAGATTTGTTAACTATCTCGAATGCCTGAAGGGCTTTGAATACTGCCAGCAGTTCTAACAGGTTGATGTGGTTCTGTGCCATGGTATGAGTCCACAGACCCCAAGCCGTGTGATGAAGGTGATTAGCCCCCATCCGGCAAGCGAGGGGTCTGCTGTCACTATCGCTTGCACCTCTGGATCGAAGGGTTTGCCCCTTAAAAGACTCCCTTGTCCACCAGCAAAGGTTTTATACCAGTGTTAGCGAAACAACCACTAGATCGTCCGACTGACCGCTTGCCTGAGAGCACTGTTTCGCCAACCACTCCTGCAAGGGGCGCAGGCGTGCATGCGTGCGTGCGGTACCAGGTAAATGCAAGATGCCATCATGCCTAGCAATCGCATAGCTTTGCATACGCTTATCTGGCGACTGGCCTGATAATGCGGTATTTGCAGTAACATATTTTGGACTCTTTCTGTTACGCTCACCTGGTTCCCACAGGGGCGTCGATCGGACCCGGACAGCTGCGACCTCCTCCAACGTGAAGCGTAGTGCAGAGATGACAGACTGGACTGACCCGCCTAACCTCGTCTGCTTGACCCATAGAAGTATTCTCCTGCAAGTGGAGAAAGGGATTTAGCCACCAGTGGATTCTAGTAATGGCACCCCACTGTTCTCCCCACTAATCACCACCGATATTCACTTTCAGTAAGCTCACCTTATATTTGTAAATGATGAGCTCTCCATCCTGCGCGGAATGCAGGGGCGCGTAGATACCAGTTACTTCACTGGTTTGAAGGCGTTGGAAGAGTTCCGGATGAATATTGACTCCGAGGTTCCAGCCGAGAACCCGCAAGTATAAAGTTCAGAGTTCAATATGTCCGATGTTCACTCTTGTACATTCCCTTGTGTTGCAGCTAAGTCCAGGGGAAGATTGTCTTGTTGCAGCTGATGGTGTTTAGGTAAGAGACTGTATTACCCAACACTGTCCGGCAAAAGATGCGTGTGTTTAAATTGCTGGTTTCCCTCTCCTTACAGGTGCGGCGTAAGGAGTTGCGATTTGTTACAGAATAATGCCTCTGGTTGTTAATGAGGTAAGTCTATAGTGGAGAGGTTGTATTTGTTGGCTTTTTCGGCTCACCATATGTTTCTTTTGTCCCCTAGATGGTGGAATTTGGCGGAGAAAATGATGGAGGCTGTGCTGGATCGAACTGATCTGGCGAGTATGGCGCGGCGCTGCAGCTGGCGATGCGACCCATGTAGAATAATGGCCTTTTCAAGTTCGAAGACGTGATGGATCCGGAATTCAGGTAAGGATTGAATTAATCTGTTTTCTAACCTTTTCTTCTTTCTTCTATTGCTAGGAGCTCTGGATTCGAGACGGGCGTGGCTGAAGACTGGATGCTGACTGCAGGCACGGTGAGCATTACGCTGCTGGATGCAGAATAATGCGAAGCATGTGCTGCTGTTCGGGCGTGGTTTAAATAGCCTCCAAAGTAGTTCCAGGTAAGAAGTCCCTAGAACGACACCCAAGTAAAAAATAGTCCCTGTAGTAAAATAGCCCCATCCAGGCCTCACGTTGGCTTGGATTTATTTGCAGCATGGTCTGCATGAGGTAAGTAAAGACTATGAGCCTGGCGCCCAAGGCGCCAGGACTGAACCCAGACAGCCCCCAGCCGGGGCTGCTGGGGTTTTATTAAATATCTGGATGCCTGCTCCCGGGGCTGATGGGCTTGATCCGGATGCCCGGAGGTAGGCATCATGACACTTTCCTCTGAGGGGTAAGACTAAGGCTTCCCTTGTATCCATTACAGCTCCTAGGAACTGTTTAGTTCTGCTTGGCACTAGGCTTCATTTTTTTCTCATTTATTGAGAATGCCAATTCAAAGAAGATTTATCGTTCTTGGAATGTTCGTCCTGCAAATTTGGGAGGTCTCCCATGTAATCAGCCAGTCGTCCAGGTAAGGGTACTCTGGGATTGACTCCCTGCGCAGGTGTGCTGCCACCAGCACCAGTACCTTTGTGAATACCCTTGGAGCAGAAGCTATTCCGAAGGGTAGCACCTTGAATTGGTAGTGCTGGTTCGCCATCTTGAATCGCAAGAATCTTTTGTGCGCTGGGAACATTGAAATATGAAAATAAGCATCTTTCATATCCAATGTTGCCATGTAGTCCCCCTGCTTTAGCAGAGTGATTACTTCTTGTAGCGTAGTCATGCAGAATTTTTGTGGCTTGACATTTCTTTGCGTAGGCCTAATACTGGGCGCATTGTTAGATCTTTCTTTAGCACAAGGAAGTAGGCTGAATAAATACCCTTGTTTACCTGGTTGGCCGGGACGACTTCTACGGCGTCCTTTAGGAGCAGCTTTGTGATTTCCTCGAGAAAGATGCGTTCTTCCTCAGTTTTTCTTCTGGCGCGGGGGATGGTTCCGGGGTCGCTGGATTAGTCCCACAGTACCCGCCCGCCACGGTGGATATCACCCATTTGTCTGAGGTGATTCCCCTCCCATGCTTGGGTGAAGTTTCAAATGTGCCCTCCTACTGGAGAGGCATGGGAAGGCACCTGAAGCAGAATGTCACTGTTTTGGAGGTGTTGCTCCGGCCGCAAGATCGGCGCTGTCCTCTTGGGTAAGTAACCCTGTGAGGATTGGCCCTGATTGTTACCCCAGGATGACCCTTGGTTTGGACCATACCCTGAACCCCTTTGGGAATTTCGTCAACTGAAGCGACGAAAATTACTATTCCCTCTTTGGACTGAGGGTTTCTCTGTAAACTGTCCCAAGGACTTCAGAGTATCGTATTCAGTTTTTGCAGACTTTAGAGCGTCCATAGGCATACTGAGCAGTGTTGTTGTGACTCCTGCTTAAAGCCAGATTGGCGATAGTGCCTTCTGCAATTATTCTTCCTGCATTGTCAGCGGCGTCTAAATTGTTTGAGGATGCAGCCTGAGACAGCTCTGCCCTCTTCTACTTCCTGGGCCCATTGAGACTTTAAGGATTCCGGGGCTGACGACAGTAGTGCTGACACCTCGTCCCATTTATGGTAATTATAGCTAGCTAAGTGTCATATTGTTAGTTATTCTAGCTTGAAAAGCTGCAGAAGAGGCTAGTTTCCTGCCCATGGTGTATAGGCGTTTGCTTTCCTTGTCAGGTGGTGCCTCAGAGGAAGCTAGTGGAGTACCTGCTCCCTTTCTTGTGGTTATGACCACGATTGAGTCCGGTTTAAGCTGTCCCCATGATATGTAGGGGGTAGGTGGGTGGCAGAGCTTCTCTATGCATGGGTTAACAACACATGTTTGATTTGGTGTTTCCAGAGAAGGTTGGATCCTTCTCTGGACAGATTGTAGGATTGGAATAAACTAACTGATTTCTTATCCCCACCATATCCTCAACACAATCTGTCCTGGTGAGTCTCTTGTGTTCTGATCTGAAAGTGCTCAGCCGCCTTAATGAGCATGTCATTCAGCAGGGGTTGGTTGTCAATAGGCGAATCAGCCACTAGGGGGTCTTGGTTGACAGGAGAGGCTATAGTGTACATCTCTGTCTCCTCCTCACCATAGTTTTCTTCTGTGCCCCCTTGAGCTGTATAAGTCGCTACAGCCTCATCATCATACCTCATCATAGTCTGTGTCAAAGATCAACGTAGGGAGGATCAACCTGTGGTGAAATATCCAGGGTGTCTTGGTGAGACCTTCTAGATGGGGGTTGACTAGAAGGGACATTACCAATGGCTTGAGAGCCAGCTGTAGTAGGAGTGTTTTGGATGCTTTGAAAAGCTTCTGGGTTTTTCCTCATAAAAATTCCCAATAAAGGTCATCCTCCCCATGACCCTATCCATGTCTTCAAATGTCCATTGCGCTGAGCTCAGAATGGACATAGGGCCTAGCGTGGAAGCCTGAGGGGTTACAGTGCCTACTAAGGGTCCTTTACAGGAGGAGAATCTTGCTCTGGTAAGGAACCTTTACCAAGAGGTTGAGACCCCTTGTGAGTGTGGGGAGCCTTGGGAGGCTGGGACCCCTTGTAAGGCTGGGCCTTGGAAGAGGAGACCTATCCTTATGAGGTGTCTTGGAAGAGCTCTTCTTAGACTCCCGCCTTACCCGATTTCGACAGAATGTCGAACCTCGGTCGTGGAGTGGCCCAACGCCTTGTCAGTCGACGTGCAACGTTGTGGTGCGGATTTATGCACGACATCTGTGCTGTCTTTCGACAGTCGGGGCCTGTCATGTGGCGATCGGGACCGCAAATGTCGTGCGTGGGCACTTAGTTGACAACTGCGTCGAGTCTCGGCCCTGGGTTGTGTGTTTAGTGGAGGTAGGTGTTGCGAGAGCGCCGCTGCCAGGCGTCCCCATAATAGTGCTGTTGGCCTGTCTGTTGGGGTCAGGGGTTTGCGCTTGGGAAACTAGCGTTTCACCTTCGCCGTCCGAAATGGCGGCGTCGCTACCATCACTGAAGGTCCCCTCCACGTCCATGGTGGGTTCGGCCTGCATGGCGTGATGGGCCCAGCGTTTCATCTTATGGTCCTTCAACGTCTTCGGTTTGAAGACCCTACAGGCTCGACAGTTCGACGTGATCTCATGGAGGCTGAGATTGCACACCAGGTGCATGTCGACCCACAGGAATTTGTTCCTGTAACTTGGGCAGAAATTAAAAGGTCTTATCCATGAGAACTGTAATGGCAGCTAGGCGAATGTAATGCAGGAAAAGGGGCAAATACATGCTCAATGACCTCCCCCTCTCCCTACTGCATGGACCGAAGACCTCGATGCGTGAAGGACCATGGGTACAGTGGACGTCACACTAGGGATAGTATTACTGGCACGCCCCGTCGACGTCCCTTTTCAAATTTCGAAAACAACTAATAACTCTGCAGCTTTCGGCCTATGCACAGCATGTGATCTAAGCAGATTCCACAAGCCTCTGATATATTATATATAGATATATAGATATATACACACACAAGCAACCGGCTGGCTGCGAAACGCGTAGTATTTGTTTTTACTCTGACCTTTGTGATGCCAAATAAGTGAGGCACAACAACTAGCAACTGTAAAAAAACAAGTACACACTCCCAGAAGGATATAGGCAGTCCATTTCCTAGCAATAAAAGTGTTCACAAAACCTATGAAGGAACCAGCATTGCCAAAGCCAATAGGATCAGAAGATGGCCCTTTGGGAAAGCATGACAGCCAAAGTCAAATGGACATCCATTTCTGATGAAGATCTCTAGAGGAAAAATTAATTAACCATTCAGTGGTTCTTGAAGACCATCAGGAGCTCAAAGGGAGATGCCTGATCGTGCACAAGCTGTAATGTCTGCACAAAGGAGTTGGTCAACTCTTAGTTGGAGAAAACCGTACTTCCCAAGCCAGGAAGTACTGAAAATGGTAATTACAACCCAAGCCCCACAGTACCATGAAAGTGAAAGGTAAAGAGAAATGTGTAGCTGGCTTCCTTCTGGGTGCAACGTTGCAGACCCCGATTCCTGCTCCTTGGTCATGGTGACGAAAGGGGGTGTGTGGTGGGGCCTCTTGACGGCTTCTGCGGCAGCAATTGGGAGAAGGGGTAGGCAGCAACAGATTCAGCTCACTCCAGCAGCTCTTTGTGGTTTTTGCGCCTTTTTCTTAACGTGAACAAAAAACAAATATCGCCAGTCAGATTCTCTATTACTCGGTCCCGAACTCTGGTGAGGGGACTTTTGGTGAAGAATTCCTGCTTCTGGAGGTCCACACGGATGCCTGTAAAATTTCAGTCGGATTCGATCTTCAGAAGACTATGCACTCGATAATTGTCCAGGTACCCCAGGCATTAGGATTCTGCAGCTCAGGAAAGTCACAGCAAGTCGGGGGAATGCCCAAAATGAAGGTCTTGAGGCTAGTTGGTCCCACCAGTCTAAGGCAGGAAGTCGTCCTTGGCGAGTCTTCCCAGTCTATGTGAAAACAGGGTCAGCACTGCTGCAAGGCTTCACCAGTGCTTTTGCGGCCCTGGAAGGTGCTGTGGCATCTCTGATCGCCTTCTGCTTCGATTCCTTGTTCCAGTTGTCAACTTTAGTACAATAATCCTCACCTTCTATGCCGGATGCCAGTCTCACACACACACACACACACTCAGAGCAGTCAATCATCTGGGAGTTGGCTGTCCTCCAGGACAGCCAGCAGCCCAGTTACAACTGGTTTGAGCCAGGCATACTTACAAAAGGACAGTGAAGTTTCGGGCTCATCCCTCACTTCCCAGACACACTGGACCTTTGGCGGGATACAGGGTTGAAGCCTGCCAAAGGCAAAACTCACAAAAGACTCAAATCTATTTTCAAGGATAGAGTAAAAGCCCATAAGGAACTGACAAATGGAAAATGGCTAAAAAAGAAGACAGTGGGGTCATTATGGGAACAATTTCACCCATGGGTGCTGTACTGTAGCTGAGAAATCAGCCTACCAGTAAACTGCACAAAAGGTAGTAAAAAGTAACCACTGCCACCAGCCATTTAAGTTAGTCAGTTGTGACAAAAAGATACATGAGGAGACAGTTACAATGTAACCCCATTGCACCCCACATAGGGTGGCGTGTGCTGGACCTACAAAAGAAGGGTGGTGTGTGCTGGACTAAAGTTATCATACTATTCTTGGGAACTGTAGTTCTCACAAGAAAATGCATTTACAGAAAGAAATCCAAGGAACCTTTCAGTGACACTGATCATAGAGTGCTGGTTGCCACAAAGCAAAAAGCAGATACCTGTATTAAACATATGGAGTTTACAGACTCCATAAAACAGTGAAAGTAAAAAAATCCCAGTCACAGAAAAAGAATGAGTGGTAAAAAGTTCCACTCACTCAGGAGATTAAAATCCAAAAAGTCCAGAGACCAGCAAAAGTGATGCGGGTCTCTCTGGTTAAAGCGAATTAGCACAGAAACTGAAAATTCTCCCCAACAATGATACCTTCAAAATACAGTAAACCAGTTCAAACACGCCAGACCAACCACTATACCCTATGAAAACCAGGCTTTCAAATGTTTCACATTGCAAAATGCATATTTTCTTTACTTATTACTGCCAGCATGGGTAGCCCCCATTCTCAGTATTCTCTTCTTGTAAGTCAAATTTAGAATTACATTTTTTCCTCCCATCTCCGGTTTTCTTACCCCAAAACTGACTGTTGGTATCTGAACCAAAAGAAAACTAGAACTTTACCAGACTTCAAATTTGGAAACGGAAGATCTGTCTAAATGATAAAGGGTAAGAAGGGCATTATCAAACTTTGGATTGACATGTTCTGCCATGCCCACAAGTAGCCAGCAAAGGACAACAAAGGCAGGAGAAGTGATCATGTCAGTGCATCCACTCAAGAAAATTATCATTAAATGTAAAGATTGTGACGCCCAGCCATGAAAGTAAAACACGACAACCCCAGTAATCACTAGTGCTAAGGTTACGGTGAAAGATCATGCAGATCTTTAGATAAAATAAACATGATAGTGCATTGGTACTGAGCAGAGGGACACTAAAGTTCAAGGGCCATCAGAACTCAAGCTAATGAAAATCAACACAGCCAGCGAGTTCTGCAGAAGGAAAACATTCACTGTCCCATTAGACAAACAAGTACTTTGCAAATGTGTACAAAACATGGTTATATTTTAGTTACCTGAAATTTTTTACGTGGTCTTCAACACCAGCAAGACGAATCGTGTGCTGCAATGCATTCAAGTAAGTCAAGGCTTGAGTAGATGAGCCCCAGTTAACATCTGTAAAAATGTACACATATACATTGATCAACATGGCTACTGAAAAAAACATACAAATACACAGAGGCAAGATGAGTAACTAGATTGGAGAGTTTCTTAAATTAATATTCAGTAGATTCGCATAATGCTGAAATAAGTCACTCTTTGAAGAAAAACCACCTGAAATTGGATACCGGCGTACATGTCATGTGTCCCTTCCTTCCTGACATGAAAGCACTTTCGAGACAATGGCCTATTTCTGGTACCAAGTTAGCAAATTATCTCTTAGTTAGAAACTATGGCAAGAATTGTCAATATCCCAGACAGAGGCATGCGATTTACATCAAGGCTACAAAAGTAGCCAATAGGTCATGCAGACATTTATTCCTAATCAAGCATAAAGACAACGGCGGCTATCCAAAAGACCCCTCAGCAGGAAACTGTATAAAAAGGTAAGCATTACTACATATATTCACTTCATGGGATGTACTACTACGATTTTTCGTAAACCCCTCTCCAATCACAATTCAAGCAGTGCTTAGATGCATGGAATTCATGGTCCGTCAAAATAGGTAAGGTAATATTAACAAACCGTTAGTTTATAACCAAAATGCGCTCTGAAGGGCAGGAAGCATGCTTGGTCCCACCACGCATGGCTTTAGAATGAAATCATCCATCTTGTGAAACAAAACTGCATCCCAACATTCCAAGGTACGGTGTACTAAGGCAGCTTGCTTATGCTGCAATATATGGCAAGGAAGCCATACTGCAAGACGTTTGAGCCATGCGTTTATATTTATCACCTTTAAACTTAATTAATAGGAACAGTTTAGTGTGTCACTATTTGGGGTAGGCAGTTTGTAATTCCCCATATGTTTTTATAGTCACAAACACAATGGTTTTACACCGTAGTAAACTGGGCCACTTCATTTTTACGTTCTTTTGCTAGATTTGCATTGGCTATTTGGCCATTGTTTTATCTCTCAAATTCAACAAGGACCAGTCCAGAGTTTTACATACTAGCCCAGGAATGTTAGGATGCTGTTTTTATCAGCACACGTCCACCACAGTCAGCAGGACAGTTCTTAATCTTTTGTAACACGCTTTATAAGGGAGACCAGTCTCCAAGCACTAGACAAGGATTTGAACCTGTGTTGCTCTGCGTTGTCTGCTTCCAAGATAAACGCATTGCCCCCACCTCCCCGAACGATCATCCAGCCCTCCTTCCCCTTTCTTCTCCTTTGGGCTCTGGGCATTTTTCGTTAAGTACCGAAACATGCATTATTTTTTGTTTTGCTAGTTTGATGCACCAACAATACAGTAAAATGCATGCCAATATCCTGCTTGAACTTTAATGTGAGTTAAGAGCGGTTTGCGTTGCAATGATCAGTATATGATCATGCAGAGTAAGAAAACCAGGGCAGATGTGGTTGCTAAGCCTTGCAATTCATAAACAGGCTAGTGCATGTTAAATTCATTTCTAGAAACTGGTCTGGCAGACAGATTTTAAGGAAGCCCCCCGACTGTAGTTATTGTGAACAAGGGAACTCGGAGGTTAGGCAATACACAATCAAGGTATCAATTGAGAGCAGTAAAGGCTTTTTTCAGAAGATTGTGAGTGGGGTCAGGGGTCCACAATGAGTCCACACAGTGAAGCACACAATATTTTAATTTAGAAGTATTGCATAAAAAAATTATATTTATTCTAGAGTCAAACACTAAAAAATGAAACAAGCAGGCGAGATCGCACAACACTCAATAATAAACATATGTACAGTCACTATAGGTTCTATACATGCATTCAATGACTTAAATCAATAAAAGAAGGTAAGTGATGCAGTAAAATAAAACTAAGACACAAGAAATAGGCTCTAGCTTCAGAAGTCCAATCCCCTATGAAGTGTGGCCTTGTGCCGAAAAAGTCAGAATACTTCTCCACAGAATGTATATGATGCAGGTAAAGTACTTGCGTTAGTGACTGTTCGAGAAGAGCTGCCATAAAGTTACTGGTAAGTAAAAATATTTCAGGTTTTACTGCTTGGGTGTGACGTCCAAAAAGCAGATACAAAGACTTGTTTTCAGTATTATCCTATGGAGGACAGGGGGAAACAAATGCTTTGCATTTACTTAGCCCCCGACTCGGATTTTCCCAGATGACTTGATGCGTCGAGTGGATGGCACTGAAGGTTTTTTTCCCGCCATTGGCTGCGCAGCGGTGCCCAGGAGCTGTGGGTGCAAGGACTCTTTCGGTCAGGAGCAGAGAGCAACGCTTGGAGATGGAGATCTGCATAGCGCACCGATGGAGCCCTCTTCAGGACACTTCACAGGATGGAGAGGGCTGGGGGGGGGAGATTTCCAGCAACAGCCACCACACAGACGACGGCAGGCGTCCTTCCAGTTGCGGTGGAAGAGGAGGATCCCTTGAAGCTGGAAGGCTGAAATATGGCAGGAAGGTGATTTACACCACAAGCTGGCGACAACTGAAGTTCTGGCTGCAAACGTGGAACAGCGAGAGTTCTAATGAGGTAGCCCACTGGAGAGCTGGTTAGTCCACCGGGTGGTCCAGAGAAACCTCCAAGGGCTCAGGACGGCTGGATCCTCGAGATGTCGAGACAGATAACAGTCCAGGGGTTGAAGCACTGCGCAGATCAGGTAGTCCAACAGGGCTTCACTGGGCCATACACAAAGGGATGCTGGGCATCCTCAGGAGTCGAATTCAGATGTTCAGTCGGCTGTTTTTCTAGGAGGGACTCTTGGCTCTGACCCAGATCTGTGCAAATGGCGGCAGGAGCCATCTTATACAAAATCCAGCTTGGAACCAAGTGTAAGCCAGCCAATGGCAAGGTTCTGCACATCAGCCAGTAGCTGTCCAATTAGGGACAAGGAACAATTTACTTATCTGCAACTATTGTTCTCCAGCATGGGTCTGGTATGGATTCACATGCTCATGAATATTCCCCATCATCAGGCCGAAAAACCATGGTAAACGAAAAAACAGTTTCACTTTCACTTACAAACTGTCTTTCTCCTATAAACCAATCACTGAGCTATGGGTCATACTGCCCCAAGCCAATAACTGCCATCTCCCTAAACCCCTCTGGCAGGGATCTTCAGATAGTAAAGTGGCAGTATGACCAAGAAGAGCCGCAGAGAGGTAGGATTTGCATGTGAATCCATGCCAGACCCACACTTGAGAACAACAGTTACAGGAAAGTAACTTGTTCCTTCTCCAGCATGGGGTCTGGCATGGATACTCTCATGAATAAAGAAAACATAGCAGTACATACACAACCACAGGAGATGGCAAGGCTCAACAGAAGCAATTACTCTTACCTCTGGACCAGGCTCACCTTCAAGCAAACAGGTTGCATAAAACTGCTTGGCCGACCCTGGACTCTCTGGAATCCCGGTCAACGCAGTAGAATCTTGTGAAGGTGTGCATAGAACTCCACGTAGCAGTCCAGCAGATGTCCAGCAGGGGGACCTCAGATGGGAACGCAGTTGTTGCAGCGATTGCTCTGGTGCAATGGGCTCTCGGATGGCCGGGCAGCGGTAAGTCTGCCAACCGTTGACAGAGTGTGATACAGCCGGAGAGCCACCTGGAAATGTAAGCCTTGGACAAAGCTTTCCCATGTTTCACAGGACCAAAGTTCATGAAAAGTTGAGAAGTCTTCCTGAAACTCTGTGCGAGCCGCATAGAACTTCAGAGCATGCGCCACATCGAGCGAGTGCAAAGTCCTTTCAGCCGGCGACGACAGCGGCGCGGAATAAACACAGGCAACACCAAAGGTTTGTTGAGATGGAATTCCGACAGGACCTTTGGCATAAAGTAGGGGTGCATCCGCAGCACCACTCTTGTCTCGTAGAAAGTCCGATAAGACCACTTGCAGGTCAGGGCCTGGATCGCACCTACCCTCCTGGCAGAGGTGATGGCCACGAGAAAAGCAGTCTTCAACTAAAGGAACTTGATAGGAGCTTGATGCATAGGCTCGAAGGGCCCCAACCCATGAGCCTTGGCAGTAGCACGTTGAGCTCCCACGCCGGGGCAGGCGCATTCACCGGTGGGAACGATCGAAAAACTCCTTTAAGGAACTCCTCGACTAGACGGTGTGACCAAGCAGAAGACCGTTCCGGAGACATGGTGTAGCGGGAGATAGCGGCCAGATGCACCTTAATGCAGGCGTGCGCCAGCCCAGCCTTAGCCGACGTCAATTTCAGAAAGATCTGAGGGGCTGTGCCCCTCAGAGGGTTGATCTTCTGCGACCGGCACCGAGTCACAGAACGCTTCCATTTGTGCCCGTAGCACTTAAGAGTCGACGACGCTCTGGCAAGGATCTCCCTGCAGTCCGCCGGCAGCTCGTACCCACCGAACTCTAGGCTGCAGGAGCCGGACCTTCATATTCAACTATCCTTGTTCGTGGTGCAGAATTGCGCCTCCTTCTCTGGCGAGCAGATCCACGACCACTGGCAGCTTGACTGGAGGTGATGTTGACAGGCTGCAAAGGCCCGGGTACCGAAATCGGCCTTTGCCACGCCAGTAGAGTAGAGCAGTAGAGGCAACGACAGGCACGCGTACAGGAACAGGCCTTCCAACAGGCAGGAGAACGCTTCCCCCCCATGCTTCCCAGCAGGCAAATCTCTGGCAACTGGAGTTTGGCGCCATCGCAAACAGATAGATCTGGGGTCTGCCCCACCTGAGGAAGAGGCTGTCCATTTGATCCTGCCGAAGCTCCCACTGGTGGCAAGAACGCAGCTCAATGCTGAGGGAGTCTGCAATGGTGTTGACTTCTGCTAGGTGAAAAGGAATGGAGTAACATCTCCTGGGTGACGGCCCAGTGCCACAAGTCCTGCGCCTCTCTGGAGAGTTTTGGGGATCTGATGACACCCTGCTTCCTGATATAGAACATCGTGGTGGTATTGTCTGTGAAGATCCTCCCCACCTTGTGGGATAGAATGAACGACCTGAGGGCCCAGAATACTGCTCGCAGTTCCAGAACATTGATGTGGAGGGCCCTCTCCTCCGGCAGCCACAGGCCTCTGGCGTGGAGACATCTGGTGGGCGCTGCCCAGCCCTCCAGGGAAGCTTCCGTGGGGACTGTGTCCTTGTACAGGGGACTCCGGAAATCAGTGCCCCCATCGATGTTGGGAGCGTACGCCCCACCACCTTATCACTCGACGGATCAATCCTGTCTGTGATGCTTCCAGACACTTGGACCCACCGAGCGTCCAGGACAGGCCCGGCTCGAGAATGTATCATCTAGGTGGGCCAGAGGTGTTATGGCGGGTGGGGGGGGTCCAATTTCCAGTTGGTGTGAGAGTAGCCTAACCCACTCCAGAGCTACATTATATAATAATAATTTTGCATTTATATAGCGCTATGAACCCACAGGTATCTGAGCGCTGCTTATTAGAAGGATGAAAGGCTGAGGTTGGCCCTGCTGGGATTCGAACCTGCCTCAGCAGACTCTACACAGATGTCAAAGCGAGCACTCTACTCGCTGTGCTATCGTACCGGCATATATATAGCCTTCCAAGCCTCTGGCACAAACAATATACAGGTTAGATTCTGTTTCCATACAGGCACTATGGACAGTTTTCCAAACTGCATGAGCTAATGAGGATCAGTACTTTATAAACAGCCGCAGCCATGACATCCTCTGGCCGGGCAGTCTTCCATACATGTTTGGTCAGAAACCCTCCAGTACAGAAAGCACTAAAACAGGGCCCATACTCACCATCTTGCCCTAGTCCCTGGCAGGCAGGGCAAACGGCTAAACCTGCCCAAGTACAAAGGATACATTCTGATTAGGTAGGAATCATTATGAGAGGTGCCCTTAGAGTAAAGAAGAACAAAGTCATCATTATTGCCGTGACACATTTTCAGGCAAGGCAGGCTGCCTCACACCCAACAAGAGACATTCTGAAAGTCCCATTCTTGGCATCTTCAATTAGGGCAGGCATCAAGCATTATTAGGTTGGCACTCTGCATGCAGTTTGTGTAAAAATTAAGAGCTCTACAAAGTCCGTACCTGCACATCTTACACATTTTATTTTTAGTTTGGGCTATGATGTGACACCTTTAATCTGAAACTATTGTATTCAAGTACAGTAAAGTGGGAGTTGGCAAGCGAGAAAGGACACACCTACTACCTGCCCCTAGCCACCCAAAACGCACCCCCTTGCCCCCCCCAGAGATCTCTTTGAGCTCACTATCAATATGAAATTTCACACTTTTGTCTGCCAGTAATTTCTAACAGCAGCCTGCTGACAGTGTATTGCAGAAGTAAATGGCTAATAGTGTAATAAATATGTATTGACCAAGTGCGCTATTAGCCACTTGATTATTATCTGTTCCTTGCACTGAAGTCCTGTTAAAAACAAGCATTGACAAAGCCAGGTGGCTTATGCATAGGTATTACATAGGAATTTGCCAAGCACTGCTATGAAACGTCTAGGTAATCACATAATTTTCCCGGCACTGTTGCAAACCTATGGCTAGGTAGTACCACCATAGTAGCAGTGCCTAGCAAATGCCTACCACATACCCAACCAAAAGCTCAAACCGTTGGTTTTGTCCTTGCCATTTTAACATAGAAGCACATCTGTGTTCTTTCAATTTTTTTTCCATTTGTAGAATTCAAACTGCATATATATTTATATATATTTATGATTAATTTGGTTAGACTTAAGGTGTACTCCCCCCCCCCCCCCCAAAAAAAAAACACTTTGAACAAAAAACAATAGAGGAAAACAGGAGCAAGACGTGATTTTTTTTCTCTCCAAAAAGCTGTATCTCGACAAATGAGAATAGTCCTTTGATAACTGATTTAAAGGGGTAATTTTCTCTTTATCTTTGAAAACTCCCTTACAAAGTCATCCATGCAAAGATATTCCGTCAGTTCTTTCTTGTATGCTAATATGGTCAGATTTTCTTTGCGATCATGAAGCATTGAGCGCCGAAAGGCTGCGACTACACGGGACATAGTAGAATATGAGTTCTCACAGGATGCATTTGAAATGCCTATGACCAGTGCAGAGACATTTCATGCAGTCCTGGAAAAGCATCTGCATAGTTGTTTAGCACTTCACAAATTGTGGCAATATTTGAACCTGCTGTGATTTTGAATCATGGCTATCTCCCAAACAGATGAGCTCTCTCGTGTAAACCCTGTCTCAAGTCCCTGCTAGCTATATTTCTCATAGACCATGCTCTCTGAACCTACCTCACTATTACTTAAACTGCTCATTCTCAGTGTACGTCTCCCTCTCTTACTAAAACCGTCCCATGCACCCTAATGTCAAATGCACCACACTCTACTGCGGCGCCTCCTCCCATTTTTCTTCCTCACTCCAACCCCAACCCACAGTGCTGTCTCCCTCATGCAATTTATCTCTCCCTGCACCTCATTCTGACATGTGGTGTATCTCTCCTAAAGAGGCACAGCACCTCTCCCTCTGCACCCGTCACTTTCTAACCCTACACAGCAAAGAAAGCAACAACAACAAACTACCAGCCACTACCCTGTCTCTCTTCCTACCTCCTGCTGCAAATACAAAAGCCGAGCAGGGCAGCAGAGCTACAGTGCCTGGCACTGAGAGCACCAGGCTGTCCAACCTTGTTCCCTGCCAGGCCAGCCTGTCCTTCGTTCTCACTGAAGCTGGTAGCACGACACCAGAGTGTGATTTAGGATGTGCGGGCCTGTTCCCTCACTGTGGTGAAAACTCTTCCATAGTCACAATTACAGTATATTGGAATTTCCAAGTACTTTTTGCTTTACATCAGATTTTGCACTCAAAGTTCCAATACGTGAAAGGTGCGTCCTGCTGCTTTTAATTCAAAATAATCTTTTTTTGTTCAAGTAAAAGTGCATGTCTTTAAAATATATTTGTGCAATATTTCCTATTTCCTATTTAATTCCCGGCCAGGTGTCAACTAAAGCCAAAATGAAACTGTTTTTTTCTTGAACTAAACTTGGCAATGATGCACACAGCTGTTTTTATTGTGATCAGCATGCATCACGGAAAGCACAGGCTGCCAGTAGAGTCTACCGGCTTCAGTGAGAAGGACAGGCAGTCATTTTTTTCTCTGATGTACCTGACAAGACTGTCAGTCCTGAGTCTTCTGCCAGTGCACGGACTGCCAGTTTCTGGCTAAAATCTCAGTGTGCCAGTGCCACATACTTGCAAACATTTTGTGACCAAAAATATGTAGGATTTTTCAAGTTTCAGAAATAAAAATTCCCATGACATCACAGGAAAATACAAAACATACATTGTTGGCACCATTGAAGCATTCTAAAATACACAACCTATGAAACAGCACCACATGGAAAGATGTTGAAATGTTAAAAATGTATAATTATGTGTTGCATGCTTGGTTCTGCAGCCTGCCGTAGAGTTACATAAATGACTACTCACCACTTAAAGCAGTAGGATCTGTCACTGAAATCAACCCTATGAGGGAAGAGAAGAGTCAACAGCTACCCCTTGACAACCGTCTAAAGGAAGTAGGCCTATAGAAGGCAGATAGCTAGTTTATACAAATACTGGCTACTGAAGGTCATGGAGATTAGTGATAATTAAATGTATTCATGAGTTCAGACACACATCTAAAAGCTTATAGGTTCATAACAGAAAAACCAAATGAACCATAAACACATTTAGGCCTATCGGGCTTACAAAGAAGAGTTGCAAACTGTTTTATACACCACAGTTGAGTGAGTGAGGGTTAGTAACATGTATATAGTGTGAATTCAAACACTACTTTAAGACTGGTAGTATGTTATTGTTGTCAACGCATTTTTATGTTGGTGTTTCTAGTTCGGGAAGGAGTCAGCCTTGACTGGGATGAAAATGTTCGCAGTTGAAGGGTCCAAACTTTAATCAGGACATAGTTCAGGGTAGTGAACGCCTAAACGAGCAGATGACACGAGAGTGTCAGATATAGGGTGACCTCACAGAGATTTTCTGTGCAGAGAACTGCGTACTATGAGGCTACCTTTGTAATATCAGCGGTTGAACATGAAATTATGTTGGTGCCTGCACAGGTTTCTGGCAGGGGGTCCGTAGCGAATGTCTACAGAGAGAAGGGGTAACAGCAGGTTACTCCCCTGCTGTAGGGCAGGCTGCAAGTTCAGATTATTTGTAGGCTGTAAGACTGCTTAAAAAGCAGTAGCCTACTACCTACAGCCTAAATCTGTAGGGTTGGCAAGTATGCCACCCCGGGGCTATGGCAGACTGGCCTCTGCCTCCTCCACCACCTACCTGCAACTGAAAATCTACTCTCTGTCTCTGAGTTGGACTGGCTCCAACGTAAATTGTAGGCGCACTGACACTGCAGCTGGCCAGACCTGTGTCTGCATTCACTGCAGTATGATGTTTGTGCCAGCAAGGGAAGGGTGTTTAGGCTTGGCCCACGCCTGCGCATAGTGAGGGCACGTGAAAATGCTCGATCAATGCGCAGGCATGGGCCAAGGCAGCCTGTGCACAGATCCAGCACCAGCTGAGCAGCCTTGCTTTGTGTTGCTCTGTGTGCGTGCGCTGTGAGTGACTTAGCCACTTACTGCAGTGCTCCAGGGTTAAGGGCAGGCGGGCTGCTGCGGCTGCTTTTTGGGTCCAAAAAACGGCCGCATCTAATAGCATCCCACCTGCCCTTAACCCTATTCTTGACCAATGTGCGATCTTTGTGCATGTACCATTTTCTTTTGTTCACGTTCATTAACGGAACTAAAAGGAAGCAGTACAGCACACAAGCAGCAACAACTTTTGGTCCGAGCACAGGCCTCCTTTCTAGGGGGGGGGGGCAGATCAGTTTCTTGGGGGGCCTGGCCCCCCTTCCCTCCCCGCTGGAGCCGGGCCCGGTCCAAGAACTCCTGGAGGGGGGCGTTTTTGCTGAGCCTGGACCCCAGGAACAGAGCGTCCTAAGGTGGAACTAAGCAGGACTTTGGATAATTCACAGAGCATCCCAGATCCGTCAGCAGCCGGACGGTCCTGTCCGTGTGGAGGATGGCAATTTCCCTTGAACTGGCCTGGATGAACCAGTTGTCGAGGTAATTATAAGTTACTCACTGTAGTGACTAACGTACACATAGTCCACTTTCCTCCATACTGCATGGGCGTCCCTTGGTAGGGACGGGAGACAGAACCCTTTTCACCAGAAAAAACCTTCCCCTTAAATTTAGAGATGTGTGGCCCTGGGAGCATGCGCTCCCCTAACTGCGCCCACCGGCGCCACTCAGTCCCCATTGATGAGTCAACAATATTACCATTGCCTAATGGCACCAGTTTTATTAAAGGGTGGGGGGGTCGTGGGGGGGTATGGATGAAAGGGGACTATGGACTAGGAGTATGTTAGTCACTACGGTGAGTAACTTATAATTACACCCTTTCCTCCATACTGCATGGGCGATTACAACTGAATGTAGCCCTCCTTAAGAAAACAAGTTCCTTAACACTGCCTGCCGAATGCCGCGTCTGACCTGGAGCCAGCATCCAAACAGAGCTTGCGGAAGGCTGAAGGAGTGGCCCACGTGGCCGGCCACCTGATGACCTGCCACGGGACATGTCTCTGGAATGCAACCGCCCTGGCCTTGACGCTGATAGCGTGGGCATGCAGGTTCGCTGAAAGTGGTTTGTGCTGCCCCTCATAGGCCTCCTTGATGGCTGAAAGCATCCACCTTGCTATAGAGGCCTCAGAAGCTTGATAACCCGGCCTTGCCCCCCCCTCCCCAAAGGTGACAGAACATCCGACTTGCGGAAGTTCTTGGTCCTGTCCAGATAGAATTTCAGAGTGCACCTGACATTTAGAAAGTGCAAGACCCTTTGAGCATGCTCCTTAGGGTCCGCAAAGGAAGTAGGTGGCTATCTCCTCATTTACGTGGAACGCAGAGACTACTTTAGGTAAGAACGCGAGATGCGTTCTCAGGACCACCTTATCCCTGAGTTAAGTAGTGTAAGGTTCTGAAGCCACCAGTGCCTGGATTTCGCCAACCCCTACGTGCAGATGTAAGACCCACCAAGAGAGCCGTTTTAATGGTGTAGTCACTAGTGTCTGATGTCCGCGGATGCCATTGGTTCAAAAGGTTTGTGCGCCAAGGCGCCCAACACTATGTTGAGGTCACACACCGGGTGTGGTTTCTTGATGGGCGGGTAGAGCCTGGTGAGGCCCGCCAGATGTCTTAACCACCAGGTTGGAGGATGAGAAACCCTCCTCCGAGTTCCGGTAGTCCCTCCCCGATGGCTGCCAGATAGGTACGGCATGTGTATTTGCACACCAGAGTTCAAGACGTGAGCCGAGAAGGATAGTACGTCATCCAACGTGCAAGTAAGCAGATCAACCTTTCTTTGACTCCGCCCAGTGGCAAAACCTAGTCCATTTGTTTTCGTACTGGTTCCTAGGAGCATCGCTCCTAGCGCCCTGTATGATGTCTAGGTTAGCCTGTGACAGCCGCAGATGCTTTAGTGTGGCCTGCTCAGGAACCATGCTGCAAGGGCTTACTTCTGCAGGTGGGGTGGATGACTGCTGCGATAAAAGATGAGCTGGGCCCAATGGAAGGCTTGTCCGAGAGACTGAGCAGCTATGAAAACCATGGTCTCGTAGGCCACCAAGGAGCTATCAGAATGATGAAGAGGTGGCGTGATTCTCTTATTTTGCAGATCACCCTGTGAACCAGGTGAGTGGGAGGAAATGCTTATGCGCTCATGCGGTTCCACAGTAACTGCAAGGCGTCGCCCAGGGAGCTGGGGCCCTGTTATTGCCAAGATGAGAACTGCGGGCACTTCTTGTACCAGGTGGCAAATCGATCCACCCGAGGATGCTCCCATCTGCTGAAGATCCCCTGAAGGATCCGACTGTTCAATTGCCATTCGTAATTGTCCGCTCCCAGTCTGCTGAGCCTGTCTGCCTCCAGGTTGGAGTCCCCCGGGAGTTGGATTGCGCTCTCAAGTAAATGTTGTTCCAGGGTCCACTCACAAATGCAGACCGCTAGACTGCACAGAGGAAGGGACCTGGTGCCACCCTCTGGTTGATTTAATACATGCTGGTGGAATTGTCTGTTTGAATTAGGATCATCTTGCCACTGATAAGTGGCAGAAAAGCTTTGAGACCGAGCCAGATAGCTTTCAGCTCTAGCCCATTGATATGGGCCTCCAGTTCCTGGAAGGACCAGACTCCATGGACGCTGTGGTTGTCCAGGGTAGCCTCCCCCCAGCCTTCCAAGGAGGAATCCGTGGTGATGGTCACTTGCTGCTTGCTGGAAGCGTCTGCATGTCTGCAAGTTGCAGTCCGTGGACAACCAAACAAGGTCCTGGTGGAGGAAGGGAGGAATGCTGACAAGTTCCGACTGGGAGCCCCCCTCCTGATTCCATCCTCATTTTGAGCCTTGTGTGAGGTACTTCCAGTAGTAACGCCGCTGTGATACCCAAGAGATGCTGGTACCACCAAGTTGATGCCGCCTCTCTGCTGAGAAAATTACCTGTAGCCCTCTTGATGGCTGTGATCTTGTCTCGAGCTTGTGTCCCAAATGAGGCCCAGAAACATCTTGAGACTGATGGAAAATCCCAGTTCGTGGAGTGTTTTTATGAGGGCAGAGGAAGTTTGCTGGACCGCCTCTGGGGATCTCGCCCTGACAATCCAGTTGTCCAGGTAGACATGGTGACCTTGGGCCCTGAGAAGGGCTGCCACTGCATTCATCAGTCTGGTAAAGACCACAGGGGCTGAGTTGAGGCCAAAGGGTAGAACCTTGTATTGGAAATGGAAGGCCATGATCCTGAACCGTAGAAAAGACTGATGAGGCTGCCAAATTGGGACATGTCCTTCAGATCCAGGGAGCACATCCAGTCTCCGCTGCAAAGTGACTCTGCAATAAGCGGTGGCGTAACCATCTTGAATTTTTGAAGAGGGAGAGGTTCAGAGTGGAAGGTACAACACAACTCTCAGGCCAGCCTGGTTCTTGTGTGGCGAAAATTCTGGAGTAGAAGCCCATGCCCCACTGGGAGGCGGGGACTTCTTCCACTGCCTGGCTCTCTACGAGCGAATTAATTTCTGTCAGAGTTGTTGTCCCAATCTGTGGGAGTGGAGGAGAGAGGAGAGGTAGGAACCGGTAGGCAGTAACCCGTGGACACTACCAATAGGATCCCCCAGAGGTCCACAAACCTCCAACGCCAAGATGGTGTGTTATGGGCATGCCTGCCCCCCACCGGAGACACGTCGATCCGAAGGGGTGCATCACACCTTCTTTCCCTCGGAGGCTGGGGCTGAGGAGGGGGACTGAAAGAAGCCCTTGCTCCCCGCTTTGTGCTGCTTGCGCCGGATTCAGAGAATGGTCCGGCTGTCTAGACATCCGTTCCTGGAAGCCCCGGAACCCGCCAAATCACAGCCCCTTGTCAGAGCATTGATGCCACTGGGTGTAGGTCTTCGGCATGGCCTTCGTGAGGATAGACAAGGACTTTGCAGTTTGGGTACTGTTCGTCTTATCGAGCTCTTAATCAGTGGTGGAACGAAAGGTCGCTACCCTCGAATGGAAGATCCAATATGCGTTCCTGGACATCCGGGTTGAACTTGGTAGCCCATACCCAGGGAGGCGTTCTCATGTCTGTGGCAATGCAGATGGCACGGCCTGAGGAATGTGCACCACGGTGGACTCCATGATATCCTTGGCCACCATTTTAGCTTCTGCCAGCCCTGCCTTGAAGCGTGCCTGGCTCTGCACCGGAAGTTTCAGCTATCTTCCACCAAAGCCTCTGATTAATGGCTGCCAGCATGGCATCTGCATTAGATTGATGAAGGAGCAGAGAGGTGTTGGAATAGACGTTCTTTCCATAAGCTTCTAAGATCTTCTCCTTGCCTAGAAGCGCCGAAGACAATGTGGCCGAGGACGACTGAGGCTTGGAGTAGAGAGATGCTGCAGCGATCCCCGAAGAGTGTGGTTGAGGAGGAGCAGACAGCAAGAGTGGATCCCCCGCCAACTGCCTGTACTTGGCGTTGAGGCGCCTATTGATATGCTGGGCCGAATGGGGTTTCAGCCATCCCTTTTTGGCCAAGGCGACAACGTTCTTCTGCATTGGGATACCCGTTCTAGCCGCAGGGCGTAGAGTGATGACCTCGGCCAGGACCCCCCCCCACCTCTGGTTTTTCCATCTCAGGTTGCGGAAGCTCCAAGTGTTCGGCCAAACCGGAGAGCCGCTCGTGAAAGGTCTTGGCCGAGGCCTTGGCGTGTCAAGGTCCTCCTCCTCATCGGTGTCCACTAGGGTGTACGGCTGCTCCAGAGCGGCTGCTCTGGAATCGAAGGACCCGGCGTGGACAGCAGGGGCTGTGCGGGACCTGAGTCAAAGGAGGAATGACTAAAGGCGCCGGCGGTCGGGCTGGAGGGAGTATGGCCTTGATCACATCCCAAAGGATGGCCCCCATCTGAGGCGACCTCATGAGAGTGAGGAACTTTTCAAAAAACCTGTAGGCTGGTGGGGTTGTAGGTAGTAATAACGGAGCAGCGGGCGGCTGCTGGGGCCTGTGCATACTCTGCATTGCTGGTTGCGGGGTAAATCTTCCAGCGACGCTGAAGGATAAGCTGTAGGCCACCTACCTGGTGAAGACCAGTCCCACCTTGAAACTCGTTCTCCCACCTGCTCTGCACCAGGGGGCGGTATCGGACGAGTGTCCATTTTGTTTGGCACTGTGGCCATTTTGTCGGGCTGCATGCCACATGCCAGCGTCATGGTGCTTGCCTGGCTGGGCCTAGCCTCCTCCAGGACTCTTGGCGGAGGACCCGAGGCCTACCTGGCACCTCAGGACAAGGCCTGGTAGGCGCATTGTCCTCGGCTGGGTCACCGGTAGTGGTGTGTACAGGCGCCCCCTCAGACATCTGTCTGGTACTAGGGCACAGCAATAACTGTAGAGGAATTGGCTACCATTATAAAGCAGCTCAAGACCACTACCTGCAAAGGAGATCCTTGCTCTGCGTTGATTATTAAAGCCTGCTCCTTCACCTGATTAGACCCTTATCTGTAATTTCATCAATGCATCTTTTGCTGAGAACCTTGTGCCTACGGATCTGAAAAAGGCATGGATTCCACCTATTTTGAAAAAACCTGACCTGCCTGAAGATAATCCTTTAAGCTATAGACCAATTACCAATACCCCATTTTTATTAAAGATCCTGGACCGGGTAGCCTACACTCAGATTTCTGCACATCTTACTGCTCACGCTATTCTTCATCCATTTTAATCAGGGTTCAGACAAGGATATGGAACCGAGTCTGCCCTCCTGGAACTCAAATCAAGATTAGTTGATCGTATGGATAAGGGCATGCCATCTCTTGTCATGCTTTTAGACTTATCGGCAGTCTTCGAATCTGGTGGATCATTATCTTGATCCCCAGGTTGAGGGAGGTGGCCCATTTCTTGGAAGAGGCAGCAAAGTGGCTCTCCTCCTCCTTAAGCAATCTAGAGTGTAGAATCTGTGGGGAGTTGGAGTCCTCTCCCACTATACTGGAATTTGGTGTACCACAGGAAGCCTGTCTTTCGCCTTGTGTCTAACATTTACATGGTTCCTTTTTTTAAAGAACCTTGAGCAAAATGGTATAGAATTGACCAATTATGCCGGTGATGCACAGTGCCTCATTTCACTGTCTGGTAATCAAGATAAGGATGGAATACATCTTAAGGTTTTCAATATTATAGAAAAGTGGATGATTCAGAACGACCTTGCCTTAAACAAGGCTAAAACAAGCTTATGGTGGTGGGTATCCAGAACATGATTAACAAACTTGGTCCAGGGTATGTGAATTTCATCTTAGAGGATGTTAAAATTGCTACACAAAAAAAATAAAAGGTTTAAACACTGGGTGTCGTGCTGGATCAACAACTCAACATGAAGGCCCATATTAACTTCCTTGTGTCGTCTTCTGCTTATTATATAAAACTTCTAACTTCTTTCCGACCCTTTATTACTCAACAGAATGCTGAGACTGTCGCAAGCGTGATAGTGGGTTCTAAAATAGACTACTATTGTAGTCTATTTTCAGGCATTAATTAGGGGGAGTGTAAGTGTTTGCAGGTAATCCAAAACAACGAGGTTAAGAGTGGTGACTGGCACTGCTCGCAGAGATCATTTCTGAGGCCTGCCGTTGCCGCCACTGATTGCCAGTTGATCCAGACTGTTTTACCGTCTCCTGCTGATAGTACATAAATGCTAGCTGGGCAAGATCCAAGATTATCTTCGGTTTCCGATTGAAGAAAAGAGCCACATTAGGTGTCTCAGTTCTAATAATACTGATCAGCTCAACCTCCCCAAATGTAATTCTGTTAAGGCTGGCAAAGGTGCCTTTCTGCATGCGGCTCCCAGAGCCTGGAATGGATTACCCCATGAATTAAGGGGTATTAAATTAAATGAGTTTCTAAAAACAAATTGAAAACATGGCTTTTTAACAGTATCTGGACTTTCCATCTAAAACGTATTAATTGAATACCTTTCCATGAAAAATTATTCATTGAATTGCCTTTCCATTGAAAAGCATATTAATTGAATAATTTTCGATGGTTAATTTCAAAAGATAATTAGGGTTAGGGGTAGGGTTAGATTAAGGGTCAGGGTTGAGTTAGGGGGTTGGGTTAGGGGGGTGTGCATGGGGGTTGTGGGGGAAAACCCCCTCCCCCAATATACAATAAACTTTAAAACCTTACAAGGAGCTGGAGAAATTTCAGCACTGGAAAGCCCAATGTAATGTTTTAAAGTTACAAAAAAATGCATCGAAATGCTATTTTTTACATTTTAAAGTGCATATCCATCTAAACTTGTCCATTTATATATTCGATGGACCGGTTTAGATGGAAATGCACTTTTACATGTAATAGATAGCATTTCAATGCAACAGCATTCGATGGATTGGAAATGCATTTCCATCGATGGAAAGACCATAAACCATTCTTAACTAATTCCTTTGAATGTTTTTATGCCATCTCCTTCTGTATTTGTGTTTTTTGTTGATTGTTTTTTTTGGCGCCTCAAGCCTTCGGTTCCATGCACAGCACGATATAAAATCAATTTAAAAAACAAATAAATAAAAAGGAGGACCGAGTACCTGATTAAGACCAAAAAATATTAGACAAAAGACCGCATCCGGGGAAGAGCGTGTGGAATTAAGCCAAACCCAGGAGCGCTGGTGAAAGCGGTCCGTTCCAGTCTATGCGGAAAAGGGATCTGGGGAGTGGCACCGGTGGGCGGAGTCAGGGGAGCGCATGCTCCCAGGGTCGCGTTCCTGCAAATTTAAAAGGGGAACGTTTTTTTTTCTGGTGAAAAGGGTTCCGTCTCCCGTCCCTAGCGATGGACGCCCATGCAGTATGGAAGAAAGGGGGTGGGACGTAGGAGTACGGGTACTCATGTATCCCTTGCAGACGTAGATGGGCCACTACTGGCGCCAAGCACTTTGTAAACATCTTGGGCGCTGATTTTAGTCCGAAGGGAAGGTCCTTGAATTGGTAGTGCCTTCCCTGTACGACAAAGCGCAGGAAATGCTGATGCTTCTCGTGAATGGGGATGTGGAAGTAAGCGTCCTCTAGATCCAGTGACATCATGAAGTCCCCTTCCTCCAGTTTGCCGAGCATGTGCTGTAATGCGACCATCCTGAATTTTTGGGACCTGAGGAACTGGTTTAGTCATCACAGGTCGAGAATGGGCCTCCAGCCCCCAGTCTTTTTTTTTTTTTACTAAGTACCACCTGGAGTAAACTGTGGCGCACCAGAGTCGCTTTGGAACTCGCTATATTGCCCCTTTTCGCAACATGGCCCGTACCTCTTGTAGGAGCTGAGTGATGTGTTGCTCCTGTCTGGCACCAGTGGTATCCGTGCCCCCTTCTGCTGGAATTCTAGAGTGTCCGTGGGCGAGAGCGTCCAACACCCATCGGTGCCCCGACGTCCTGGCCGGTTGAGTTCTGCTTCGGGGCCTGCGTGCCGCCCTGGGAGCAACGACGGCGGCCATCTCTGAAAGCCTTGTAACGACCCCTGTAGGCCTCCTGGCATGTGGAGCAGGAGGGTTGATGGTACGAGGACGTTCTGCCGCCAAGACCCTTTGACAATCTTCCGGATTTGCCACCTGAGGCATGAAAGCAAGGCTGCTGCAGCAGGTCAAGGGTCTGTGCCAGTCTAGATGGCTTGCAACAATTCGTCAACAGCCTTCCCAAAGAGATTGTCCCCATCGAATGGCATGTCCAGGACCCTCACCTGAACTTCCCGCCGAAAGTTGGTGGCTTTCAACCAGCCACGACGACGGAGGCAAACACTGTGCCCCATCTGGCAGAAACCTGTGTCCGTGATGCAAGGGCCACGGTGATGGCATGGTCCGATGCCACCTCGCCCTCCTGGAGGATCTCCAGCACCTCAACCTACTTGTTGGGCAGGAATTCCAGCGACGGGGCCATCTTGTACCACAGCTCCCTGTCGTACCTGGCCAGAATAGCAAGAGCATTCGCCGCCTTGATCGTCGTTGCCGCAGAGTGCATCACCTTTCCGGCCCATGGCATCCAACTTCTTCCCCATGCAGTCCGGGGGAACGGAGGCCGATGACTATGAATTTGAGGACTTCTTCCTCGCAGCCGCTGAGACGACTGGGGAAGGCTGCAATCGTAGCCACTTGGGTGCAGACTCCAGCAACCAGTACGACTTCTCCAACCGGTCTCTTTTTGCCAGGTTTGGGATGGGATTTTCCATCAGCGCTAGGCCTTCATCCCAAACGTTGTCCAGGAGGCACTGCCAGAATGGTCTTCCTTTTAGCCTCTCAGCACTGGTACAGGAACCCTTCCTTTTTGGTCTCTTCTGGCGTCAGCTGGAAGAGCTTCGAGCGCGGGCGACTTTGTTTGGTGGAGACACTCTCAGTGGCGTGGAAAAGTCGCTGTCTGTCAGTCGTCGCCTTGTCGGACCCCGTATCCCTAGCGGGGAGGGTATGTGAGGCAGTAGATGAGGCAGCGTGGGGCTGAGCCACTTCCTCTTCTTCACCGGCAGTGGGGCTGGTGCCACCGGAGTCGGGGGTGCCGTCGGCATCCTCTTCTGCATCTCCGACACCAGTGTGTTGAGTGGACAGGATGTCCTGCGACACGTCTCTGCGAGGTGGAAAGGGGGGGGGGGGGTAGGCTTGCTGGGCCCATCGCCTACGTCCTCATCGGTTTCACTGACGTTCCCCTCAACGATCTCACCGTCGCCCTCTGTGTTCCCGCCGTCATCATTCCCAACATCTTCCCTGACCAGTGTGAAAAACGAAATATCCGTACCTAGGAGCACCGCAGAGGCCTCCACTGCCCACTCCTTTCCTGTGACCTGAGGGGTCGTAGCCGGGCTGGCATCTTCTTCTCCAGTGTTTTCTCCACTGGCCTAGCAGAAACGTCCCGCCTGGGAGGAAGGGCCACTCTGGGCGCAACCGGTGTCCCCTTGACTGGGTCAGCCCCTTTCGCCTTCAAGACGGCGGCCGCCACCAGCTTGATGATTGACGAGGATGACTTCTCCTGGATCACCTGAGCCTTCACAGGCAGGTCAGTAACCTTACTCGGCACCATGGCCTTCTCCGGCAGCTTCCCAGGGTTAAACGACTTCCTCTTGGAGGAGGAGCTGGAGCGATGGCTTGGGATGGAGGCAGATGGTGATGGTGATGTCGATCGAGCTCTGCCCGTTGCGGGACCCACTTGTGCGGCAACCCCGACACAAACACTCACGGTGCTTGCCAGTGTTTTGGGCCCTCACGGATGGAGCACCCCCAGAAGCCCGCTCCTCGGACAGGCCGGTCCTGGGTGAGGCATGCACCTGCTTACCGCATGGGGTAGAGGCATTGGTGTTGAACCACGCCACCAATCTGCTGTGCCGATCCTTCAAGGTGCGTCTGGTGAATCCCAGGCAAATTTCGCAATCTTGTGATCCGGATGGAGACAGAGGCACTGGGAGTGTTTGTCCTCCACAAACATTCCATAATCCGCAGCTGGAGCAGAGCTTGAGGAGAGAACCTCTGTCCTTCTCCTCAGACATGGTCCGGCATGCGGTGTAGGCCTGATGGCCTTTTGGAATCTTCGATGAAACCGCGACGATTCTAGCCCTTGAGGGGTGACCAAAGACGCTGACAAACGGATTCCCTCTTGCCGGCCAAAGGAACGAAAGAGCACACAGGCTCTATTAGACAAAAATAGAACTTTTTAATGAAAAAGCGTGCAAAATCAGATGAGCGCAAAGAGAAAAACACAAGAACTCCAAACACCTGAACGTGCGGTAACAATCTGAAGATGGCTGCCAGAGGAGGGGTTTAGGGAGAGGGCCGTATGACCCAGAGCTCCGTGATTAGTTTATAGGAGAAAGACAGTTTGTAAGTGAAACAGTTTATTCTTTTACCGAGGATTCCCGGCCTGACGGGGAATATTCATAAGCATGTGAATCCATGGCAGACCCCATGCTGGAGAATCTTAGCTAACAGATGGTTTCGGCGTAGTTGAACGGGCGCACGACCACCCACGTAGTCGTGGTCATGCCACCACCAGGATTATGCTCCCCTTCGCCGCCATTTCTCTGTTCGCGTTAACTGGGCCTCCAGCGTTTTCCTCTGGCGTTCAGTACTTCTCTGAAACTTGCAGGTTCCAAGACTCTCCTTCACTCCCCTATCCAAGGCGTGGTGTCAGGAGACTTTACCCGCTTACAAACCTCGCTCAGTTTTCAGTGGGTATAGTGTATTTTAGTTTTGTTCTCAGCCAACCACCCAGGTATTACAGTGATCTTCACAGCAGATCGTCAAATATATGCTTCTACGGTGGTGTTAGGACAGTTCTTCTCAAGTCAAACTAAGGGCTTTGGGCTTTGTAAAACCATTCAACTGTGACAGTACAAGACTCCACTCTTAGTATAAGGCTGTACCACCCAAGTATATGGTAACAGACGGAGCAGCTAGGCTCATTTTAGGAGAGAGATAGGGCTGCAGAATCAGTACAAATAAATTGTAGCACACATATGGACCAAAGAAACACTATGTATTGTAAAAAATAAATTGTTTATTTAAATACAAGTAGGCCCAGATAAATATTGGCGAAAATAAGTACCATCACATTATACATAACCACTATTATAAAACACTATGCTTGAAGGTACACAGACCAAACCATATAAGCTTATTTGGAACATCCAACAGTAGTTCTAGGGAAGTCAAAGCCAATACTTACTTTTGGATTACTTACAGTAATATAGGGTAGTAGACCCTAGCAGTTGTACCGTGACGCTCAGCACGAAATTACACATTAAATCAACTGGACAATATACTTTTCAGAATAGTGGAACACTTAGTCTAGGAACAGTAAAACACCAGTAACTCTGATTCAGGGTCAAACAATTATTCCAAGAGCGTTGGACCTTGGGGTGTAATATTCAATTGCAGTTGCTTTTCAGTACACAGATTAAGGGAAGCAATAACTCTTACGTATTTTAGGAGAACAGTTATGCTCAAAGTAAGCAAAACCTATGTACTTTTGTCGGGAGCGACCAGCAACCTAAAAGGTAAGTATGACCTGGGCAAAGCTATTCTGGACAGGCAAGTCAGGGCAAGCAAGACCCAATTGGGAACACTCATACAATGAGTGTAACAAGAATAATAAAGTGAAACCAACATTACGTTTGGGAAGAGGGGAACCCAATTCACAAGTGAGTAAGTTAACCCTTTACCTACTTTCTGTTAGAATGGCAAAACCGTTTCTAAGGAAAGTAAGGCTTTGAGAATACTTATTTAAGACCGCACAAAGCTTATTTAAAGTAAGTCCTATATGGGATACATTACTCACCGTAATCGTATTTCTGATGCTTGTATCTGCTTAGATTCACATGCTGTGCATAGGCCGACATCTAGTGGAAGCTGCAGAGTATTACAGTTTGTTTTTCGAAACTCGAAAATGGGCATCAACACAGGGCGTGCCAGTAATACTATCCCTAGTGTGACGTACACTGTACCCATGATCCCTCACGAGTCTTGGACCCTCAGATTGTATTTTTTCTGATATGAGGTAGCATGAGGAGTAGCGCGAGTACAGATGATCCAAGCAGATAAATAGAAAGGTAAGACTACAAGCAACCATGTGCCTTCTCTCAGAGGGGAGGAAGGGTGGGTCGCATGTGAATGTAAGCAGATACAAGCATCAGAAATACGATTACGGTGAGTAATGTATCCCTTCTGAGGCTTGGGGAATCTGCTTAGATCACATGCTGTGCATAGATTAGCGAGCAGTACCTGAAGAAGGAGGTGGGATGTGAGAAGGGTCATGAGCAAATAAACGTCTTAGAACCGCTTGTCCCACTTGTGTATCTGTCTTGGAATGGGGGTCAATGCAGTAGTGCTGAGTAAAAGTGTGAATAGAGCTCCAAGTAGCTGCTTTGCAAATGGTGTCAAGGGGTACATTTCCAATGAAAGCCAGAGTGGCCCCAATGCCTCCTGTAGAGTGGGCTCTCAGCGTGAAAGGCAGAGTTTTTTCAGAAAGGGAGTAACACAGCTGGATACAGTTAATAATCCACTTAGAGATGGCACTCTTAGAGACGCAATCCCCCTCTCTGCCTGTAGCTACGGAGTCAAGCAGCTGGTCTGTTTTCCTTAGCAGTCTGGTCTTGTTACATAGTAGAGTATCGCCCTAAGCACATCTAGGGTGTGTAGTTTCACCTCAGCCGCACTTTGTGGATCTTGGAAGAAAGCCGGAAGCTCGAGGGACTGGTTCACGTGGAATTTGGAAATAAACTTAGGTGAGAACCTAGGGTGTGTGCGAAAAACCAGTTTATCTTTATAAACAGTAAAGAAGGGATCTTGCACTGACAGAGCCTGAATTTCACTGACCCTTCTTATAGATGTAATTGCTACTAAGAAGGCCGTCTTATAAGTTAGGTGTTTGAGACTGCTTTTATGCATGGGCTCGAATGGGGGGCCCATGAGTTTAGATAGCACCACGTTAAGGTCCCATCCTGGTGGTGGGTTTGAAATAGGAGGGTGAAGTCTCTTTACTCCTTCCATGAAGGCTTTAACGACTGGTACTTCCACCACGACACCTTGTTGTGGGAAGTGGTGTATGCCGACAGCTGCCAGGTGTACCTTCAGCGAGTTAAAAACCAGTCCTGCATCCAGCAGGTGGAGCATGTATGTAACAATAGTGGAAGGAGTGCAATCAACTGGGTTGATTTGTTTATTCTGGTACCAGATAACGAATCTCTTCCATTTGTCAAATTAGCAGTGCCTCGTGTTTGGCTTCCTAGATTCTTTTAGGATGTCCCTACACCTCTGTGGTAAATTGAGATGTCCAAACTCTATAACCTCAGGAGCCATGCTGCCAGGTTCATTGAGTTGGGTTGAGGATGCACTGTTTGACCTTGGTGCTGGGACAGTAGGTTGTACCAGCCCGGAAGTTTGATGGGTTCGCACACCGCTAATCTGCGTAAGTGTGGGAACCTGAAACGCTTACCTGTGAACTCTGCGAGGACGCCCTTGAACACTCTCTGGAACTTCTGACAAGAAGCAATTTCTGTAGCAATGACAAGAGAACAAATTCCCTTCTTAACTACTGCTCTATCTCTGAAAACCTCACACCATTTGGTGACTGAAGTAACAATAACGATAAAAGCTCACCTTAATGTTTTAATTGTGTGAGCTCTCCATCCTGCATCACGCAGGGGAGCATGTCCTGAAGAGTGGAGACGAAGGAGAGAACAAACAATAGGGCACTCTATAATAATATGACTGATGTGGAACCTAGCTGAAGGGGAAATATAACAAAATAACCAAATGGTGCCTAATGTACGGAGCGGCTGGTAGCAACAGTAATTTCTAACATATTAGCGATTGGAATGGAGAGTAAGGCTCTAATAATCACCATCTCATTAAATACCTAACTAAATATATAAAAAAAAGGGGGGTCATGAAATAACTGAACAAAGTGTGACAAGACCTAAGCAGAAGGAAACGTTATTCAAGGCGTGCGCGACAACGATAATGCGCGCACTACGGGCAATGCAAATGTAATTATTGAATAACCAACAACCTCTGTGACAAAGATACATCCTCACACGAGTGCCACCCAAAATCATCGAAAAACACTCGAAAAAGTACTTGCGTGAGGAACAGCAATTTTCAGTCAGGACCTCTGAGGAGGGACAAGGGGCGAGTGACAGGAAAAATAAAATAACCGTGAACGGGACAGGGTGCTATACATGGGAGGGAAGAATAACAGATAAGGGCAAGACTTCGGAGACTGAAGAAAAGGCGAGGGACTAAACAGGAGGGGCTAAATGCTGTGACTGGAATTCTGTGACGACTGCGGTAAGCGTCCATACTGCAGGGCAGGCAGCAACGCGAAGCGCGAGTCCCCTCAGGAAAAGGCTACTTATAACAGAGATCGGTCAAAAACTAGACTAGTAATGTTAGCTTTCTCAATGGCACAACCTGGCGGCATTGAGGGAAATGAACTTCCATTACCTTCAGTATAAATCTGACTTAACAGCAGGACTGCTCAATACCCTTAACAAGGTTAAACCTAAGGACGCATAGACTTAATTTGGAAACTGGCTGGGGTTCATGACAGTACCCCTCCTCAAAGATTTCCTTCCCGGTTTGGTAGTTCATCTTGTTGACCACCTTCCTGATGAGGAGCTGGTGGAAAAGCGTACGCAAACATTCCTGACCAGTTCATCCACAGGGCGTTCCCCTGGGAGTCTGGTTGGGGGAACCCGGATGCAAATCCTGGGCATTGTCTGTTTTTGCTTGTGGCGAATAGGTCTATAGTGGGGAAACCCCACTGAGAGAAGATATCTTCTACAACTTCTCTGTGTAGACACCATTCGTGTTCCTCTGGGAGGGGGGTCTCTGCTCAGAGCATCCGCTAGAGAATTGAGATCCCCTGGAACATATTGCAATGACAGGAAGATGTTCCGTCCGAGTGCCCATATCCAAATTTTCTGGGCAAGCTTGGACAGATTTGGCAAACAAGTCCCTGCTTGCTTGTTCAGGTAAAACATGGCTGTAGTGCTGTCTGTCCGGATTTGCACTGACAGATTTAGCAGGTAGGGCTCGAACGCTTGAAGCACTCTGAATACTGCCAGAAGCTCTAGCAGGTTGATGTGATTCTTGGCCACTGAGTGAGACCAGAGACTCTGAGCTGTGTGGTGGAGATGGTGAGCTCCCCACCCTGTCAGGCATGCATCGGTTGTGACTACCGCCTGTATCTCGGGATCATAAAAGTGTTTCCCCTGAATGTCACCTTTGCCTTGGAGAAAACCAAAGTAAGATGGTTCAAAGGATAGCGCCTAGAGCTGAATAGCCAGTCGAGTGGAACTGAGGGCGACCTGGAAAATCACCTTATGGGTGAGTAACCTTAATGAAGAAGAATGGAGGGGCTTAAACTGAGCACCCCCAATAAACTGGAACACTAAATTTAAATCCCATGGCACAACAATGAACTTAAACAAAAGGAGACAAGTCATAGGCTACCCTAGACATAGGCGTGACTCGAGGTCACCACACATTTCAGGGGGGCCAGGTTAACATTGTCATGTTAATGCATTGTAACTGTAAAACAATGCAAGAAATCAAAAAGAAGACCGGGGCTATTTTGACTAAATGGGCACCCATGGGTGCAATACTGCAGCTGCGAATGCAGCCTGCGGTAAAAACACACAATGGTAGGAAAAAGTACACCACTGCCACCAGCCATTAATTGTAGAAAGGGTAACATAAAAAGGTTACATGAGAAAGTAGACAAAAAGGGGATACTAAGTATACCCCCAGCACTCTAAGATAGTGTGTGCTGGGTCTACAAAGAGAAAATGGTAAGTAAAGTCAATTCCACTTTACTATTCTTGGAAACAGTAGTTAATCCAAGAGAAGGTATTTAAACCTTAGATAATCCAAAGGACGTATCTGTGACACTGCACTGAGGGTGCTGTGTGCCACAATACAAAAAGATGATGCCTATGTAGTTTGTCAGACTCCAAAGCCAAAACAAACGTAGGGTTAAAATCAAAGAAAAATACATGAGAATGGGAAAAAGCCTCACTCTCCAGGATGAAAATGAAAAGTCCTAAAGTCCAGCAAAAGGGCTGGGGGTCTCCAAGGTAGAAGGGAATTAACACAGACATGAGAATTCTCCCAAACATCTGCGATGGTGTTCTCGACTCCTGCCAGGTGAAAAAGGAATGAGGAACATCCCTTGGGCGACGGCCCGGTGCCACACATCCTGCACCTCTCTGGAGAGCGCTGGGGATCTGGTGCCCCCCTGCTTCCTGATGTAGAACATTGTGGTGGTATTGTCTGTGAAGACCCTCACCACCTTGCACTTGGGGGACAGAAGGAACGACTTGAGGGCCCAGAACACTGCCCGCAGCTCCAGGATATTGATGGGCAGATCTCTCTCCTTCGGTAGTCACAAGCCTCTGGTGTGGAGATGTCCAGTGTGGGCTCCCGAGCCCTCCAGGGAAGCGTCCGTGGCGATAGTCTACTGGCATGGGGGGGGCTCTGGAAATCCGTGCCCCCGGCGATGTTGGGGCGCATGCCCCACCACCTGATCACTTGATGGAACTCCTGCAGAGACCGATCCGGTAGCTGCAGAGACCGATCCGGTAGCTGCAGAGACCGATCCGGTAGCTGCACTAAGGCATCATGCCAAGCAGCGACTTGATGGTCCGCACCGTGGCAGTCTTCAATGCCAACAGCTGTTACACCTTGCCCAGCATGGCCGCTATTCTTTCTTCCGAGTGGGCTGCCAGGCAGGAGACTGTTGAGCCTGACCCCTAGGAACAGCACATTCTGCGATGGTATCAAGCAGGACTTTGCATAGTTCACGGAGAACCCCAGATCTGTCAGCAGTCAGACAGTCCTTTCTGCGTGATCGACGGCAACTTACCTTGAATTTGCATGGATGAGCCAGTCGCCGAGGTACAGGTACACATGTATCCCTTGTAGAGCAGATGGGTCGCTACTAGTGTCAGGCCCTTCGTAAACACCCCGGGCGCTGACTTCACCGAAGGGAAGGGCCTTTAATTGGTAGTGCTTTCCCTGTACGACAAAGTGCAGTAATTTCCAATGCTCATCATGAATGGGGACGTGGAAGTATGCGCTCTCCAGATCCAGCGGCATCAGGAAGTCTCCTTCCTGCAGTTGACTGAGCATGTGCTGTAACGTGACCATCCTGAATTTTTGGGGACTTCTTGTTGAGACTCTGCAGGTCGAGAATGGACCTCCAGCTCCCGGTCTCCTTTACCAAGAATTATCTGGAGCATACTCCAGATCCCCGGAGTCGTTTTGGAACCAGCTCTATCACCCCATTTTTTGATCAAGGCCTGTGCTTCCTGCAGGAGCTGAGGGAGGTGTTGCTCCTGCCGGGCCATCTGTGGTATCCTCTGACACTTCTGTTGGAATAGTTTGTCCGTGGGCGAGAGCTTCTAGCACCCATCGGTCGGTGGAGATGTTTTCCCACTCGCTGACGAAGCCCATCAACGGCCTCCCACTGGGGTGCATGGGTGGGGGCCCCAACATCCTCGCCGGTTCAATCTTGCTTTGGGGCCTTCGTGCCGCCTTGGGAGCGACGGTGGCCACATCCGAAAGGCTTGGAACAACCCCTGTAGGCCTCCTGCGTACTGGAACGGGAGGGGCTGGCGGTACGAGGATCATCCCCACCAAAACACTTATGACCTGCCGGATTTTCCTACTGAGGCACGAAAATAAGGACGATGTTGCTGAAGCATGCCAGGGGCACAGGCCGTCTGTCGGTCTTAATGACTCGCAACGATTTCTCGACGGCCTTCCCAAAGAGATTGTCCCTGAAGGGCATGTCCAGGACCCTCGTCTGAACTTCCTGCTGAAAGTTGGTGGCTTTCAACCGGCCACGACAACGGAGGCAGACTCTGTTGCCAATCTGTCAGAACCCTCTGTCCAGGATGTCCAGGGCCGCTGTGATGGCATGGTCCAATCCCACATCACCCTCTTGGACGATCTCCAGCGCCTCGACTCCTTTGTCATCACTGAGAAATTCAAGGAGGAGGGCCATCTTAAACCACAGCTCCCTGACGCATCTGGCCAGGATCGCAAGCGAATTCGCTGCCTTGACTGTCGTTGCCACTGAGTAGATCACCTTCCTTCCCATGGCGTCCAACTTCTTCCCACTCGCTGTCTGGGGGAATGGAGGCTAAAGAGGAGGGATTTGAAGACTCTTCCGCGCAGCTGCCAAGACAGAGTCCAGGGAGGGCTGCGAGTGAAAACATTTGGGTGCCGACTCCAGCACCCGGTACTTCTTTTCCAGCCGGTCTCTTTTCACCGCGGCCGAGCAGGGATTTCTCATCAGCGCCAGGCCCACATCCCAAACGTCGTCCAGGAGAGGCACTGCCAGAATGGTCTTCCTCTTGGCCTCATAGCGTTGGTAAAGGAAACCTTCCTTCCTGATCTCTTCTGGCACCAGTTGCAAGAGCTCAGACACAGGCGACCGTGGTGTGGAACGACCCCACTACGTCTGAGGGAGAAGTCGCTGTGTCCATCCCTGTATCCCTGGGGGGGGGGGGCATGTGCAGCGGTCGATTAGGCAGCATAGGGTGCCATTTTCTATGTCGCCATCCTCTTCTGGATCTCCGACACCAGGGTGTGGAGAGTTGAAAGGATGTCCAGCGATACGTCCCTGGGAGCTGTCGGGAGGAGGGTGGGGGAGGAGATATGGGGTAGGCTTGCTGGGCCCAGCACCCATGTCGTCCTCCCCATCGTCCACCTCTGTGCTTCCGCAGTCCTCTGCGTTTCTGCCGTCGTAGTTCCCCACATCCTCCAGGACCGTGTGAACGGACACCAGGTCCTCTTCATCCGAAGAAGAAATATCTGTGCCCTGGAGCATGGTAGAGACCTCCAATACCACCCCCACCCCTTTTTTGCAGCCCAAGGGGTCGTCTCAGGCTCAGGGATGGCATCTTCTCCGGCGTTTTCTCCACCGGTTTGACCGTAGCCTCCCGTCTCGGGGTGAAGGCCACTCTGGGCGCCGACAGGGACAGCCCCTTTCGCCTTCGCGAGGGCGGCCACCACCAGCTCAATCATCGAGGATAGTTTCGCCTGGACCATCTGGGCCGTCAGGGGCAGGTCAGACACCTTACCCTGCGCCTTGGTCTTCTCCGTCGTCTCCCTTAGCTTCCGTGGGTTAGCTGATTTCCTCGTCGACGAGGAGCTGGAGCGATAACTGAGATGGAGGCACACTGAAGATGAGTGTGCCCCGCTTGCACAGCGACCCCAAAGGAAACTGACTCCCAGTGGTTGACCTCGTCATGGGCCCCCACGGATGGAACACCCGCAAAGGACTTAGAAGCCCACTCCTCAGACTGGCCGTTCCTGGGTGAGGCATGCCCCTGCTTGCCACACGAGGTAGAGCCCTTGGCGTTGAGCCACGCCATCAACCTACTGTGACGATCCTTGACAGTGCGCTTGGAGAAACCAAGGCAGATTTCACAATCCGCTTCCTTGTGGTCTGGATGGAGACAGAGGCACTGGGAGTGTTTGTCCTCCACAATCTGCAGCTGGAGCAGAGCTTGAAAAGGGAACCTCTGTCATTTTCCTCCAACATGGTCTGACGTGCAGTGTAAGCCTGATGGCCTCCTGGAAGCTTCAACGAAAATCCCGACGATTCTTGCCCTTGAGGGGCTCTGAGAGACGCTGACAAACTGATCCCCGGTTGCCGAGCGAAAGAGCACACAGCTCTATTTGACAAAAATAGGAACTATTTTTAAATCGAAAAAGCACGAACATGTAAAAACTCAGAGCAAAACACGAGGAGTCCCAACACTTGAACATGGGGTAAAAATCTGAATATGGCTAGGCTTAGGGTGAGGGCAGTCAATGGCTGAGGCAGTATGACCTAGAGCTCAGTGATTGGTTTATAGGAGAAAGACAGTTTGTAAGTGAAGGTGAAACTGTTTCTTTTACAGAGAATTCCCAGCCTGACGACTAGGAATATTCATGAGCATGTGAATCCATGCCAGACCCCATGCTGGAGAACAGTTTCACCTCCCATTCGTGAAGCACCTTGGGGTGCATTGACTGGCACAGCCCAAAATCCTGCATGTCATGTCCCTCACTAAGGTGGTAAAGGCCGATCCAGTGGGGATCCGAAACCAGTATTTGGCATCTGCAATCGACGTGTTGCTTAAACCAAGAGGACTTTGACAGATGTGGCATTTCGTCGATCGACGAGAAGCAGGAAAAAGTTTGAAAAACTAAGCAGTGTTCCTGTAGTGAGCAGAGTGTGCAGATAAAAGGAACCAAGGTCATGGCACCTCAATATATATTGGCACAATGTCATATCGGACTGGAGGCATGCTGGGCAGAGCGAACGCAGGCTGCGCCCTCTGCTGGCAGATATATTTCCGAACAGCAGCTGCACAGAGAAAAAGCTGAATCCTTGAGAGGAAGAAATCCATTAGAAGTACCTTACTTTAAGATTCCATGGCCTTTTCTGGAAGTGCAGGCATATTAGGAAATTCTATAGGCGCAGAGTAAGCAAATCTGCAGTTAAATTCCAAAATCTACAGGAGAGTTAGAAAATGTATAGGGAGTTCTGATTTCCGCTCATTAAAAAATCCATATTCTATTTAAAAATTATCCATGCACTGTCTCAAGGAACTTTCTATGAACTGAAGCATTATCAGGTTTTTCCATGGACCTATAGAAAGTGCTGCCAAAGAACAAAGGTTGTACTGCTTTCTCAAAGAAAGCCATTTCACTTCTGTTATGTTAAGAAGTTGGTGTTAATAGAGTCTATACAACATTGTTAAGTTCGACATGTGCTAGCAAAGTTCACTTTGATACTCTTCATTCGCTGGTTTCAAATGGCTGCAACCATTATTGAGAAACTCCTAGTTTTCTTTTTGCATTAGCTTGAAAAAATAAATATTTCCTTCATAGCGGAACTGGGATAATAATTATCCTTACCAAGGCTACATTTACGAAAAAGTTTAAAAAAAAAAAAGAAGAGACAGTTCAATAATTTCCTGAAGACAGGCAAAGAATGACATGCTTACCCACTCAGCTCCCCAATAACACCCAGGCCTACATTAACACCAGATTTCCCCAGTGTCTTGCTTTGAGAGTTCTTCCGAAATTCACAAATCACATTTTTATGCAGGCTTTATAAATTATCTGAACGGCTCGTGCATTGCATATTTTCTTGGAAGGTAGGGATCTCCAACATCCTCAGACAGCTGGGTGAAGTTGAGCAAACAAAACTTTTTTTTAATGCCGTCTCATGCTCTGAACAGCTTTTAAAAATTAGAAAATCATTACTTGCAGGGCCGGTATGCGTGCCATATTTACACTGGTCTCAACAGAAGGGATAAAAGCTCATTACTTCATGCTCTACAATTTTACCTTTACTTATTTAGTGCCCAACTGCACTTTTGCCCCACATTACACCAAGACAAGCTATTAAAGCCCATATACAAAAAAATGGCAAACATTTGGCAAGTCTTCAAAACAAACTCACCTGGCTTCTTGTAGGTGACATAAATGTACAATCCAATGACAATGACATACGTCAGGAGCGCTGCCCACCAGTTGATGACAAACATCACTCCACAGCAAAGGAGTGCTCCAACTAAAGAAACCCACATATTGTAGTACTTGAAAGCAGGGCGCCAACCTAAGACAAAGGATACCAACAACAAAGAGAACAACTTATTTACAAATAAACCAAATTAAAAGTGCCCATTGAAGTAGAAAAGGCACTACTGGCTCACAAATGGAATGACATAGAAGGGATCCTATGTAATGCATCTTATCCCAGTACACCCAAGGCTAAGTGCATTGCATGGGTTTCTTCATTCGCCATTAATTCTTGCTTTAAGGTGCGACTCCTTACTCTTTCAAACAAGATTCCACACAGTAATTAAATACTGGCAAAGCCTGTGGTTTGGGATTTTTCAGTTTATCAGATTTTACTTTTATAGGCATGAATCGGATTTGTGTTTGCCGCATAAAGGATGGGCTATCACAGGATATGCAAGCTGGTGGGCTGACCATCATGTGACTATTTGTACATGAGCTGCTCACCTCTCCTGCCCGATTACTAGAAATCGGCAGCTGAGGCACAGAGCCTGCAGCTTACACAGCCTGTGGCAGACTGACACTTCGCATGGCCTTATCAATAACATTAAAAACACCAATCCCCAGTTACGCAGGGTCGCAAACAATGTCAAAGATAAACGTAAACCACAATACATTTACTACAGTGCCAAAAAGTAGCCCTTGCACTTGAAAAGCGAATACAGAGATACATGATCTAGGAGACCAGCACCAGTTTACCAACCATGCCCATGCAATAGGACATCAGAATTCATGTAAACGTGGCAGTTACAACTGATCCAAGAAGGCCAGTTAACTTCAGCAGTATTCATGCCTTGCCTGGAGCAGCAGCAAATTCAATCCTTGTCTACACAAACGTGTCACGTTTAATAACAAAGCAGAAGTAATGCACCTAGTACTTTGAGCCCACCAACCAAGCTCGGCCCTCATGAGGGAAATGAAGTACTACACAGATCCGAAGGAACAGGTGGCTGTTTCAGCATAGATTACATTCTCATAGTTTACATCAGACTTTGCATTCAGCATCCAGTTCCTTCACAAACTCTGGGTTCAGCCTTTCACTATTCCTTTGCCTTCTTGTTAGGGAGAATTCTCAGAAATGTGCTAATTCCCTCCACTTTAGAGACCCCCAGCAGCTTTGCTGGATTTTGAGGACTTTTTTTTACCTGGAGTCTGAGACACCATTTTTCCCACTCTCTCATGTATTTTAAATGTGATTTTTGAGGGGTCTGCAAACAATAGGCATCTTTTACTTTGTGTCACACAGCACCTTCAGTTCAGTGGCACAGGGAAGTGTTCCAGATATCCCAAAGATTTAAATATCTTCTCTGGGATAAACTACTTTTTCCCACAGTGGTAAGTGAAATCGACTTTACTTACATTTGGAACTTTCTAGACCCAGAGCACACTATTTTACAATAGGGTGCTGGAGGGGTTACTTAGTATCCCATTTGTCTGGCTTCTAATGTAACATTTTTACGTTATCCTTTCCTCACTGAATGGCTGGTGGCAGTGGTTTGCTTTTAACTACTGTGGTGTGCATTTAATGCAGGCTGTGTTGCAGCTACAGTAAAGCACCCAAGGATGCAATTTTTGTCAAAATGGCCCGGTCTTTTTTCATAATTTCTTTGTTGAAAGGCCCTACTTGAGGTTTACTCTGAACGCCAAACCAGGTTTGGTCCCTTTGTTAGGTTTGCCTTTGGCGGCATTCACAAGTGAAGCCCGCCTATGGCTCCAGGGTGTCCGGTGGGGGCAGGAAGTGCGCGAGGTGCCTGAAACTCCCTCTGCTTAGTCTTCTAGGAGACCCAAATGCACTCTGTTGCGATTGGCCGGCTGACAGTCCGGCAAGGACAACCACCCTGCTGTGTGACTGACAGCTATGTTGGAATGAATCGGAGAGAATGGAGTAAAAGGAGAGGTTTTTTGCTTGTAAAGCAGTCGACCACTGGACGAAGGAATCGAAGAAGAACTTGAAGGATGCCTGCTGCAACTCCTGAACCGTTGGTTTGCCCGGGGAAGCCCTGCTGATGTGCTGAAACTCCAAATTCATATCGACAGTTGTTAAGCAAAGTTTGTATGCAGTACCCTCTGGGAACACTACAAATAACTGACCACAAGTATAGGAAACCCAACCTTTGGTATAAGCTTGTACTACACAGTTTTTGTAGCGTGTTGAGCAGCCAGGCTTATCTGTGAGCTGTAGTGGAGTTAGAGATTTACAGTTACAAGTATTCAAAAACTCTTACACCCAAGGTTTCTTGAATAAACAATTATTAATTTATCAGTGAGAATAAGCCTTCTTCAGAAGGAAGCAATATAACTAACACTGAAATACACACTTAATATCCCTAAATCAGAAGATACCTTTTTGGGAGGGCCCACAGACATTACCTACACCCTCAGGTGACTTCAATTACTAGGGTCCTGGGGACATTAATATGTCACCGTTGCATTTAGAATCATGGAGTAAGATGCCAAAGGAAAATATTTAGAACACAAGAGACCACAAATATTCTTAAGCAGGCAAATACTTTTGGATCCCCCCCAGAAAGAGTCATTCAATACAATAGGCTAAGCCAAAGTCAATGGGCCAAAGTCTTATATGGGATGAAGCACCTCCGATAGGTAAATGGAAAAATCTTTGCACAATGTTTTAGAAGTCTGAAGAAAAGAAGAATCAAATGTTGGGCCATAAACTGATTAGACTTGTGAGTAGTAGAAGATGCAAGCAACTCTACAGCAAGAGTTAAGTTCTTAGACTTTGTACAGTACCTTTAAAGATTAAGAAAAGATGCAGAAGATGACTCTTGTGCAGCTCTCACTGTTCCTGGGCCTCAGTCGTGGGGACAAGAGGGAGGACGTCGAATGACTCCTGCAATGCACTGGGACGGTCAGAACTCGCAACCGGCAAACTTCAGTTTCCGTGGCTGTTCAGCGTTTCAGCGCCTCACGTCTGGTAAATACATGACGCCATCATGCCCAGCAAACGCATTGCTTTGCGTACCGTTATCTGGCGACCGGACTGATATTGAGGAATTTGCAGCAGTATATTCCGAATTCTTTCCTCGGAAGGAAAGGTCAACCCTTCTTGAGTGTCTAGGATAGCTCCTAGGAACTGTTTGGATGTGTTTGGCACCAGACTTGACTTTTTCTCGTTTATTGAGAAGCCCAATTCGAAGAGGAGGTTGACAGTCCTTTGAATGTTCGCTCTGCAAATTACTGGGGTCTCCCGCGTGATGAGCCAGTCGTCCAGGTAAGGGTACACTGGGATTGCCTCCCTGCGTTGGTGTGCTGCCGCCACCGCCAGTACCTTGGTGAATACCCTTGGAGCCGAAGCTATCCCGAAGGGCAGTACCTTGAACTGGTAGTGCCAACCGTCCACCTTGAAGCGCAAGTACTTTCTGTGCGCTGGGAACATGGAAATATGAAAATAGGCATCTTTCATGTCCAATGTTGCCATGTAATCCCCCTTTTTTAGGAGGGGGATTACCTCCTGGAGAGTAGTCATGCAAAACTTTTGCGGCTTGACATACTTGTTTGCAGGCCGTAAGTCCAATACTGGGCGCATTGTCAAATCTTTTTTTGGCACAAGGAAGTAAATTGAATAAATACCCTTGTTTACCTGGCGTCCCGGGACGAGTTCTATCGCGACCTTTGCTAGCAGATTGACGATCTCCTCGAGGAGGATCTTCTGGTGGTCCAGGGAATGTATTTTTTGTCGTGGAGGATGGTTTCTGGGACGCTCCAACAGTTCTATGCAGTACCCTGCGGATACTGTGGACAGCACCCATCGGTCTGATGTGATCCCTTCCCAAGCTTGGGTGAAGTTGGAAATGCGTCCCCCTACTAGGGTTGCGTGAGAAGGGACCCTGAACGGAGCGTCACTGTTTTGGTGGAGGCGTGCCGCCTCCTCTACTGGGGCTGCCTCTACCTTTTCCGCGTCCTCTTTTATTACCCCTGCCGTAACCCTGAGTAGACTGTTGGTTATTATTGCTCCACGATGTACCCTGCCCCTGGGAATAGTTAGATCCTCTCTGGGAATTTTGGCCACGTGGGCGACGAAAATTGCCATTCCCTCTCTGATTAGGGGGTTTATTGGTTAGTTGGCCTAGGGATTTGAGTGTTTCATACTCGTCCTTGGCATTTTTCAGCACATCCTCGACCGCCTTACCAAACAGATCCGGCTCCACCGGTTTATCTAACAATGATGCTTGGGTTTCAGCTTTGAATCCAGACTGCCTTAACCAAGCGATAACAGTTCCTTCTGCTATCAATCTGTTGGCGTTACCCGCGGCATCAAAGGTTGCCTTTAAAATGCAACCGGACACGGCTCTTCCCTCCGCCGAAACCCGTGCCAACTGGCTCTTAAAGGGTTCTGGGGCGGAGTCTATGAGTGCCGCGACTTCTTCCCACTGATGGCAGTTGTAGCTGGCCAACAGGGTGGTGGAGTTGGCAATCCTTGCCTGGTAGGCAGAAGTGAAGGCTACTTTCCTGCCCAAACCATACAGTTTCTTGCTCTCCTTTTCGGGAGGAGCTTCGGACGATGACAAGGTTGTCCCAGCCCTCTTACCGGTGCTTTTAACAACCAGGGAGTCTGGCTTCAGATGCCCCCTTATATACAGTTGGTCTGATTGGGCTGCCCTGAAAAGTTTCTCAATCCTGGGGTTCACTGCTCTGGTGAGGTTAGGATTTACAAGTGAAAGGTCTGTTCTCCTCTGAATAGACTTCAGGATAGGGATGGCCTGAGCAACAGGCCTCCTTTCTCCCACTAACTCTTCGGCGAAATCCCTCTCCTCTTGAGCACCCTGGATGTCAATGTGGAAATGTTCAGCTGCTCGAGACATCACTTCATTCAGGAGAGGTTGGTTGTCGACAGGGGAGTCGGTAACCGAGGGTTCCTTCTCTACCGGGGAATCTATTCTGTAGGTTTCCGGGTCGTCGTCCTCCTCTTCTTGGTCCTCATCATCCCCATAGCAGCCCGTACCAGTTTGTTCTTCCAACATGCCCAAATCTGGATCCTCACAAAAGGATGTCTCTCCTTGATACTGAGAGTAGGGCTGTACATAGAAGGGGTCTGAAGACCGTGTTGGTGTTTCAAACCGGGACTTTTTACTTGGAGGTACGGGATCCTTAGAGCCTGAGGGTGCTGACCCGTTGGGAGTATAAGAGAGAAAGTGTTCAGGGTTTTTGCGTAAAAATCTGCCAATGATGACATCCTTGAAATGACCCTGTCTATGTCATCACTAGACCATTCTCTAGAACTGGGGATGACTCTTTCTGGACGTTTCTCTGACTTATCCTGACTAGACTTGGTGGTCTGAGTAGGGGTCTTTGTGATAGCAGAAGACTTGGACTTGTCTGTCTGTTTATGTGGAGTGTCTTAAAGGTGTGGAAGTAGGCAGAGGCCGCTTCCTTTGTTGTTTTTCCCCCTCCCTGTGAGTGGAAGAGTGTTTTCCCTGTTTTTTCGCCCCTTCGGAGCCTTTTGATGCCTGGCGTCGAGGTTCGGGGGTAGTGTCCCTATCCTTCGAGTGTGGAGATAGGAGTTTGGGAGCTGCCGTAACACGGTCTGCGGGCGCCAACTCCTGGAGTGCGGTCTGGGGATGGAAGTCAGCTTCGTCCTCCGACGATCGAACTTCCGTTACCTTGGGGAGCGAGGCACTCTTGGCAACAGTGGATGATTGCCTGGAGTCATGCGGCGATCTTGCTCGAGAACGCCCAGAGGACGCCGATTTGGACCGTTCTCCATGTGCCTCTTTCCGAGAACTCGACGTGCACGTGGAGTCCCGGTTGGACTTCATGTGTTTTGTGGAAGTGCTGTGGGATGTGCCTGTGTCCCCGGGGGTCTTCCCCCATAGCCGCCCTGCCGGACGACCTTCCGAGGTCGGGGACTTGCGCTCGGCTTTCTTTCGACACCATAATGCCCTCGCCGTCCGAAAGCACGGCGTCGCTGCCATCGCTGAAGGTACCCTCTGCTGCCATGGCCTCTTGACGCCTGGCGTGGTAGGTCCAACGCTTGATCGAACGGTCCATAAGTGTTTTGGGTTTAAAACTACTACACGCTCTGCAGTTCCCCTCGGGGTGGTCCCTCGGCAAGCAGAGATTGCACGTGGCGTGCCTGTCGACCCAAGGGTATTTGCGGTTGCACTTGGGGCAGAATTGGAAAGGGGTACACTCCATACGCACCTTGTGGCAGCGGGCTTGTAAGTGTAGGAATATATAAGAATGTACCTATATACCAAAAGAGTGTAGAGTATGTCCACCCCCCACTCTCCCTACTTGCAGGGCCGAGGCCAGCGGCCTTCCAAGTCCCAAATCCGTCGTGCAGCTGTCGACGGTCGAATTCTTCTCCGGGCCGGCGTCGAGTGTGGAAGTTCGGTGACTCGACGTTGGGGTGGAGAAATGGGTAAATTTAAGGATATTTAGCAAAAGTATGGCTAAGGGAACTCCGCAAAATGCTTCCGACCAGTATGGCGGAAAAAAACAATCTGAGGGTCCTAGATGCGCGAGGGATCATGGGTACAGTGGACGTCACACTACGGATAGGATTACTGGCACGCCCTGTGTCGACGCCCTTTTTTCGAGTTTCGAAAAACAAACCAATACTCTGCAGCTTCCACTGGATGTCGGCCTATGCACAGCATGTGATCTAAGCAGATTCCACAAGCCTCAGAAATATATATATATGCGGTCAATTGTGAAAAGGTCAATTGTGACCCTTTAAATTCGGTCAATTGTTCATTCGAACAATTGTAAACGAACACTCTGGGTAATACCTTTTCTACAGCAACTCTGGAAATTCAACCAGCTCCGTGATGGATGTCCAGGTGGCTTACTTTGTAGTGGATTGGTCCCACCAACTCAGGGGGAGAAGTCATCCTTGCCGGAGCTTCTCTGTCGATGTGAACTTGGCGTTTCGGCACTGCAGCAGGGCTTCACCGGGCAAACCAACGGTCCAGGAGTTGCAGCAGGCGTCCTCTTCAAGTTGTTCTTCGGTTCCTTCGTCCAGTGGTCGACTGCCTTCCGAGGCAAAAGACTTGTCTTTTATTCAGTTCTCTCCCATTCATTCCAGCCTAGCTGTTAGTCACCCAGCAGGGTGGCTGTCCTTGCCGGAGAGTCAGCCGGCCAATCATCTCAGAGTGCATTTGGGTCTCCTAGGAGACTAAGCACAGGGAGTTTCGGGCACCTCCCTCACTTCCTGCCTACCCCAGACACCCTGGTGATAAAGGCAGGCTTCACTCGTGAATCCCGCCAAAGGCAAAATGAACAATGGGACCAAACCTGGTTTGGCGCACAGAGTAAATCCCAAGAAGGACCTTTCCACAAAGAAATGGCGAAAAAAGAAGACCGGGCCATTCTGACAAAAATGGCACCCTTAGGTGCTTTACTGCAGCTGCGAACGCAGCCCGCAGTAAATGCACACCATGGTAGTGCAAACGAACCCACTGTCAACAGCCAGTCAGTGAGAAAAAGGTAACCTAACATTTTTTACATGAGAAGATAGACAAAGGGGATACTAGGTAACCCCCCCAGGACCTTATTGTAAGATAGTGTGTGCTAGGTCTAGAAAGTTACAAATGTAAATAAAGTCAATTTCACTTTACTGCTCTTGGAAACAGTAGTTTATCCAATAGAAGGTATTTAAACCTTTGGGAAATCTGAAAGACTTCCCTGGGCCACTGCACTGAGGGTGCTGTGTTACCCTATGTAAAATATGATGCCTATGGAGTTTGTCAGACACCACAACCAAAAGAAACAGTGTACCAAAAATGGTCACACACTATCCAAGTTAAACAAAAAATGTCTTCAAAATCCAGCAAAGTTGCTGGGGGTCTCTAAGGTGGAGGGAATTGGCACATTTCTGCAAGGACGACTTCTCCCTTTGAGTTGGTGGGACCAATCAACTCCAAAGCAAGCCACCTGGACATCTTCTCGGAGCTGGTTGAATTTCCAGAGTTGCTGCTGGAAACCGAATAGCCAGGGAGAGGAACACCAGATTGTGTGTTGCTTTTAAGTTGGCCAAAAGTTCCAGGAAGATCCTCTGGACTCCCAGGAAGCAGGACTGACCGAGCCTGATCCCCCCCCCTCAACAGAGTGAGGGACCCCAGAAGCAAGGAAAGTCTATGACAGCCAGAAGCCGCAGTGTTGCTATTTGCGGTAGTCGCAAGGAGCTGAAACACTGAAGTGCCACTTGTTTGAAGAATGCTGTTTGCGATCAGCGACCATGCCACTGCAGGAGTCCCCAGAGGTCATCCCTCTTGTCCCCACGACTGAGGCACAGGTACATCGAGATCTGCAGAACTGCACAGGAACAGAAGTCCTGTGCTGCACTTTTTCTTCGATCCAAAAGGTACTGTAAAGTCTGAGAGAACTTGCCTTTTATTGTAGAGTTGCTTGCATCTTCGACTACTCACAAGCCTTATTTCCTTCAAAGACTTTGTAAACATTGTGCAAAGACTTTTCTTACTTACCTACCAGAAGTGCTTCAGCTCATGTAAGACTTTTGCCCATTGACTTTGGCTTAACAGGTTATTCTGAATGACTCTGCTTAGGGGATCCAAAAGTATTTGCCTGCTTAAGAATATTTGTGGTCTCTTGTTTGTTCTAATAACCGTTTCCTTTGACCAATTTCTAAGAGTATTCTAAATGCAACAGTAAGATATTAATGTCCCCAGCACCCTAATTATTGAAGTCACCTGAGGGTGTAGGTTGCGACTGCGGGCCATCCCAAAAGGGTCTTTACCGATTTAGAACCTAAGAGTACATAGTTTTGGAGTGTATTTGTGTGTTGCTTTTATATACCTCAGTCAGTTAGAATAATTGTTTATTCAAGAAACCTTGTGTGCAAGTGTTTATTTGAATACTAGTCACTTTGAATCTCTGTGTAACCCCCCCTACAGCTCACACTGACCCCTCGAGATAATCTTGGCTGCTCAACACGCTCCAACCTGTGTAGTACAGACTTATACCCAAGGTTGGGTTCCTATTGTCAGGAGGTCAGGGTTGTTTTAATGCACCCAAAGGGTACTGTATACAATCTTGCCTAACACTTCTCACGTGCCCTTTCCGCTCTAACAGCAAACACTCCTCAATGAGAGGAGGGAGAAAGCAAATACGAGAGAAAGCGATAGATGGGACATGTGGAGGGTGAAAGAAATAAATATTAAGTGAGAAGGATGGTGGCAAAAGGAGTGAAGCGGTCCAAGGGAGGAAGTACAAGATTAAAGGGAGAACCAAGGAGAAAAACAAGTGCTAGGACAAACAACTAAGAACAGGAGCGATGGGCAAGGAGGAAGGAGGCGCAGGAAAAAACAATGATGAGAAACTAGGACACGGATGGAAGTCTAAGACAGGAGACTAGAACAGAATGAGGGACCGACGGGGCCCTAAAGATTTATTTTGTTTGTGCCTGCACTCAGAAATAATGGTAGAATAAAGCATGCAGACATTCAAGACAATATGATGCAGCAAATGCAGGCCAGTTGCATTTGAAATAGACATGGCAACCAATTATTCGGATTCTTAACACTTTCCCTTCACTCCATATTATTTTTGCCACAAAGTGTTGCTAAAACACTAACATGTGCCATAAGAAGAAAATATTCTCAAGTAGTGTAGCAACTCATTACCGGTCTTCCAGCTTGTAATTGTCGAGCGCAGAAATATAATCTGGGGGAGAAAATTTCAATCAAGAAGGAAAATCTACTCGCCTGTTAGGGAGATTTATCATTTGTATGCTTCACCCCCTCTCCTAGTGAGACCCCCAAACACTTTTTGCTGGACTTCTGGACCTTTTTCTTTCAACTTTGAATGAGTGGAGCCTTTTTCCACTCATTCATTCGTGTGGGCTCTGTCTTTTGGAACGTTTGTAATTTACCTGTACTATGGAGTCAGTCTGCTCCATAGCTCTTAAAAGGCACCTGTATTTTTACTACTGCAGCACACAGCTCCTTATGGGCATCGTTGCTGGTGACCCCTAGGGTCCTCCTTTAAGAATCCTTTTCTATATCCTCAAGTAACTACAGTTCTTAAGGAGAGAGAGATATGTAGCATCTCTCCCAAAACTCTTATAGTTTGAGAGATTGGCACACACCACCTTCAGTGGAGTGCCAAAGGGATACCTAGTATCCCCCTTCTCTCTACTCTTGTGACTTTAGTAACAGACAATCTCCTAGTTATGACTGTGGCAGTGGACATGTTCTGCCAACTATTGTGTAATTTCTATACCGCAGGCTATGGCCATAGCTTTGGTAGAGCACAACAGGGGCACCAAAGTACTTGGTGCCTCCTTTCTTTTTTTGCCATTACTAGCATGGCTGTTTTTTGCTAGACCTTCTACCATTCTGGGAGGGGAAGGTAATTGTGTGCGTTTTGCCTTTGGCTGGAACACTTGGGTATCCCCTGCCTAGGCTCCAAAGTGTCTGGGCAGACAGGACGTGGGGAGGAGTCTTCCACCCCGCTGTCATTTGTCTGCCAGAGTGCCGGAATAGAACCAGCTCCCACAGTGGGGGTCTGGCTGTCCTGATTGGACAGCCAAAAGCCCCTTTCTGTACAATGCTGAGAGAGATTGCAGGGAAGCGTGTGCTAGAACTGTATAAAAGGCAAGGCTTCTGGAGTGAAAAGCAAGTCGACCACTGGAAGCTGAAGTAACCGAAAAGGACTACCAGAGACAAGGAACAAGTTACTTACCTGTAACTGTTGTTCTCCAGCATGGGTCTGGCATGGATTCACATGCTCATGAATATTCCCCGTCGTCAGGCTGGGAATCCTCGGTAAAGAAAAAACCAGTATCAGTTTCGTTTCTGATCTGTCTTTCGTAGTAGTAACCAATCACTGGTCTCTGCGTCATACTGACCTAAGCCCCGCCTCTGGCAGCCATCTTCAGATTTGGAAGCACGTGAAGTGGCAGTATGACCAAGTGAAGAGCCGCAGAGGGGTAGGCGGGAGGGTTCGCATGTGAATCCATGCCAGACCCATGCTGGAGAACAGTTACAGGTAAGTTACTTGTTCCTTCTCCAGCATGGGGTCTGGCATGGATTCACATGCTCATGAATAAAGAATACATAGCAGTACACACATGCACAACCACGGGAGGTGGCAAGGCTCAACATTAAGCATTACATCAAACTCAACATTAAGCCTCTTACCTCCTCACCAGGCTCACCTCAGGCGAACAGGTTGCGCAGCACTGCTTGGCCGACCCTGGACTCCTCCCTGGAATCCCGATCGACGCAGTAGAATTTCGTGAAGGTGTGCGTCGACCTCCACGTAGCAGCCCTACATATGTCCAGCAGGGGCACACCAGAAAGGAACGCCGTGGTGGCTGCGATCGCTCTGGTGGAATGGGCTCTCGGACGGCCAGGCAGCGGTCGGTTTGCCAACCGATGACAGCACATGATACAGCCGGAGAGCCATCTGGAAATGGAAGCCTTCGAGAGAGCCTTCCCCTGATTGACAGGTCCAAAGTTCACAAAGAGTTGTGACGTCTTCCGAAAACACTTCGTGCGGTCCACGTAGAACTTCAGCGCTCTAGCCACATCCAGCGAGTGCAAAGTCCTCTCAGCCGGCGACGAAGGCGACGGGAAGAACACAGGCAACACCAAGGGTTCGTTGAGATGGAAGTCCGACGGTACCTTGGGCATGAAGGAGGGATGCGTCCTGAGCACTACCCTCGTATCGTGAAAAGTCAAGTACGGGGCCTTGCAGGAAAGGGCCTGGATCTCTCCCACCCATCGTGCGGAGGTGATGGCCACAAGAAATGCTGTTTTCCACGACAGAAACTTCAACGGGGCCGAGTGCAGAGGCTCGAACGGAGGTCCCATGAGCTTGGTCAGCACCACGTTGAGCTCCCACGCCGGGGCCGGAGCCTTCACCGGCAGGAACGATCTGAACAGTCCCTTCATGAACTCTTTCACCAGACGATGAGACCACAAGGACGTCCGCCCCGTGGTTCTGGTGTATCGGGAGATCGCAGCAAGATGAATCTTGATGGACGCGTGTGCCAGACCAGCTTTGGCCAGCGTCAGCAGGTACGGCAGTACCTGAGGAGCCGTAATCCGTAGAGGGTTAATCTTCTGTGCGTGGCACCAGACAGAGCACCTTTTCCATTTGTGTCCGTAGCATTTAAGAGTCGAGGACGCCCTGGCCTTTGCAAGAACCTCTCTGCAGTCGGCCGGTATGTCGTATCCTCCAAACTCTAGCGCTGCAGGAGCCAGGCCTGCAAGTTCAGCGGTTTCGGGTCGTGGTGGAGGATGGCGCCTCCTTCCCTGGAGAGTAGATCCGCGTCCACCGGCAGCTTGATTGGCGGGGACGCTGACAAGTCCAGAAGGTCCGGGAACCATATCTGCCTCGGCCACGCAGGTGCGACGAGGATCATCCTGCACCATGACCTCTTGAGCTGGTTGACGAGCCGGATTAGCAGTGGCAAAGGAGGGAACGCGTAGAGGAACAGGCCCTCCCAGGGGAACGAGAAAGCATCGCCCATGCTCCTCGCCTGGGGAAACCTGCTGGCGAACCTCCGGCACTTGGAGTTCGTCGCCGTCGCAAACAGGTCGATCTGGGGTGTGCCCCACCGTCGGAAGAGGCGATCCACTAGATCCTGCCGTAGTTCCCACTCGTGGCACGAGCGCAGCTCCCTGCTGAGTGAGTCGGCGATGGTGTTTTTTATCCCTGCCAGATGAAACGGCACCAGAAACATCCTTTGGGCGACGGCCCAATGCCACAGGTCCTGCGCCTCCTTGGACAGTGCTGGGGACCTGGTTCCGCCCTGTTTCCTGATGTAAAACATGGTGGTGGTGTTGTCGGTGAAGATCCTCACCACCTTGCCATTGAGGGACGGAAGGAAGGACCTGAGGGCCCAGAACACTGCACGGAGCTCCAGGACGTTGATATGGAGGGACTTCTCAGTCGGGAGCCAAAGGCCTCTAGCGTGCAGATTTTCGGTGTGCGCTCCCCACCCTTCCAGGGAGGCATCCGTGGTCACTGTCTCCTGGTGGTCTGGGCTCTGGAAGTCCATGCCCGCCGTCAGATGCGCGCGGGTGCCCCACCACCGGACCGCTCGGCGGAAACTCTCGTCGAGTGTGATCCTCTCCTCGAAGCCGCCCGTCGTTTGGATCCAGCGCGCGTCCAGGAACTCCTGCAACGGGCGCATCCGGAGCCTGCACATGGGAACGAGGTAGATGCAAGAAGACATCATTCCGAGGAGGGACTTGATGGACCTCACCTTGGCCGCGTCGGAAACCAACATTCGCTGTACCTTGCCCAGGATGGACCTGGTCCTTTCCTCCGACAGGGAGGCCAGAAGGGACACTGTCGAGCTTCGCTCCCAGAAACAGTGCGTTTTGCGCGGGTACCAGGTGGGACTTGGCATAGTTCACAGAGAATCCCAGGTCCATGAGAAGTTGGACGGTCCTTGCCGTGTGCTCCACGGCGAGCTCCCTCGTCTTGGCTCGGATGAGCCAGTCGTCCAGGTAGGGGTAGACGTGGATCCCCTCGCGGCGCAGCTGCGCCGCCACTGGTGCAAGGCACTTGGTGAATACCCTGGGTGCCGACCGTAGTCCGAAGGGGAGGGCTTTGAACTGGTAGTGACGCCCTTGGACCACAAACTTGAGGAATTTTCGGTGCCCCTTTAGGATGGGAATATGGAAGTAGGCATCCTCCAAATCCAACGACGACGGAAGTCTCCTTCCTCCAGCTGACCCAGGACGTGCTGGAGGGTGACCATCCGGAACGTCTGCGCCTTGATGAACTTGTTCAGACGTCGCAGGTCTAGGATGGGGCGCCATCCTCCCGTCTTCTTCACGAGGAAGTATCTCGAGTAAACTCCGGAGCCCCGAAGCCTCTTTGGGACGAGTTCGATGGCGCCCTTCCTGAGCATCGCCCTTACCTCCAGGAGAAGCTGAGGGACGTGAAGCTCTTTCCTGGCCACGGGGGGGGATGCGCGGGCACCTTCTTTGAATCTTGAGTGCGTGGCCCCGGGCTAAGGCGTCCAGCACCCAAAGGTCGGTGGAGATGGACTCCCACACGCTGACGAAGCTCGCCAGCCGGCCTCCCACTGGGATGCTTCGGTGGGGGCCCGACCCCACGGCCGGTTCAATCCTGTTTCGACGAGGCTTTCCCGCCTGACCTCCTTGGCGACGACGGCGGGGTCCGCCAGACTTGCCTCGTCCTCTGTAGGCCTCCTGAGACGACGAGCGGGCCGCTTGACGGTAGGTGGAGAAACCGCCGCCGGAACCTTTGGAGGCACCCTTGCCTCCGCTGCTCCGAAAGGGCGTCCGTCGTTGCTGCAGAACCCCCAGGGCCCGGGCCGTCTCAGTGTCCGCTTTAATGGCCTGAAGGGAATCGTCCACTGTTTTCCCAAACAGGTTGTTCCCATCGAACGGCATGTCCAGGACTCTGGTCTGTACGTCTTGACGGAAGTCCGTAGCCTTGAGCCATCCACGCCGCCTAAGGCACACGCCGTTGCCCAACTGGCGAAACCCAGTGTCGGCGATGTCCGTCGCAATCGTGATGGCGTGGTCCGACGCCACCTCACCTTCCTGTAGGATCTCCAGGGCATCCGCCCTCTTGTCGTCCGGTAGGAAGTCCAGCAGGAGAGCCAGTTTGTACCATAGCTCCCTGTCGTAACGGGCCACGATAGCCAAGGCGTTGGCCGCTTTAATCGTCGTCGCTGCAGACGAGATGACCCTGCGTCCCATAGCGTCCAATTTCTTTCCCTCGCCGTCCGGTGGGGAAGTCTATGTGGAGGCCGCACCCCCCCCGCTTTCTTCCTGGCCGCCGCGGAGACGACGGAGTCCGGGGTAGGCTGCGCCCGGAGGCACAGGGGGGCCGCGTCCGGGACCCGGTACTTCTTCTCGTACCGGTTTCTTCTAGCTGGCGTCGTGGAAGGGTTCTTGAGGAGGGCGAGGCCCTCATCCCAATTGTCGTCCAGTAGAGGCACCGCGAGGACCGTCTTCCTCTTGGCCTCACGCCGTTGATAAAGGAATCCTTCCTTTTTCTTCTCCTCAGGGCAGAGTTGGAAAAGCTTGGATGCCCTGGCGATCATGGAGTGGAACGATCCAATCTCGTCGGGCGGAGAAGCCCTGGTGGGAGGTGAGGACGGTAGATCCTCGTCGTATACCTCGTCGTCCGTGCCCGTCGCTGCCGTGTCAGTCCCCGTATCATCCCCTTGGGTGGACGGGGAGGAGGGCTGGACGGGGCGCGACGGGTGAATCCTTTTCTTGGGCGGGGGGAACACCAGAAGGTCCCGGTTCAGGATCCCCCGACGGGAGAGGTTCCTCCGTCGGCAAAGGCAGTCTCGTCCTTATCTCTGAGCATAAGGACTGTATAGCCAACAAAATGGCCGCCGAGTTGTCTTGCGGCGCTGGCAGAGGGGAATCCGACGGGCGATCAGGGGCCCCGTCGGCACCCTCGACGATGTCGTCGTCACCTGCGTCGGGATCCATCCCGACGGGCCGGTCTTCTTCCACGCCAAGGCCGTGGCTTAAGACCTCGATCAGCTCCTCCTCCGAGGTTGAAGCCGAATCTACGACGACGCCCTGCCCCCCCTTTTTCTTCCCCGCCGGGGATTTCACGGGGGTCCTATCGATGGGCACAAAAGAGGACTCCCTCCGAGGTGGCAGGGAGACTCTGAGCCCTGAGGTCGCCACCACTGGTGTAGCCTCCACAGGCTGAGCCAGGGCCGCCGCGACAGTTTCGATAGAGGGCTTGGCCGGATGGATTAAGGCCTTCACCACCTTAGGTGCGCTCACCGCCTTATCCTTGGGGGGGGGGGGGGGGGGACACTGCCTCGCTCCCCCTCCGATGGGGCCTTCGAGCTCGACCGGGGCCTCTCCAGGAGCTTCGCCGGGTGCTCGCCCTTCCTCTTACCCGACCCAGAGCGTTGGCTGAAGGTGCCGGGGAGGGTGCGCCCTGCCTGGCGCCCGTAGAGCCCGACCGTTCGGCGCTCCCGGTGCCAGCGGACTCGCGGTGCTTGGCCTTGTGTTGGACCCCCGTCGCCGGGGCGTCCTCCAAGGTCTTAGAAGACCGCTCGGATTTCTTCCTCTTCTTCTCGCCTGACGGGCTCTTACCTTCCAGCCAGTTGGCGAGACGTTGATGGCGGTCCTTCATGGTCCGCTCCGACATATTGCCGCAAAACGCACAGTCCTTCTCCACGTGCGTCTTGTCTTCATGTAAGCAGTAGAGACAAAAGGAGTGTTCGTCCTCCTTAAAGACGTTCTGCAGCTGGCATCCAGGGCAGACCCTGAACAGCTTTCCGGGAGTCGAGCTTCCCTTCTCCTGGGCCATGTCCGGGCCTGAGAAACTTCTGGAGTCCTCCAAAAGCGTAGCTCGACGAAATCTTCATCCTTGAGGGGCGCAGACAAATCCGACACGGGTCCCCGTTGATCGGAGAGTCGGTGGAGCTTGAGGCTCTTTTGACCGAAAAAACGAAGTTTTTGAGAAAAAACGTGAAAAAATAGCACTAACGCTCGAGAGCAATAGCACGAGGATCCCAACACATGAACGTGCGGTAAAAATCTGAAGATGGCTGCCAGAGGCGGGGCTTAGGTAGAGGGCAGTCATTGGCTGTGGTCAGTATGACGCAGAGACCAGTGATTGGTTACTACTACGAAAGACAGATCAGATTCGAAACTGATACTGGTTTTTTCTTTACCGAGGATTCCCAGCCTGACGACGGGGAATATTCATGAGCATGTGAATCCATGCCAGACCCCATGCTGGAGAACTGCAGAACCTTTGCAACACTGAAGCGACCACTACTGTCCTGACTCCGTTTTGTTTGCCACAGAGGAGCGCCGAAGGGGACAGCTCCTTCCCTTTGGCTGGTGGGAAAAGCCGGTCCCAAGACAAACTGACTTAAGCCATCCCAGTCAGGGAGAATTCTAATTTCTGTGCCAATTCCCTTCAACCTTAGAGACCCCAGCTCTTTTGCTGGATTTTGGTACTTTTTGATTTTCCATCCTGGAGTGAGCAAGACCTTTTTCTCACTCATGTATTTTTGATCCGATTTGGACTCTCTTTCTACGATTGTGGAGCTGGACATCCATAGGCATCACCTTTTGTATTGTGGCACAGCACCCTCAGTGTAACAGGGAAGTCCTTTGGACTTCTCTTAAGGTTTAAATACCTTCTCTTGGATAAACTATTGTTTCCAAGAGTAGTAAAGTGAAATTGACTTTACTTACCTTTTTCTCTTTATAGACCCAGCACACACTTATGTGGAGTGCTTAAGGGTTACTTAGTAGTCCCTTTGTCTCCTTACTCATGTAACATTTTAATGTTACATTCACTACCATTAATGGCTGGTGACAGTGGTTTAATTTTACTACCATTGTGCGTTTTTACCGCAGACTGAATCCTCAGCTGCAGTATTGCACCCATGGGTGCCCATATTGCCAAAACGTCCAAGTCTTCTCTTTTCGCCACTTTTTGCTTGTGAGGCCTTTGTTGGGTTTTACTCTGCGTGCAAAACCAGATTTGGTCCCTTTGTTCATTTTGTCTTTGGCGGGCTTCACTGCTGAAACCTGAATCTGGCTCCAGTGTGTCTGGAGTGCAGGAAGCGAGGGAGGTCCCCGAAACTCCCTGTGCTTAGTGTCCTTGGTTACATGAATGCACCCAATGGTGATTGGCTGGCTGCTGTGTGAGTGACAGCTAGGCTGCAAATGCATGGGAGAAACCTGTATAAAAGACGACTAGAAAAGCCTGCAAAGGACAACTTCTTCCCTTGGGTTAGTGGGACCAACCGGCCCCAAGACGAACTTGACTGGAACCCCTCTACCTGCTGGCTGTACTTCCTTGCTGCTGCTGAAACCAAGTGCCAGGGGTGAGAAAAACCAGAAACTAGTGCACCGTCTTTGTTTATTTGATATAGCGCAAAACCAAACCCGAAGGTAGAAGGGCGCAGATATTCCAAGAATACTTGAGAACTTGGTTACACGGTGATACATAAATAAAAACAGTTGAGACATATTTACAAATGTAGGTAAGGTGAAAACATTAAGGCAAGATGAGATAAGCACAAGGCAGGCGGGTGAGCATAGATGGCATAGTCAGGAGGGCAGGTTGTTCAGTCAGGTTATGTGTCGTTAGTACGTAGCCAGGTGAGGGCCTGGCGTCTGAAGCTTGGGTAGGGTTGGTCAGTTCTGAGATTGGCGGGGAGTCTGTTACAGGTTTGGGCTGCTATGACCGGAAAGCTGGAGCCGCCGGCAGTACTTTTTTTGTATCTGGGCACCATCAAGGTGTCTACGCTGGCCCTTCTAGTGGAACGGTTAGACAATCTCTTGGTAATTCTTTCTGTCAGGTAAGGAGGAGCTATGTTGTTGAGGCATTTGGACGTGAGGGAGAGGGTTTTTAGGGTAATCCTGTCCTTAATTTTTAACCAGTGGATGTTTCTTCTGGCGGCGGATATATGATTTCTGGATGGGATGCTTAAGGCTGCTCTTAAAGCGTTATTTTGGAAAGTTTGTAGTTTATTGAGGATGTATTTGTTTGATCCTGCATACAGAACGTTGCAATAGTCCAATCTGGATATGATTAGTGCATTAGCCAGTGTGATGCAGCTGATCTCGCATAGGAAAGGTCTGCACGCTCTGATTAATTTACAGGTATACGCTGTGGAGGATGCTAGGGTATTGATTTGCTTTTTGAAAGTGAGTGCTGAGTCAAGATACACCCCTAGGATTTTGACTGCAGGCATCACTTTAATGACATTGTTGTCGATGTTAAAAGAGGTATAGTTGGGGTCAAGTTTTTTAATTGCTGTCTCTGTGCCAATGATTAGCAGCTCAGTTTTGTCGTCATTCAGGCAGAGGCCATGGGATGCCATCTATGCCTGAATGATGAGATATATCTTGTTTACCAAGGCCGAATCTTCGGCATAGTTGCCCGAAAGGGGGATGAGGATCTGAGTGTCATCAGCATAATTTGTGTAGATAACACCCAGTCTGTCCAACTTGTCGAATAAGGGTTTGGTAAAGATGTTGTACATCATAGGAGATGCACAGGATCCTTGGGGGACGCCGCAGGAGACTTGTATGGGATCGGCGGCTGTTAGAGGGGGGGGAGAAGACTCATTGTACTGTTGGCAAGAAAGGATTGCACCCAGGATATGTCATCACTTGATAAATGGGCGGCTGAGCTGAGGTGATTGCATAAGACATTTGAGCCAGACCCTCTTGAAGCAGGACGACCCAAGCCTAAGCCACCTCAGAGTGCTGGACCCCAGAAGCAATGGGAGCCCATAATGTGACCAAGAACCGTGGTAGTGCTATTGACCGGTAGCTGAAACCGCGAAGTGCTGCGGATTTGGAAAGAGCCCTTAGCTGCCGCCGACCTTCAAACCGCAGTGTAGGAGTCCCCAGACGTCCTCCCTCTTGTCCCCACGACTGAGGCCCAGGAACACAGGACTGCAACAGGAACAGAAGCTAGCTGAAACCTCTTCTTCTAACCTAAGGTACCGTCTAAACTAAAGGGGTAATTACCAGTTTGGTTTATAGCTTGCCTGTCTCATTGGAGACTTACAGTAGCTGCTTTTTCTGCAGAGTTGTGTTGGGGAGGAGCTAGCGCCTTCCTGCAACCCCCCTCAACCCCCCCCGACACCCCCCCAAGCACCTTACAATTAGGCACGACTTCTCTAAGCACTATAGCACTGAGAAAGCCTTTTTCATGCAAATATAAATCAATATAATCACACACAGACGTGGCCAGCCACTAAATGAAGATCGGAGTTAAACAGAAGGTGCAAATAACCATTAGCTGAATACACTTGTAAATGTTTTTCTATGTACCTTTCAAATCTCAAAGCACGGTAAAGATCTGTGCCAAAAGACATGCAGCCTGTGCTAAAAAAAAAAAAGACTACAAGGCATTGCGTGGTGCCCAGCTACCTCTGGCAGAGCAGCTGTTTCCTGTCCATCAAAAACCCATGCAGACTAAAGACTCAATGCACAACATACAGAGTACTATGAAAAACATGGTTTTAAGGAGAATTACTGGACCAGATAAAATATGAGTATATTGAGTGAAGTGTGGAGAGTATGGCAGGAAGGTGTGCTTATATATAAATGTTTATAATATAGTAAAATAGGATAAACAGGAGCTACAATGTATTCTTGCATAGGCAGCAGTAGGCTAAGTAGTTTGATCTAAATGGAAACCCGGCCATGCAAGAAGGAAGGACAGTTCTGGATGAGCTATGCCAGTATCCAGTGACCAAGTCAAACAGTATATAAGGCGGCTGCCTAGCACCAGTCTGCAGGAGCCAGCCACAGAAGAGTGACAGAATACTGGTCAAGGGGCAGAGTTCTTTTGCCCCCCCCACCACCATCCTCATTTCTGTACTGATTAAATGTGTTATCCTTGCAAGATAAAGACTCTTGGCCTTAATTCCGTAGGGATGAACTTTAATCTGGTGTGAGCGTGAGTGGGGGTATCATAATTAAGGGGTACCCTTGCAAGTTGGGGTACCTATCAGAGGTGATGACCCAACGTAACCTTTGTTTTTTGCCCCTGTACTTTGTGAAGCCCCGGGCCAGTCAGCTACGCCCAACTATAGTGACTGGTCCCCTAAATCAAAAAGCATGTGTTTCCCAAGTGGTTTTAATAGAAGCCACTTTAAAAGAAATCCTCTCTGCTCAATGAAGCAGGGCGTGGCTCCAGAAAGACAGGCCAGCATGGGACTTCGTAACAGAGGAAAACTCAAGTGAAGCACACCCACGTGAGTATATTCTTGCAAGTGATAACATGTGAATAATAGTATGGTGATGTGAATGATTTACGAGGTCAATGTAATAGATTGAACAGGGATTTTTGGTGATGTATGATGGAATAGGATTTCAGGTGATGTGTTGAACAGTAGATTGGCTAGGAGGTGGGTTATGTATTGAAATTGTCACGTGTTTCTGTTTTTCTACTTTTTATAATGGAAAAGGTAACCTCAGCATATAAAAGACTGAGATGAAAGAGACCAATTTTATACGGACTGGGAGATAAGGGATCCTCAACCATAACAGATTGAGAAGGTAGATCCACACATTATTTTATGACGATGGAAGCAATAGGTGGTATTACAAAGTATATAAGGAAAAACAGTAGTGGCTCGGTAGAAGGAATGGGCCTGGATTTTAGTCAATTCTTTTTTGTATATTTTCTCGTGCTGTCTTTTGTGGTAAAAAAAAAAAAGAAGGAAGGTGGATGACTCGCGGTGTGCATGTGTGAAATCAAAGTGGAAAATGTGTGAAGCAGTGGGGAAAAAAGTGGGTTGATCTGCATCTTTGAATAAAAAGCTGCAGCATGGAGGAAGAAACTCCAGTAAAACACATGCATAGGGTTCTGCCACTGTATTGTGACAGAATAAATAATCCAGTCAGCCAGCCAGCCAATCGCACCAGAGTGCATTTGGATCTCCTAGGAGACTAATCACAGGGAGTTTCAGGCACCTAGCTCACTTCCTGCCCACCCCAGAGACTCTGGCGCCAGAGGCGGTCTTCAGTCCTGAAGTTCGCCAAAGGAACACATACAAAGGGACCAAACCTGGTTTGGCGCACAGAGACAAACACTAGAAGGACCTTTCCAAAAAGAAACAGCGAAAAAAGAAGACCAGGACCTGTTTAAACAAAGGGGCTTAAGGCGTCATCTTGAAAAACATGGCTCCCGTGATTTTTAGCTACTGGTGTTTGTGGTCGTGAAAAATCATGGTAGTTCGTTGTAAAACCACTGCGACCAGCCTTTTCAATAAGAAAGGGTAGCATCTGACTGCTACATGAGTATTTAGACACAGGGGATACTATGTAACCCCTCCAGCATTCCATTGTAAGATGGGGTGTACTGGGTCTAGGAATTTGGAAAGACTAGTAAAGTCAATTTCGCTTTACATTCTCTGGGAAACCGTATTTTATCCCAGAAGGTATTTAAACCTTTGGGAAGTCTAAAAGGCATTCCTGTGTCACTGCACTGAGGGTGCTGTGTAACACAAATGAAAAGATGACGACTATGGAGTCATCTAAAATTCCATTATCAAAAGAACACAAGTGAAAAACACACATCAAAATACGAGAGTGGGAAAAAAGGCTCACGCTCTTTCCAGGTAAAAAAATCAAGTCCTCAAAATCCAGCAAAGTTGCTGGGCGTCTCGAAGGTGAAGGGAATTAGCACATTTATGAGAATTCTCCCTAACAATGTCAGGGGCAACAGGCGCCCCTATTCCAAGGAGTTGAAATGGCAAGGGCGGCCCTTTTTCATGCCCCGGTACAAATACATATTCTAATTAGGACAGCCCACAGAGAGCACTCGTATGTCCAATCCTATTGATAACCGCACACCCTGAAGGAGCCCTTGATGGAGGAGGAAATGGGAAACGGGCAATTTATATTTATGGTAGATTCAGTTGCAACTAAAATCATGCATCATGAAGCTGAGCTTTCCATTATCAGGCAAAACTCTTTACACGCATGGACTCTCTGGGGGTATTTCTACAGTTCCATACACTGAGGAGCTGAATATAAAAGTGGGAGGGGAGGTAGTACGAGTTGCAGCCCTCCCTGAACTTAAATCACCCCTTCAAGCCTCTCCCTCAGTAGAAAAGCTGTGAACGGTGGTACGTGGTAATACTGCTCATGCATGGAGATAACTGAGTGCGCCAATCTGTGAGATTGTTGTACCTCTCGAACCCTTCACCCCAAAGTATGGTTTCTGTGAGCATATGCCGGCCCATAAAGCTCACCTGTGAATTATGGAAGATGAGCTCCCCGGCCTGCTACTTCTGGCAGGGGCGCGTTGAATGGGATCTAATTCCTTCACTGATCCCTGATAAGGATTAGTCCATTCCAGATGCGACTATGCTTCTTATGATTGGTAATTCTTTCTTGAGCTCTTGTGATGCTGTTCGTTCTGTTTAATGTCTTTATATGTTGCTCTTATTTATGCCCGCAATAATGTCCCTTCTGTTTTCTTCCCTTAGATGGAAATGCGGCCTCAATGCGGCTGTGAGAAGGATGGAAGATGGATGCTACCGCAATGTTCGACTAAGTCATAGTGTAAGGAAAAGCGAAAAAAGTATGACGAAGCGCAACCTTAAAGACTTTTTTCAATGTCTAACCTTGTCTTCTGTTTTTCCTTGCAGACGCTGCTGTCGACGATGGAGCGTGAAGTGCTGCGGTCCCATGATCAAGTTTACGGCGCTCCAGAAAGTGTAAAGATGGAATACTTGGTTCACCGAAGAGATGTACAGATAAGAACAGCTTCCCCCAGTTGGTAAGTATGCTGGCAGGAAGCAGGATTTCCAGGAAGCAGAATCTTCAAAGACAAGTCTGACCTCAGGCGACTGAGCGTTACGCTTCTTGCAAGTGCACAATAACGCGAAGCGTCTGTCTTGACGATCGGGACAGTTTATATAGCTGAGTTCATGGGCACGCTCATTAGGGCTGGCTTACCAGACACACCCTGCCACTCCAAGAGAGTGAGCACGTGCAAAGGCAATCCATTAGCAGCCACACCCAAGAATACACTTGAGTCTGCTTAAAGGATGGAATGTTCAAGGTTAATGCATCTGAAGGGCTATGTCCATAAAAGCTTTTTGGTGTTAAATGGATGTTCTTGTTTACTTTTGTTCACAATTGCCAGGACAGTGTCCACCCAGGTCTCCTGTGCATGCGGCCCCTGCATGCATGTGCCCCTGACATGACCATGACAGCTTCTTCACAAATATCCCGTTCGCAATTCCAAAATCGTTCTTTTAACAGACTACATAGTATATGTAGGGACTTCCTGTGGCGCAATTCCAGACGTACGGTGGCACTTTGGAAACTTCACAATAGGTATGACTTGGGGGGGGGGGGATTTGATTAAGCTGGCCAACTTTGAGATATATTTTGTTGCCAGCCAGTTGCAATTTGTAGCCAAGTGGTTGTCGGATGAACAAACACACGAGTCACGATTGCTACACATTACAGGGGTGCCGTTTTTTCTGAAAGAAATCATATGGATGGCGCACTCACGCACTGACCGTTTACCCAGGTCGATGAGATTGGGTTGTGGGATGTAGAGCCTGTCAACTGACAGGGGGTGGGGGGAGAGCACCATATTCCACGCAGAATCCATTGGTGGCATTAGAGGGAGTGAGTGACCAATTGCGGTTGAATGTCTGTAAATCCTGGGAAACGAATGGGGTAGTTACAGTAGGGGACCTGATTAAGGAGGGGGGTTCCTAAAAAATGTGGGTACCTGAGGGAGGAGGCGGGAGTACATCCGGGTCAGCATATTACACACTCTTGTCTGCTGCGGATGCTTCGGCGTAAATGGCCCGAGGTTGACACCCCGTTGTAGCCAGACGAAGTGATTGAGACGTTTTATGATGTGTCACAAGGTGGGCATGAAGTTTCGAGGATTTATGAGTTGCTAATGTCTAAAGTGGGAAAGGAGTTGACAGACGAGACAGCAGTGGGAGGCGGATCTGGGAGAGCCCATGTCGGATGCAATGTGGAGGAGAGTTTTGGAATACCACAAAAAGATGTCTAGGAACACAAGGCTTCAGCGGATTCAATTGTATATATTTATTTGGATTTGTAGCGCGCACTGCAGCCCACAGGCATCGAGGCGCTATAAGCAGTACTTACGAAGGCTTGATTCAGGGTCACAAAGAAGCCGCCCATTGAAGTAGACTTGGAGCAGGGTACAATGCATGGTACAAGGTTACAAATACAAAGATAGGGGGGCAACAGTTTACTTAGTTACAAGAACAGAGTGGAGTCTGGGAATACAGGCTGATTCATACAAAGAGTCCAGTTTTGATGACTTTGCAAAAGGCCGTATGGGAATCAATTAACCTGATGTGAGGAGGGAGGGCGTTCCAGTAGGTGGCAGTCATGGTTGGGAAAATGGTACCACCGGCACAGGCTATGCGTGTCCTGGGAACAGTTATGTTGGAGTAGGGAGTTCTGGAAGGCCCAAGGACAGGGGTTTTGGAGATCCTTTGGACAAGGTGGGGGGGGGGGCCTTGCCGTGGAGACACTTGTAAGGGCAAGGGTTTTGAAAATGTTCCTTTCCTTGACTGGTAGGCAGTGGACCTGTCTTTTGAGCTCCAAGATATGATCCCTACGTGAGAGGCCAGTGGCGGCCCGGAGAGCGTTTTGCACAAGTTGAAGTTTGGCAAGATTTTTGGCTGAGGTTACTACAAGGAGGGCTTTACAATAGTCCAGTCTGGATCCAATTATAGCCCTGGCAATCGTGAGGCAGTTTTGTTGGGACAGGAACGGTCTCACTGTATTGATGCGTTTGGAGTGGTATGCTGAGGTGGAAGCTATGGCATTTACCTGCCTGTTCATGTTCAAGTTCCAAATACACACCCAAGGTTTTGATTGCTTGTGAGACGGTGATGGTGATATTGTCGAAGGTGAAGGAGGTACATTGTTTGTCCAGCTTGCTCATGGTGGATGGAGAGCCAACCAGCAGAAGCTCGGGTTTTCTCACTGTCGAGACATAGCCAGTTTTCTGCCATCCAGGATTGGATTGTGTAGATGGAGTTGAGGGTGTTCTGGTCGGACAGGTAGTCACCTGAGAGGGGAGGGGGGGTGACGACCTGGGTGTCATCGGCATAGTTTGTATATGAGATACCCAGGGGGTACAAGATTTTGAACAGTGGCCTTGGGAAGAGTTTGTAAAGAGTGAGAGCAATGCAAGAACCCTGCGGAACCCCGCATTTAATGGTGCTAAGGTTGGCACAGGAAGAATCGGAAAAGACATTGCTCTGTCTTGCAGGAGAAGTTAGCTACAGTGGGGAGATGATGGCATGAAAAGATGATGCTTAGGGAGTTGTCTAAAGACTCCATAATCAAAGAACACAAGAGTGAAACACACATCAAAATACGAGAGAGTGGGAAAAAAAGGCTCACACGCGCCAGGTAAAAAAAAATCAAGTCCTAAAAATCCAGCCAAGTTGCTGGGGGTCTCTAAGGTGAAGTGAATTAGCACATTCTTGAGAATTCTTCCAAACACCCTTTGTCTTCCAGCCTGACTGCGAAAATCCATTTCAAACTGGGAGGCTGGGTATCCTGAAAGGACTGCCAACCTCCCAAGTTTGAATGTTGCATGGCTGTTTGCTTGGCTGGGTTCCTGAATAAAAGTCAGATCCTGGAAGCTGAAGAGGTAGTCCACCACTGGAACCAAAACTGAAGAAGATGAAGGAAACGCAACAGACCATTTCCGGTGACTGTAGAGCCTGCTGTTTTTAACCAGAGCCTGCTGTTACCTTTGCTTCCAATTGACCTGGGGATCCCGAAACAGATGACCCCCCCAACTCAGAACCTGTTGAGATCACTAGACCCTAGAAGACCTGCATTTTGAACCATTGCACGTCATGCTGCAACCTTGCAGGGCTGCAATATCCCAATGCCCTGGGACCTCGAGCCATTGGGCGGTGCACGGTCTTCTGAAATCGGAATTTTGCTGAAACTTTGTGGGCATCCTGCTGGACCTCCAGAGACGCGAGTCTGGTCCGAAAAGTCCCCTCACCAGAGTGCTGGACCTTGCAAACAACGAGAATCCGACCAGCGATATTCTGTCATTGTCTGTACTCCTGAAAAAACACCAAATCTACAAAGCCACTTCCAGCTGCCAAGAAACCCTTCCCTGAAGCCTTCTGCGTCGATCCCTGCTGAAAAAGACCACCCGGGGTCCTGTTTTCTGCACTCCTGACAAGTAATGCACTGCCTGGATTTTTGGCTAGAGATACTGAAGTCCTCCTGCTGCAAAATCTTCAGTGCCAAGGTACTCTGCTGGCTTGGGTATTTGCTTACCTTAAGTTTCTTGTGATTCCTGTGTAGTTTTGGGGTGTTTTCTGTGTTTGGGAGGCCTCTCGTCCAGTTCACCCAGGCCCAATGCTGGAAATCTCCTAGCGTGTCTTCTCTGAAGACCCTGGACCCTCAACTAACTACAAAGTGAAATACGGAACAAGTTACTTACCTGTGACTGTTCTCCAGCATGGGTCTGGCATGGATTCACATGCTCATGAATATTCCCCGTCAGGCTGGGAATCCTCGGTACAGAAAAAAATCAGTATCAGTTTCGTTTCTGATCTGTCTTTCGTAGTAGTAACCAATCACTGATCTCTGGGTCATACTGCCCACAGCCAATGACTGCCCTCTCCCTAAGGCCCGCCTCCGGCAGCCATCCTCAGATTTGGTAGCACGTAAAGTGGCAGTATGACCAAGTGAAGAGCCGCAGAGGGGTAGGCGGGAGGGTTCGCATGTGAATCCATGCCAGACCCATGCTGGAGAACAGTTACAGGTAAGTAACTTGTTCCTTCTTCAACATGGGGTCTGGCATGGATTCACATGCTCATGAATAGAAGATTACATAGCAGTACTCACATGCACAACCACGGGAGGTGGCAAAAGGCTCAACATTAAGCAATACATAACATTAAGCAACTCTTACCTCCTCACCAGGCCCACCTTCAGGCGAACAAGTTGTGCAGCACTGCTTGGCCGACCCTGGACTCCTCCCTGGAATCCCGATCGACAGAATTTCGTGAAGGTGTGCGTCGACCTCCACATAGCAGCCCTGCAGATGTCCAGCAGGGGCACACCAGACAAGAACACCGTGGTAGCAGCGATCGCTCTGGTCGAATGGGCTCTCGGACGGCCGGGCAGCAGTCAGTTTGCCAACCGGTGACAGTGCATGATACAGCCAGAGAGCCATCTGGAAATGGAAGCCTTCGAGAGAGCCTTCACTTGATTCACAGGTCCAAAGTTCACAAAAAGCTGTGATGTCTTCCGAGAACTCTTCGTGCGGTCCACGTAGAACTTCTGCGCTCTAGCTACATCCAGCGAGTGCAAAGTCCTCTCGGCCGGCGACGGGAAGAAAACTGGTAACACCAAGGGCTCGTTGAGGTGGAAGTCTGACGGCACCTTGGGCATGAAGGAGGGGTGCGTCCTGAGCACCACCCTCATGTTGTGCAAAAGTCAAGTATGGAGGCTTGTAAGATGGGGCCTGAATCTCTCCCACGCGCCGTGCGGAGGTGATGACCACAAGAAAAGCAGTCTTCCACGACAGGGACTTCAACGGGCCTGTATGCATAAGCTCGAACGGGGTCCCCATGAGCCTAGTCAGCACCACGTTGAGCTCCCACGCCGGGGCTGGAGCCTTCACCGGCGGGAATGAGCGGAATAGTCCCTTCATAAATTCCTTCACCAGGCGATGAGACCACAAGGACACCCGTCCTGTTGTCCTGGTGTATCTGGAGATGGCAGCCAGATGCATCTTGATGGAGGCGTGAGTTAGTCCAGCCTTGGCCAACGACAGTAGGTACGGCAGTACTTGAGGGGCCGTAATCTGTAGAGGGTTAATCTTCTGTGCCCAGTACCAGACAGAGAACCTCTTCCATTTGTGTCCGTAACACGAGAGTGGAGGACGCCCTGGCCTTTGCACGAACCTCTCTGCAGTCGGCCGGTATATCGTATCCTCTAAACTCTAGTGCTGCAGGAGCCAGGCCTGCAAGTTCAGCAACTTCGGGTTGTGATGAAGAATGGCGCCTCCTTCCCTGGAGAGAAGATCCACGTCCACGGGCAGTTTGACTGGTGGGGACGCCGATAAGTCCAGAAGGTCCGGGAACCAGATCTGTCTTGGCCACACCGGTGCAACGAGGATCATCCTGCACCGGGACCTCTTGAGCTGGTTGACGAGCCGGAGTAGCAGAGGCAATGGCGACAGAACATAGAGAAACAGGTTGTCCCAGAGGAACGAGAAAGCATCGCCCATGCTCCTCGGTTGGGGGAACCTGCTGGCGAACCTCTGGCACTTGGAGTTCGTCGCAGTCCCAAAGAGATCGACCTGGGGTCTGCCCCACAGCCTGAAGAGTCGATCCACTTGATCCTGGCGTGGCACGAGCGCAGCTCCCTGTTGAGCGAGTCAGCAATGGTGTTCTTTATCCCTGCCAGAGAAAAAGGTACCAGAAACATCCCCTGGTCGACGGCCCAGTACACAGATCCTGGGATCCCTTTGACAGGGCTGGGGATCTGGTTCCACCCTGCTTCCTGATGTAGAACATCGTGGTGGTGTTGTCGGTGAAGATCCTCACCACCTTCCCCTCGAGGGATGGAAGAAAGGACCTGAGGGCTCAAAACACTGGGCGGAGCTCCAAAATGTTGATATGAAGCTTTTTTTCCTCCCGGAGCCAAAGGCCTCTCGCGTGGAGATTTCCGGTATGCGCTCCCCACCCTTCCAGGGAGGCATCCGTCGTCACCGTTACCTGGTGAGATGGGGTCTGAAAGTCTGCGCCCGCCGTCAGATGAGTGCGGTTGCCCCACCACCGGATCGCTCGCCGGAAGGTCTCGTTGAGCGGCATCCTATCTTCGAAGCTGCCCGTCGCCTGGATCTAGCGTGCGTCGAGGAACTCTTGCAGTGGACGCATTCGAAGGCTGCACAGGCATACCATATAGATGCAGGAGGACATCATCCCGAGAAGGGATTTGATGGATCTTACTCTGGCTATGTCCGTGGCTAGCAGGCGTTGCACCTTGCCCAGGATGGCTTTCGTCCTTTCGTCGGACGGCGAGGCCAGCGGTGCCACTGTGTCGAGCTTGGCTCCCAGAAACAGGGCAACCTGTGAAGGGACCAGGTGGTGTTTGGGGAATTTGATGGAGAACCCCAGGTCCGTGAGTAGCTGGACGGTCTTCGCTGTGTGTTCTACGGCGAGCTCCCTTGTCCTTGCTCGGATGAGCCAGTCGTCCAGGTAGGGATAGACGTGGATCCCTTGCAGGCGTGGCCACGCCGCCACCGGTGCTAGGCACTTGGTGAAAACCCTGGGTGCCGACTTTAATCCGAACGGGAGTGCCTTGAACTGGTAGTGCCATCCTTGGAGCACAAATCTGAGGAAATTCCGGTGTCCTTTTAGAATGGGGATGTGGAAGTAGGCATCTTCCAAGTCCAACGACAACAGGCAATCGTCCTCCTCCAGCTGTCCCAGCACGTGCTGGAGGGTGACCATCCGGAACTTCAGAGCATTGATGTACTTGTTCAGTCGCCGCAGGTTCAGGATGGGACGCCAACCTCCTGTCTTCTTTACGAGAAAGCATCTTGAGTAGACTCCGGAGCCCGAAGTCTCTTTGGGACGAGCTCGATGGCACCTTACTTGAGCATCACCCTTACCTCCAGCAGCAGCTGGGGTACGTGGTTTTCCTTCTTGGCCACGGGTGGCACACGAGGGCACTTCTTTAGAAACTCGAGGGCGTGCCCCTGGGCCAGGGTATCCAGCACCCAACGGTCGGTGGAGATGGACTCCCACACGCTGACGAACTTCGCCAGCCGGCCTCTCACTGGGGTGCTTCGGTGGGGGCCCGACACCACGGTCGGTTCAGTCCTGTTTCGAGGCCGCCTTGACCTCCCTGGCGACGACGGCGGGAACCTCCAGACTTGCCCCATCCTCTATAGGCCTCCTGCGACGAGGAACGGGCCGCTTGACGGTAGGTAGAGGAGTCGCTGTCGGAAACTTTGAAGGCCCCTTGCTTGCCTCCGGTGTTCCAAAAAGACGGCCGTCGTTGCTGGAGAACTCCCAGGGCCCAGGCTGTCTCTGTGTCTGTTTTGATGGCTTGCAGGGACTCATCGACTGTATTCCCAAACAGGTTGTTCCCGTCGAAGGGCATGTCCAACACTTTGGCTTGTACGTCCTGGCGGAAATCCGTCGCCTTCAGCCATCCGCGCCGTCTGAGGCAAACATTGTTGCCCAACTGGCAGAAACCGGTGTCAGCGATGTCCGTCGCCACAGTTATGGCGTGGTCCGACACCACCTCGTCTTCTTGCAGGATTTCCAGGGCTTCTGCCCTCTTGTCATCCGGCAGGAAGTCCAACAAGGGAGCAATTTTATACCAACGTTCCCTGTCGGAACGGGCAACGATAGCCAGGGCGTTGGCCGCCTTAATTGTCGTTGCGCTGACGTGATGACTCGTCACATCGCGTCGAGCTTCTTTCCCTCGCCGTCCGGCGTTGAAGTCGATGTCAATGCCGATGCCCCCCCTGCCTTCTTCCTGGCCGCTGCCGAGATGACTGAATCCGGGGTCGGCTGTGCTCTAAGGGATAGAGGGGCCGCGTCGGGGACCTGGTACTTCTTTTCGTATCCGTCCCTTTTTGCCGGCGTCGTGGACGAGTTCTTGAGGAGGGAGAGCCCCTCGTCCCAGATGTCATCCAGTAGAGGTACCGCGAGGACAGTCTTCCTCTTGGTCTCTCGACGTTGATAGAGGAACCCCTCCTTTTCTTCGGGGCAGAGCTGGAAAAGCTCGGATGCCCTGGAGATCATTGCATGGAAGGATCCAATCTCATCGGGCGGTGAAGCCCAGGGAGGGGAGGACGACGGGAGGTCTACCCCGCCGTCACCGCCCTAGTCGTCCGTGCCCGTCGTGGCCATGGCCGTGCCATCCCCGTGGACTGTGGACGGGGAGGAGGGTTGAGCAGGCCTCAAGGGCTGGAAGGGTGCAGGAGGATGTGTTCTCCTCTTGGGTGGTGGACTTCCCGACGGCTCTGCCCCTGGCTCCTCCGTCGGGCCTGGTTCCGGCTCCCCCGTCGGGGGTAAAGGCAATCTAGTCCTTATTTCAGAGCATAAGGATTGAATTGCCATGAAAATGGCCGCCGAGTTGTCCTCCGGCACTGGCTGCGACGGTTGGTCTAGGGTCCCATTGGCGCCGCCGTCGCTTCCGTCGTCCCCCTCGTCAGGATGCTTCTCGACGGGCTGGTCCTCCTCCATGCCCGCGTCGTGGATCTGAGGGGCTTCGACAAGTTCCTCCTCGGAGGTTGTGTCTGAATCCACGACGACCACTGGCCCCCTACCCTCTTTCTGCGCCGGGGCTTTCATGGGGGTTCTTTCGATGGGCTTGAAAGATGCCTCCCTCCGAGGTGGCAGGGAGACTCTGGGCCTCGAGGCCGCTACCACAGGTGCAACCCCCGCAGGCTGCGCCAGGGTTGCTGCGACCTCCTCGATAGAGGCCTTGGCTGGGTGAATCAAGGCCTTAGTCACTGACTGCGTGCTTGTGGCCTTCACCTTGGGGGAGGGCTCCCCGCCTCGCAAATCTTCGAGATCGACCGGGGCCTCTCCAGAAGCTTGGCCGGGTTCTCGGATTTCCTCTTACCCGAGCCAGAGCGTTGGCTCGTGATCGATGGTGCCGGGGAGGATGCGCCCTGCCTCGCAGCCGAGGAGCCCGACAGTTTGGCGCTCCTAGTGCCCGCGGACTCGCGGTGCTTAGCCTTCTGTTGGGCCCCCGTCGCCGGGGCGCCCTCACAGGACTTAGAAGACCGCTCGGATTTCTTCTTTTTCTTCTCACCTGACGGGCTCTTTCCCTCCGGCCAGTTGGCGAGACAAAGATGGCGGTCCCTCATGGTCCGCTCCGACATGTTCCCGCAAAATGCACAGTATTCCTCCACGTGCGTTTTGTCCTCCTGAAGACAGAGGCATAAGGAATGCTCGTCTTCCTTGAACACGAGCTGCAGCTGGCATCCAGGGCAGCCCCTGAACAGCTTCTCGGGCGTCAAGCTCCCTTTCTCCTGGGCCATGTCCGGGGTAGGCCTCAGAAACTTCTTGAATCCTCCAAAAGCGTTCGACGAAATCTTCACCCTTGAGGGGTGTAGAAACTTCCGAAACGAGTCCCCGTTGATCGGATGTAAAGACGGTGGAGCCTGAGGCTCAATTTAACCGAAAAATGAGAAATTCTCTTTGAAAAAGCGTGAAAACGCAGCAAAAGCTTGAGAGCTAAGCATGAGGACTCCCAACACTAGAACGTGCGGTAAAAATCGGAGGATGGCTGCCATAGGCAGGGCTTAGGGAGAGGGCAGTCATTGCTGTGGGCAGTATGACCCAGAGATCAGTGATTGGTTACTACTAGGAAAGGCAGATCAGAAACGAAACTGATACTGATTTCTTTCTGTACCGAGGATTCCCAGCCTGAGGGGGAATATTCATGAGCATGTGAATCCATGCCAGAGCCCATGCTGGAGAAATACTTGTTTGAACAGTCTTCCTCTGGAACTCTGACTTTGCCTGCAACTGAGCCCTACCTCACCCTGCATACAGCTGGTTCCTAGACCACTAGCGTCCCTCTTCTGCCTCAAAGAACTCATGTACTAGAATTGGGAAAGGCTGGATACTTTAAGGGTCTGCCTTGAAACGTAAAACTAGTGTTGAAAAGTGTACTTGTAAATGAGTCAGTTGGTAACTCAAGATTGAATAGTTACAAACAGTTACTTATATAGGATTTACTTGAATAAGCATGCATTCTTAAATAAGTATTCTCAAAGTCTTACTTTCCTTAGAAACTCGCCATTCTAACAAAGAAAATGGTTCAATTTACTCACCTGTGAATTGGGTTCCCCTCGTCCCAAACGTAATGTTGGTTTCACTTTATTATTCCGGTTAGGATAATTGTACGAGTGTCCCCAATTGGGTCTTGCTTTCCTTGGCTTGCTGTTAGTCCAGAATAAGTCTGCCTAGGTCATTCTTACCTTTTAGGTTGCTGGTAGCGCCTTACAAAAGTAAGGAGGTTTTACTTACCTTGCATAGCTGTGAGCCACCCAAAGGTTTAAAGTTACTTACCAGTAACTATTGTTCTCCTGCATGGTTCTGGCATAGATTCACATGCCCATTAATATTCTGCGTCAGGCTGGGAATCTTCTGTAAAAGAAAAAAGTTTCACTTTCACTTTAAAACTGTATTTCTCCTATAAACCAATCACTGTCCTCTGGGTCAAACTGCCCCCATCTAATGACAGTCCTTTCCCCAAGCCCCGCCTCTGCTAGCCATCTTCAGATTTGGTAAGCACGTACACTGGCAGTAGGACCAAGAAGAGGCGCAGAGGGGCGAGAGGGATGGTTTGCATGTGATCCATGCTGGAGAACAATAGGGATGCTATCGCCCGCAACACTGCTCCACGACAGGAGAAGCAGTGCCCAGGATGAAAAAGCATTGAATAACCAGTCCCGGCACTCCAACAAAAAATGAATGGATGGTCTAAGCAAAAAGCAAAAAAAATCGTCATCACTGCCTTAGGAAGAGAAAGACGTCGGAAGAAAAAAGTACGGAACTTCACTACCGTGGGAGTCTTTAAGCGGCGCGGACTATCACGTGGAAGCTGCTTACCTGCCTTGCGAGACCCGATTGACCAGGTCCAAACCAGCAAGTGGAAATTGGATATATTTGTAACTTCTGGACCACCCCTGCAGATTTAGAGGTGGAGGTGTTGTGGCTCACCCTACCATGCGAAACAGGACATAGAGATAGTCCTGGTTTCTGTCCTGGAGAAGGTTGCATGACTTATGGACAGAAACTGAGAAGCCCTTCGACAACTGAAACACCTGTAGACAAAGAACCTGTACGAACAGGGACATACAGAGTTGGTTACCCAGAAAATGGTTAAAAGGAACCAGATAGTGTGAAACATTGTAGATTATAGTGACCAATAGAGGTGGTCACATATTTATGAAAGATGAGACGTGTTTGAAGAAGAAAGTAGAGTGAAGGAATTGTGGAAAGTTGGTGCGAGTGAGCCATGTTTTTTTAATTGAATTATATTGATGATTCTGTGTTGCAATATTAATGAAATTGTATAAATTAATGTGTCAATTGATTCTCTTTTAAAAAAATGTAAGAATTAAAGTTGGTATATATATATATATATATATATATATATGAAAAGATAAACTTGGTATAAGGCGTCATCCCTCATCCACTGGTCCACAGTGCTGCTCTTATATATACTGTATAGCCCGAAGGACCAGGTTGGAATCGGGCACCCCTTTATCTTGGTTTGATATGGAGAATAGGTACGGGTAAGTAACTTCTCCAGCATGGGGTCTGGCATGGATTCACATGCTCGTGAATAACTAATACAGAGCAGTACACATTACACAACCACAGGAGGTGGCAAGGCTCAACAGAAGCAATTAATACTTACCCCTGGATCAGACTCACCTCAAGCGAATAGGCTGTGTAGCACTGCCTGGCCGAGACTGAACTCCTTCCCGGAATCGCTTTCGACGCAGTAGAACTTCGTGAAGGTATGCGTGGACCTCCACGTTGCAGCCCTGCAGATGTGGAGCAGGGACACACCAGAAAGGAACACCGTTGTTGCAGCACTCACTCTGGTGGAGTGGGCTATCGGATGGCCTGGCAGAGGCCGGTTAGCCAGCCGATGACGGTGCATGATGCAGCCGGAATGCCATCTTGAGATGAAGCCTTAGACAAAGCCTTCCCCGGATTCATAAGTCCAAAGTTCGCCAACAATTGAGAAGTTTTGCTAAAACTCTGTGCGTGCCCCATAGAACTCAAGGTCCTCTCCGCCAGCGAAGGGTTTGGGAAGAAAGTGGGCCACACCAAAGACTTGCTGAGGTGGAATTCAGACGGAACTTTCGGCAAGAAAGTGGGGCGCGTACGCAGCACGGCCCTCGAATTGTGGAAAGTCAGATATGGCTGCTTGCAGAAGAGAAAAATATGGGGGGGCTTGATGCATAGTTCTGAAAGAGCCCCACATGAGTTTTGTCAGGACCGCGTTGAGTTCCCATGCCGGGCCGGGCACCTTTACCGGCAAGAAAGATCGGAAAAGCCCCTTGAAATACCTCGACAAGTCTGTGGGACCACAGCGAGGATCTTCCTGTGGATCTGGTGTAGCGCGAGATGGTCGCCAGGTGTAACTTGATGGATGCGTGAGCCAGCCCAGCTTTTGCAAAGGAAAGCAAGTATGGAAGAATCTGTGGTGTGGTGACCCTCAGAGTGGCAATCTTCTGCGACCTGCACCACGTAGCAAAATGCTTCCACTTATGGTCGTAGCATTTTAGAGTCAACAGCGCCCTGGCTTTGGCGAGAACCTCCGTGCAGTTTGCTGGCAGCTCATAACCTCCAAACTCTAAGGCTGCAGGAGCCATGTCTTCAGGTTCAGAGATCCTGGGTAATGATGAAGGATTGAGACCCCTCTCGGGTGAGCAGGTCTACAAGTACCTGCAACTTGACTGGAGGCCACACTGGCAGGCCCGGACACCAAATCTGCCTCAGCCACGCCGGGGCGATGAGTATCTTCTTGCACTGACACTGTATGAGTGTGTTGATCACACGTAGAAAGGGGAAACGGGGAGGGGTGGTGGGGTGTACAGAAACAGATCTTCGCAGGTAAAGGAAAACGCGTCCCCTATGCTCCTCGGTTGGTGTCATCTGCGGTCAAACCTCATGCTTCGAGTTCGCCGACGTAGCAAAAAGATCGACCCGAGGTCTGCCCCATGTGACGTCCCACCTGATCCTGACAAACCTCCTGCTTGTGGCAGGAGCGTAGTTCCCTCCTGAGGGAGTCTGCAATGGTGTTCTTGACGCCTGACGGGTGGACTGGGATGAACATCCCCTGTCCGATGGCTCAATGCCACAAGTTCTGAGCTTCGTTGGGAGTGCTGGGGTTTGAGTGCCCCCTTGTTAGGCAAGAGTGTATGCTATAACGCACAGTGAGACGGCACATTCTTGTCCTCTTGGTATTAGGTAACCCACCTATTGGTATAGGTCTGTACTATACAAGTAGGTAGAGTGACTGAGCAGCCAAACATCTCAAGAGGGTTAAATGTGAGCTGTAGAGCATCAAAAACCACACATACAAGTATCCAAACACTTACACTCAAGGTTTTGTAGTAAAATGACTATTTGTCCATTTTAAATAAGCATTCTTTAAAAAGGGCAATGTGCAACAATACACTTCATAACACGTTCTCAGAATCAAGATATCAAGATAAGCAAGTAGATATTTGTTAGATAGGTTTCACACACACTTCCTACACCATGGGGTGACTTCAATTACTAGGAATGTATTGGCATTTATATATCACTTTTTGTACTTGGTAAAATTCTGAGGTTGTGAAAAAGGCAGAGTTAATGGTAGGAAAAGGGTTAACAGGTTCTCAGAGCATTTGAGCACTTTTACAATCCCCCAATGAAGTCTAGATAGAAACTTTGCCCAGCAATAACAGTTTCAAACAAGTTACCACCTATGCGGGACAGGTAGACTCAGTAAATGGGACAGAAGAGTCTGCAGGGAGCCAGGACAGTCAGTCAGTCAGTTTGAACAATGTCTATGGAGCTGAGGTACTTCTTAGATAGCACAAATGTATTACACAGAATAAAGAGTTTGTTGTAGAAAATCACTTTTGGGCAACAAGCTGTTACACTTGTGAAAAGTTAGAGCTAGAATAACTCTAGAAAGGCAGCTACTGTAAATCTCAACTGAGACAGCAAGCGACAGACAAAAACCGGTAAGTGCCCCCTAGTCAGAACAGTACCTTAGGTTAGAAGAGGATCCAGCTGGCTTCTTTCCTGGTTGCAGACTTACAGAGCCTGTGTTCCTGGGCCTCAGTCGTGGGGGACAAGAGTGCGGACGTCTGGAGGGCTCCTGCACAGCAGTTCGGAGGCCAGCAGCAGCTATGGGCTCTTTTCAGTTCAGCGGCACTTTACGGTTTCAGCTACCGGTAAATAGCACCACAGCGGATCTTGGACACTTGGACTTTCTTCGCCCCTTGAGTCCGTAACAAGTGAGGGGACTCTAGCTTGGTTCGTCCCGCTTAGGGAGGGTCCTCAGGATCTTCCTGGAGCTCTGGTCCGGCTTAAAGACTATGCATTCTACTACAGATTTTTCGACCCCTGGCACTCTGTTCCAGCAGCAGCAATGAAGTACAGCCAGTTGGGGAAGGTCTTCAGCAAAATTAGTCTTGGGGTTAGTTGGTCCCACTAACCCAAGGGAAGAAGTCCTTCGCGGAGCTGCTCTAGTTGATTTGGAAAAGCAGTTTCAGCACAGCAGCAGGGCTTCACTGGGCAGTTCAGCGGTCCAGGAAGATGCAGCAAGCTTCTCTTCATGATTCCTTCGTCGGATGTTTCGTCCAGTGGTCAACTCTGCCTTCAGTCCAAGAAACTTTGTCTTTTATGCAGGGTTCTCCCATTCATGCACAGCCTAGCTGTACCTCTCACAGCAGGGTGGCTGTCCTGCCAGGACAAACAGCCAATCCGGACTGGGTGTATTCAGGTTACCAATGAGGACAGGGAGTTTTGGGCACCTCCCTTGCTTCCTGGCCTGCCAAACACACTGGAGCCAGAGGCAGGTTTCAGCAGTGAAGCCCGCCAAAGGTAAAACTAATGAAAGGGTTAAACCTGGTTTGGCACGCAGAGTAAAACCCAAGAAAGACTTCACTAACAAGAAATGGCAAAAAAAGAAGACCGGGGTCCTTTTAACACAATGGTCACCCATGAGTGCTATACTACAGCTGAGGGATCAGCTTGTGGTAGAAAAGCACAATTGTAGGAAAATTAAACCACTGCCACCAGCCATTTAAAGTCTTGAAGGTAACATAAAAAAATGTTAGAGCAAGTAGAAAAAAGGGCTACTAAGTAACTCCCCCCAAACCAACTCCCCCCACCCCCAGCACTCCACTAAGATGGTGTGCTGGATCTATAGAGAGAAAAAATAAGTAAAGTCAATTTCACTTTACTAGTCTTGGGAACAGTAGTTCACCAAAGGGAAGGTATTTAAACCCTATGAGAAATCCAAAGGACTTCTCAGACAGTGCACTGAAGATGCTGTGTGTCACCATACAAAAAGTAGATGCCTATGGAGTCGAGACTCCAAAAATAAAGAAAACACGGAATGCAAATCAGATAAATACATGAGAAAGAAAAAGGTCTCACTCACTCCAGGATAACAATTAAAAAGTCCTAAAGTCCAGCAAAAGAGCTGGGGGTGTCTAAGGTTGAGGGGAATTAGCAAAGAATTGAGAATTCCCCCTAGCACCCCCTCCTTCCAGATGTAGAACATGGTGGTGGTATTGTCCGTGAAGATCCTCACCACCTTGCCTCTCAGAGATGGTAGGAAAGACTTAAGGGCCCATGAATTATAAATTACTCACCATAGTGACCAATTTACTCCTAGTCCATAGTCCCCTTTCCTCCAGACTGTATGGGCGTCCCTCGCTAGGGACGGGAAACAACCTCTTTCACCAGAAAAAAATGTCTTCCCCCTTTAAATTTAGATGGGGGCACAGTCCAGGGCGCATGCACTCCCTTGACCCCACACACCGGCCGCACCACTCAGTCCCCTTTGATGCGTTGGCTTTGTTACAATGCCTAATGACACTGGTTCTCTTGAAGGGAGAGGATGGTGGGACGAATGGAGGAATAACCAGGTTACTCACCGTAGTGAGCACCTTACTCCTAGTCCATAGTCCCTTTCCTCCATACTTATGGGACATCTCTCCGTCCTGTGGGACGGGACCGGAGCACTTTGTAAAAAGCATCCAACTTCTTTTTCAAAAATGTGTCCTTCCTCTCTTTCTTGCACAGGGCCCAGCACGCGGCCGTAACCCCGCCGACCTTGGCTCCGCCCCGCACATCGCCCATCAGTCCTTTTCCATCGCCAGGTCAGAGACCTATTAGCAATAACAGAGGAAACTTATTATAGGGGACGGCAGGCGGGCGTATGGAGGAAAGGGGACTATGGACTAGGAGTAAGGTGGTCACTACGGTGAGTAACCTGGTTATACTCCTACGTCCCGTCCCCTTTCCTCCATACTTATGGGAGATTCCCAAGCACTCCTAACAGGAACTACGGGTGGATGGAAAAACCCCTTACTGAAAAAGGTTCTTCAGCACAGCCTGACCAAACTAAGCATCAGCTCTTGAGCTCATGTCAAGACGATGCTTACAGAAAAGCAGATGGGGAGGCCCAAGTAGCTGCCCTAGCGATGGACTCCCAGGGGACATATTTCTGAAAAGCAACTGCAGCTGCCTTGCCCCGCACCAGGTGTGCATGAATACCCTTAGGAGGTTTCAGCCCTTCGACGGTGAAAGTCTCCGTAATGCAGGCGGCGATCCACCAAGAAATAGTCGCCTTAGACGCCTGCTTACCCTGAGGTTTACCAAAAGTCACAAACAGTTGGGAAGAACTCCTAAGCTCGGAAGTTCTGTCCAGATAGAACTTAAGAGCCCTTCTGACATCGAGACAATGCAGAACCCTTTCTGCCTCTGAGAGGGTTCGGAAAAAAGACCAGGGATATCGACTGATTCAGATGGAATTCAGAGACCACCTTCGGCAGGAAAGCAGGATTCATCCGTAGGACTAGCTTATCCTTGTGAAAGACCAAAAAGGGATGCACCACCGACAAGGCCTGGAGCTCGCTCACCTGCCTTGCTGACGTAACAGCGACCAAAAAGGACACTTTCCAGGACAGGTACTTGAGGTCCACCATAGCCATTGGCTCGAAAGGCTTATGACAACGCAGTCAGGACTACATTTAGATCCCACGACGGGTGCAGACTACGAATTGGAGGATAGAGTTGTCAAACTAGCAAAATGCCTCTTAACAACTGGATTACACAGAGAGTAAGAGCATTGGTCCGTAGAAAGGTAAGCGGAAACCGCTGAAAGGTAAGCGGAAACCGCTGAAAGGTAAGCGGAAAGCGCAGAAAGGTAAGCGGAAAGCGCAGAAAGGTAAGCGGAAACCGCTGAAAGGTAAGCGGAAACCGCTGAAAGGTAAGCGGAAACCGCTGAAAGGTAAGTTCTGCATGACAGAACATGGACACCCGACTCTGCTAAGAAGGATACAAAAGGACAGCACTGTGTCAATTGTAGCCCCCCTTGGGTCCAACTGCTTGTCCAAACACCAATGACAGAACCTGAGCCATTTGCTTCTGTACTGGGACCTAGTCAAGGTTTTCCTGGCTGCCTGGATAATACGCATGTTATCCGCAGACAAGTTAAGATGCTCTAAAGACGAACTCCGGCACCATGCCGCCAAGCTGAGCGATTGTGGGGAGGCGTGCCACAGCTGCTGTTCTCCCTGATGCAGAAGATCGGGGGTCACTGGTAACCTGATCGGTGGATACACCGATAGGTGTTGAAGTTCCGAAAACCAAAACCTGGCCGGCCACCACAGGCTACGAGTAGAAGAGAACAGTTCACCGAGTTCTTCAGCTTCCAAATTGCTCTGTGGACTAGAGGCAGAGGCGGGAAGGCGTAAGCTCTCATGTTGTGCCATGGAATCTCAAGAGCATCCCCCAGAGAGGAGGCTCCCAGCCCCCCTCTGGAGGTATACTGAGGAAGCTTCTTGTTTACCGCCGTAGCAAAGAGGTCCACCTCCGGTGTGCCCCAACGCAAGGAAATCCATGAGAGGACCTCCACCTTCAACTCCCACTTGTAGCTGACCACTGTCCGCCGGATAAGGGCATCCGCTGTAACATTCAGCTGGCCCGGGATGTGCACTGCAAGCAGCCAAACACCATGAAGCACAGCCCACTCCCAGATCTGGATGGACAGGTCCACAAGAGGGGGAGACTTTGTTCCCCCTTGCTTGTTGATGTAATACATTGACACCGCATTGTCCGTGCGTATACGGACCCCCTTGTTGGCTATGATCGGTCTGAACGCCCCGAGCGCTAGGAAGATCGTCAGAACCTCTAAATGATTTATGTGGAGGAGCTTGACCTGAGGCGACCAGAGATCCGAGACCTGAAGAGGATCTAACGTCGCACCCCACCCCAGGAGGGAGGAGTCCGTGGTGATCGTCACCGTAGGGGCTGGGTCCTGAAACCCCGCACCCACCGAGAGGTTGCTGAGAGATGACCACCATTCCAGGTCCACTCTCATGGAAGCCGGAATCATTATCAGCTTGGAATCCGGGTCCACAGCCGGACGCCAAGAACTCCGAAGAGCCATCTGAGTCCGCCTCATCTTGAGACGAGCAAGAGGAAGAGCCAACACGCACGAGGCCATGAGGCCCAGAAGCCTCTGGAACCACCAGGCCAACATGCTCTCCGATTGCGCAAACATCGGACACGTGGCTAACAGATCCGCCATTCTGTCCCCGGTCACGTACACTCTGCAGTCTATCGTATTCCAGCAAAAACCCAGGAAAATCAAGTCCTGCAAGACCGTCATGGAAGATTTCCGCCAGTTCACAGACAGCCCAAGATGGAACATGAGCTGAAGGAGAGACTGAAGATTGCCCGCTGCTTTCAGCAGGCAAGGACTGCATAAGAGCCAGTCGTCCAAAGACGGATAGACATGGATACCCTGCAGACGAAGATAGGCCGCAATCACCGACATCTTTGTGAAGACACGCGGCGCAGAGCTGAGGCCGAAGGGAAGCACTCAAAACTGGAAGTGCTCCTCTCCCAAAGAGAAACAGAGGTATCGCCTGTGTGGATTCGTAATCAGAATATGCATGTACGCATCCTGAAGATCCACCACGCTGAGCCAATCTCCCATCTGCAAGGAGGACCGTATCTGGCAGAGCGTGATCATCTTGAATTTCTCTTGGGGTAGGAAAAGATTGAACTGGGAAAGGTCTAGGATGGTGCGCAGGCCAGCCTTGTTGGGTTTGGGCACTCCCCTTGCTCCCCAAGGGGAACGGGTTCTACAGCTCTGAGGTCCAGAAGTTTCTGAACCTCGGCTTTGAGGGAGGGCGAGCCCGACAGCTGAAAAGGAGGGTTGGAAGGTGGGGTAGGAGTAAGCGGAAGCCCGCCAGAGCGACTGACAAGACCCACCTGTCTTTGGTGATTGTCTGCCACGCCTCCCAGTGAGACGATGCGCAATCCCACTGGGGTCTCGTGCGAGCGCAGAGAACCCTCATTTTGTAGGTTTCTCTGTGGTGTTGCCACCTGAACCTGAGGAGGAGGTGGAGGAGCGGGAGAAAAAACAAGCCCATTGTTGCCTCCGGCGGTTATTCCCCGAAGGGGTATCCACTCTGAGATTTCCGGTCTACGAAGCCCCTGAAGCCAGAGGAGGGTCTGCTTTGCGACAACAGTCTCTGGGTTTTGAAAGGGGTTTTAACCAGGACCGAGAAGGACTTAGCTTTCTGAGTGCTATCCTTCGTATTGGTCAGCTCTACATCTGTTGTAGAATGAAAGAGCTCCTTACCATCAAACGGAAGGCCTAACACCTTGTCATGCCCTTCTTTTGAGAATTTGGTAGCATGCAGCCACGCCTGCTGTGAGGTATCAACCCTCAGCATAAAGCCCCGAGCCGATGGGGTCTACATGATGAGCCGCAGCCTCCAGTAGATCCTGGGCCAAGACCCTGGCGTCGTATAATCCCGCTTTGAAGTCTTCCAGCTTCTCGACCGGAATTAACTCCTCAAACTCTGACAGACATTTCCACATCCGCATATTAGTCCCCGCTAACACCAGTTCGGCATTAGCCTGCCTGAGCTGCAAGGCCGAGCTGGTGAAAATCTTTCTCCCAAGGGAGTCAAGGAGCTTATCCTCCTTTCCCAGAACCTGAGTAGCCGTCGTGGAAAAGGATGCTGCAGGCCTGGACTGCAAAGTGGGCGCAGCCACCACTGTGGAGGAGGAGGACGGACAAGACGACAGGGCCACCTCTTCCGAAGAATGCAGCCTGTATAGTGCGTCAATTTTTTTATTGACGAAAAGTTCAGAGTGTGGCTTTCCCCAGACCCTGCGGACCTCGGCCAGAACGTCCTTCTGCAAGAACAGGCCGGTACGCTCCAAAGGAGACAGTGTGAACGCCCCAGAAAGCACACCCTCCTGCGGAGCGGGTGCCTCGGGCACCGGAACATCCAAGAAGCACATCATGTCCAGTACCCGGTCATGAAAAGCTCTGATAGAGCGGGGCAAGTCAGTTGTCTTGATCGCCTTGCGCATCATCCGACAGGTCAAGATCCTGCTGAACCGTGTCGGGCGCTGCCTTGTCCACGGGGGACAAATGGGGCAAAGGCGGAAGAGTCGGGGAAGGCACCGTAGGCAAGGGAGGCACCGGCGGAACCACCGGAGGTACGGGTCGAGCTGGAGGCGCAGGCAGACTTATCTACCTAAAAAGCCCTTTGAAATATTCCCTCATGTGGTCGGTACGCATGAGCGTTTGAAATTTGCCAAAAAAGGCGTCCTCCGGGGACTGTTTTGGAACCAGAGGAGGCCTCTCATGTGGTGGAATAATTCCAGGGATGTAACGGGGAAGGGTGCCACACCGGCCCCTCCACCAACGTATCCACATAAACCAAGGGTGCCGACCCAGCAGGCAACAAAACATTGTGCGGAAGGGGCATCCGGGCATTCCAATCATAAATTGGCCGATAAGGATGCGCACAAGGAACTCTATGTTCACCCACGGAACCAAGCCCTACACCTGAGGCCGATGGCGTAGTTGTAGGGGTAGCACCCAAAATGGCTGCCTCATCGCCTGAGGAGAACTGCGGCATGTGAGGAAGTGAGGCAGGGGTCTCCGTCGATGGATCAGGGGGGGTCTTAACTTTAGCCTTGACACAAGGAACCTCGGCAGAGCTGGTACTATGAGGCCTGCAATGTTTCTGCGACATACCAACCGCCAAAAAAGCCTTCCCAGGAAGGACCTTGGCGAAGAATTTTCCTTCTTTGCTCCTTCAACAGATCTGGTGTCACTGCAAGAGCGGGAACAGTGTGAAAAACCCTTCATCGATAAGGCCTCGTCACGCCACAAATGTTGGTAGCTTTAGCCTCTGTACAAGGGACCTCGGACCCAGGTCCGGTAACAGCCTTATTCGCGCGGGCCTCGAACATCTGTTCGGTGACACTAAGCCCCACCAAGGCCTCGGGCGCACCCCGGTCTTATTTTTGAGGGAAGCCTATAGGGAGGGCTCAGAGCTAGCTCCGGAACCCCACGACTCAGTAGAACTGGGCCTACAAGCAGCCCCCGCAGGAGGGGCCTCGGAGCGTGCTCTGGTATCCACAGGCCCCTTACAGAGACCCTCGTAGAAAACTCTGGTACAACGATTAGGCCCAACGGACACCTCAGGGCAATCCCCGGTGAGAGCGATAAACGTCCCTCCCGGCCCGGGAGGAACCCGGAAAGGTATCCCCCGGCCGGGGTGCTCTGACAAGTAAAGAATGTACCGGGCGGTTCTTCTTTACGTCGATAACGCCTGAAAATGAGAAGGAGGAGTTCGTCGAAACACCTCCTCCCACCGCTCCAACCGACGTTGAAGTGCCCGGACCGAAAGGGAATCGCAGTAAAAACAGGAGTCCCAATGTCAAATGGAAAATTATATCGTGCCTCCTATTGCAACGAATATGTGTATATTGGCCTACACCAAGCCGCTTATAAGCCACTTGCGAAGGAATCCGTGTTGCAATGTCCTGACCTCAGAATCAATGTAAGCCGCCATTTTAGGTTCGCTTTGTAAAGTCACCCTGTGAGTTAAAATGGTGGACGATGTCATTCAGAAATACAACATGGCCGTCTTGACCTCTGTGTGTAATCAATATGTAACTTGCCTGCAGGCCACTTGTTGGGGTTGTGAACTGAGACCTTGTCCTTTGTTGACCTGTGTGTAAAGGATTACTCGTGCAATTAAATTAATCCACGAGCATATGTTAAGAACAATGTATCCAAATACTGAACTAAGAACACTTGTTTAACTACATTGTATTAATGTTTGAGAAGCCCTTTAAGAGAAATCCTAAATACACCGTTACCGTGTAGGCTTGTTGGCAAATGTATTAAAGGCAATCCCTATGCATATAGTGGCGCAAACTCGGCATGAACCCTAGATCAGTAATGTATTAGCGGAGTATTAACCCAAAGTAGGGTTGGACATCATGTTCGCAAATGGTATAAAAGAGCAACGAATTCTAATGTACAGCGTTTCTCACTGAACACACTGAACCATGCTGGAGTTCAGTGTGTTGTACTGAGGGCCGATAGCTATCTGATTTTGTTTTTTTCTTTTTAACTGATTCAGTATAAATTAAAGATCTTTGTAACCTGTGTTCGGTGCATTTCCTTTTGGGGTACTCAGCCTCAATATTTTGATTTTGTTTTCACACCAACGGTGATCCGGTCCCAAACACACTAAACAAAGAGGATGGGGATCCGCCCTCCCTCGCGAAGCGTCGGTGACACCAACAATCTGGAAAGTCTAGTTTGAACGACAGACAGACTTGTACACGATCGCTAGCGAGAGCCAGAGAGGAAAAAGGGAAGAAAATATTCTGCGGATGCAAGTGTGTCCAGTCCCGAACGAGCGGAGAAAAGGAATGATGGGCGATGCAGAGCCAAGGTGGGTGGGGTTACGGCCGCGCGCCGGGCCCGCGCAAGAAAGAGGAAGGACACATTTTTGAACAAAATATTATGGATGCTTTTTACAAAGTGCTCCAGTCCCGTCCCACAGGACGGAGAGACGTCCCATAAGTATGGAGGGAAGGAGACGGGACGTAGGAGTAAGGGGTCTATGGACTAGGAGTATGTTAGTCACTACGGTGAGTACTTATTACTCCTACGTCCCGTCCCCTTTCTTCCAGTAAGTATGGGTGATTACACCAAAATGAAGCCCTGGGGAGGAGAGTTGGTTGCCCCCCTTATGAAAATAGGTTTCTTAAAACTGCCTGCCCAAATGCTGGCTCTGATCTGGCACTGGCGTCCAAGCAATAGTGCTTGCACAATGGCCGATGAAGGCCCAAATAGCCATCTTGCTGATTGTCTGCCATGGCACATGTCTTTGGAAAGCCATGGCCGTGGCCTTGGCTCTGATCGCATGGGCATGCAGGTTTGCCATACATCTGTTGCCCGTCATAAGCTTCAATGGCCATCATCATCCACCTTGCGATTGACGCTTTGGATGCTTGGCCGCCTGGTTTTGACCTGGCAAATGTGACAGTAAAGTTGAGTTATGGAAGGTCTTAGTCCTGTCGAGGTAGAATCTCAGGGCACGTCGGACATCCAGACAATGCAAAACCTTCTTTGCCTCATCCTTCGGATTTGGGACAAAGGTTGGAAGTACCATCTCCTCATTAAGATGGAAGGATAACCCGACCTTTGGGAGGAATGAAGGGTGTGTACTAAGCGTCACTGTATCCCAATGGAATGTGGTATATGGTTCTGACGACACCAGGGCCTGATTCTCACTAATCTTGCACACTGAGGTGAGCAGAAGCGCTGTCTTGATGGCAACACGCCTGATGTCCACTGATGCCACGGGCTCAAAAGTTTGTGGGCCAGTGAGGCCAGCACCACATGGAGGTCCCAGACAGGGTGTGGTTGCTTGACTGGAAGATCTAATCTGGTCAGGCCTGATAGGTGTTTTGTGAACACCGATTTGTAGGATAAGAGGTTATCTCTGAAGTTTGTATAAGCCCCAATTATTGCCAGATAAGTATGGTGGGTGTTAACCTGGACATGTGAATGAGCCAAGTGTGTTGAGAAAGACAGCACATTGTCTAGTGTGCATGCCTAGTGTGCATGCTAGAGGGTCTATCCCGTTTGTTTGCCTGGGTCCAGTAACAAAACCTGGTCCATTTGCTTTTGTATTGACTCCTTGTGGAACTGCTTCTGGCCCCTTGAATAATGTCCAAATTGTCTTGTGACAACTGCAAATATCTTAGGGTGACGTGCTCATGAACCAAGCTGCTAGGGCCAACTTCTACGGCACAGGATGAACCACTGTGCCACCCTGCTGGAATAAGAGTGGGGCTGGTCCCACTCGGAGGAGGACTGGAGGCTGGCGAGACAGCCAGAGGAGCTCAGAGAACCAAGGTCTGGCCGGCCACCGCAGCGCAATCGAGATTAGACGAAGCCAATGAGACTCCCTGATCTTGCATATGACCCTGGGTATCAACGGGCTTGGAGTGAAAACGTATGCACATAGGTCGTTTCACTGAATCTGCAACGTGTCAGCCAGTGAGCCTCTTCCCTGCCCCCTTCAGGAAGCATACTGGGGACCTCTCCTGTTGCTCCCGGTGGCAAATATGTCAACTTGAGGATGGCCGATCTGGTTGCTCAACTGCCATTCGTAGTTGTCGACGCCGAACCTGCCGAGTCTGTCAGACTCCAGGTTGGACTCCCCGGGAGGTGGACTGCCGAAAGGTAAATGTTGAGAGCCCACTCATTTGTCATTGGACAACCTGCAGGAGAGGAGGCGACCTGGTACCCCACAACCCCCCTGCTCGTTGATGTAATACACGCAGGTGGAGCTGCCTGAAATGCAGACTGATTTGTTGATGATCATAGGGAGGAAAGCTTTGAGGGCAAGCCAGATGGCCATCATCTCGAGCCAATTGAGGTGCTCTAGCTGTTCCTGCTTTGACCAGAGTCCATGAACACTGCGACTGTCCAGGGTAGCTCCCCATCCTTCTAGCAAGGAGTCTGTGGTAATGTGACCGCTGGTAGAGGCTGCCGTAATGTCCTGCCCACCAACAGGTTCGGCTCTGTCCTCCACCAAAAGAGATCCTGGTGAAGGTGCTGTGGTATGCTGACATGGGCCTATTGGGGCCCATCTCTTGATTCCAAGAGGCTAAGAAGTGAAGCTGCACCCTCGTTATTTTGAGCCTCATGTGTGGAACCACCAGGAGGCATGCTGCCATAATTCTGAGCAGGTGTTGAAACTACCATGCCAATGTTACTGACCTGCTGAGGAAATGCACTGTGGCAGATCTTATCGCATTGATCAGGTCCTGGGAGGGAATATTCTCTCTGCCCTCATATCCCAAATTAGGCCCAAGAATGTGAAGGACTGAGTGGGAAGTAACTGATTTGAGGCTGGAGAATCCCAACTCTTACAGTGTGCATGAGGCTGGTCATCATGCGCTGCACTCCATCGGGAAAATCCACTCATACTAGCCAATCATCAAGATATGGATAAAGGTGGTGGGCCCTCCGCTCAGAGCAGGGCTGCCACCACATTAATCTTGTAAAGTCTCTGGCCCGAATTGAAGTCAAATAGTAGGAACTTGTATTGAAAATGAAAACCCATGATCCTGAACCGGAGGAAGGACCGATGGGGCTACCAAAATCGGGCTGTGCGTGTAAGAATCTTTCAGATCCAGGGAACACATCCAGTCTCCCCCACACAGTGTCTCCTCTACGAGTGCTGGCGTAACCATCATGAACTTTTGAAGGGGTAGGGAAAGGTTCAAGGTTGACAGGTCCAGTACAACTCTCAGGCCAGCCTGGTTGTTCTTCTGTATGGCAAAGATACGGGAATAGAAGGCCATGCCTCACTGTGAGGCTGGAACCTCCTCCACTGCCTGACTCGCCATGAGCAAGAGGATCTCTGCATGTAGAGTTGCTGTCCCAATCTGTGTGAGGGGGAGGGGGAAGAAAGAGCAGATGGAGGTATCGGCAGGCAGAGGAACCCAGAAAGGATTCATGGGTCTGCAAACCTTGCCCGCCAGGACTGAATGTGAAAGGCAAGCCTGCCCCCTCCACCGGAGAACTATGGATCTGGGTGGCACCATCACTGTTTTTCTTCTGAGGCTGGTGCCTGGCAGGGGGATGGGAAGAACCCCTTTGTTTGATGATTTGTGCTGTTTGCGTCAGTGCTGGCTGGGCGACCGGTCCAGCTGTCTAGATCGGCGTTCCTGAAAGCCCCTGAAGCCACCGAAAGGTATGACCTCTGTTAGAGCGTGGGTGACTGGCTATAGATGGGTCTTGACAGGAACTTACATTGGGAGCGTTTTTTCTGTTTATCCAGCTCCTCAGCCGTAGTTGAGTGAAACAGTCCCCCCACGACAAACCCTGCTACCCCTCCCCCGCATCAAAGGACAGGTCGAGACTGTATTCCTGCACGTCGGTGTTAAACTTACTTGCCTTCAGCCAAGCTGTCCTCATGTCGGTGGCAACACAAATAGCACTGCCTGAGGTGTCTATATGTGCCACTGTTGACTCCATGATATCCTAGGCCACCATCTTCGCCTCTGCCAGACCTGCCTTGAATTTTGCCTGGCTGTGTGCAGGAAGATCAGGAAGGAAGTCTGCCATCTCCCGCCAAAGCTTTTGGCTCACCGCTACAAGCATGGCGTCCCTATTGGCCTGTCACAGGTGGTGCATAGCGTTGGATTAGATCATCTTTCCATAGGACTCAAGACCTTTCCTTCCTTTCATAGGAGGGCAGATGTGGAGTCTTGTGGCTTAGATACATTGAAGCCACCGCTACAACTGGGGAATGAGGCAGAGGGTGCACCGACAGCACGAGGGAATCCCCCCTCTGCCGGCCTGTATTTGGCATCCAGGCGCTTAGTATGTTGTGTAGAATGTGGCTCCACCCAGCCCTCCTTTGCCAAGTATTTGACACCCTTTTGCAGAGGTATGCTGGTCCTTGTGGTTGGTCAACACCTCTACCAGTAACCCCACCTCCGGTTGTTCAACCTGCAGCTGCAGGATCCTCAGATACTCTGCAACGCCGGCCAGCCTCTCATGTAAGGCCCTGACCGAGGAGTGTCCTGGTCCTCAATGCCCTCCATGTCCACCCGCTGTTTCCTGCAGATCAGGTGCTGCTGCTGGAGGGTAGTGCGGGCAGCTGTGACGCACTGACTGGCAGTGCCCGTGGCTCCAGCAGGGGCCGGAGCCACCAAGACTAAATGCACCTGGGAGGTGAGGGGGGTGCCGTGGAACCTGGGCCTGCACGGGTACCGGTTTCTGGATCAAGACTAGATGTTGAAGCGGTACAGGAGGAAGCATCTCTTTGTTGATGCCCCCCCGAGTATGATGCCCCTACCTGAGATCCGAAGAAGGTCCGAGCCTTCGTAGTCGAGCGTGTTAGTGGAAACTGGCAGTACTACAGTCGCCACGCATCAGTCCTGTGGCGCAGTACAGGATAAAATGGCCACTAGGCCAGAAAAAAATAGCGCTGCTTCCAGTGCCTTCTCATCACAGCGCGCAGGCATCGGAACGCACGTTAAGGTGGGATTGGTCGACGCTGGTTACCTGGTCCACCCCATATCCAATTGCATCAGCACTGGGGCGATTAACAGAAACTAGCTACATGAGGCAAGGGGTGGCAAGAGCACAGCAACCGGTATAGGTCCAAGGACCCGATCCTATGCCAGTGAGCTCTTCACCAGTATGCAAGGACCCTCATGCAAGGACCCTCATGCATACTAACACGCTCGACTACGAAGGCTCGGACCTTCTTCGGATCTCAGGTAGGGGCCCAAGGCGGAGTGCCCTCGGACATGGCACCAGTAGTGCTGGTACTGTGTTTAGGTGCCCCCTTGGGATCGAGCCCGGTAGAAAAGGAGCACCCCTCAGGGAGATCCCCCGGTTCTAGAGCCTTGCGGCCCTTCATCGGTGGGACCGGGAGGGTCCTTGGATCCCTGGCCAGGTGGCCGGTAGCTTCTGGAGCCTTTGTCCCTTTGCTTGTCTTAGGACCTGGAAGGCCCCTCCCGCTTGGATGCTTCCCTGGGAAGGAGTCGCCCTTGCGGGGTGCCGAGGAGAACAGGGCACCTACATGTGGCCTGGTCTTCCTCCGGATGTACTCCATGAGTTTCTCTGATGCTGAAACTGAGAACAAGCTCCCTCCACCTGGCCAAGCAGTTTAACAAACACAGTGTGAGCGCATCGCACACTGAGCAGCCCCCTCAGCTGTGGTCTAGACCAAGGCACCGGAGGCAGAGCACGTGAGGAAGGAACCCTTGCAGGCCGGACACCCGCTGAATCCCACCGCTGTCGACATGGACTGGGGAGGAGCGTGGCACCAGAAGACCGAGTACCTTTGAGAGAGTGAGAGCGAGAGTAATTATGGGGCTTGAGGCCTCACCCAGGAGTGCTGGTGAAATCAGTCCTCTCCAGTCGATGCGGAAAAGAGGACTGGGGAGCCGCGCCAGTGGGCGGAGTCAAGGCAGCGCATGCTGCCGGGGCCGCGTCCCTGTGCTTCTCTAAATGCAAAAAGGGAAGACAATTCTTTTTAGTGAAAAGGCTATGTTTCCCGTCCCTAGCGAGGGACGCACATACAGTACGGAGGAAAGGGGACGGGACGTAGGAGTACACTGCCCGTAACTCCAGGATGCTGATGTGCAGATCCTTCTCCTCCGAAGCCACAGACCTCTGGCGTGTAGACGTCTGGTGTGAGCTCCCCAACCTTCCAGAGAGGCGTCCGTAGTGACATTCTCCTGGCATGGAGGGGTTTGAATTCCCGTCCCCTGGGCAATGTGGGAGTGTACCCCTCACCACTATCGCCTGCCAGAACTCCTTGTCGAGGGGATCCGCAAAAATTCCCAGACACTTTTATCCAACATGCATCCAAGAATTCCTGTAAGGGTTGCATCGGCAACCTGCAGAGACGACGAGGTATATGCAGGACAACATCATGCCCAGCAAAGGCTTGAAGACTCTTCGCCGACAACAGCCGCTGTTTTTCCATGAGGAATAGGCCTTCCTCCCAAAGTCTTCCAAAAAGGATACAGCCATGATAGTCTTCCTCTTGGACTCCCATCATTGATATAGGAAACCCGAGGTCCTGGAGATCGATTGGAATGCTCCCAGCTCGTCTGGTGGAGAGCCTCTGAGGAGTGTCCAGGTGCAGGTAGTTGTCTGCCCGGACAAAGTCCTCAGTTCGTCGGTTCCCATGGCCATCTCTTTGTAACAGTATCCATGTGAGTATGCAGGTTCGGTGGTGGAGTTGGGTCCCGACGTGGTGGAGGAGGCTGATGCGGCAGCATCAGGTGACGCTTCCTCGTCTTTGGTGGAGGCTGGTGAGGGGCCGGCGGTACAACAGGTGCCAGAGTTGGAGGCACCTTTGCTGGATCTCTGTTAATAGGGTGTGGCGAGTTGACAGGATGTCCATGGATATGTCCCTCGGCTGTGGAGGGAAAGATTGAGTGCTAGGCTCCGCGCCACCGTCCTCCTCATGGACTGTATGGACGGAAGCTTGGTGGTCATCTGTGGAGGAGCTATCCATTGGGTGAACATAAACCTTGGGAGGGATGCTTTGGGCCCTCTTCGCACCCCCCCTTCTTTTTTCATCCCGAGGGCCGGGTACCGGGACATGAACCAGTGCCTTTCCTCCCCCCAGGGGTGCCTCCAGTCTTCACCGCTGCCCCAGCGGCCATGTGGTGCCTGGGAGGCAGGGATACCTTCTGCGCTGTAGGGACAACCCTCGTAGGGTCGGTACCAGAGGGTGACGATTAAGCGGTCAATGGCATCTTCGGCTGCGCCCGATGAGCCTGCTGCGAGGCCTTCTCTTCATCCGGCCTTTGTTTCTCTGATTTGTCTCGTAACTTGGCCAAGGTGGAGGACTTCCTCTTTGAGGAGGAACCAGATGGCAGTCTGGCTGATGGAGTGGACAACCTGGGCAAGCATCGGCGGCGAACGCAGCAGAATCGGCCTTGCGGTTCTTGGCCTTCTCTTGGACCCCCACAGATGGGGCTTCCTCAAAGGACTTAGACCTCAGACCTCCTCCTGGAGGGAAGCCGCTTCTCAGACCGGCCGGTCCTGTTGGACACATGACCCTGCTCGGAGCGCAGACCTTACTCGACTTGAGCCATCCGGCAGCGCGCTATACCAGTCTTTCTTCATTTTCTTTGAGAAGCCCAGGCATATCTCGCACCCATCCTTGTCGTGGTCCGGGTGCAGGCAGTACAAATACTTTATGTTTGTCCTCCACAAAGACGTTCCTTAGCCTTCATTGGGTGCAGGGCCTGAAAAGTATCCTTCCCTCCTTTTTCTCCTCTGACATGGTCTGAGGGCGCAAAGTAGGCCCAAGACAGCCTTCCAGAAACTTTGAACAATCGCCTTTGAGGGGCACTCACTTCACCGACAACGGACCCCCCGTTGCCGGCTGATGAAGATATGAGTACATGGGCTCCGATGGAAATTTTTTTTTACTTTTCTGAGAAAAAGTTGTGAAAAATTACAAAATAGCTCAGAGCAACTCGGGGACTCCCAACACTGAAGCGTGCAGAAAGAATCTGAAGATGGCTGCCAGAGGTGGGAGAGGACTGTCATTGGATGAGGCAGTAGGACCCAGAGGACAGTGATGGGTTTAGAAGAGACACTTTTAAAGTGAAAGTGAAACTTCTTTTAACGAGGATTGCCAGCCTGACGACTGGGAATATTCAAGAGCATGTGAATCCATGCCAGACCCCATGCTGGAGAAAATAAGTTAAGTTATTACTTCCTTATTCTGTGATCTGAAAAGCAACTGTAATTGAATATTACACAAAAAGTGTCTCAATGACAAAAAGTGTCTCAATGACCTGGTATAACTGTTATCCAAAACTTTGTTAAAGGTTGATACTGTTCCTAGAATCTGTTTTTACACTAGATCAGAAAAGTAGATCGTCCAGTTGAATTACTATGCGATTTCTTGCTGAGCCATCACGGTACAACTGCTAGGGTCTACCACCCTGTATTGCTTTAAGCAATCCAAAAGTAACTATTGGTTTTGACTTCCCTAGAACTGCTGTTAGGTGTTATACCTTAATTTAGATGGTATGGTCTGTGTACTTCCAAGCAGTGATGTATTTTTATAATGTGTTTATATATAATGTGATAGTACTTATTTACCCAAGATTGACCTTGGTTTGCTTGTATTTAAATAAGCCCTTTATTTTTACAATACGTAGTGCGTCAGTGTTTCTTTGGACCTTATTTGTATCACAATTTCTTTGTACTGATTCTACAGCCCTCGCTCCCTCCTAAAACAGGCCTGGCTGCTCCGTCTACGCTACCCTGAACTCAGGTGGTACAGCCTTATACTAGGAGTGGAGTCTTGTACTGTCTCAGTTGAATGGGTTTACTAAGCCCATAACCAGGAAGAAATTAATCCTATACAAACTGGTTAGAAAGCTTTGTTGCACCAAACCGCATTCGTGGCAGTGCCAGGCTACAACCAGAAACACTAAGGAGGATCCTCCTTTTCATTCCCGTCATCAGGTTGTGAAACTCAATGCCCAGGCAACTCCACCCAAAGGAATATCAGTCTTCAGAAAATCTCCCACCAAATACCTGGCTGTTCTTAAGACTGCAACAAACTAACATATCCCCCGTTAAAGACGGGATCAATCGCACTGTCTCGTCAGACTCTAGATCCTTTATTGTGGACAGCTATAGGCACCAACACTACTCCACCATAAAAACACTACTCCACCATAATTTCAAAATGAAACCCAGAGAATATCCCCTCATGGATAAACATAACAGAACGCTCTGCTTTCAACTCGATGACAGACTGAACGTGAATTTATACAGTTTAAGCCCTAATCTAGAATTCTACGACTGCCACCCCAAACCACATCTCTATCCACCTCTACACAAAAACACACAAGCAGTTTTATGCATTGTAACTCAACCAGATAAGACTCAGCAGTCAAAGCTCACTGCAAGGGAAATTTCCCTCTAGACCAGCAGCTTCCAGGATGTCCCAGTACAAATCTAATTAGAATATTCAGTCAGCACTCCTGGGTAAAATTGCTACCCTCCAATCTAAAATCAGTGACAAACAGAAATCCCTACAGCTTGACCAACCACCGACCACACCTACACTTAATACACATTTAACCTATCGCATTAACCTTTCTACCTCTCCCCACTCACTACTCTCGAAGTAGAAAACAAACAATTTAAAGCCTTCCAATTGCCAAGGCGACTCCTGCCCAGCACCTATTATCAAGAAAGCATCTCATGAGCTAGACCCGTTCATTACAGCATTCATAAATGCTTCTTTCAAGACTGGTATTGTCCCCGACAACCTAAAGGATGCATGGGTTATCCCACTCCTCAAAAAACCCTCCCTTGACCATAATATCCCAACTAACTTCAGACCTATCACTACAGTCCCATTCCTGCTCAAGATCCTGGACCGCACAGCCTACCTGCAGATTCAAGATTACCTCGAACTAAATAATCTCCTGGGCTTAAGACAATCAGGGTACCGCCCTAAACACGGCACGGAGTCAGCTCTGATCGACTTGAAAACTCAGATGGAGTCACTGAAGGACAATGGGAAGCTAGCTCTTCTCCTCGATCTCTCCGCGGCTTTTGATCTGGTCAACCACCAAATACTCTGCCAGCATCTCAAATCCGCAGCCCACTTCTCAGACTCTGCCAATGCCTGGATCCACTCATTCCTGAGCAATAGATCCATGAGGGTCTTCTCACCGCTGGCATCAGCGGATCCCTCCCCTATTCACTGTGGCGTTCCCCAAGGCTCGTGTGTATCCCCTGCGTTGTATAACGTATTCACCAAGCCCTCTTTGATGTGCTTGACTATCTGGGTGTCTCCTACACTAACTACGCGGACGACACCCAGATACTCATCTCGATCACAGGAGACTACACAGCTGACACCAAAGCCCTTAACGATGTTTACTCGGTCATCCAGGCCTGGATGGCACAGCACGAACTTTGCCTTAACGATGATAAGACTGAGCTCTTACTTTTAGGATCAAATCATCGGCTCAACAAACTAGACCAAACCTACAAGTACTTCATTATTGACGGCAATGACATTAAAGTCTCCAAAGACACTAAGACGCTAGGGGTCTATCTTAACTCCTCGCTTTCTCTGAACAGACAAATAAATGCAGTTAGGTCAGCTTCGGCCTATACCTGCAAACGTATCACTGCCTATAGACCCTTCCTAAATTCCACCAACTGTATCACACTCGCCAGAACTCTTGTTATGGCCAAAATCGACTACTGTAGTGCTCTTTATCTAGGGACCAGTCAGTCTAACCTTAATAAATTGCAAACTGTAAAAAATAATGCCTTAAGGGCAGCCTTAAACATCCCAAGACGCTCTCATATCTCCTCCGTCAGATCGGATTTACGCTGGCTCCCGGTAAGACAGAGAATTGCCCTGAAACCCTAGCTTTGACTCACAAATGTCTGAACAACAACGCCCCACCTTACCTGTCCGCTCGCTTCTCACGCCACACCTCCACTCGACCTACCAGAGCAGCCCATACTCACAGCCTTATCGTGCCTAGATGCAAACTCCAAAAAGCTGGTGGGGTGAGCTTCCCCGTCCTGGCCTCCAAACTCTGGAACACCTTGCCCACACCTATCAGAATTGAACCATCATTCCACTCCTTCAAGAACAATTCTAAAACATGGCTGCTCTCCCAAGACTTATGAGACCTTGACACAGTCCAGACTCCATGTGGGGTACAGGACTGAATATACATTTTCTCTCTGCTCTGTCCCTGTATTATACGCTGTTAATGGTACCCTTCGGTACATGTATATATGCTGTATATTTTTGTAACTTCTGTAACTACTGCTTTTTGTAACATGTTTAAGAGTATGCGCCCGGTTGCCCCTGGGCCTGGTTTTTTGCGCTTTATAAATAAAATCAAAAATCAAAATCTAGGGTTCACTACCAGATACAACGCACACCTTTCTAAATTTGCCTGCTTCTACTCTCCACCCTCTGCAACTCATCCAGAACAGGACTGCAAGCAACAGGTTGGTGGTAGATCTTTCTTCGGCTGGGGCCTCCCTCTGGAACAGCCTTCCTACCTCCCTGAAACTTGAGGAGAACCATCTCTGGTTCCGGAAGCACCTCAAAACCTTCCTCTTTGCTTCTACTTTCTCTCCTCCTCTCTCCTGGTGAACGGTCTGAAAGTGAAACTGCACGGATTACCTGGCCACCCTCTGTTCGGGCCCAGGTCCCCTCCCCTGCCAGTTGCCTTCGCGGCAACCACCGCACTTGGGGACCGTGTTCTGTATCCTACCAGCACTTGACACCCGATGTCTGCACTTACCCTTGAACTTGACACCAGCTGGCCGCACTCTTTACTTATTGTTTTTATTTATTCTACTTATCCCATGTACTGCACTGTCCCCTCCCCCCGCACCTTTCCCCTCCCCCTGCACTTGCGCGATCTGAATGATGCCTCGCCTAGTAAGATTGTTGTCTTCCCTCTGTTCCCCTTGCCTTGTCGCGCCTTGAAGCACTTGTGTATAGGCACGTTATAAATACGTTTGGGTCACTGCCACAAACCACATAACCTTACAGGAACCCATGACTCTGGTTTATTAGGCCTTCCCTAATCAATACCTCATGTTTTGCATCTGTCACTCCTATATTACCACCACCATTTTCCTTGCAATACCACATGCAACAAGGCCACCAAAGTGGGCATAATTGTGACCATGCAGGACCACTTTACATTCCCTTGACTAATCTGGGTAAAGCAGAGGGTAACCTAGGGTTCTAAGGTTTCCCAAAATCAACAGACCTGTACATCCTGAGGCATCTGGCGCACAGCTCAGGTTACCCTGGAAATGCAGCATATGTTCTGGACTTAGTATCAGTTCATCTTTCGAGATATAAGTTACTCCCTTATGCTACCCTTGCAATCATATAGGGGACGGGGGAGGGCAGCTGCGGTGGGGGACGTTTCATCATGGACATAAAATGATTAATTCAGCAAGGGAGCAGAGGAAAGTAGCTTTTTGTATATGTTTCAACAACATTACCAGCAGCTTTTTAGTAGAAACGTTGGTCGAGAGCCTGCCTGATTTCCAATAGGATTGCTGGTTTGCAGATTCTTACAGGTATTGATAAGTGACCAGAACATGATCTTTGAACAATGGACCAGTAAATCAGCATCAGTCTTAAAGTCAGAAAAGTCCAACCATTGGGGAAGTTCAGAGTTTACATTCTGGAACTGGTCCCTTTTTTTCCTCTCAAACCGGGATGGTTGAATGGAAAGAAGGACTCAATTTGGAGAGTTGTGCAATCACAACACTGCATAGTGTTTCTTTGGACTACAACTCTCAAGGAGGCTCAAATGAAATATATTGTTTAGTTTGTTAATGCAGCTCTGAGTCCATGAAGAAAAGCTACACACACACTTTACCTTTTTCTCTTTAATGCAAACTATTTTCCAAATATTACTATGGAAAATCTTTATTTATATCAAAGGGGAACTTGGAACAGATTTTCCTTCAGTATGGTTGCTATGCAACCATGTAAAATAGTCAAATAAAATCTTTGACTCTTAAACCCTTTAAAATCAGTCGGACAGAATTGAAGCTGTAACAAGTAAAGCCATAATATCAAACATGAAAACTATTTAGGTGAAGACAAATTACACCCCAATGAATTAGTGATTGTTAGAATTCTGCACCGTATATAGAAGTATTGCACACATTGTAAGATCAATATAGATCGCATAAGCAAACAACGGACTAAGCAGAAACCTGTAAAGACAACATTCTTACCCGGTGACTTTGCAAGTGATGCATGGAACACAGAGAAATTAATTAAGGCATATGAAGCCAGGAAGAAGTTGGAGATTATCGGCGCGATTACATTTAGTTCAGCTGAAAGAAAAGTTATAGAAACTGGTCAGGTTATGATTCACATGTTTGGGTTTATTACTTGAACCACGTAGGAATGACAAGCAGTTTTAACAAAGGATATATTAAAGACCAATAATTCTGTTAATTTGAAGATTTCAAGCAGGAGAAAAAAAGAATCATAATACTTACACCCCATCTGTAATCCAGGACACTGCAGAATCAGGGGGATGTGTATGCACATTTTACCAAACAAAACCAACTAAGGCACTGCAATTTGGAAAGGTATGCCATTAAAAGACCAACATCTCTCAAAGACCTAAAACAATTCAGAATGTATGGCCTCTCTGTTAGGGAGAATTTACATTTCTGTGCCAATTCCTTTCAACCTTAGCGGCACCCCCAGCTCTTTTGCTGGACTCAGCGCTTTTTAATTTTTACTCCCGAGTGAGTCTGACCCTTTTGTCACTCGTGTTATTCTGACAATAATTTTATATGTTCCTTAATGTTTTATGGAGTCTGGTAAACTCCATACGCACCTGCATTGTGACACACCGCACCGTTTGTGCAGTCCCTTGGACTTCTCTTAATGTTGAACTACATTGTTGTCTTGTGTGAACTACTGTTCCCAATAATAGTAAGATGACCCCCGTCTTACCTTAAGTTTATGGGTCCAGCATGCACCATTCTATGTGGAGTGCAGGGGGGTTTCATAGTAATTATTTTAACCCATTCCTCATGTAACATTTTGTTACACTAACTCTCTTGAAGGGCTGGTGGCAGTGGTTTATTTTTTACTACCTAGTGGCATGTATCTGCAGGCTGATATCTCAGCTGCAGTGCTGCACCCAAGAGTGACCATTTTCTCAAAATAGAACCAGTCTTTTTTTTGCAATTTCTCTTGTTAGTTTCTTCTGGGCTTTTACTCTGCATCAGATTTGAGTCCCTTGTGTGTTTTGCCTTTGGCGGCCTTCAGCCCTGAAGCCAGCCCAGGCTCCAGTGTCTGGAAAGGCAGGAAGTGAAGGAGGGCCCCAAAACTTCCATGTCCTTTGCATCTAGGTGTGCCTGAGTGAAACCAGTTCCAATTGGCCGGGTGGCTGTCCCGGGGGACAGTAACCCTGCTGTGTGATTGTCAGCCTAGGGCTGTGAATGAATGAACTTGCATAAAATTAGGTTTTTGGGACTAAAAAGAGTCTACCACTGGAGGACAACATCCGAAGCAGAAGACAAGACGACGCCACCAGCACACTCCTGGACCGCAAAGTGCCCAGTGAAGCCCTGCAGCTGTGCTGACCCAGTTTTCAAATCGACAGGGAAGACGCCTAAACAACGACTTCCTCCCTTAGGCTGGTGGGACCAACCAGCCTCGAGACAAACTATTTTGGCGAAACCCCCGACTTGCTGTGACTTTCCAAGGCTGCAGAAGTGTTGAGATGGATTTCTGAACTCTGACCTGGAGGTTCAGAAGGCCAGCCTAGTTTCTTGGAACAGGGTAACCTCTGGACAAGCCAGACCAATCAGGGTAGCTATGGCAGGCGGTCAAGACCAAGTCTCAGGAGGGGTGAGGGAAGGACCTCAATTAGCACACAGAGCAAGGACACTTACAAATTACCCCAGACAGGTGTTATATCAAAAATAGACCCATTTATTACAAGGTCTTTTTAAAACCATAGCACAAGAATCACAGTAGCAATAAGCAAACCAACACAACACTATCAATACAATGTATATACAAGAACATTGGGGTCTAAAGGGTTAAATGCACGAAATATGTCAACCTAGAGGGGAAGAAAACACAGGCAGTGTAGTCAGTCTTTAGGCCCAGTTCGACATCGACAATACAACCAAGAGGCAGTCAAAGCCCTAAGAAGAGAGGAGCCTTGTGCTCAATAGTACATGCAATGCCAGTGTACGCGGTTGTTACAATGGGCAGAATAGGGTCTCTTCAGGGGTCTCTAGCAGCTCGGGAAGGTGGATGCAGCGATGCAGAACAAGTTCTCACTATTCAAGAAGGACCTCCATTTGAAGGCAGAGGCAGTTCGAGCATTTGGGATGGAGTCGCTATTTTGCAATACCAGTGGAAAGGAGAGGGACCCCCAGGAGCCACTCGTGTGTAAAAATGTGCCCTGCGCTAGGGGCCACCGTTTGGGGTATGGAGTACTCATTGGTCCCCGACGCAAGCAGACCCAAACTTCGCCAGTTCAGTCCACTTCGCTTGCAGGTTTGAGTGCGGCAAAACGGACGTCTCAGCACCTTTCAGTTCCTGAGATACAGCGATGATTCCAAACGAACAGTGGCGATTTCTCCGCTCCGGGTGGATGAATCGACCCAGTTTCACTGCAGCAGGCTTCAGTAGCAAGAGGGTCACAAATGCAGCGGACTTGCAAAGGACGTTGCCGCGGCAGGGCAACACGGTAACCGCATTTACTCCGGTCCTGGCGCACTCGTCTCACTTCAGACCTGGGAACGTCAAGTGTACGAAATTCGGTGTGATGGTGCCGGGGACACAGAGCTATCAAGTATACCAAGTTTCGAGGGCCTCCTTGAAACGGCGGTGGCAACAGAGCAAATCATCTGGGTAAGATTGTCAATCCACTGGTTGGCCCAGGGACACTACCAATAAAGCTTACTTGCAGGGTTTGATGAAGGTGCCGAGAATAGTTGGTCCCACTATTCCAATGGGTTGAAGAGTCTACGCAGACCTTCTAGGACGACGAGATGCAGAGGGGTCCCATGGGACAACAGCGGGTTCAGGTTGCTAAACCTTCCAGCGGGTCACCAGCAATTCCTCGCCTTGGCTTCGTGTTGCAGGATACTTGGATCCTATAATTTGTTCAGTGAGAACTCAGATCAACTTGGTAGTGGTGTTTTCAGCCTCCTCTTATCTAAAGTTCCCTTCGTGCCAAAACGGAGAGGACCCCAATGGGAGATCTGCTCACAAACACACTCCATACGTGACCAATCACGGACCACGGTGGTCCCAGTCAATCATGGAACTCCAGAATCTCTGGCACCCAGGATGTGTATTGGAACCAGACGTTTCAGCCCACTTCCTGGAGGCACACACACAAGGCATGCAGAAGCCCGCAAAAGCATTGGGATTTGCGGGAAAGTGCATGACCAAATAAGGATTGACCTGGGTCGACAACCTGGGGAAGGTGAAGGGGCAAGGTGGCCAAAGGACCGGACAAAGAACCTTGCGGCACGGCCATTTGAGAGCCAGCACACCTATTTGTGCGAAACACGGTTAACATGGCAGGAAAGGATTAAAAAGAATGCGAAAAGATAGATGCCACCAGTCCTGTCCATGACACATCTGTACAATTCATAAAAAGTCCAGTGAGAGTATCTAGGGCCTTTGGAAATGACTAGACCCAAGTGTGCTGTATGGTAAGATACATTGCACACTTGTTACATGTTGTACAAGAGTTGCAACATGATGAAAGGACTAAGGGAAACAAAGTCTCCCAGTACTGACCGTCTTAAGGGCATGACAGTTTACCCATAAAAAGTGAGCGAAAGCCCAGAGGAGTGCAGCTGAAGGCTGTGCTTCTCTGGCAAAGTCAGTCAATGATGTCTAAACAGCAGCAAAACGTTTGGGGGTTGACACATGGAGAAAATGACATACAATTATGAAATCTTTCCTAGCAAGAAGCCAAATACCCAGGGTATCTCGACCACGTGAGTGTATTGTCGTCCGAATCCGGACAGATCTTCGTGGTTATCCAGAGGACCCTACAGAAGGAAGAAATCTGCGTCCAGAGTCCCCTCACCAGAGTCCAGGACCAATGGATCAAGAAAATCCTAACCACAGCTTTTTTTTTCTTGTTAGTGAGGAGGAAAAGCCACCAAAACCACAAAGCTGCTGAATCAACGGAAATCCATTGCTGCAGAGTCCCTCTCTCTCTCTCGAGTGCTGCCGCAGGACCCGCCAGACGTTCTCCCTTTCAGCACCATGACCAAGAACAAGGGACTACTGCATTGCATTGTGAAGACAACCAGCTGGAACAACTTAATAAACTGCGCCATCGTTTCTTTGTCCCCAAGGATTTGTTCTACGAAATCCTTAACCTCCTGTGTCTCAATTTGAAAGTGCTCTGCCGCCCTGGCTAGCACCTCATTAAGAAGGGGTTGGTTGCCAATAGGAGAATCAGCGATAGGGGGATCCTGATCCATAGGTGAGTCGATAGGATACATATTGGCCTCTGGGTCAGCCGCTTGTTCTTCATCGTCCCCATAATAAGGGACTGCTGCAACCTCCTTGTACTGAGGGACAGCTGCCTCTACAATTGAGAGGTCTTCGTGTTCGGAGTCCGGGTCATAGAGCTCTATGACTGTGCTACACACTGGAGTTTCTGTACGAAACCTTTTAGTAGGGGGTTGAGAAGGTTGAGCAGAGACTTGTGACCCAGAGGGAGCAGTAGTGGGGGGAGTGGAGTGGAAACGTTCAAAGTAGGCAGGGTCCTTTTCGTAGAAATTGGCCACGAAGGACATTCTCCCCATGACCCTGTCTAAGTCTTGTGATGACCATTGTGCTGAACTTTGGAAGACCAAGGGTTGGGAAGCAAGTCCTAAGTCTTCATCTGTGGTCGGAATTACCCCAGATTTTAGGCCTAGCCTCTAGAGGTTTATCCTTATGAGGGATGGGCCTAGATTCTTGGGTTTCTTCCTTATGAGGGCTTTTATCCCTATGAAGGGTCTTTGAGGACTTCTTTTTATGTTCTTCCCCCCCCTGGCGCCCAGAGCCGTGTTTATCTGACTGTTTGGGGCCTACTACCTGATCTGACGCAGAGAGTCTACGTTCGGCACGGGTAGGGCCGAGGCCTCGTCTGCAGACGCTCGGCCCTCAGAGGGAGTTTTACAAGCGACACCCGCGCCGTCTTTCGAGGGTTTGGCCCAGTCGTGCGGCGATCTCAAGCGAGAGTGCCCAGACGACAGGGACTCAACTGACCTTTCCCTGGGTGTCGTGCGCCGTTGACCGCTCGACCCAAGTGTTGAGCCTCACCTGGGGTTGTGTGTGTAGTGGTGGGTGGAATTGTTGCGCTTCCGCCGCCAGGTGTAGTACCCACAACAGGATCGGGGGCCTGTGCTTGGGTAGCCAAAGCTACCCAGTCGCACTCGCCGTCCGAAACGGCAGCGTTGCTGCCATCACTGAAGGCATCCTCTACTTCCATGGCCTCGAGCTGCCTGCCATAGTGGGCCCAGCGTTTTGTTGATGGGTCCTTTAAAGTCTTGGGCTTGAAGAGCCTATACGCTCGACAAGAACCCTCAATGTGGTCTCTTGGGAGACACAAGTTACAGACTAAACGCTTATCGACCCACAGAAATGTTCTATTGCACTTGGGGCAGAATTTAAATGGGGTCTTGTCCATAACTATAAACTATGGCAGCTGGGCGAAAGTAGTGTAAAAAATAAATACATTTTAAAAAAAAAGGGGCATATAGATCCTAAAATGACCTCCCCCTCTCTCCCTACTGTCTGGGCCGAGGCCGGGGCATCCTTCCAATGCCGAACGGTCTGTCGGGGAAGCCTTCGACGGGCAGTCTGTCTTCACCGGCGTGATATTTCTATGTTCGCTGAAGTAAAGGATAGAAAGAATGAACTATCGGTAATTGAAATAAGTAAATGGCATTACGCCGAAAGAGGAACTCCGCTATACACGTCCGTCTAGAATGGCGGAAAAAAACAATCTGAGGGACCCGCGAGGCGTGAGGGATCATGGGTACAGTGGACATCACACTAGGGATAGTATTACTGGCACGCTCTGTTGACATCCCTTTTTGAGTTTCAAAAACAACAATTAATACTCTGCAGCTTTCACTAGATGTCGGCCTATGCACAGCATGTGATCTAAGCAGATTCCACAAGCCTCAGAGAATATATATATATATATATATATATATATATATATATATATAGTGAAAAAACTTTGTTAAAGGGACGTTATGGTTCCAAGTAAAACCGAAAAACCCTTGAAATTCGCCAGTTATGGTAAGCTAAGCAACCATAACTCGCGCCACTACCGTGCACTGCTAAGACTAACACCCAGGACATCAAAGATCACAAATGTCACCGATGACATCACAAATGTCATTGATGACATCACATGTGTGGCTCCCCCTTTTTTCCTTTACTGACATATCTAGGCCACGTGGTTTTCTTCAGTAACAGTCGGGAATAAAAAGTGGAAAAGGTAGTATATTTGTAGACTTATCCTTCATGTTCTTACAATAATTCCCTCAAGGTCCAGTCATATCATATGAAACATATACATAGGGGAAGACACAAGCTTGAAAGATAGCAATCCTTTCTGTGCATTAAAATAATCAGTAGAGTTGTCAGCACTTTCTGATCGTTCTGTTTTTTTTATTACTGTACTATCCCTGTATAAGCTCCTATTTTTATATCTTGTATTTACACTACTTTCATTAGAGTCCAGGCACATCATGTGATATATATACATAGGGTAAGTAGCAGCTTTGACACAGAACAATCATTTATCTGCATAAAGGTAATCAGTTTATGAACACCTTTTGCTACTACTGCTGCTGTTTTTCTCCTACTTTACTTCAATTTCTTTGTATATACTCATATTTGTATGTGGTGTTGTCTCTGTGTTTTGTCTATAATAATGAAATTATGTAGTAAGTGGGTTTAATTTACCAGGTTACTCACCGTAGTGACCAAATTACTCCTAGTCCATAGTCCCCTTTCCTGCATACTTAAGGGGCATCTCTCTGTCCTGTGGGACAGACCGGAGCACATTGTAAAAAGCATCCACATTTTTTTCAAAAACGTGTCCCTCCTTTCTTTCCTGCGTGCCCACCTTGGCTCTGCCCCACGCATCGCCCATCAGTCCTTTTCTATCGCAGGGTCAAAGACCAATTAGCAATAATAGAGGAACCTTATTAGAGGGGAGGGCGAGCGGGCGTATGGAGGAAAGGGGACTATGGACTAGGAGTAAGGTGGTCACTACGGTGAGTAACCTGGTAATACTCCTACGTCCCTTCCCCTTTCCGCCATACTTATGGGAGATTCCCAAGCACTCCTTACAGGAACTATGGGTGGATGGAAATACCCCTTACTGAAACAGGTTCTTCAGCACAGCCTGGCCGAACTGAGCGTCAGCTCTAGAGCTCATATCGAGGAAGTAATGCTTACAGAAAGCAGATGGCGAGGCCCAAGTAGCCGCATTAGCGATGGACTCTGAGGGAACATACTTCTGAAAAGCAACCGCGGCTGCCTTGCCTCACACCTGGTGTGCATGGATACCTTTAGGTGGTTTCAGCTTTTGGACGGTAAAAGATTCCGTGATACAGGCGGTAATCCATCTGGAAATAGATGCCTTAGACGCCAGCCTGCCCTGAGGCTTACCGAAGGTCACAAACAGTTGGGAAGAGCTCCGAAGCTCGCATGTCTCGTCCAGGTAGAACCTAAGAGCTCTTCGGACATCCAGGCAGTGTAGAACCCTTTCCGCCTCCGAGGCAGGGTTCGGAAAAAAGACCGGAAGGGAAATTAACTGATTCAGATGGAATTCGGTCACTATCTTTGGTAGGAAAGCTGGGGTCGTCCGAAGGACTACCGTGTCCTTGTGAAAGACCAAGAAAGGGTGCTCCACCGACAATGCCTGGAGCTCACTCACTCTTCTCGCTGACCTAGCGGCTACCAGAAAGGACACTTTCCAGGACACGTACTTGAGGTCAACCGTAGCCATTGGCTCAAAGTGTTTATGGCACAGCACCGTCAGGACTACATTTAGGTCCCAAGGCGGGTGTGGACTACGAACCGGAGGATAGATGAGTGTCAAGCCTGCAAAATGCCTCTTATCCACTGGGTTACTCGGAGAATAAGAGCATTGGTCTATAGCAAGATAAGCGGAAACTGCTGAAAGGTAAGTTCTGCCTGACAAAACGTAAACACCCGACTCTGCTAGGGAGGACACGAAGGACAGCACCTTGTCAATCGTAGCCACCCTTGGATCCCACTGCTTTTGCAAACACCAACGACAGAACCTGAGACATTTACTCCTGTATTGGGATCTGGTCGAGGGTTCCCTGGCTGCCTGGATAATACGCATGTTATCTGTAGACAAGTTAAAAAGCTCTAAGACTTGAACTCAGGCACCATGCCGCCAAGCTGAGCGATTGTGGGGAGGGGTGCCACATCTGCTGTTCCCCTTGATGATGAAGATCGGGGGTTACTCGTAACCTGATCAGCAGAAACACCGACAGGTGTTGATGTTCTGAGAACCAAAAACTGGCCGGCCACCACAGGGCCATGAGCAGAAGGGAACAGTTCACAGAGTTCTTCAGCTTCCCAATTGCTCGATGAACTAGAGGCAGAGGCGGGAAGGCATAAGCTCTCATGTTGTGCCATGGAATCTCGAGAGCATCCCCCAGAGAGGAGGCTCTCAGCCCGCCTCTGGAGGCATACCGAGGAAGCTTCTTGTTTACCACCGCAGCGAAGAGGTCCACCTCCGGTGTGCCCCAATGCAAGAAAATCCATGAGAGGATCTCCGCCTTCAACTCCCACTCGTAGCTGACCACTGTCCGCCGGCTGAGGGCATCCGCTGTGACATTCAGCTGGCCCGGGATGTGCACCGCAAGCAGCCAGACGCCATGAAGCATGGCCCACTCCTATATCTGGATGGATAGATCAACCAAAGGTGCCCACCCCGCAGGCAACAATATATTGTGCGGAAGGGGTATCCGAGCATACCGGTCATAAACTGACCGATAAGGATGCGCACAAGGCCGAGAAACCAGCCCTACACCTGAGGCCAATGGCGCAGCTGTAGGGGTAGCGTTAAAAATGGCCGCCGCGGTCGTGGCGGGAACGGGTGCCATTTTGTCATCACCTGAGGGGAACTGCGGCACGTGAGGAAGTGAGGCAGGGGTTCCCGTCGATGGATCAGGGGTCTTAACTTTAGCCTTAACATAAGGAACCTCGGCAGAGCCGGTACTATGAGCCCTGGAATGTTTCTGCGAGATACCAACCGCCAAATTAGCCTTCTCAGGAAGGACCTCAGCGCTGCCGGTAAAATAAGAATTTCCCTTCTTTGCCCCCTCAACAGATCTGGTGCCGCCGCAAGAGCAGGAACGGTGAGAAAGAATCACCGATAAGGCCTTGCCAGACCCTCAGAAATGTTGGTAGCTTTAGCCTCTGTACGAGGGACCTCAGACCCAGGTCCGGTAACAGCCTTACTCGCGCTGGCTTCGAAAATCTGTTCGGTAGCACCAAGCCCCACCAGGGCCTCGGGGCGCACCCCGGCATAAGAGCCAGTCGTCCAAATACGGATACTCATGGATACCCTGGAGACAAAGGCCGCAATCACCGACATCTTCATGAGGACACGCGGCGCCGAGCTGAGGCCAAAAGGAAGCACTCTAAACTGGAAGTGCTCCTCTCCCAAAGAGAAGCGGAGATATCTCCTTTGTGGGTTCCAAATCAGGCTATGCATGTACACGTCCTGAAGATCCACAACGCTGAGCCAATCGCCCATCTGCAAGGAGGAGCGTATCTGGCTGGGCGTGATCTTGAATTTCTCTTGGGGTAGGAAATGATTGAACAGGGAAAGGTCTAGGATGGTGCGCAGGCAAGCCTGGTTGGGTTTGGGCACCGTAAACAGCCAGGAGTAGAAGCCTTCCCCTCGCTCCCCAAGGGGCATGGGATCCACAGCTCTGAGGGGCAGCAGTTTCTGAACCTCGGCCTTGAGGGAGGGTGAGCCCGACAACTGAAAAGGAGGGTTGCGGGGCGGGGTAGGGGGTAAAGGTAAGCGGAAGCCCGCTCGAGCGACTGACAAGACCCATCTGTCTTCTGTGATGGCTTGCCACGCCTCCCAATGAGATGCAATGCGTCCTCCCACCTGGGTCTCGTGCGAGCACGGAAAACGCTCATTTGGCAGGTTTATCGGTGGCGGTGCCACCTGAACCTGATGAGGAGGCTGAGGAGCAGGAGAAATACCGTGTACGCTGTTGCCTACGGCGGTTGTTCCCTGCATGGGTATCCACTCTGCGATTTTTGCGGTCGAGGAAGCCCCTAAAACCAGAGGAAGGTCGACCTTGTGGCAACGGCCTTTGAGCCTTGAACGGAGCTTTGACCAGAACAGACAATGATTTGGCCGAATGAGTGCTGTCTTTGGTTTTGTTGAGTTCTACATCAGTAGAAAAGTGAAAAAAAGCTCCTTACCATCAAATGGAAGGTCCAGAACCTTGTCTTGCACCTCCTTCGAGAACTTAGTGGCATGTAGCCATGCTTGCCGCGAGGTATCAACCCCAAGCATCAGACCCCGAGTCGAGGTGTCTACGTGATGAGCCGCAGCCTCCAGGAGATCCTGGGCTAAGACCCTGGCATCGGAAAGGCCTCCTCTGAAATCCTCCAGCCTCGACAGGAATGTGCTCCTCAAACTCTGACAGACCTCTCCACATCCGCATGTTAGCTCCCGCCAAAATCAATTCTGCATTGGCCTGCCTGAGCTGCAAGGCCTAATTGGCAAAGATTTTCCTCCCTAGGGAGTCCAGGAGCTTATCCTCCTTTCCCAAGACCTGAGTAGCTGTCACGGAGGAGGATGCTGCAGGTCTGGATTGCAACATGGCCGCAGCCACCACTGTGGAGGAGGGAGGCAGACAAGATGACAAGGCCACTTCTTCCGAGGAATGTAGCCTGTACCTTACGTCAATCTTTTTATTGACAAAAAGTCCCGACTGTGGCTTTTCCCAAACTCTTCGGACCTCGGCCAGAACGTCCTTCTGCAAGAACAGGCCGGTACGATCCAAATGAGACAAGGTGAACGCCCCAGAAAGCACGCCCTCCTGCGGAGCAGGTGCCTCGGGCACCGGAACATCTAAGAAGCTCATCATGTCCATTACCCGGTCATTGAAAGCTCTGGTAGAGCAGGGCAGGTCCTCATTGTCCTGATCGCCTTGAGGGTCATCTGACAGGTCAGGATACTGCTGAACCGTGTCAGGCATTGCCTTGTCCACTGGGGACAATGGTGGCACAGGCGGAAACGCAGGGGGAAGACACCACGGGCAAGGGAGTCGCCGGCAGAACCACCGTTGGAACGGTCGGAGCCGGAGGCGCGGGTGGACATATCTCTTTGAAAAGCCCTTTGAAATATTCCATCATGGGGTCGGTGCCCATAAGCGCTTGAAATTTACCGAAAAAAGCGTCCTCAGGAGATTGTTGCGGAACCTGAGGAGGCCTCTCATGATGTGGACAAATCCAGGGACGTAACGGGGAAGGGTGCCACACCGGCCCCTCCGCCGACGTATCCACATAAATCAAGGGAGCCGCCACCGCGGGCAACAAAACATTGTGCGGAAGAGGCATCTGGGCGTTCCAATCATAAACCGGCCAGTAAGGATGCGCACAAGGGACCTTGGGTTCACCCGAAGGACCGAAACCCTACACCATGGGCCGATGGCATAGTTGTAGGGGGTAGTACCTAAAATGGCCGCCGTGGTCGTGGCGGGAACGGCCGCCATTTTGTCCTCATCTGAGGGGAACTGCGGCACGTGAGGAAGTGAGGCAGGGGTCCCAGTCGATGGATCAGGGGTCTTAATTTTAGCCTTAACGTAAGGAACCTCGGCAGAGCCGGTACTATGAGGCCTGGAATGTTGCTGCGACATACCAACCGCGAACTGAGCCTTCAAAGGAAGAGCCTCGGCACTGCCGGTAAAAGAAGAAACTTTCTTCTTTGCCCCCTCAACAGATCTGGTGTCACCACAAGAGCGGGAACAGTGCGCTGTCACCGACAGGGCCTTGCCCGGCCCCTCAGAACTGTTGGTTTCCTTAGCCTCTGTACGAGGGACCTCGGACCTAGGCCCGATAGAAGCCTTATCAGCACGGGCCTCGAACATCCGCTCGGTAACCTCAAGTACAGCCAAGACCTCGGGGCGTACCCTGGTTTTGTTTTTGAGGGAAGCCGAAAGAGCGGCCTAAGAGCAAGCTCTGGTACCCCACGACTCAGTAGAACTGGGTCTACACACAGCCCCCACAGGAGGGGCCTCGGAGCATACTCTGGTGAACACAGGCCCCTTACGGAGAACCTCAGAGAAAACTCCAGTAGAATTATTAGGCCCGACAGGCACCTCAGGGCGAACCCCGGTACCAGAGCGATCAACGCCCCTCCCGGCTCGAGAGGAACCCGGGAAGGTATCCCCCGGCCGGGGTGCTCTGAAAATTAAAGAACTTGCCGGGCGTTTATTCCTCTCGTCGAACGCCTGAAAATGCGAAGGAGGAGTCCGTCCGAACACCTCCTCCCACCGCTCCAACCGACGTTGAAGTGCCCGGACCGAAAGGGAGTCACAGTAAAAACAGGAGTCCCAACGGTGTTCCGACCCAAACACTCTAAACAAAGAGGATGGGGATCCGCCCTCGCGAAGCGACGGTGACACGATGAATAGTCTGGAAAATCTAGTTTAAAAGACAGAGAGAGTAGTAAACGAACGCTAGCGAGAGCCAGAGAGGGGGAAAAAGGGAAGAAAATCTTCCGAGGATGCAAGTGCGTCCGGCCCCGATTGTGCGGAGAAAAGGACTGATGGACGATGCGCAGTGCAGAGCCAAGGTGGGCGGGGTTACGGCCGCGTGCCGGGCCCCGCGCAGGAAAGAGAGGGGGGACAAATTTTTGAAAAAAATGTTGATGCTTTTTAAAAAGTGCTCCGGTCCCGTCCAACAGGACGGAGAGATGTCCCATAAGTATGGAGGAAAGGGGACGGGACGTAGGAGTATATCTACTTATCACATGTTTCATAGTATTCAAAAGTCTAAGAAAACAGTTATTTCACTATTTAACATGGGAAGCTTATGAATATTGCATCTCCATCTACGTTTGCTGCACACAATGCCTACGTTTCTACATGAGCACGTTAGTATACTGGATGGACTAATTAGCCCTCGATATTTATTCCAATGATCCTTCACACTTTTTTAAATTAACATTACAATAAGAAACCCTTGTACAGACTTTTCATGAAAGGTAAATGCACATGTGATGTCATCAATGACATTTGTGATGTCATCTTTGATGTCCTGGGTATTAGTCTTAGCAGTGCACGGTAGTGGCGCAAGTTATGGTTTCTTAGCTTACCATAACTGGTGAATTTCAAGGGTTTTTCGGTTTTACTTGGAACCATAACGTCCCTTTAACAAAGTTTTTTCACTGAATTTCATAGGTTTTTAGTAGAAAAGCTTAATAGTAACTTTGACTTTATGTACATGCAATATGGAACATACTGAACCACTTCTACTGAATGTGATGTCCACGAACTTTTTTGATGTCCACGGACATGTTCAGACAACAGTACCACTACCTAAAAAGTCTGGGGGGGAGGGGGGGTATGTTTAATTGCTAGTTTACAACATGATAACATTTAAAAAATTCACAAAGTAGTACACATACATATTATATGTAGTAATACATAATGTAAGCCATATATGTACCACACTAACCATTAATTTAAATACAATATGTTCTAAAATGGAATATACCAAGAGAAGATAAATTGGCTTCCAAACCTCACAGACACTCTGCAACTAAGACCAAGACCAGACCTACAGAGTACTCAGAACATATCTTACCTGAAATAGTAAGTGTACATCAATTTACTCATATCTTTATAAACTTTCTGTATTAGATAAAAAAAAAAAAAATCTCTGGAATGGCTAGAGGAGCACTTCCCACATGACGAAATGTCAGAAAATAGTGAAGCTAATGGTACACACTTTACAATATAAACCATTTAATTGTTATTTTATATATATTTAACATTTTTTTTGTACAGAGCATACCAAAATAGAAAATATCTCTGAAGAAACTGCTATGGAAAACATGCTTGACAGCTTAAAAGAAAAAATTGATTATTGAGCAATTTCAATAATTTGAAAACTTTTGTTGAGGATCATTTTAAAACAAAAACCTCATACCATTGTCCAACATGTACTTGTCCCCCACACCATATCCCAGTCAATTATCCCCAAACCCTCTCCATAATCCAAAACGTTTTGATGAGACTTCCATCCCTTCTTCACCTGATACCAATCATGTTGAAACCCCTAATTCTCCTGTTTTTGTTTCTGCCTCACATTCTGTCATAAATTATTAATATATGTGAAATGAAGTTACATTTTTATATTGTGTTGCAATTAGTTCCCATTTTTTATTTTTTTAAAAACAATGTAGATGTCCGCGGACAGCACAGGTGTTCTGAAATGTTCGTAAATAAACGAAAATGGAGGTGTCCTAAAGAACACTATACCTGTCTGTACAGTTCGCTAGCAAGTTGAAACTGTTCTAAAACACATGCAATGTCCAGAAATGTTTGATGCGTGACGCACTTTTAATTAATTCAGGACCCGAACACTGTCCGTAGAACATCAACACGCATGTGCAAACCAATGTCCGTGCATTTGGTGTCCTGCGGACAGGAGCTTCCTTCACGGACATGTTCGAGAAGGGATCATGTGACCGCACCAATGCTAATCGCGTGTTCTGAATGCGGAAACTGTTAGTGTCCCCGAACAAATTAAAAGTACATTTTCGAGTAATCCATCTTTTGAAACTTTTTGAACCCTTTTTTGTGTTCGATCTGTCCGCGGACAACGCGCATGTCCGCAAACCGCATACAAGCACCCCTATAAAAGACCACGCCCTAGAGCTTATTCTCATTGTGTTTCTGGCTATTCTTCAGAGCACAGCTATTTCTCCTACAACTTGCTGATTACACCATCGAGATGGCATCCCTGGCTGCAGAACTGCCACCTGGTGCTGCACCTGCTTCAGCACCACCCCCATCCCCATCCCCTCCACCACCGTCCCAAGGGCCTGAAGAGGGGGAACAGGAGTGAGGATGCAGAGGAGAAAGAAGAGGATCACAAGAATGAGGTAGAGGAAATCCCTACTACCCGCACTAGACGTGAGTCTTGGGTGTGGCGGTTATTTTCCATTTATGGGAATGGTCCTAAGGCTTGTGCGGACCGTGTTATCTGCAATGAGTGCAAAATGATACTCAGTCGCGGGAAGCACGGTTCGTACAGATTTGGGACCACAACCATGAAGCGACACCTGAGGTCATTTCACTCTGGGGCTATTCGGAAGGTTGTACCTTGCGAAGAACGTAGTAGGTTGATTTCTTCTACTTCATCCTCCGTTTCTGATCCTGTCACCACAAGGACCACCTCTGTGGGACAGCGTCTTCCTCAAGCTGCCTCACAGGCCATACAGAATTCTGATGACCCTTACCTTTCGAGGGTCACAGTTGTATGTATGTATGTACTGTGACAGTACACTGCAGGGGGGAGCGACTTCGGAGTGCTTGTGAGACTATCGTCTCAGAGCACGAGAAGACCTGCTCACTACCCAAATAAAACCCACTCTACATCTTCCTCTCTCAGCTCGCCCTTTCTTATCCCTGTGGTTGGTGTCCCTCCCTTTACCCCCCCTTTCCTCTCCTCTCCTCTCCTCGTGTGTCGTGTCTAAAAAACCAAACAAAAACACAAAATGACAAAAATAAAAAAAAATAAGGCTCTTTTCAGAGCCGCCTTTCACAGTTAAAAAATAGAAGTGAAAATAAATGAAGCAGGGCCCTTTGTATTTTTGAGAAGTCCGCGGACATCAAAAAAATTGGGTTGGTACCCTATCATAACCATTGCAATTGTCTCTGGTAGGAAGTGGTGGCTCTTAACAGAGCCTTTGGGAGGTGTTTGTATGTCAAAAATTATAAATACTTAACACCTACTTCAAAATAGATGCTGTAAATCTAAAAAAGGTCGTAATGCATTTTGTACGTTTGTCAAAAAAATCTGATTGCCAGCATAAGTAAGATGGACTCCATCTCTGCGAAAAATGTATGCACTACGACACATAATATTTTCATTATGAAAATAGGACAGGCCAAAATCTCTTAGAAAGGCACAAACAGCCTTATTAACATTGCGCCTTGCTTTTTTCATTCGTGGACCAAATGAAGGACAAAGCCACATTTGTCTCTGTGCAATCCGTAAAATATTACTTGAGAATTAGGAAACATGTCCATGACCTTCCAAAGTCCTTCCTTCACAGAAAATTGCAAAGAAATTCCAGACACATGCCCTAAACTATTCCCTCCACAATGAATTACAATTATGTCTGGATGTTGCTCTGTCTCCAAAGTAGCACAAAGAGGTAGCAAGTCCAACCACTTCATTCCACGTACTCCATGGCAGTGTACTTCCACATGTGGAAATCCAAGATCTACAGCTACTCCACAGCTTTCTGCATGCACCTTCAACCAATGTATCCATGAATCTCCCAAAATCCAAACAATCTGTTATCTGAAACACACAGTCATAGCTATCTGTTGTTCTCTCAACAAAGAGTATCTGAGAAACTCTCTCCTGGGACAACCAAAAAAAAAAGGATAGGACCCTCAACAGCTCGATTCCTTCTCTTCAAAGACATGTATGTACGCAGAGAACAATTTTCTCTAACTCTTGAATACGCAGTCACAATTCCTAAATCACAAGGTCTTACCCTAGACAAGACAATGATAGATATTGGTAACACAGTCTTTAAAGAAGGCATGAGCTATGTAGCACTATCATGCTTACGTACACTTGACAGTCTATTTCTAATCATCTTTGATGCAAGTAAAGTAAACACTGATATTCCTTCCATTTTAGAATACAATAGACGTCACTCACTATACACCCCCCATCTAAACACATTCTGTTCCACTAAAAGTAAAACATTATAAAAGAAAAATAAATCAAACAGAAATGCAACAGGATGTCAATGCAAATCCTCCAAGGAGAATAAAAGAAACTTATATTTCATCACATACCACAAGCAAAAAAGAATGAATTAGGGAAAATAAACCAGGTACTTCTTCAAAGAAGGAACACAAACTCCAAAAAAAGCAGTCAGATACAGAACTACCTGGTCCATTTAAACTCTCAAATATAGTTGGTGTAAATTGCAACGCAAATGTAGCAATGAATATTCTATTTCAATTACCACCAATTATTGACAACATTTACTTACACAGTACAGACCAATTGTGTTTGCAAATGTTAGTACTTCACAGAAATGCAGCAAACAATCCTGATAACACAAAGTGTTTATGGAATAAGACAAGAATTGGACTACTGTGCTGGAATGGTTAAATTCACTATAAACTCACAGGAAGATCCACAAGAATTTCTAATGTACTTACTACAAGTACTAGAAAACAAAAACATACCTATAAATGAAATCTTCCAGATTTCATACACGTGGAAACATACATGCACTCTCTGCAATAATGTGACACAAGAAGAAATCCCCAATGAACGCTTCATATATATATCAATACCTAATTGTGAATCCATTCCATTTCAGCAACTTGTACAAAATGAAAACCATGGTATATTATGCTCTACCTGCAATTCAGATAATCGCTCCACATTAGTAATACAAACACATAGTAAATACGTAATACTAATGTGTCTATGTTACAATGCAGATGGTACCAAAAACAACTGCAAGCTCACTGGATTCACACAGTGTCAAATATCACTTGGCAAGAAAACCTTCACAATAATAGGTATAATCTACCACGCAGGAGCCACAACCAATGCAGGTCACTACACTGCATATATAAAAAAGAAACGTGGATGGTTTGAATGTAATGATATTACCATTACTCTCAAGCACATCTTACAAACACTTATTTAATGTTCTTAAAACCAAAATTTGATAAATAAATTGTTCTTAAATCTTAACTAAACTTGTAGTAAAAAAATATAAACTGTTAGAATATTCCAAAAGCTATATAAAAAGATATATAACTGCCCAAAGATTCTACAACAACTAATCAGATAAATGAATACCACTAAATTAGAACAAAAAATAAAACAGTTAGAATACGCCAATTGGTATCCAACTGTCCCAAAATTTAAAAATATCCAAACAAATAAATCAATACCACTGAAATATATAGACAGTTGGAATACGCATACTGGTATCTAACTGCTCCAAAATTTTATAATCTCCAAAGAAATAAATATGTTACTGCTCTAAAAAAATGCAACAACCCAATGTATAAACCATTAGCCAGAAGCAACAAGTGAACACTGAAAACAAACACAAATAAACTGTAGCATAACAGAAAAAGGTTTTTTTTTTTTTCTTAATCCAACATGGATTTTTTTTCTCCCACAGACCCAATGATTTTAGCAACGAACCCAGAAACTGAGCAAATTGCACAGTACTCTGGTTTGTAATCTACTAAATACGAGGGTCCAAAACAAAAAAACAAAAAAAAATATGTTGATTATACAATGTAATAAGTCATTACAAAATACTAATACTAACATGCTATTTTCTTTTATCACAGAAATCAACAAGTAATACATGTACTCCAGTTACTAAACCAAACAGTAAGTATATTATACACTCTATGCCATAGCCACAACCATTGCAGCATATCACACCCATAATATCTTATAACTTTGTTCCTTATAAATTTGCTTTTGACCCAAAGTTATAAGCAACTATAACTGATATGCTGCGGTGGTTGTGGCCAGGGCATAGAGTGTTGGGTGCATGACCAAATGTTCATGCACCCAACACTCTATGCCCTGGCCACAACCACCGCAGCATATCACACCCATAGAGTCAAACACTAAAACTATGGCCTATGGAAACTTTTAATGTCCGCGGACATTGCCAGTGTTCTTAGAACACTTTCAATTTACCAGCGAACAATATGGACAGCGTCCTCAGAACACCCCCACTTTGTTTATTTGTGAACATTTCACGACACCGCAAGTGTTCTTGGAACAGTTTCAGCTTACTTGCGAACAAAACAGACACATTTTGAGTCCTCAGAACACCACCATTCAGTTTATTTAGAATATTGTATCTGGAATAGCCGTCCATAGGGAGTTGGGTGTGGAGTTTTGGGAAGATCAGTGGGCGTTGGCCCCTCTTTTATTTTGGGTCAGGCTGTGGGCTAACGAGCAAGCTTCCTTATGCCATACTATTATTCGTACCGTGTTGGGCAAAGGTGGCTGGAAAAAAATTCCATGGCTTGCGTATGTTTTCTCAATTTTGGGTGAAGCCAACATAGGCGCCCTTTTTCCGCCTGATACTATTTTGACCAAAAGGGAGGGGTCTGTATACAAAGCCTCGCTGGGTAAATTCATAGCAAGCAAAAGAACTCTGCTAGAGCGTGGCCATAGCAAAGGTGAATTTCACTCAAGTATTAGTTGTCTAACGGGAATTCAACCTTACTTGCTTTGGAGTACGTTAAAAAGGGATAGGTGGCTGATTACAAGGGCACGGTTCGATTGCCTTCGGTTGCAAGGCAACACCTATAAATGGAAGGGTTCTTCTGACTCAGCGGGTTGTCCGGTTTGTGGACATGATAGAGAGGATCTCTCTCATATGTTATTCTTCTGTATAGGGTATGCAGGTATACGCAAAATGTCTCTGATTCCTGCCCTTAAGAAGTCAACGATTCGTACACACAGGGCTGCTCTTGTGTTTCTCCTGAGCGCTGAATCAGTCTATACCGCTTGGGCTCTCTTGACGTTTCTGAAAAGAGCGATGTATTTTAGGAATCGTATTGTGAAATTACAAGGTGGCGAGGGCCCGTAAGAAAACTCTATAGTACCTGTACTGGGTTAAAGTATTTTTGTATTGTCTTTTTAAACTAATCTTCACTAAAACAACTTTTAAATGTAGTTCATGTCGAGGCAACCGCCTAACTGCCAAATGCATTTGTATGCTGTTTCCGCTAATGTTTTGTAATTATTTTTTCTTATGGAAGTGTAATTTTAAGATTTTTGTAATTTGAATTAGTGTAATAATTGTGTTTACTTGTCGTTTAATGGTTGCTTTATACAACCGAATAAACTTGTTTGACTGACTGACAGAATATTTCAGAACACCTGCGATGTCCGCAGACAAATTGAACACAAAAAGAACGTCCACCACATAAAAAAGCACAACATTTAACCCTCCCATCCTCCCCAAACACTCCCACACAACACACTCTACTGAATACAGATTTCGATCAAACTTTCACAGCGCTGTCCGCGGACGTCCGCGAATCCAAGATGGCGGGCGCTAACGAAAATCTGACCCGCTTCACGCTTAACACCATCCAATCAGCGAACACGCCATATGTCTGCGAACATGACGTAAGCCACTCTGCCAATCAGGACAGGGAAGTGTGTCCGCGGACCGAACACAGATGGCACTTTTTTTTACCTACTTTTTGGTCATTTAAAAAAAAAAAAAAACTACTGGACAGATTTTCACCAAATTTGCAAAAGCACGCTTTCGGGACCAAGCCGCTGCTCCTGGTCCAAATTTGGTGAAAATCCGTCCAGCGGTTTGGGCTGTAGGCACGAGCAAATTCTTTTTCCCATTCAGTCTATGGGAAAAAAATAAATTTTGGGACCCCCCTATTACTCTTCCCCCCCCCCCCCCCGACGAATCCTCACCAAACTTTGCCAAAAAATTTAGAGTGGGCCATATACTTTTCTTTGCAAAGTTTGGTGAGGATTTGTCCAGGGGGAGCGAAGTTATAAGCCGCCCAAAAAGTGATCTTCCTATGAAAACACCAACTTAACCATAACTACATGGCCACTAACGTGGCCATGTAATTACACAGTAGTGGCTGTGTAGTTATGGTTAAGTTGCTGTTTCCAGAGGAAAACAGCCTTTTTGGGCGGCTTATAACTCCGCTCTCCCTGGACGAATCCTCACCAAAATTTGCAAAGAAAAGTATATGGGTCACTCTGATTTTGCAAAGTTTGGTGAGGTTTGGTTCAGGGGGGGCAAAGTTATAGGGGGGGTCCCAAAACTTCTTTTTTCCCATAGACCGAATGGGGAAAAAAAAAAAAAAAACTTTGCTCACGCCTACAGCCCAAACCGCTGGACGGATTTTCACCAAATTTGCGGCATGAGCAGCGGCTTGGTCCAGAAAGTGTGCTTTTGCAAATTTGGTGAAAATCCGTCCAGTATTTTTTTTTTAAAATGACCAAAAAGTAGGTCACAAAATATTAGTGATATCTATGTTCGGTCCGCGGACACACTTACCTGTTCGCGCCGCGGACAGTGTCCTGATTGGCCAAACGGCTTGCGTCATGTCCGCAGACCTGCAACGTGTTCACTGATTGGACGGTGAAGAGCGTGAAATGAGTCAGATTTTTGGAAACACCCGCCATCTTGGATTCGCGGACAGCGCGGTGAAACTTGGTGGAAAAATACTATTTAGAAAAGTGTTTTGGTGTATAAGACTGCTTGGGGAGGGTGGGGGGAGTAAGAGATGGGTTAAATTTTGTATTTATTTAGGTGGCAGGCACCCCTGTTGTGTTCGTTCTGACCGCGGACAATATGGATGTCCTGAAATGTTCGTAAATATACGAAATGGGGTTGTCCTGAGGACGCTATACCTGTCCGTACTGTTCATGGGAAAGTTGAAACTGTTCTAAGAACACTCATCATGTTCGCGGACATTAAAAGTGCCCATATTGTATAGTTAAAATGTTTGACTCTATGGGTGTGATATGCTGCGGTGGTTGTGGCCAGGGCATAGAGTCTTGGGAGCATGGCCGTATGGCCGTGCACCCAAGACTATGCCCTGGCCACAACCACCGCAGCATATCACACCCATAGTGGCTTATTTAGTCTTTGGTGCATGGTCAAGACCAAATTTATAAGCACCGAAGTCATAAGTTATTATGGGTGGGGTATGCTGTGGTGGTTGTGGCCAGAGGCTAGAGTGTTGGGTGCATGGGCAAGACCAAATTTATAAACACTGAAGTTATAAGTCAATATGGGTGTGATTTGCTGCAATGGTTATACTTCTAATATACTTACTGTTTGGTTTAGTAACTGGAGTACATATATTCCTTGTCAATTTATGTGATAAAAGAAAAATCATGTTAGTATTGGTATTTTGTAATGACTTATAACATTGAATAATCAACTTTTTTTTTACCCTCATATTTAGTAGATTACAAACCACTGTATTGTGCAATTTGCTCAGTTTCTGCGTTTGTTGCTAAAATCATTGAGTCTGTGGGGAAAAAAAAAATCTGTGTTGGATTAAAGAAAACTTTTTTTGTTATGCTACAGCCTGTTTGTTTTCAGTGTTCACTTGTTGTTTCTGGCTAATGTTCTATATGTTGGCTTGTTGCAGATTTTTGGAGCAGTTAGATACCTGCTGACATACTCTGTCTATTATTTGTTATAATGAAGTGGTATTGATTTATCAGTTTGGTTATTGTAAAATCTTGGGGCAGTTAGATACCAGTTGGCATATTCTAACGGTCTATTTTTTTATATAATTTAGTGGTATTCATTTATCTGTTTAGTTGTTGTTGAATCTTGGGGCAGTTAGATACCTGTTGGCATATTCTAACATATTATAGTTTTAAGTTTTGTTCATGTTTAAGTACAGTTTAGTTAATAAATTTTGGTTTTAAGAAGATTAAATAAGCGTTTGTAAGATTTGCTGGTAATCTCTGCTTTAGAGTAATGGTACTATCATTACATTCGAACCATCCACATTTTTCGTTTTATATATGCAGTATAGTGACCTGCATTGGTTGTGGCTCCTGTGTAGTAGATTATACCTATTGTTGTGAAGGTTTTCTTACCAAGTGATACTTGACCATGTGTGAATCCAGTCAGCTTGCAGTTGTTTTTGGTACCATTTGCATAGTAACATAGAAGCATTAGTATTATGTAGGCACTATGCGATTGTATCAGTAAGGTGGAGTGATTATCCGAATTACAGGTAGTACATAATCTACCATGGTTTGCATTTTGTACAAGTTGCTGAAATGGAACGGATTCACAATTAGGTATTGATAGATACACGAAGCGCTCATTGGGGATTTGTTCTTGTGTCACATTGTTGCAGAGTGCATGTATGTTTCCACATGTATGAAATCTGGAAGATTTCATTTATAGGTATGTTTTTGTTTTCCAGTACTTGTAGTAAATACATTAGAAATTCTTGTGGATCTTCCTGTGAGTTTATAGTGAATTTCACCATTCCAGCACAGTAGTCCAATTCTGGTCTTATTCCATAAACACTATACGTGTTGTCAGGATTGTTTGTTGCGTTTCTATGAAGTACTAACATTTGCTAACACAATTGGTCTGTACTGTGTAAGTAAATGTCAACAATTGGTGGTAATTGAAATAGAATATTCATTGCTACATTTGCGTAGCAACTTACACCAATTGCATTTGAAAGTTTAATGGACCAGTTAGTTCTGGATCTAAGTGCTTTTTTTTTAAAGTTTGTCTTCCTTCTTTGAAGAAGTACCTGGTTTACTTTCCACAATAGTTTCTTTTTTGTTTGTGGTACTTGATGAAGTATTTGTTTTTTTTTTTACTCTCTTTGGAGGATTTGGAGTGACATCCTGTTGCATTCCTGTTTGATTTAATTTTCTTTTACAACATTTTATATTTTTGTGGAACAGGATATGTTTTTTGATGGGGGTGTATAGTGAACAAAGTCTATTGTAATCTAAAATGCAAGGAATATCAGCATTTACTTTACTTACATCAAAGTTGATTAGAAATAGACCATCAAGTGTACGTAAGCGTGATAGTGCTACGTAGCTCATGCCTTCTTTAAAGACTGTTACCAATGTCTATCAATGCTTTGTCTAGGGTAAAACCTTGTGATTTATGAATTGTGACTGCATATACAAGAGTTAGAGAAAATTGTTCTCTGCGTACATACATGTCTTTGAAGAGAAGGAATCGAGCTGTTGAGCATCCTATCCTTTTCACTTCTGAAAGTTTGTCAAAGAGAATATTGACAAACTGAAGGTTGTTGTCATGTGGGTATGTTTGAAAGCCAACAACTGTACCCAGTGCTCCATTAACTAGTCCTTGATCCACATCAAGGTTACGTTTAAGTATTACTCTACAATTTAAGGATAATTTAAATATTTTTTCCAATCCAGCTGTGTTGGAGATTGAATTTTCTAAACTATTTAGTCTTGTTGTGGCTTGTTCACACATTGGTAGCATCATACCATGTACGTCTAGTTTGTCTGTGGCGCTAATTTCAATTATTGGTTGCATTTCTTTTTTTTAACATGGGTTCATTAAATTTGAAACAGCTTGCAAGAGTTGGCATTAAGGCCATACAATTGACATTTATGTGCGCTAATTCTTCCATAACATCCGTAGCACATGCATTATCGGCATAAAGTGCATGAATGTGAGGGGTTTTCAATATTGCTTGTGCTTCTTGAGATAGTACACCAACTCTAATACTTTTTAAGATGTTGGCATGAGTGAGATCTGCAGATTGCTGCATGTTTTCTGTTAATTCTCTGTATTGGAAATGTTGCCAAAGGTTGACATTTCCTATGCTGCCAACAATTTTACGGCAGAGTTTGTGTCCTAAGGTTATAAAAAAAAGGCTCACCTTTCACTAGTGTCAATTGAAGAAGATCTCCGAAAACAATGCGTTTTCCTCCAAAGAGCTCTTTGTAGTTTGTTTTGAGTACTTGTCATGATCTCTGCTTCCAAAAGATTAGGACTTGCCCGACTCCCTTGGAAGCAGACCCATAACCCCGGTTCCGAGTGCCAGCCAGTCCCAATTGGGACCTTTTGGACCCTGTCCTGGCGCCAGTGGCACCAGGCTCATAAAGATGCCCAGTCCCAGCGCTGGAAGCGCCGGGCTCATAATGCTTGGGTGGACTTACCTGCAGCAGACCATGCTGCTTACTTACCTGCCAGTTGAACCCCTGATCCTCTTCTGTTTGGGACTACTTTTCCTGTTGGGTGGGGCAGGAGCTACTCCCTAGGTTCAGAACACTGGAACTCTTCTGGAAAGCAGGAACTCTTTTCTTACCTAGGCGTGGCTGTGGAAGGAGACACCTAAGCACTACAGGAGGCCATTTAAACCACACCCGATGGATGAATCTTGCTTTGCGTTATTCTGCATTCTCTGCAGCAGAACGCTCATCGTGTCTTCTGCTTCTGATCCTGGGCCTAGGGGAACAAAGGCTTACCATCCTGGAATCCAGTCTTCAGCAGCACCTGTAAAGACAAAGAAAGAACAGGTTAGCACTACGGTCTTCAGTGGCAGCGCATCTCTTACCTGGTCCATCGGCTGTCACCAACGCCTCGCGCTGCATTCCGGCATCTGAAAGACAAAAGCTTACCAGCTCTTCGCACGCTCCGGAGGCCTACGGCGTTGCATCCTGCATCTGAAAGACAAAAGAAGGTGCGTTTAAAGACATTGGGCAACTTTATTACTCACGTGCCATTACTCCTTCCCACGCCGAATCCAGTGGGTATTCCAGCACCCTTCAGCTTCTCTAAAGCTCCGAACTTGTACCTGCAAAATAAAAGGGACAGTTAGTGCGCATCGTGAAGCAGGCTACAAGCGCTTACTTACGTGCTTCCAGGCGCTTCTATTCCTCACGCGGGTTCGATCCTCAACTCATCAGCCCGCCATCCGCCATCGCCGGAACCCTGCAAAACAAGAGATATCATTACAAAAGACTTTTAAAACATTTGAAGTGCCCAGAACTTACCGTTCGTGCAGTTAACGACGGACAGCAGTCCTCTGAGGTCAAGAGGCCTGCACCCTTATCCAGTGAAGAAACTGGTTACGGCACCCTGCCCCGAGGCAGATGGAGAGCTCGGCGTTCACTTACCTAAGGTGAGGGCGTTAACCTTTGGGGTTCTACAGGAGAAGAGAAAGGGAAGAGGAGAGAGGCACCCAATAAACCCAGTTCATTAATCCCATATTTTCTATCTGCAGACATCTTACTCTTCGAGTCAGACATACAGTGCACAGAGGTCCAGCCCAAAGAGCCAACCGTGTGTTACACATCACCTTTGAAGATACGGCATTCACCCAGTCAAGACCGGCGCCTCTGCGGGAATCAGGTGAGCGTTACAGTACTTCTCGTAATCTGAGGTGAATCAAAGCCAACATTAGGTTGGAGACCATGCTCACTTCCATTAGTAGCATTTTCATTTGTTTCAATACTCTGCATAGTTCCATTGCAGCTTCTGCAGAAAGTTTGTAATAGTCTAATTTGTTTTGGTGTTCTACTGGCAGGAGTAGTAATCGGTGGAAAGTGACACCGCCTATGTTGTAGGCAGCTAACCCTGTGGGGACAGTGACAACAGCTGACAGTTCGTTGTTTGTCAATTGTTCAAGGAATTTGCTGATGATTTTGATTAAGAATGTTTTGCCAGAACCAGCTTCACCACTGACGTACGGTAGTATAGGTTTGTAATTTTGGCAGGTGCATTCTTTGTTTTCATGTTTTACACCATGTGCAATTTCTTTTGTTACTTCTTGAAAAATGCTACATTGCTCATTGTTTAGTTTTGATTGTAGTATAGGTAAGTCTTCTTTATCTTCATACTGACACATGGCGTTTTCTACTTCCGTCATAGCCAATTCTGCCTCATTTGCCATTAGTGGCTGTCCCAGTGGTTCTTGGCTTCCTGTTACAGAAGGTTGACTACTGTTAGGAGTGTCCTTATCAAGTTGGGCCTGAAGTTCTTTGTGTTGATGTTCATTGTGCAACATTGTTTTGTAGTGTATAAAGTTTACATCGGTTATAGTGCTTTCATTTGCTTTGAAAGCGTCTTCGTAGGAGTCATAGTTATCTAGTATTTCTTCTTTTCATGGTTTAAAGAGTTGTAGCAGGGACATGTAATGTAGTTCTTTATGTTGAGGAGTCTTTAATGGCAATTTGATAGGATTAATTAAATTTGGTTTGATGAGTTTTACTAAGCTGCCTTCCCAATTTGACATTCTGTATCTACTTTTTTTTTTTTCCAATCGGGTTTTATATTATTTTTGTATGTGAAGTTTTGGGCTATGTGGTATAGACACATGGTTTCCACAGTGGTACTTCTGTTTGGGTACTATGTGTCCAGCAAATTGTTTTTTAAAATGTATTGGCTGTTGGGGGATCATGTTTGGCTATTGTTTCCATGTCATCGTATGATTTCAGAACTCTTTCTAGATTTAGCAGGACCAAGACATATCCATACTATATTTTCAGATTTTCTATACAAAGCAGTACTGGTTAAACTATCTGCTGCTTCATAGGAGCCACATTCTCTATAGGAGAGCATTTTTATGCCCAAGCTGTATAATTTCTGAGACAGTGTTTTGTCTGATGACAGGTCATTCCAGGAGGTCTTGGAGCTCTGTTTTTTCTGCTTTTGTTAAATATGCTGTAACATATCGTGCAACTGCAGGGGAATTGCAGTGGAATTGTCTGCAATGTACTGCACATCTAACTTTGCATTCCATAAGTGGTCATTGATATATTTTTCTTCTTCTGTTCTTTTTATGTAATATGTATTTTAAGGTGATTTACCTTTAACACTATGTCTAACTGAAGACATGAAGTTTTCTTCACCTGTTTTTGTAACTGGTCTAGGGAAACCAAAGCGGCATTTGGTGTAGTATTTCCCTTTGTTTTTGTATTTGCGACGACAATATTTGCCACATTTGTGTCTTTGAAATCGTAAAATGTGTGCATGAAGATCACGATTTGTTGTGTCTGATGGAATTTCACAAGTGACATTTTTCAATAAACTAACACAGTGGCATCATTGTCTTGACCAAATTTAGGAGAATCTTTCATCCGTAAAAGCAGGTCGATATGTGGTGCTCCTCTGGCTTGGCTTGGTATTCTTTTCTCAAAAAGAAGTGTTGCACTTCTCCGAGGAGAGGAACAGTTTTATTACAAATAAAGTGTAGCATAGCAATGAAGCAATGGTGAAAATATCTTGAAACATTAACAGGATCTAGAGAACAAAGTTCTCCAAGTGTTAGTATATCTATGTTTGTTTTGTTTTTGTTTGATATGCGTAGGCAATTATGTAAATCTTCCCATGCATATTCTGCACAACTTAATGTAACAAACCAAGTGGGTGGGCCAAGGTTTCTTATCATACAACGTACATCTCCGTGACGTCGGAACCAGTACTCTTTAGTACCATGCATGTTTGCTAATAGATTTGTAATACTTGATTGTAAAAGCTCATCTTTTTCTTGCACTTTTTGTAATAATTGTGTAGCTGGCATATTTTGTTAGTGGGTTCCTGATTTCAATGTGCGTGCAACTCTGTAACAGTTGCTAGTTCACTTTCAAAGAGTAGGTGGAATATGTATTCCACATTTTGCCTAAATCTGGGATCTTCAGAATACATCCGTAACGAGCGTTATTCCGATGCTGTTTTTTTAATAGGTCTATCATCGTACCTTCCTCCTTTGCCAGTAGGAAAGAGTAGAGGAAAAGCATGTGCTTCTATACTTTTTTCCCATATGCTGATTGGTGATCCTTTTGATCCTTTTGTTTGTCACATTTGGTACGTTTCAAGTGCATCTTCTACGGTGTCATTAGAGTGCAATGGATGAATTGTATAATGGTCTAAAGTATTGGATACTGTAGCAGGATCTAGAAGCTCAAATTGACCAGCTTCTGGTGACTCTTGAATTATTTCAGTGGTATCCTTCAAGTTTTCTTAAATATTAATTTCTATTTAGTATTTATTATTGTCTTTTTTTAGATATTGCAAGGCTTGTCTAACTTTATGTAAATCTACCAGTTGTTGCCAAATTATTTTGTCTTTTGTAGGTGCACCATTTACTAAGATAATTAAAGATTGCTCCATTGGACGTTGCACTCCCAGAGTGTGCAAATTTTGTTTTAGATCTAATGGTAAATACACTACTTTTCCACAAATGCCTTTCACCAATTCAGAGGGAGGTAATTTTGCTGTTTTTGGTTAAAGGCGTATTATTGCTTGAAAGGGGTGCACTGTTTGAATTATGATGCGCTCATATAAATTGATTTGTTGTGGGGGTTTTGGTAGTGGAAATAATTCCAAATTATTTGTGATTGCACCTGAAGGAGTTTGGTTGTTGTCAAGTTTTGTAGTGCAGTAACTGCAAAGTATTAAGGTGTCAGTTATTTCGTATTTGTTTTCTGCTATAAGGTAGAGAGCTAATTCAAACCATTTAGAATCTTCATTGTCTTCTATTTTGTATGTTAGGTCTACAGTTTTTGTGTTACTTTTATAAAAAGTTCTGCGGCAGCATACACACATATGGTTTGGTACTTCAGCAGATGTACTTTTAAATTTCAGTATTTCTTTTTTGTATGTGTGTAGTAGAAGGTTGCCATGCATAGAATTGTTGCCAATTTGGTTTAAAGCTATTTCATTCTGTAAGTGGGTTTCACTTCCAAAATATTTTTCCTGGATATAGTCGATTTCTGCAAGTAGGTATTTTGCTGTACCATGTAGAAGAATGTTATTTAAATTGGCTAGTTCTAAAGCAGGACTTTTAGCATAGTACAGTTTATAGACTAGATTTCTTATAGTTGAATGATGTTTTGATATCATTTTGATATGATGGAAGGTGGTTTTGCAAGTAGGTCCTGAAATGCAGGCCAATGAATGTCCTTGTAGTCCTGTGTATTTGCGCACTGGACAGGTATCCATATTTTGCAGTAGTTTCATTTGGATTTTGTCTTTGCCTTTCACATACTGATTGAGGAATTGGCGTAAAGACTTGAAAGATTTTTTGGGAATGTTACACATTGACGTGCATGGCCATGTGTATACTAGACGTTCTGATTCAGTTGAATGGAGAGGTAATTCAAAGTTTTCTGGGGATATTTTTGTAAGCACGATTTCTTGTTCCATTAGGGTATTAACTTTTTCATAACCTCGTACACTGCTATGTATGGGAATTGTATTTGTTTGCTTTTGTTTCATTAAAATAAGGTTCTGTGCTTGTGGTATGTCGCCATTCACCTCCACAGATATTTAAGAAGTTCCTTTTGTTGACACTTCGTTTATTGGGAAGTCATTTTTGTAATTTAGTCATTAGTTTTGTTAGTGGTTTCATTTTGTTTAACACTAAAATAAATAACTTTCTTTTGAGAATTATTGCACTGTCTATCAAAGCTTCTAAGATTAATTTCTAGGGGCTGAGTTATGTCATTTGTCCGCCGAAAAATGGGAATTTGTGCGCAATTCTGCCTGTAAATCTGTTTAACAAATGGGGATTTGTGAATTGAATGGTGCACAATCTCTGTTTTTAGGCGCAGAAATAGCATGAATGAACCCTACAGTGTGCTTGAGTAATGGTACAAATATTATGGTGGTATTTAACTTACTTTTTTTGTGGAATGAGCAGGTATCTTCTTAGTAGTTTGTACAAATTCTGCTGCTGCTTTTCAGGAGAGTGGTCTTCATTGCAATTGTAAAGGAAGCAAATTAGTAATTTTGTTTGTATATAGCACTGATGTTAATTTAGACATTGATTTTTATGTTTTTGTATAAATATTGTTGTTTGATAGTTGAACATAGTATAGTGTGTGCATGCAATTTTGTTTGACTATGTGCACTCTTTATATTTTACTTTAAATATCTTAGTTCAACATGCTTTGCAAATGTGTGTGTAAAAAGAAATTAAATAGATAGGTTTGGAAGAGACAGTTAAGTGACAGTTGATTATAGCAGATGGGAAAAATGACAGTAAGTTCATTTTATAGGTTATGCAAGCTAAAAGTCAGTTAATCATTTTATATTAATGTATAAGAATTGTACATGTACTATACAGAAAATATGCATACCTGTAGTTTGTGTTCATGCATATGGATATGCATGCAGCTGCAAGTAGAAATCTTGGGAGACTTGTACAGTATTTCTTGTAGAAGGTGCTTTCCAATGATATGACACTTGTATTCAGAGTGATTAAGAGTACATTTGAAGTGCTGATCTATTATGATGGAGTTAGATGTAGAGGTCTTGGATGTGATTGGTGGATGGTCGTGTGACTGCTTAGCTATATCCAATGAGGGAATGGACAGAAAGTGAAATGGAAATGGTAGAAGGACTGTCCATGTTATGATATGTCCGCGGACATGGCGGTAGTCTGCGGACATCGCGTGTTACATCCAGGGATTTTGGGGTGGGGAGGCATACAAATGAGAATGAGCAGAGAAAGGGATTGGTCAGTAAAGTTTAGTGGGTGTGTTGTGCCAGGAGAGAGTTTGTCTGATACCCTTTTTCCTGAGAGAAGAACAGATAGCTATGGCTGTGTGTTTCAGAAAACAGATTGTTTGGATTTTGGGAGACTCGTGGATACATTGGTTGAAGGTGCATGGAGAAAGCTGTGGAGTAGCTGTAGATCTTGGATTCCCACATGTGGAAGTGCACTGGCATGGAGTACGTGGTTGGACTTGCTACCTCTCTGTGCTACTTTGGAGACAGAGCATCATCCAGACATAATTGTAATTCATTGTGGAGGGAACAGTTTAGGACATGTGTCTGGAATATCTTTGCAATATGCAATGAAAGAAGGACTTGGGAAGGTCATGGACATGTTTCCAAATTCTCAAGTAATTTTCTCTTGGATTGCGCAGACACAAATGGGGCTGATTTCTTCTTCATTTGGTCCACAAATGGAGAAAGCAAGGCGCAATGTCAATAAGGCCGTTTGTGCCTTTCTAAGAGATGTTGGCATGTCCTCTTTTCACAATGAAAATATTATGTTTCGTGACACATACATTTTTCGCAAAGATGGAGTCCATCTTACTTATGCTGGCCATCAGATTTTTCTGAGAAATGTACAAAATGCTTTGCAACCTTTTTTGGAATTACAGCATCCATTTTGTAGTAGGTGTTGACTATTTCAAGTTTTTCAAACACAAACACACACCTCCAAAAGGCTCTTTTCAGGGCCACCACTTCCTCCCAGACAAAACTGCAATGGTTACAATAGGGTAGCACCCCAAAATTTTAGATGTTTGCGGACTGTCCGCAGACTTCTAAAAAATACAAAAGGCCCTGCTAGATTTATTTTCCACTTCTATTTTTAAACTGTGAAAGGCGGCTCTGTAAAGTGCCTTTTACTTTTTTGATTTTTGTTTTTTTATATTTAATTTTTTTTTTTAACACACGACACACTAGGAGAGGAGGGAAAAGGAGGGTAAGGGGGGGGGACACCAACCACGGGGATAAGAGGAATATGTAGGGTGGGTCTTACTTAGGTAGTGAGCAGATCTTCTTGTGCTCTGAGACCAGAGTCTCAAAAGAACTTCAAAGTCTCTCCCCCCTGCAGAGTACTGCGTCACAGTACATACACACAACTGTGACCCTCGAAAGGTAAGGGTCATCAGCATTGCGAATGGCCTGTGAGGCAGCTGGAGGAATACACTGTCCCACAGGAGTGTTCCTTGTGGTGACGGGATCGGAAACGGAGGATGTAGTAGAGGAAGTCAACCTACTACAAACTTCGCAAGGTACAACTTTGCGAATGGCCCCAGAAGGGAACGACCATAGGTGTTGCTTCATAGTAGTCGTACCAAACTGTACGAACCAGGCCTCCTGTGACTGAGCACCATTTTGCACTCTTTGCAGGTGACTTGGTTCGCGCGCGCCTTAGGTCCGTTACCATGAATGGTAAATAACCGCCACACCGAAGACTCGCGCTGAGTGCTGGTAGTAGGGACTTCCACTACCTCATTCTCGTCACCCTCTTCATCCTCCTCTGCATCCTCACTCCTGTTCCCCTCTTCAGGCCCTTGGGGAGGTGGTGGTGGAGAGGGTGGAGGTGGTGCTGAGGCACATGTAGCACCAGGTGGCAGTAGTGCAGCCATGGATGCCATCAGCTTTCAGAAATAAATCTGGAAAATTGGCAGCAGAAAGGCACTGTGTTCTGTAAAATAGCCAGAAACACAATGAGGATGAGCTCTGGGGTGTGGCCTTTTATAGGGGTGCTTGTGCGCGGTTCGCGGACACCCGCGCTGTCCGCGGACAGTTCGGAGACCAAAAAAGGTTCAAAAAGTCCCAAAAAGTATGTAGAAAGTCAGGATTACTGTCTGGGACTTGTGCTATGGTGATTTATTATTGATAAATATTGTGGATTGCCTGAAAAGGTAGTTTTAAATTGTTCGGGGACACAAACAGTGTCCGCAGTCAGAACACACGCTCAGCGTGGGCACGGTCACATGATAGCTTGGCGAACATGTCCGCAGGACACCAAATGCACGGGAACTGTTTTGCGCATGCGCGTTGGTGTTCTATGGACACTGTTCAGGTCCTGAAACTAATTCAAAGTGCGACACAAGCGAAACCAACAGTTACGAACAGGCGTTTGTTCTTAGAACAGTTTTAATCCGCTTGCGAACAATACAGACAGGCATAGCGTCCTCAGGACACCCCCATTTTGTTTATTTACGAACATTTCTGGATATTGCCTGTGTTCTTAAAACAGTTTCAACTCGCCTGCGAACAATACGGACAGACAGTGTCCTGAGGACACCCCCATTTTGTTTATTTAGGAACATCCCGGAACACTTGATGTGTTCTTAGAACAATTTCAACCTGCCTACGAACAGCACGGACAGGTCTAGCGTCCTCAAGACACCCTCATTTTGTTTATTTACGAACTTTTGAGGACACCGCGTGTGTTAGTTTGATTACGGACATCTCGGACACCGAATGTGTTCTTAGAACAGTTTCAACTTGCTTGCCAACAGTACGGACAGGTAAAGTGTCCTTAGAACACCTCCATTTTCGTTTCTTTACGGACATTCCGGACACCCGCGCTGTCCGCGGACATCTGAACTGCTTTTTAAAAAAAAAAAATTAATTAGGACACAATATATTAATTTTACTTTATTATATATGGATGTTAAATTTATGACAGAGAAGGTGAAGCAGAAACAGACAAACGGGAGAATTGGGGGTTTCAAGAGGATTGGTATGAGGTGAAGAAGGGATGGAAGTCTCATCAAAACGTTTTGGTTCATGGAGAGGGTTTGGGGATATTTGACTGGGATATGGTGAGGGGGACAGGTACATGTGGGACAATGGTATCTAGTTTTTAGTGCTCCTCCACAAAGTTTTTTAAATTGTTGAAATTTTCCATGAGTAGGTCAATTCTTTCTTCCATGTGCTGGGGAGTCTTATCCAATATTTCTTTTTGTTTACAATTTGCAATGTTTGTATGGTTAAATGTATATACAATAATATTTATTAATTGGTTTATATAGAAAAGTGGCTACCATTAGGTTCACTATCTTCAGACATTTCCTCACATGGGAAAAGCTCCTCTAGCCACTCCAGAGTACTAGACATTTCTGTGAGAAAGAATATAATATCACTTTTTTGTATCGAATACAGAAAGTTTAGAAATATACGAGTAAAATGCAGTGCACTTACTAGCTTCTGGTAAGGTGTGTTCTTACTGGTCTGTAGATCTGCTGTTGCTCTTAGTTGTGGAGTTTCTGTGAGGTAATTGTATTGGAAGCCTATGTTTCTTCTTTTGGTATTTTCCATTTTAGAACATATTGTATTTAAATGAAGGGTTGATGTGTTATATATATGGGTTACACTTCTTATTTATTACTACATATAATGTGTGTGCGCTGGTTTGTGAATTTGTGCAATGTTCATAGGTTATGATATAACAATTAAACATACCCCCCCCCCCAGACTTTTTGGGTAGTGTTGCTGTTGTCCGCACATGTCCACGGACATTAGAAGAGTTTGCGGACATGAAATTCAGTAGAAGGGGTTCAGTATGTTCCATGTTACATGTACATGAAGTCAGATATTATTGCTAATCTGTGCTACTAAAAACCTATAAAATTCAGTAAATAAACTTTGATAAAGGGACGTTATGGTTCCAAGTAAAACCGAAAAACCCCTGAAATTCGCCAGTTATGGTAAGTTAAGCAACCATAACTCACGCCACCACGGTGCACTGCTAAGACTAACATCCAGGACATCAAAGATGACATCACAAATGTCATTGATGACATCACGTGCATTTACATTTCATGAAGTCTGTACATGGGATTCTTATTGTAATGTTAAAAGTAATGTCATGGATCATTGGAATAAATATCATGAGGTACGCAGTGCATTAAGCAATGAATTAATCCAAATAGTATTGTATTATGATTTTGTTTCCAATATACTAAGGTACACATGTAGTAACATAGGCATAGTTTGCAGGAGACATGGAGATGCAATATTAATAATCTCGCAATGTTAGGTACTAAAATTATAAATGCTTTATTAGAGTTTTGCATACTGTGAAACATTTAATAAGTACCTAATAAAACTCTAACTACATTATTGCATTACCGCACACAAAACACAGACAGACAACTACACATACACATACAAATATGAGCATATACAGGGAAAGTGAAGTAACCTAACTGATTATCTTCATGCACAGAAATGATTGCTCTGCTTCAAAGCTACTACTTCCCTATGTATAACTATCACATATTGTGACTAGGCCCCAAGTAAAGTAGTGTACGTGCAATGTGTACAAATATGACCATATCCAAGGAAAGTACAGTAATAAAAAAACAGAACTATAAGACAGTGTTGATAACCTTACTAATCATCTTCATACATAGAAAGCATTGCTTTCTTCCAAGTCTGTGTTTTCCCCTTTGTATACGTTTCATATTCTTTGAGTGGCCTAAGTGAATTACTGTTAGAACATATTTGAAGTATAAGTCTACAAATATAGTACTTTTTGTAGACTTTAGTTACTGGCCTAGCTATATCAGTAAAGGAGAAAAGAGTGAGCCAGACATGGGATGTCATCAGTGATGTCATCAATGACATGTGTGATGTCATCTTTGATGTCCTGGGTGTTAGTCTTAGCAGTGCACCGGTGTGGCGCGAGTTATGGTTGCTTAGCTTACCATAACTGGCGAATTTCAGGGGTTTTTCGGTTTTACTTGGAACCATAACGTCCCTTTAACCAAGTTTTTTTGCTGAATATATTACATGGACGCGCTAGCGTCCATGTAGTTATGGTTAAGTTGGCGTTTCCATAGGAAGAGCATTTTTTGGGTGGCTTATAACTTCGCTCCCTCTGGACGAATCCTCACCAATGTTTGCAAAAAAAGTATATGGCCCACTCTGAATTTGTGTGCAAAGTTTGGAGAGGTTTGGCCCAGGAGGGGCAAAGTTATAGGGGTGGGGGTACCAAAACTTGTTTTTTCCCATAGACATAATGGGGAAAAAACTTTGCGCACGTCTACAGCCAAAACCGCTGGACGGATTTACACCAAATCTGCGGCAGGAGCGGGGGCTTGGTCCCGAAGGCGGGCTTTTGCAAATTTGGTGTAAATCCGTCCAGTATTTGTTTTTTAAAATTAACAAAATGTAAGGCAAAAAAATTTGTGATATCTCTGTTCGCTCCGCAGACGGACTTCCCGTTTCGCTCCGCGGACAGTGCCCTGATTGGCCGAGCGGTTTGCGTGATGTCCGCGGACATGCAACGTGTTTCCTGATTGGACGGCGTGGTGCATGAAGCGCGTCAAATTTTCTGTGGCGCCCACCATCTTGCATTCGCGGACGAGCCCGGACAGCGTGGTGAAACTTGGATTAAAAATTGTATTTAGTGGAGTGTGTTGGTGTGCAAGAGTGTTTGGGGAGGGTGGGGGAGTATGAGATAGGTTCAATGTTCTGTTTTTTTTTATGTGCTAGATGCTTTTGTTGTGTTCGATTTTTCTGCGGACAACACGGCTGTTCTGAAATGTTCGTAAATAAACAGAATGGATTCGGTGTCAAGTTGAAAGTGTTCTAAGAAGACTCGTGGGGTCCTGGAATGTTCGCAGGGGGTGCCCTGAAGACGTTGTCTGTATTGTTCGTTGTCAAGCTGAAAGTGTTCTAAGAACACTTGCGGTGTCCTGAAATGTTCGTACATAAAGAAAATGGGGGTGTTCTGAGGACGTTGTCCGTATTGTTCGCTGACAAGTTGAATGCGTTCTAATGTTTGAAAATAAACAAAATGGGGGTGTTCTGAGGACGTTCTTCGTATTGTGTGCCTGGTTAGCTGTATCCAATGAGGGAATGGCACAGAGAATGAAGTTGAAATGGTAGAAGGGCTGTCTAACAGTTATGCGGTCTGCGGACAGGGTGTGCTACATCCGGGGTTTTCCAGCAAATCCAGCATGGAAAGACGACTGTAGGGATCAGCCAATCAGATGTTGAGGGTGTGGATTTGTGTTCAAGGAGACTGTGTGTAGTGAAGATGGCAGAAGTGGAGAAAGTCAGGGTGTTGGTGCTCGGAGATATGTTTGTGCATGGTTTACAATAGTATGCTCAATGCAGGCATGTTGCAAAGAATTTTGATGTTAAAGGAGTGGAGGTGGTGTGGAGCACTGTGCCTGATTACAGTTTTTGAAGATATGGGCAGGATCAACAGTCCCCATGTGGTAGTTTTGGGTTCTAGGTCATTTGGTCGAAAACCAACTGATCGAATGCCATTTGATAGAGAGTCAAATGGCCGATTTTTTTAAAAAATTTTTTATGGGGGGGGTTCCTCCTAAACCCCCCTTTTTCTGTATTCATTTTTTTTAAGCAAACAAAAATAAAAAAATATATAAATAAATAAAAAAATTCGACCATTTTTTTTGCGACCATTTGACTTTCGATCAAATGGTCATTCGATCTTTTTTTTTTTAAGACCATTTGACCGGACAGCGTAGTTTTGCACTTTGGTGCTTTCCATTTGGGCTATGCCAGTGCCCCTACTTTGTTGGCAGATTTGGAACACTTGGTTCAAGCAGTAATGAACATCCTTCCAAATGCCAAAGTTATTTTTTCTGGATTAGTACCTAGGGCAATATGGGATAATAGTTCCGTTTTTTTGTCCTCAGCAAAATAATGCTAGGTGTGTAATCAACCGAGGCATGTGTGCCTTCATGCTTAGAGCTGGTATGTTCTTCTGTAATAATGAGAAAATAGATTCCAGTAATGCTGTTTATTTTAAAGAAGATGGCATTTTCTTATCTTTTATGGAAAATGCCATACTGTTTTGGAATGTAAGGGTTGCTTTGGAGAAGGTTATGTGAAGATTTTAGGAGTAAAGTAAAAAGAAAAATACAAAATAACAGATGTCTGTCAAGCATCTGCAAAACCCCCCCAAAAAAACGGCTCTTTTCAGAGCCAACCTCAAAGGGGAAATGGGGCACACTAGTTAAATTTACATTCACCACGCTCAGATTTTCGATATGTCCGCGGACATCGAAATCACTAGCTAGGGGTTCAGTATGTTCTATGTTACATGTATATAAAGTCAGGGATATTATGGTTAAGTTATGCTACTAAAAACATATGAAATTCAGTAAAACAACTTTGTTAAAGGGACGTTCTGGTTCAAAGTAAAACCGAAAAACCCCTGAAATTCGGCAGTTATGGTAAGATAAGCAACCATAACTCGCGCCACCTTGCACTGCTAACAGTAACACCCAGGACATCAAAGATGACATCACAAATGCTTATCTTACCATAACTGCCGAATTTCAGGGCTTTTTCGGTTTTACTTTGAACCATAATGTCCCTTTTAACAAAGTTTTTTCACTGAATATATATATATATCTATATCTTCGAGGCACTGATTAACATCAGGCTAGGCGAGTAGCACTCTCCATATCCATGGAAATAAACAAATCTGGAAGCCAAATGATAATTTGGTAAAAATGTTAACTTCTTCATTAATGCCTTACAACTTGGCAAAAAGGTTTAAAAAGCCATCAGTATGTGACACTCCCAAAGTGCATAGTAAAGGTGCGCGTTGGGGACGAAATGCTGTAAAATATCCAATGCAATTACGTAATAAAGTCCGATCGCAATAAAGTGCATAGTGCAAGAGTCATAGTACCAACCCAGTCATGTGTTGATTAATACCAGCATTACATTTCTGCATTAAATTTCTAATGCCTAGTGCATTTATCTATCTATGCTTCAATGCATCCCCATACGTTGTTTGCGCTTATGATTCGACAGTTTACAAGAATACTCTACACCCACTGTTAAAAAGAAATCGAATATCATACGTGTGTAAAACCTGAAATGAAAAACCACCACCTATGGAGTAAAAAGTTTGTACAAAAAAGATTAAAAGTGATATAAAAAAAGAGATTAAAATTACTGTGCTGCCTTTAACTCATTACAAATAAATGAGCATATTGCGATACTTTCATACTCGCCATATAAGAATAAAAGATGGAACATTTATCTTGCCATATATGCTTACTGAAACCTGGGAATGGAGGAGAAACAAGGGGGAGAGGGAAGGAGAAGAATTGAATTAAAGAATTGTCAATCATTGGCCTAAAAATGTATAGAGTTCGTCTATGTTGTGTCCATTGGGAAATTTACTTTCGAAGTCCAAGATACATTGGGTCTCTTTTTGTCGCAGGATTTTCTCTTCATCTCCTCCTCTGGGTCCTGTCTCTATTTTATGGATCCCAAAGCTCTCCATACTTCGTGACAATCTGCAAAATGTTTGGCCATAGGATAATTTACATCACTATTGATTATTGCCCGTACATGCTGTTGAATATGTGTCTTTAATTTGCATTTGGTGCTGCCTATGTACCACTTGTCACACGCACAAGTAAGCACAGGATGTTTGAAGGAGCCTCGGGTCTTGGCATATTTGCAGATACTGCAACGAGTACATTTAAAAAAAAAAACTCTTATTGGATAACCAACTTGTCTTGTTGCTGTCTTCCTCTTGGGTCATATAGCTTTGAACCAAGGCATCCCTTATGGATCGATTTCTTCTGAAGGTTATCTTAGGGCTAATATGGAGGTTTCTGTGGAGATCATGATCCACCATTAGGATTTTCCAATGATTCTTTAAAATACGCCTGATCATTGGTGCCTGAGTATCAAAAGTTAAAATCAACCGAGTATTATCATTTTCGATTTTCATCTTGTCCTTATGCTCAGTTCCTGCTATAAGGCTGGATCGTTCTTTAACTCTGGCCTTGAAATATGCTCTCTCAATGATTCTGGATATTTTTGCCTAGCAAAACCATGAGCTGTGATTCTGCTCTCTGCATTGTAGGATTCTGATATATATATATATGGGTAAGGATATAGATTAGGTTGAGGGAAAGTGGGAGGGTTGCGGGGGGTTTCAGAGTGAAAACAGGCTAAGACAATTAGATAAAATATGATTAGGTCAAATCGAGTCAAAACTTTATTGGATACTCGTTTTTTACTGATTTCATTTTATAGCTCTACAGCTCACATTACCCTTCTTAAGATAGGCCTGGCTGCTCAGTCACACTACCAACTTGTGTTGTTCAGGCCTATATTAAAAAGTCTGTTACCTAACAATAGAGAACTCTTGTGTAGTCCCCACACCAGTTGGACTGCACCAATTCCTACCTAAAACAATCCTGGACCTCAAACGCTTAGGAATGTTTTTCAGGCCTTTGTGGTGATTAATCCCTTTAACTGCGATCTTCAGAGGATTTCCTCTCTGAGGGAGTTTTAGGGCAGTTTTCCTAATGTCCACTTGAGGCAAGACTTCATAAAACTATTCCAATGGTATACAGGTCCCCAACTCTTAGTATCAGTCTGTACTGCTCATGGAACCTTGGTAGAGTGGCAGAGCAGTCAGGTTTATTATAAGAGGAAGATGTGGGCTGAAAGTAAGTACACTGAACCCTGTTTGTAATGCAATTCAAAGAAACACAAATAAAATGTATATACAATATATATTTACACAAGAGGCTTTAAAATACTCAGCACATTAAACCAAAACACACATGATTACTTGTAGATACTTTTCAAAGGCCACTGCTTAGTTTGTAGCTGCTTGCGGTTACAATTGTTAAAGCGTTTGACATTTATGACTATTCTCCCATATCAGTACTAGCGTACACTCGCCTAAAACAGAAGAAATACAGTAATTGTATTTATTTGGCAAAACCACAAAGTCTTTTGGGAAGGAAAAAAGTTGGTTAGTCAATCAGTAGCAGAGCTTAAGGTTTTAGAGACAGTTTTGGACGCCAACTAATTATTTTAAAGTCCGTTTCCCAACTGGCAGCAAAAGTCAGTTCGGAGAGGGCTTAAAGTCTTACGAAGCAAGGAAACCGCAAAGGTTCCTGAGGATACTTCTAGTCCCTACAAAAGGATACTTGAAGACAGTGGAGACCCTGTGAAAGTACTCGTAAAAAGGGATACAAGCAGCAGTTTGAGTCAGATTTGAGGGTGGACAATCTGGACACCACTTTGTTCACTCCCAATACTCTGGAGCGGCTTCTTTGTTTAAGGTTAGCAATACCTTTCCACCCCACAGTACCTTAGGTTAGACAAACTGTTCATTGCTGGATTCTCCTCTGGACAGCAGCGGTGGTCCAGATATCCGGATTCCACGCTCTGGTGACGAGAGGGTGGACTCTGAAGTGGAAGTCTGTTGCAGTCTCGAGAGGACCGCCAGCACGGATTTCCTCAACATCTTTGGTCAGTCTGCAGCAGTGGTCTCTTCACTGTTGCAAATGGTCTGCCATCGTCTCTGGTCGTCTTTTCGATTACTTCCGTTTCCAGTGGTCTACTTGCCTTTCACCTCTGGAACCTCACCTTTTATTCAGTTTCAGCACAAACTCCTCTGCAATCGCTCAGCAGTTTACAGAAAGGGGCGAGTGGCTGTCCAGTCAGGACAGGCAGACCCTCAGTGGGAGCTGGTTCCACTCAGGCAGACAAAAAGCAGTGGAGTGAACAACTCCTCCCCCACTTCGTGCCTGCTCAGACACACTGGAGTCTAGGTAGAGACACCCAAGGGCTCCTTGGAAAGGCAAAAACACACACACACACACACACACGTCCCCCTCCCAGAATGGAAGGGCTAACAAAGAACAACCACGCTAAAAATGGTGAAAACAAGTACGAAGCCACCAAGTTAGAACATTGGTGACCGTATTGTGAACAACCGAGACTATGAATGCAGTCTGCAGTAAAAAACACCACACTAGTTGTCAGAACATGTCCACTGCCACCAGCCATATCTAGGTCGTCTATGTGACTAAAATGTCACAGGAGCAAAGGGAAGGGGTATATTAGGTATCCCCTTAGTACTCCACATAAGGTGGTGTGTGCTAATCTCTCATAGAATATGTTTTAGGAGGGATACAAAGTATCTCTCTATCCTTAAGAACTGTAGTTACTCGAGGTTAAAGAAATAATCCAAAAGATTCCCAGTAACACTGCCCATAAGGAGATGTGTGCTGCAAAAGTTCAAAACAGATGCCTTTAAAGACATATGGAGGAAAGTGGAGTCCATAGTAAAGGTAAATCACAGACGAGAGTTCCAAAAGTCAGAGCAAATCAGAATGTTTGGAAAAAGACTCCACTCATTCAGGACTGAAAGAAAAAGATACAGAAGTCCAGCAAAAAGAGCTGGGGTCTCACTAGGAGAGCGGATGAAGCATAAAAATTATACATCTCCCCAACAGTAGAGGATAGGGATTTAGACACATCAACCTAGGGCGAGTTTAGACTTCCTCTCCGTCAAGGACTTGCTAGTCATTGACTGTCAGGAGCCACAGTAGTTGACTTCATGCTCCTTACCGAGAGACTTCAAGGTATATCCTGTGCAGATCTGTGATCTTTGAATCACAGTCCGCAGACCTCAAGCCCAGTTTTCAGGGTAGACCTATTTGAAGAAATAGTAACTAAGTAAGAATCGCTGAGGCTAGTCAAACCGTTCCAAAGCATGCTGTGCGTCTGGAAAAACTGAGGCAACAAGTGCAGTGGGTGCTATTTATACCGTCAACGTCACATCCGAGTGCGGGATGGAAGCCTCCGAGAGACATCGACCCGATGATGGACAGAACCTATGGCTGTTGAAAAGTTTCAGAAACTGCAAGCAGAATATCAGTACATCGAAGATGAGGAATCCGTGGGAGGACAATCCGTTAGAAAGAATTTTATGAACACATCTAAATGTGCATGCATAGATTGCACAAACTGCACAGCTAGACAATATTTTCTTAGAGAGTTTGAAAAAAAAACCAGCACAGTATCACCATTTTAACTGGTTAAAACACTAGCAAATTTGAGACTATTTTCATTTAACAAGCACATCTAAATAAACATCAAATCTATTTATAATTTATATATAGCATTTTGACATTTGCTTTCAGTGAACGGTTTTAACAGTGGATAAAATGAATATGAATAGCACATTAAGTATAGTGCAAGTTACCAACCGATTAAGATGAATGCAAGTGCAATGAAAAATGTAAGAAGATAACCACGCAGTGGTTCATTGTTCTTCCCATATCCTTTTCCAAACAACTCAAGCCCTGGATAGATCTTGTCATTACACAATGCCTGAGGGGAAATACAAAATATAAACTAGTTAGTAGAAATCTTTTTTCAAATGTATTTTTTACACCACTCAGATAAACATTACTTGTAACTTCGCTAATGACAATTTATTCTATACCGTGAAAATTACATGATGAACGCGATTTACCAATAATAATCTTGCTAGCGCTCAAAAATCTTTAGAATTGCATGCTCTGCATATTCCTCCACTTAGTCAATTTGTAATACTCCAGACCAAACACTATTTCAAAAGTAAATGCAGGTGTCACCGGGGGCATTCCCGTCAAGAGTATACATACCCTGTGTGTGCAGGTACCCATATGTTTAGCAGGTTGGCTTTGGATTAATGTGGCATGATTACCTGCACTCTCCTCTGTTTCCTGTAAATCTTCTAGGGTTGTTTGGATGCACCCAATTCAAAAAAAGAGCTAGACACCAGAAAGACTATTACGGGATGAGTAACGTTTAGTCTTCTGGGGCTTGGGAATATGGTATAGTTTTATTCTTTGCGTAGAGTAGTGAAAAGTGGTATCCTTTCGAGGTGGAATGTTGGAGAAAGAAAGACAGTTACACAGAACTAAGTGAGCCTCCTGGGAATGTACAAGTGTATCTTTACACTAGGGTTTTGTGAGCATATGCACAGATTCCTGCATATACTCTCTATGGCAGTGTTCTTCAAACTGTGGGGTGCACCCCAATGGTGAGGCATGGCGCAAATCCATCAGCTTGAATATCAACAGACCACCAATTAGAGTTTATCGCAGGTGTTGTGGCAAGCACTGCCTTATTGTCCGGGCACTCCAACGAAATAAACACTGCGTGGTGCTGCATTTATTTCTTGAAAGATACACACGGCTGAAATGCAAAATTAAAAGTCTGAGCTTGACGTAACGGAGCTGATAAACACAGATTGGCTGTTAATCGGCTCTCCTACGACAAGCACTGGCTTTGCATTTGCCTTCTTTCTATAAAAGAGTGCTCCAGATAAAGAAAGTAAACAACGCAGAAAGGTCCAAGGCAGGTTTACTTTCTTTTGCAGACTGAAGCAGACGCGTTAACCCCTTGCCTCTCCCAGTGACATGTTCCATCCAGAAGGATTGCTGTGGGTTAAGGAGCATGTAAACATTTTTCAAACTAACAGGTCCAACATAAATTAGGTAAAGCTGAAGACCGCAATGAGGTAGGTGGAAAGAAGCACAGAATGAGGAGAGAGGAGAAAAACACGGGAAGGAAAACAAGGGTCCTAGAAAATAATGACATGTTCGATAGCTGAGAAGAGAGCAGAAGGAGAGTTAAAGCGTTTGAGAACAGGCGAGAGACACCCATAGAATGGACAGGAGAGGAAAGGAGGAAGAGACCACATTAAGAGGGGATGGAGGGAAACTTATAGGAGGGGAAGGATTGAGGCAGAATAGGCAGGATTGAGGGAGACAGAGTGCCAGAATTTGAACTTTCATTCGGGATTGATGTATCCCTGGATGTATCCCTGGCTTTGTATATTACTGTTGTGTCATTACTTATGGTTTTAGCAGGAAAGGCTACCTATGTATTATACCAATAGCCATCCTAGTTCTATGTAAACATGACACATTTCTGATTGAGCACCCCATCCATCCGAGTGTCTCATTTCAGCCAACATTAAAATATGCCAATTATAAAATTATACAGGAGTATATATCTGTGGAATTAATATTTGAAGATAACCACTCATTTTGATGCATCATTTACTTGATTGCATATATCCATTGTAATGTGCACAACCTCTTATGTTAAAACTCTTTTTCAAATGATTTATATATGTATATTATTTGGAATAATCTCTGGCAAGTTCATGATTGTAGTAGATAAACATGCATCATTAAGACAGTCATATATAATGTTTTTCTTTTTATAGAAATTAAATGGAAATGAATTTTTGCCCTTGATGAAGAGTGATACTTACTCGAAACGCATTGGCCCATTTGCAACTGATAAAGATGTACATTGTTTCTTACAATTATAACTTGTCAAATGGTATATTTGCTATATTTAAAATGTACTCCATGTTATAGGGTGACAACAAATTACTGAATGAATACCCTATATTGTTTTTTCCAATACAGGACAGTCTATACAGTTTATTCCGTCTTTGATGAGGATTCTGATATTAGACTTGTGCCCTATTAATACTACTTTAGGCTTCGGCCATTTAAAAGTGTGCAGGGGACGCAGGTTTCCTAATTAGGAATCCTTTTCTTTGATAATTGCTACCTTGGCAGACTTGTCTGGGCTGAGGCTTCTTACAATAGAAATTCTGGGACACCAACCTGTGAAGTGGAGAAGTGGCAATAAACATTCAAACTGGGAAACCCCCATCCACACCCTGGGCTGAAATGACAGTTGGTTTTAGCTGAGAAAAAAAATAGGCCAAGTGAAGGACAAATGCCCGCCCAATTTGTTTCCAAAGACTGTTATTAATAAAATGTTAAGACTTATCTTTGCAACAGGACTTCGGAAAAATGTAAAGAGTTAAGTTTAAATGTAATTGTGGTTTTTAGTTTAAGACGTGGTAGCTTTCACTGCCATGTTGGGAACAGAAATGGCAGAGAAGTGGACATTCTGAGGAAAGTGTACATGGTGCCATTGTGAAATTTAATACTGATATGCCTTATTATAATCTATAAACATGTATAGAGTTATAGAATTTTAGGCCGAAAATTTCTCACTCAAAACGACGAACAAAACAAGGTCCTACAACTGTGAGAATTGGACTGCCATGCTCTACATACAATATGTAATCTGCCCATGTGATTTGTTAAGATGCCACAACTGTAAAAATTTGCCATTTATGTCAAAACTGGGTTGTGGCAAAATTAACTGTGGGAGGTTCTGTACATAGTAAACCCACATCATAAATCGGACGTCATGTCTCTAAGAGTCCAATCAGTTAAGAAGGCGGTAACAATACCCCCTGACCAATCCAGTTGTCTAGGGGCGTACTCAGCTTAGCCTGCCCAACCATATAATTGTGACGTCAACATGCTTTACATAAAGGGTGGCTGACAGGACTCTAGACAGACTCTCTCCTGAATTTCCAGCGCCTGCGTTCCTGATCTTCTACATCCATCTTGCCAGATTCTACTGCCAGGCCAAAGCATAGCTGACCCATCACAGCAAGGCCTTGATCTAGAAATCCCACTAAAATCCCATTAATCAGGGGGAAAAGCTGTGGTACCTTTAGCATCCTGTGACCAGACCGGCTTGCTGCCCACTAACTGCATCCAGCTGTACCTGTGCCAGCCAGTGACCAGAATTGCCCAGCTATTTGCTGTAAGGAGCGCCCGGCGTGCGGTGACCAGACCTGATTGTTCCAAAATACCAAAACTCAAGAGTGGACTGAGTATTTCCCATCCTATAGAAACACACAGCCTACCCATTCTGACCCTTTTATCTTTATTCCACTCTAAGCCATACTATCCATGCCTTGGTAATTTGTCCTACTGTCAGATTTCTTTGTGCATCTTGTCTGCTTTCCTAGTTTTAGCGCCATTCTTTCATTCACCCCAGTTATACAAATATCTTATGTATGACTTATGGGGGGACAGTTTGAACCACACATTCTTTCTGAGTCTGTCTAAACAGCACAGGGAAAGCAAACCCCAAGCAAAACCCAATGTTCCACTCTACTGAATGACTCAAGGTTATTCTAGGTAGGCAAGACTAATGGCAGACTTATTCTGCACAGGCTACTCATACAATTATCCTAACAGGAATAATCTGGTGAAACCAACATTACTTTTGGGAAGAGGCATCACCAAATCACAGGCCAGTAAAATACCCTCACATCTAATTTCTATTAGAATGGCAAAACTGTTTTTAAGGAAAGGAAGATGTTAACCATACTTTTGGGAATAGTGCATCACACATCCAAGATAAGTAGGAACTTTTGTTACTGTTCACTCAGAGTTAAAGTTACCAACCAACCAACTCTTTTACAAGTAAGTAACTTTTAAACACGTATTCTCTTTTCTGGGCAAAAGGCGCAATCCCAACAAAGTCTTTCCCTGGTTCTTGAAGCATGAGTGTTCAGTGGCAGAAGGAGCGTCACTACGATCTAGTGACCAACAGGGTCAGAATAGGTTCTAAAGTAGCAAAAGTCAGAGTTCATTAGGAAGACGGGGCAAACAGGTGAGTACTTCTAGAGTTGGAAGAGGGTCCGGGGCTTCGTAGAAGACACCGTAGCAGGATTCTAGCAGTGGGACTGGACCCACTCAATAAGAGGCCTCCCCATCACAGAAAACACCCCACACCTACACAGAAATCCTAAAAGACCAAAAGTAAGTGCATTCCCAAGCCAACAACAGTACCTCAGCATTAAAGAAGATTTTGCAGCAGGAGGAATTCAGGATCTGCAGCCAAATACCCAGTCAGTGGATTCCTTGCTGTGGTGACTGAAAACAAGACCTCAGAAGGAACTTTGCAGCAGGGATCAATGGAGAAGGCTCTAGGCAAGGTTGTCCTCACAGCTGAATGTGGTTCTGCGGATTTGGTGCCTTTTACAGGAGAACAGAAGACAGAAAGTCGCAGTTGAATTCTCATTGCTACAATGGTCCAGCACTCTGTCGAGGGGACTTTTCGGGCTCGATTCGCGTCTCTGGAGATACACCAGGATGCCCACGAATTTTCTGTGAGATTCGGAAGACCATGCACCGCACAATGGCTCGAGGTCCCAGGGTATTGGGGTATTGCAGCCCAGCAAGGTCGCACCAACATGTGGGATGGCTCAAAATGCAGGTCTTCTTGAGTCTAGTGGGTCTCACCAGGGTCTGGGTCGTCCTCCGAATCCCCAGGTCAATTGGAAGGGCTACAGCAGGCTCAGGTTACACAGCAGGTTCTCCGGTCGCTGGAAATAGTCTCAGCAGCTTTTCCTTAATCATCCTCTTCGGTTTCAGTTCCAGTGGTCGACTGGTCTTAAGCTTCCAGGTTCGCAGTATTTAACAGGAATTACAACACAACTGCTGCATTCTCTCCCTGCATTTTACAAGAAGGGGAGGCTTGGCTGTCGAATCAGGACAGCCAGCCCCCCACTGGGAGTTGTCCCCATTCAGGCAAAGAGGAAGACAAAGGGCTGCAGACTTTTGGACTTCTCCCTCGCTTCCTGCCTTCACAGACTGACTGGAGCATGGGCGGGTAGTGCAGGGAACACCCGCTGGAGATAAAAATCACACAAAGGAATTTCCCACCCTGGATGTCAGGGGAAGGAACAAGAAAGGACAAGAAACAAAATGTCAAAATAAATAAATAAATAAATAAATAAATAAATAAATAAAAGAGGACAGGGCCATTTTGGGAAAATGAGCACCCTTAGGTGCCTTTACTGCAGGTGTGAACCCAGCTCGCGGTAAAGGTGCACCAAATTAATGCAAGGTATCACTGCCACCAGCCATTGAAGGTAAGCTTGTCCCTGTAACAGAATTGTTACAGTGTTCCTGTGAAAGGGGATACGTTGCATCTTCCCCATCAATCCACATAAGGTGTGCTTGTTTCACATAACAAAATGTAAAAGGGATTCAAAGATCCTTTCTACTCTTGTTAACTGTAGTTCTCTCAAGTTTAGGCAGAGAAAGTTAAAAGGGGAGCCCCTAGGGCAACCCAGCAACAACAGGCACTTATTGCCAAAAAGTTGTTAAAGCGGGTAACTTTAGAAAGAAACTATGGAGAGTCTAAAAAATGATACCCATAAAAAGAGTAAAAGATTGAGGCTGTGGAAAAAGGTTTGCACTCAGAGGTATTAAGGAAAAATATCCCACCAGTAAAGCAAAAAGTTCTAGGGTGGACACAGGTCAGAAAGATAACCATTTCTATGAAAATCTTACCCAACACTCCTGGGCCGTTGAACTGACCAGTGAAGCCCTGCTGCTGTGCTGAAACTCCTTTTTTCAAATCGACAAGAGAAGCTCCGGAAGGGACTTCTTCCCCCTTGGTTTAGTGGGGCCAACTAACCCAGAGACGAACTCCAATGGACCACCTTCCCTGAATGGCTGTACTTCTTTGTTGCTGCAGGAACTGCATGCCAGGGGTCGAGAAATCTGTACTCAAGTGCAACGTCTGATCTGGCCAGAAGCTCCAGGAGTCTCCCCAGGACACTCCAGAAGCAGGATGACCAGAGTTCGAGTCCCCTCACCAGAGTGCAGGAATCAATGAGTGACCCAACCGGTATCCAAGATAGGCAGTGGTGTTGTTTACCTCGCGCTGAAACAGCAAAGTGCAGATGATCTGAAAAGAGCCCGTAGCGGTCGCCAACCTCCGAATTACTGCTGCAGGAGACCCCAGACGTCCTCCCGCTTGTACCCACAATGGAGGCCCAGAGGCCCAGGAACCCAGGGTCTGCATCGCTGCAACCAGACAGAAGCCAGCTGAACCACTATTCTTCTAACCAAAGGTACTGTTCTGACTTTGAGTACTTACCTCAGTGTCTGTAGCTTTGCTCTTCTCAGTTGAGACTTGCAGTAGCTGCTTTGCTAGAGTTGATTTCAGCTCTACCCTTCACAAGTGTAACAGCTTGTGAACCTACAATAACTTTTCTTCAACAAACTCTCTACCTTTGTGCAAGACTGATCTAAGAAGTGCCTCAGCTCCATAGACTTTGCTCCAATTGACTTTGACTGTACTGGCTCCCTGCAGACTCTTCTAGTCCACTTGACTGACATTTACTGTCCCTCAGAGGTGATAACTTAGTTTTTAACTATTATTGCTGGGAAACATTTTTATCTAGACTTCATTTGAAGATTTAAGTGCTCACATGCTCTGAGAACCCGTTTAACCTTTTTCCTTCCCTTAACCTTACCTTTCTACCAACCTCAGAATCTACAAAGTGCACTAGTGCTATATAAATGCAATACTGTCCTAGTTAGTGTAGTTACCTCAGGATGTAGGAAGTGTGTGAGAAGCATCTCTAAAGAGTATCTACTAACTTTGCGTTGATCCTGGAAAAGTATTTTTAAGTGGATTTGATTGCTACATATATTGCCCTTTTAAAAGAATGCTTATTTAAAAAGGTATTATCCGAATTGTTAGTTTACAATTGTTCGAATAATAGGGGTCCTAATTGACCTTCTGCACAATTGACCGTATGGTCATTTTAATATATATTATGGGTTGGTGTAATAATGATATAAGGGGATTGGGAGGGGATTTGGGGTGGGGATTGGATTGGGTGGGGGCCGAGGGGGGTTTCCCCTCGCATATATATCCTAATTGACCGTTTAAATTCGGTCAATTGTGCAGAAGGTCAATTGTTATTCGAACAACTGACATTCTAACAATTCGTATACCTCCATTTAAAAACTACTGTTAAATAGTTATTTATAACAAAAACCGTAAGTGTTACTTGGCTACTTGTATTGGTGGATTTCACCGCTACAGCTCACATTTACCCATCTTGATATAGGCCTGGCTGCTCAGTCACACTACCAACTTGTGTAGTACAAGCCTATACCAAAAGGTGGGTTACCCAATACCAAGAGGACAAGGGTTGTGTAATCTCCCACAGGGTTACTACATCAATTCTTCCCTAACACTTCCAGCCTTCGACTGAACTAGAGGAACGCGCTGCTACAGAGATTTATCATTTCTATGCTTCATCCACTCCAAGTGATACCCCCAGCACTTTCTGCTGGACCCTTTTCTTTAATCCTGCCTTATTTCAGATCCTTATTTCACTATTTCACCTTATTTCACGCCTTATTAAAAGAGCCTTATTTCACTCGTTCATTCCTCTGTCTTTTCTAACTCTATTCTTTGTATTTTAGGTGTCCTATGGAGTTTATTTGTTCTCCATAACTCTTAAAGGAGTCTGTTTTACTATTGCGGCCCACAGCTCCTTATAGGCAGTGACTCCATAACATTATAAGGATGCGTTTAAGGTTGCAGAGATTAGAAAGTTACTGATTCTACTATGTTAATTCAAGACGGTTATCTTCTAGGTCAGGTTAGTGGAGTGTGTTTTCAGATCTCAGCTGCCCAAGATTTGGAGAAGGTAGGGTGTTCTACAGTTGGGTGCACTAGAGGTAATTGTTACAACTAATAGTCTACTTTCAGTTATGTCCGAAAACAATCTTTTAGAGGAAGCAATAAGAACATAAGCAGTCTGCCAACTGGACACAAGTGAGAGAACGAGGAATTCTGGTTTCAATGCAAATATCTGGTTTCCCTCACAAATTGCCTGCTGTCACTATGAGAAGCACCTACACTGGTCTGTAATAATAATGCAACACAACTACATTTCTACATCCGGTCTGATCAATTGGCAATGTTTACATACATGAAATATATGCAAGTGGTACACGCACATCTTAAAATAATGTTGAATACAAATTACTCAACCCCCTCCTCATGGTTACAGCTATAGTGTTAGCAGGGGGCAAAATGGGAATAAGGCAAGTTAACTGCTGCTGCCGATGTATCTCCAATCCCTTGGACTAGAATGCCATTCAAATATGGCAAAATCACAAGTGAAGTTTGTAAACGCTGCCTGGGCATAAACACCTCCGTTGAATAAAGGCAGATGGAGAAGGTTCTTGGAATCTTTGTTTGTCCATGAAGTAACCAAATTTTAAACAAATGGAGAAATTACTTTATTTTTGTTTGTCGACAAACAAAAATTCCTACTTGCTTTTTGCACTTTTTTTTATAATGCGAGGGGGGTGGCGTTGAGACCCCCGCAAGCCTCCTCATCTCCCTACCTTAACTAATACCCTTAGCCCACCCTATATTTTAATAAAAATGTACCAACATGTTGAAAAGAAAATCAGCCCACAAAATGTGGTAATTTCTTCCTGGTTTTTTTGGGGGATTCAGTAATTTAAGGATACCAGAATCTTTGGCTGTACATTCTGACAGAGTACTGTATAAGGGCAACCCTAGACATTCATGTGTGGGAAGCAACAACATTCATAGTAACTGCACAATGCAGGAGCCTTTCATAACAAATGAAGTGGTACATACTGTTTAAATCATTCCTGCTTGAGTAATTATTCAAAAGTACCCAACACTCCAAGGAGTAAAACTGAGCAATGGATCGGGCGTTACAGCACAATGTCACCTTTGTGGGTGTGGTTTAGACGATGGGTTCGCCAGCTTGCGTTTAAGGCAATTTAAATTGTTAACTCAGTAGAGTTGGTTCGACTGTACAATCCAAAGATGGCTGAATGGTTATCTTTACAGGACACCTTTACAGCTGTGAAACACGATGTACCTTTGGCACACAGTTTGTGTTCACACCTTTATGGTTTTTGGTATCCTTTCACAGGTCACTTGCGCATTCAGATTTACTCTTCACCATTTTAACTTCTCTATGATCTATTCCATGTGCACCTTTTGGGCGGCCACAGACCTCTGAAATGTTGGGCTAAGGAGGAAAATGAGTGCTTGCTTCTCATAATTTTAATGCCACCTGTGGGAACTCTCTGCTTGACTTGAGCATAGGCGCGTATTTAATATTGTAAAATGATACATCATTTTTAACCTTTCCTTCTCTGTAGGAAAACCCCAAATTTTTGCATGCAGTGTACTTGAAGATAAAAGTGATTGCTGAACACAGTGCATGTGTGTATTGATTAGAAATAACTAATGTGAAGGGCCACCAATAAAGTAAATGAGGTTTTCCCGTTTTGGATAATAAAGAGTATTTTGGGAAGATACAAATGACCAAAGAGCTTTATATCTGTCATATATGTCTCTGAGAGTTGTATGAGAATCACTTAATAGCTAAAGCATGCTGGGATTGGTACGCATTTTCTTTTTTATAAAGTCACTGTAATAATGCTTTTGTAAATATCAAGTATATATAAAAGTGTGGCCATCAAAGACTTTAGCTGTCATAGTGGAATTACTAGCTCATTACTCAGTGCTGTACATCAGACAGGCAACAAAATTGGCTTTATATTTAAAAAATGAAAACCAGTAAATTGAAAATGAATTCAAAATAAACTGCGATAAAATGCTGCTCCTCTAGCAATCTGCCACCCTGGGCCTAGTCAGCCCTTGTTGTAAATAAGTTCATGAGCATCTCTCCTAAAACGTTATAATCTGAGAGATTGGCACAACCACCTAATGTGGAGTGCCAAAGGGATGCTTAGTATCCCCCTGCTCTCTGCTCCTGTGACTTTTTATGTCACATAGACAATCTCCTAGTTATGGCTGGTGGCAGTGGACGTGTTCTACCAAGTGATTTTCTACTGCAGGCTAGGTCCATAGCCTTGGTAGTACACAATAGGGGCATCAAAGTACTAACATCGGGCCTCCCTTCTTTTTTGACATTTCTAGCATGGTTGTCCTTGGTCAGCCCTTCTACCATTCTCAGATGGAGGCCTGTGTGAGTGTTTTGCCTTTGATGTAAACCCTTGGGTGTCCCCGCGCCTTGGATCCATAGTGTCTAGGCAGGAAATAGGGGATGAGTTTTCCACCCCCCTGTACTTTGTCAGCCAGAGTGCCTGAATGAGAAGCTCCCACTGGGGGTCTGGCTGTCCCGTTTGGACAGCCAAACGCCCCTTTCTGTAAACTGCTGATGAAGATTACAGACGAGTGAGTGCGTATAAAACGTGAGGCTCCTGGAGTGAAAAGCAAGTCGACCACTGGAAGCTGAAGTAACCAAAGACGACGACGACCAGAGATGCCTGCAGACCCTTTGCAATACTGTGAAGCAAACACTGATATCCTGACCCGGTTTTCTGTGTGAGAGGGGAACTCCGAAGAGGACAGCTGCTTCCCTTTGACTGCTGGGAACAACCAGTCCCAAACAGAACTTTGATTCAAGCCATCCCCAGAGGTCCGGTGAGTTTCCAGAGCTGTGAAACCCCAATGGCAGGAGACCTGCTGCACATTCCGAGTGCATCGTTGTGGAAAGGCTAAAGTCGTGCAAGTCTTTGTTGAGCCCTGAAGGACACTCCAGATATCTAATCCAACTCGCCCAGAACCTCTCAGCAGAATGTGGGACTGTGAGAAGCAAAGAAGATTGACCAGGCGAATCACGTCCTTTGTTTGTGCTGCAGAAAAGGAGCCAAAACCACAGGGTGACCAGAGAAGTTGCTGAAATTTGTGCCAGAAGTCCTTCCTCGAGACTGCTGGTGAGAGATCCTTTCCATTGTCCTGGATTCCTTGGTCTGATGACAAGACAGAGGTCGGGTCCAGCACCCCCACATCGAGGAGAATCTAGCCACAATTTTGTCTTCTAACCCAAGGACCTGTGGGAAAAAAGGTATTGCTTACCTTGGTCCGTAAAGTCGCTCCAGAGCGTTGGAGTGCACATTGAGGGGTCCATCGTACCCCCCCCCTCTTAACTCAGACTCAAGCTGCTGCTTGCGTCCCTTTAGCGAGTCCTTAATAGGGTCTCCAACATTGGTTTAAACTTGCTACATCATGAAGACAAGAAACTTTAAAGTATTCACAGGAACTTTTCGTATTCCGCTGCTTGTCAAGACTTTGAGCCCTCTATGAACTGCCTTTCGCTAGGGTTGCGTTTTGGAACAAAAGACTTCCTGTGCGAAGAAACCACCTCTAGAACCTTAAGCCTTGCTAGTATAACGCTAACCAACCCTTTTCCTTCCCAAAGGTCACGCTCATATGTGTACGTCTTCACCGTATTTCTGCAAAGATTTCACGCGTGCATGTCATTACCGATGATACGATAGAACTGTCATTACTGTCAAAAGCTGTAACAAATGTGAGACGCGAGCTACTACAAACTAAGCAGTGGCCTTTGAAAAGTATTCTAAATTATTCCTAAGTGTTTGGGTTTACTGTGCTAAGTATTAAAAAAGCGCATCATGTGTAAAAATAAATCTATATTTTAATATACATTTAAAAGTGTTTCTTTCAATTGCATTACTAGCTAGGTTCACTGTACTTACCTACAGCTCACATCTTCCTCTTAAGATAAGACTGACTGCTCTGCCACTTTACCAAGGTCTCTGAGTAGTACAGAATTGGGGAGGGAATCTACAAAACACTGGGATAACTTACTAAAATCTTACTTCCAAGGGACACTTTAGGAAAAGTCCCCTAACACATGTGACGCAGATGGATTGAAACGCGGAAGTATGCAGCCTCCAAGTCCAGTGAAGACAGGAATCTCCCTGTTGAAGTTGCAGAAGGAAGTGTTGCAGAACAACCATTCTGAATGTATTCATGGACAAATTTGTTAAATAGACCAAGTTCTTTATCAAGCCTCCAACCGCCTGACTTCTTCCATATCAAAAAATACCTGGAATACACACCATGTCCCCACTGAGTGTGAGGAACACGTTCTATGGATCCTTTGTATAGGAGCACAAGGACTTTGCATTGAAGCATAGACAGGTGTGGTTCTATCTTTTTGGATGGAGAAACGTTGGGAGATGGCTGTGCTGGATTAAGGACAGTACCTTCTTGCCTGTGGTGATGTTTGACCACTCGGTGAGGAAATGAGAAAGACTCCCTCCCAAAGGGGATTTCAGCTCACCATATGGTGAGGCCCGCTTACCGACTTGACCATGTCTGGGAGTAGTCACATTGCCGCTGGTTGCCCCTATAAGACTGGTGCATGTTCCTGTAGGTCTCTCCATATGTTTCGGGTAAAAAAACGAATGCTGAATGCGCATTCGGCATGGGAAAGAAAACAAACTCCATAATGCTCCATGAGATTGAAGGCAGGGGACAAAGTAAAGAAAATAAAAAGAACCAAGCGGTACCATCTCCGACCTATGTTAGTGGGATGGAACCGACGCCACAGGTTAGAGTGGAGTCGGCAGCAGTCACAGAAGTGCGACTCTGAAATGGTGACGTAGGGGGATGCAGGAGAAAGTGATCTAGGTGATCAGTGAGGGACACATTTTCGAATTAGAGATTTTCAGATTTGGTAGTTTGCGGGGCGCAGTAATCACGTCGATCCGTCTCCGGATGGATACGTGTTAGATAGATAAGACTGTGGGATGTTTTTACCCATGCATCCAAGCCCTACCATAAAACTGTCCAGTACTGGCATGGAAAACATCATGATGGCCAGAACTCCCCAGAGAGTGCACAGGGAAAACATGAAGAATAGGCTGCCACCCATTTTTGCCTATGTTGTGAGCACAGGAGGGCACTGCCTAAAACCACCAGTGGGCTACACACACAGTAGCCTGAAACCATTGGGAATGGCAATGCTGATTGCCAAAAAAGCAACTCAGAACTGTGGGGAATTCATTTTCTTAATCCCAAAAATGGTTGCATTACCAGTACTCACCACTATCAGAAAGCCAGCGTTTCAAAACCACCATACGTTTGTGTAAAACTGCACAAATGAAACAAAACCAGACCAAGGAAAGACTTGCTAAGAGGTGGATACAATGTAAAACTATATTCTGAAATGACTTGAAGTAATTATTTAATGTATATGTAAAAATTGTCCGTTTGATTTGAATGTAGAAAACTGGGAACAAAAAGTGACATTTAGCTGAAACCTGGCTTAATGAAACTGGATTCTGCCTGACAACTACCCCAGACAGGAGTTGAAACCTGCTCAGCCACTCCCCTTGCCAAAAGGAGTTGTCACCTCTCTGATTAGATTAGGGGTGGAGCAGCTGGGGACTACAGGGAGTTGAACAAAGGCCTGTCCTGGACTCAGGCAAATGTTATATTGGGGGGCCGTAAAGTGGCTTCCTCTGAGGGGAAACTGGGAGGGGCAGTGCCTCTACTAGCGGCTGAGCTTGGGGGAAGTGGATAAACCAGTTATTCCACCATGTGATGTGGGAAGCCACACCCCTTTTTGACCAGAGCATAATTTTAAAAAGATAGATAACTCATAGTGCGGACTTGTCAGAATTATATAAGTAATCTCATTATTTTTGTGATTTTTCTGTGAACATTTTGAGAGGCGTTAGGACCCTGTGGTGTATTCTGGGGGGTTGCTAGCGGAAAATAGGGTCTCACTCCAAATGTGTGCATGTTAAAAATCTGACACTTCATCAATTAATGTCCATACTCCTTGCGCACATGTGCGTAATTTTGGGTAAATGTCCGATATTGCAAAACCAGTTAAAAAGCGCAAAATGTTGTCATTTTTTAATGCAAGCCCCCAGGAAGATCAGAAGCGGACAAGCATGGACCATAAGGAATATATCATGTGCACATGTAATTTCAACAAATTGTATATCTGGGAAGGATGTATTTGAATCAAATATAGATTTGTGGGCAAACTAACCAGGGGAGGATCCTCTGACCCATAAACAGACTTCATGACGACAATCCATTTCCTTCCCCCAATCATGGGAGAGGGGAGAATTGGGCCAATGATAAGTAGAGAGGGGCAGGCTTAGCTAGGCCCTGGCACACACCCATTTTCAAAACACATAAAAAGAGACTGCTGAGACAGGTAGAGACATTCAATTCCATTTGCTGCGGAGCATGCTGACCAACGACTTCCAGAGACCCAGACTTCAAATCCATCAATCTCCAAAGACCAGAACTTTACTTCAGAACTTAAAGCAAGGGCCTAAACCCACAAACTGAGAACTCTTCTCAGCAGGCCTCAGCAACCTTAAAATCATTTGCAACTATTCCAGCAAGCTGTTTGAATTCTTTTGCCAAGAACAATTGCCAGAGACCAGACCAAGATCCAGAGTGACCCAGACCGCTGTGAGCAGAACCAGAGAGCTGACCCAGATCACTGAAGTGCCGAGACCAGAACCGGAGTCCAGTCCAAAACCTGACCAGATCCGTGGCGAGGCCTATTTCAAATTTATATTGTGGGTACCTAGCAGAACTGTGCAGAACCAATCTCTTAGTTAAAATAATCTAATCCAAACTATTTTAACCTAAGTAGAACTGCCTCCTAGAAATCGTATCATCTGTCATTTTTAAAGCTGCACAACTGTCACCTGTCAATTCTGCAGCTGCAAGCTGTCACCTGTCATTTTGAGTTTACTTTAAATCCGAAAAACTACCTTTATTTAATCGTCTGTATCTCTGGAACCGGTTGGGCTAGGAACGAAATTCAACTTTCATCTGAAAGCTTAGAATCTAGACTTTACAACGAACCTACTCCTTATACTTTTGCCACAATCACGATTCACGCACTCGCGAATTTACCGCGATCTGGGCTCAATTTCTCCACTGGTCAAAATAGCAGCTCCATTCTTTCTTTTGTTAAAATTTGTTGCAACTTGGTAATAACTCAGAGCATTGCTAAAGTGAGCCTGAACGAATACCAACACGCATCTCCCACTCACCCTGAATCTCAAGAGGGAATTAAAATCATTGGCACATTTTCCCATCCATTGCCATCACATTTAAAAAGCATTTTGGGCCTGTGTTTCAAACTCCTGCCTGTTTCCTCTAAGCTTGCTGGGGGGGGGGACTGAATTTCGTATTGTATTTAATTGCATTCCTGAGAACTGTGTGCTCCTCTTTCCATCTCCTTCCATTTCGTACATTGCATAGGGGAGGGGGGTGAATTGCCAGAGAAAAAGTGATTATCTTATCTTTTGCTAAAATCATATCAAGTATTTCTGTACTGCATTTTATTCCTCATTGCTTTTCCCTTGAAATCATAAAAGTATTTTTGCTACTTTATCCATCCTACACCAACTCCTCATTGATTATAAAGAAGTGTGCTAGTGTCAGATTACCCCTTGTTGATTAACTTTATATTTATAAGGGCGATATCGATTATTAATTTATTATAAAAGCGTGGTATCTATATTTTGTTTTATTTCTCAAATAAACCTTTTAAACTTGCAAAACAGAACTATTTATTGGCTCAGTGGGGTCAGGGGGATTCTAAGAGAGGGGTGTTATATAGGGGTAGTCATCCAGAACTCATGAACTGGACATAAAGATATATCAATAAGGGTTTCCAATCAGTATCCCAGACTAGGCATTGACTTAGCTGTAGCGTTGAATTGAATCCTCTTACAAGACTGATCGATAAGACTGTCTACTGTTGGATTTTGAAAGACTTTCATGAACAAAAGTACTCCCATCGTTGCTGAAGTGTACCCAAAGATTGTGCAGTGGTAGCCTTGATGACCTGGAGTGCGTCAACCTTTTTGCCCAAAGAGATCCTCGCTTACAGAAGGTACATTGGTAGCATTCAGCCATCCCCGTCAGTGCAGCACCAGTTATCCATTTGCCTGACAGTGGCGTCAGCGATGTCCACTGCAACAGATTGCATTGTCGGATGCCAAGAGATCCAGAATGGGGCCCAGCTTGTACCACAATTCTCAGTCATAACGGGACAGAATATTATTATTAATGACCAAACTGTTGGCAGCTTTGATAGTCATGGCTGCAGAGGACATATCACACCAACCAAATGCATCCCTTCTTAGTCGGGTGGAACACTACATGGGGAGGAAAAAGGTTGACAGTGATGTTGAGCACCTGCATATTTATTTATTTGCATTTGTATAGCGCACTTGCAGCCCGTGGGCATCGAGGCGCTGTTACAAGTAAATGTTGGATTCTTAATTCAGCGGTTATGCAGGTAACCAGAGGTCTTATGGATACACAACTACAGGCATAGTTACAGGTGAAGCATGATATTCATAGTACAGTTACAGAATGCAGTCAGGTACGTTTCATACAAAGAGCTTGGTTTTAATAGCTTTGCGGAAGGCTTGGTGGGATTAAATCATTCTTATGTGCGGTGGCAGTGCGTTCCAGTGGGTGGCAGCCCACAGCATCCATTGGGGGCGCAATCTGGTGCCTTGAATTTCTTCTCGAACCTGTATTTTTTCAGAGAGGCCGTGAAAGGATTTCATAGTTTAGAAGCCATCCTCCCAGAGGTCAGAGTACAAAGAGACAATAGTCTTCCGTGCACGTTTCCTGCATGGGTACAGGAGGCCTTCCTTCCTCCGTTCTTCAGGCAGATGAAAGATTCTAGTAGTCTTGGATGTAAGAGAAAAAAGTACCAACTAAGTCAGGTGTGGAATCACAAAGAGGTGGATCAGGTTCGCCATCCATTGGTACAAGGACATAAAACTCATCTGTTATAGTATGAGTGGAGGCTGCACCTTGAGAAGAGTCATCCTCGGTCTCGGAATAGGCGAGCTCAACAGGAGGCCACTAAGATAACAGATATGGCTGTAGTGTCTAGGAGTTGGGGGAGCAGGGAAAGGTATGTGGAGGTAGTGAGACAAACCGTACCCTATATTGCAATTCTGAGATCAGAGTCTGCAGTAAAAAGAAAAAAAAGAAGTCCAGTGATGGAGAATGTGCCTCTGGTTGACTGGGACCAGGTGCAGACTGAGGAGTAGCCGGAGCACGAGGAGTACATAGCGGCTGCATGATGGATGGTTGCACTGGCAGTAGTCCTTCCAGTCATCCGACAACACCGCTCCTGTCTGGGCCCCTGAAATCAGTGTCTATGACATGTTCCAGGATTTCCTCAGGGGGCATTTGAGAAGCACCAGTTGGGACCTAATGAGCCAGTGTAAACTAAACAGAGGCTGCTTTCATAAAAGAGCAATAAGAAACGGATGGGGCCAGTGGTCGGACATCAGCAGTAAACAGTGGAAGATTTGTGATCGAAGTGGTGACTGTAGTCGACCAAGGTCTTTTTGGCATCAATGAGGTTGTCAGAGTGGTGTGTGAGGATGTATATGGGATGGATGCAGACTGGTGCTTTGTCGATCAAGTTGTTGCCTTCATGCATTGAGAGTAGTTGAAGTCACTGTTTGAGCAGTTGACAAAGCAGTCACCGCAATCTTTGTGGGCTCCAGCTTTTTACGTGGTGGCTTAGGTATGTCGAATGCTGCAGCCTGTGTAGATTGAGCATGGGTGGCATGTCCTCTCCTCAACCGCTTCCAATGGGAGGAGAGAGACAGAGAAATCCTGAGGCCTGCTGTGTCTGAGCCAAGCATAACTCTGAACGGAAGCAAAGTCTGAGGCCACCGTCTTCTCGTTGAGCCAAGCCCCCAATCTTATATGAGGGGTCCCAGGAGGGTCTTGTTCGAGGAGGAATGGCAGATGGAACACAAGTTGATGTGTTGTGGGTACAGGCAACAGATGCACTGTACATGCTGGTCTTCCGCATAGATATTCTTAATGTGGCAGGTGGAGCATGCCTTCAAGCTGCTGCTTTCCTGGGGAAAGAGGCAGTTTGTGCGAGCCTGGATGTGGGGGCTGCAACGGTCTGGTCCCAGTACACATCCGGATGAATGTCTGTTGCTTGGAAGATTCTGTGGCAATTGACTATCCATGATAGGATACCCACTGCCAGTTTGAATGGCACAGATCCTTACCATTGGTGGACCTGGGCTAGCTTTCAGTCCAGATCTTGGATGAAAGGAGGACCATTGAAGCATGTCTTCACATCGTTTCAGCCAACTCCTTAATGAAGAGCAGAATGTTACGGCCAAAGATTGACCCCTGTAGCTGGCCAGTAACAACTGCAGTGAAGTCTTGGTGAAACCATGCTCCTCTGCCTGATCAAGAAGACCCTAGTCAGTGGAATCCTGGACCATTAGGAACAACCATTCTAAATCCCTCTCAAGGATCTGTGCCTTCAGAAGTGTCCCTGGACCAACCGGTGGAATGACCTGCTCTACTGGACTACCACGCTGCAGCAGTCGCTGTTCCAACTGTATTCTTGGAACTTGGAGAACATTCAATGTGTACAACAAGAAACTGTGCATGACCAACTACTTTGTTCGTCCATGAAATATCACATGCTGCTGCCTGACCATAGTGACGTCTGTTGTAATGAAGAGGGCCTTGTGCCTAAAAGTCACAGGGCCCAACACAATGTTTCTCACGGGTATGAGTTCTCTTTAAAAGGGATGCAATGGGCTTGTGTCAGTGATTAGTTTCAAACAAATTAAAAGTTCAACAACAATGTACTTCAGGATAGTTAAGTTGTCTCCTCTCTTGCTGTCCCAAGGCTAACTCAGAGAGTGGATACCCAAAACAGGTTCGACGACCCAAAGGTGAGGGGAAACTAGAGACAAAGGGATTTGTTTCCAATGTTATCCTATGGAGGACAGGTGGGGGAACAGGCATAGATATGCCTACTTAAACCCCAAACTCCCTGACTTTGGTTTTCCCAGATGTCGTTATGGATCATCCAGGTGGGGGTGGTTGATGGTAGGGGTCGGGGCGAGAGTCTTCGTGATGATTATCATTTACAGGCAGCAACAAGCGTCAATCCAGTCACGGTAACAGTAGCTGCTCCAGAAGAGCATCTCTTGGAGATAGGAAGTTGGAAAGTGGCGGTCACAAAACATCCAGGCTTAAAAACATAACTAACGGTTCTGGTGAGTCTGCCCCCGAGACGCTGTTCAGTCCACCGGAGGGAAAGTTGCAAAAAAAAAAAAAAATAAAGAAAATCTTTCCTCACAACACATCAGCAAGAGGTGCCACTTGAAGACTAAAATAGAGGGGAGACAAAATGGAGATCCCTGGAACACCACATGACAAACCACAAGAGGAAGACTTGAACTTGGGTTGCAACACGCATCACAAGCTTACACAAAAACTACAAGGCCAGCCAAGGTCATGTCTAATTTGCGAAGGCAGACATGTAGGATGAAATGGCCAACTGTTGAAGGCTGCAGACAAATCTAACAGCAGGAGCCGGAAACCACCTGCGTTGACAAATTTTCCCAATGTCATTGATTATCACAGCCAGGACAGATTCTGTGCAGTAGGCCTGACAGACTCAGTGAGTAGAGCCCACTTTTCTTCAAGAGTTTGACCTCAGTCAAAAATAAAAAAGGCAATGATTTGCACTGAGCAAGTAATGATTGAGAAGATGCAAACGTAGGAAACTGTGCACAAAGCATCTTAAAAATGACTCTGGGGCCGTTCCAGATTCCTGGACGAGGATTATCATTGTACATGCATGTAAAGAGGACACTCATTCCGATCCTAAAAACTATTGGATCTTGGCGATGATTGACCTTCGATCAAAAATATTCACCCGTGTCCTACTGCCTGAACTGAACTTAAAGTTAGTATACAATACCATTGAAACAGACAGGGTTACGCAAAGGTTTTAGTAGTACTACAAATGTATTGCCGCTCGTTTCTACATTGGAGTATTCTTGGCTGGTTCACAGGCAAAGGGATTTTGCTGCATATTTAGTCTTCAGTGCCGCCTTTATGATATATTTTATTTGTATCGCGCTCATACACAAGTGTTTCAGAGCGAGACCAGGCAAGGGAGGGGAACCAGGGAAGACAGAACACCGATCTTACTAGGCCCAGTGACATTGAGAACGTGCAAGTGCATGGGAGAGGGAAGGAAGAAGTGCAAGGGAGAGGGGGGGAAGTGCAACATGGCTGAGCAGGGGATAAAAACAAAGTATTGTAAAAAAAAGACTATCTAAACGGTTGCATGAACAAAAATGTCTACAAATGCTACCACTAAAAGGTTCAAACACCAAAAGTTTGAACCCTTGGTGGCAGCCTCACAGGTGGGAGCATCCTGTTCTGGATGAGTTGCAGAGGGCGGTGAGTAGAAGCAAGCAGATATAGAAAGATGCTTTTGCAGCAGTCCAGCCTAGAGAGAATCAGAACTCAAGAGACCGCAAGCTTCTGGGGGAAGGAGAGGAAAGGAAGAATACCTCTGAGGAGGTGCGTTTGACTTAGAGACGTCAGAGATGTGAGGAAAAAGAGTGTGGAGTCTAAGATGATCCCGAGGTTCTTAGCCTCACAGATGGGAGTAGACGGGGGGCCTAGGGAGGCCGGCCAGAGTGTCAGGAAAGGGGGAGGGGTGGGTGCAGGTGTGCTGATGAGGAGACTCTCCATCTTACTGGCATTAAAGCAGAGATCATTGGCAGCACACCACTCCTGGATAGTAGACAGGCAGTCAGAAATGAGAGGAGAAGAGGTGGCAGGGGGAAGCCTGAAAATGAGCTGAGTGTCATCCGCATAGCACTAGAAATTGGAGCATACAGCGGCAATGCACTGGGCAAGGGGGGCCAGGTATTGGTTGAACAGCCAGGTAGAGAGGTTGGATTCCTGGGAAACACCACAGGCAAAGAGTGAGATAGATAAAAGGAAGGACCCAAGTTGGACCTGGCAGGGTCGATCAAAGAGGAAAGAGGTCAGCCAGGCAAGGGCCTGATCGGTGATAACCAGGTTATCACGGAGACGGTTCAGCAGGATGTCATGGTTGACCATGTCAAAGCAAGAAGAGAGATCGAGTAGGATGAGGACAGAAGGGATGTTAGTCAAGGTTGGAGAGCAGGTCTTCATGGATGTTCAGGAGAGCAGTTGCCATGCTTCTGGCAGCTCTAAAGCCAGACTGATGATCATGAAGACAACCAACAGATTCAGTGTGAAGATTAAGCTGGGAGATGGCCAGCTTTTCCAAGAGTTTACCCAGGAAAGGAGTGATGGAGACCGGGCGATAGTTACCCGGGCATGAGGGGGTCGGCAGTGAGTTTCTTGAGAAGAAGGTGCACAAGAGTGCTACCGAGGGGAGGGGGAGGCTGAAGTCGGCCATAGCAGGAGCCAGGGTTTCAATGTAGTCCTTGATGGGTTTAGACCAACAGTGAAGAAATTAAGTCGCTCACCGTAGTGACTAACATACTCTTAGTCCATAGTCTGCTTTCCTCCATACTATATGGGGCGTCCCTCGTGAGGGACGGGAGACGGAACCTTTTTCACCAGAAAAAAAATCTTCACCTTTAAATTTAGAGGCACAGCCCTTGGAGCATGCGCTCGCCTGACTCCACCCACCGGCGCCACTCCTCAATCCCCATTGACCGTCGACAATGACAGGCACTGCCTAATGACACCAGTATTATTAGGGGGGAGGATGGTGGGACGTAAACAGGAAAGGGGACTAAGTACGTTAGTGACTACGGTGAGTAACTATTAATTACACTTAGGTCCTGTTCCCTTTCCGCCATACTGTATGGGAGATTACAACTGAATGTAGACCCAGGGTGGAGAGGAGCCCCTCCTTAAGAGGGCAGGTTTCTTAGAACCACCTGCCCGAATGCCGCGTCTGACCTAGAGGTGGCATCCAAACAGTAGTGTTCACAGAAAGCCGAAGGGGTGGCCCAGGTCCGCCCTGCTCATGACCTGCCGAAGCACATGCCGTTGGAACGCAATGACCGTGGCCTTGGCTCTGGCCGCATGGGCATATAAGTTAGCTGGTACGGGTTTGTGAAGCCCCTCATAGGCCACCTTGATGGGAGCAACCACCCACCTTGCTATGGAGGCCTTGTGGCGGATAACCAGGCCTTGACCCACCGAAAGTGACAAACAAGGCGTCCGAACTGCGGAAGGCCTTAGTTCTGTCCAGGTAGTATTTCAGCGCGTGTGACATCCAGACAGTGCAAGACCCTCTGAGGCTCGTCCTTGGTGGTCGGCGAAGAAAGTGGGTAGTAATATTTCCTCGTTGACATGGAAGGAGGAGGTCACCTTGGATAGGAAAGCAGGGTGCTTCAGCAGGATGACCTTGTCCCTGTGAAAAGTGGTGTAGGGTTCTGATGACACCAGAGCCTGGATCTTGCTGACTCTGCGAGCTGAGGTGAGGTCCACGAGAAGAGCTGTCTTTATGGTGACCAGCCTGAAGTCCGGACGCCATAGGCTCAAAAAGGTCTGTGCGCCAAGGCCCCCAACACAACATTAAGGTCCCACACGGGGTGTGGCTTCTTTATAGGCGGGTAAAGCCTGTGGCAGTCCACCAGATGTCGATTGACCACCGAGTTGGAGAAGAGGCCCTCCTCCGAGTTCCGGTAAGCCCCTATGGCTGCCAGATAGTTGCAACATGTATCCACTTGCACATCAGAGTGGGCGAGGTGTGCTGAAAAGGAGAGCATGTCGTCCAAGGTGCAATTAAAGGGGTTGATCTCCCTAGAGTTGGCCCAATGATAGAATCTAGAACAATGTACTTATATTGATTGGCTCCTGGTAGCCTTGCTTCTAGCGCCCTGGATGATCTCTTGGTTATTCCGAGATAGGCTTAAGTGTTTCAGCGTGACCTGCTCAGGAACCATGCTGCGAGGGATAGCTTGTGAGGAGCAGGGTGGAGTACCCTGCCCCCATGCTGGGCCAGGAGAGGGGCTGGGCCCAGTGGTAGGTGAATGGGTGGTCTGTCCGAAAAGGTTGAGGAGCTCTGAGAACCATGGTCTGGCCGGCCACCAAGGAGCTATCAAAATGATGCAGAGGTGCCGGGATTCCTTGATCTTGCAGATGACCCTGTGTACTAGGGGTGTGGGCGGGAAGGCATATGCAGTCATGTCGTTCTATTGGATCTGGAATGCGTTGCCCAGGCAGCCGGAGCCCTGCCGAGAGGCAAACTAATGGCATTTCCTGTTGCTCTGGGAGGCAAAAAGATCCACCTGGGAATGACCCCACCTTAGAAAGATCTCCTTCAGTACCAGGTTGTTCAATTGCCACTCGTAATTGTCCACCCACAGTCTGCTGAGCCTGTCCGTTTCCAGGTTGGATTCCCAAGGTAGGTGGACCGCCATGAGGTAAATGTTCTCCAGAGCCCATTTTCACATGCCGACTGCTAGGTTGTACAGCGGAGGGGATCTGGTGCCCCCCTGCCTGTTGACATAGTACATGCTGGTGGAGTTCTGTCTGGATAAGAACTGACTCGCAAGGCCTTTCTCGCTCTTATCGATGGCGAGTCAACCATATGGCCTTCAATTCCAGCCAATTGATTGTGCGACTCCTGCCGAGTCCAGATTCCATGGATGCTGTGGTTGCTCATGGTGGCTCCCCAGCCCTCTAGGGGGGAGTCTGTAGTAACTGACCTGAGGGGCGGGCTGCCATAAGGGCTTGCCCTGCCTCAGGTTGAGGTCCGAGAGGAGAAAGGGAGTAATATCGACTTGCTCCTCTTGGGAGCCCTTCACTTGATTCCATGAGGCTGCGAAGTACAGCTGTAATCTCCACATCCTGAGTGTTGTGTGGGAGGTGGGCAAAAGGAACGCTGCCATAGGCCCCAGTAGGTTTTGCTACCACCAGGCCAAGGTCACAGGCCTGGAGAGGAAGTGAGTTGTAGCTCTTGATGGCCGCAATCTTGTCCTCCGAGGGATAGACTCTCACAGAGCTCGTGTACCAGATGAGGCCCAAGAAGGTCAGGCTCTGCGTGGGCTGCAGCTGAGACTTCTTGAGATTTATAGTGAACCTCAGGTTGTGGAGGGTGTTCATAAGTGTGGAGGCAGTATGCTGAACCGCTTCCGCAGAGGTGGCCTGGATGAGCCAGTCGTCCAAGTATTGGTAAATGTGGTGGCCCTGGGCCCAGAGGAGGGCTGCCACTGCATTCATCAACCTGGTAAATACCCTGCGAGTTGAGGCCGAAGGGTAGCACCTTGTATTGGAAATGGAAGCCCATGATCCTGAAACGAAGTAAAGAACAATGCAGCTGCTAAATAGGGACGTGTAGGTAAGCGTCCTTCAGATCCAGGGAGCACGTCCAGTCTCCCCTGTCCAGGGTTTCCACAACAAGAGCTGGTGTAACCATCTTGAATTTTTGCAGAGAGAGATTGAGGGTGGAAAAGTCCAACACAACTCTCAGGCCAGCCTGGTTCTTCTTTTGTATGGAGAAAATCCTGGAATAAAAGCCCAAGCCTCGCTGGAAGGTTGGGACTTCTTCCACAGCCTGGCTCAATGAGCGACCGGATCTCCGCCAGCAGAGTTGCTGTCCCAATCTGTGGGAGAGTAGGGGAGGAGGGAGGAGAGGAAGGTACCCATAGGCGGTACCCCCGTGGAGACTAGAGCGGGTCCATGGGTCTGAATAATTGTGCTACAAAAATTGCACATGAAAGGCATGCCTGCCCTACCCCCACTTGTGACACGTGGAACTGAAGGGGCGCGTCGTGCCTTTTTTCCCCTTTGTGGCTGTTGCGCAGGAGGGGGAATGGAAAAAACCCTTGCCCCTCCCCCCCTTTGTTGTTTACTCCGCAATTTCCTGCCAGAGCCATTGGTTAGCAGCTGCCAACATGGCATCTGCGTTGGGCTGCCGCAGGTGCAAGGAGGCGTTGGAGTACAGCTTCTTACCGTACGCCTCCAAGCTCTGGCGACCATGGCATGAAACGACCCACCTCGTGTGTGTGTGCAGGGTGAAGTGTATGTCCAGCAATACATTTCTAGGAACTGGGTCGGCAGGCTTACTAGGCCCTGCGCAGCCAGCATTTGTCACCCCAGTTTCCGTCATCGTCTTCTCCGGCGTTTCAGTGGTCCCCCACATCCTCATGGATCGTGTATATTGACTCATGGTCTTCCTCAGAGGCGACCCCAACGGAGACGGACTCGTGGTGCTTGCCCTTGTCTTGGGCCCCCATGGATGGAGCGCCCTCAAAAAGGACTTTTAAGCCTGCTCCTCAGACTGGCCGGTCCTGGGTGAGGCATTACCTGCTTGGGGCATAGAGCAGAGGCCTTGGCGCTGGGCCAGTCTACGGTGACGATCTTTCATGGTTCTCTCTCTGAACTCGAGGCAGACCTGGCAATCTCCTTCTCGGTGGTCCAGGTGGAAACAGAGCATGGGTGCACAATATATGGCCCGCGGGCCAGTTGCGGCCCGCCATGCTGTTTTGTCCGGCCCGCGAGGCACAAAGACTTTCCTAACGGAGGGCGGCCCGCAAGCAGCATCGGCCGCCCTCCATTAGGAAAGTCTTTGTTGTCTTCCGGGCCGGACAAAACACACGTAGTGCGTGTGTGCTGCACCAATGGAGGGCCAGCATTACGGCTGGTGTGGTCCAGAAGGCTTGATGCCGGAAGGACCACGCCAGCCGTAGTACGATTCCAGTTACCTCGCCAGCGTTCCAGCTTAGCTGCCTTCCAGCACGTCTCCGGTAAGTGGTCTGCTTGTGTTTGTGTGTCGGGTCTGTTTTGCTGTGTTTGTGTTGTATATGTTGAGATGTGTGGTGGGGGTGGTGTCGGGTGCGCATGAATGTTTGTTTTGGAGTGTAAGTGCGGTGTATGTGGAGATGCAGGGTCTGTATGTGTGCATGCTTGCGAGTTTGTATGCCGATTTGGGGGGTGGGGGGTTTGGGTCTGTATGGGTGCATGCTCGAGAGTGTGCTGAGTTGGGGGTTGGAGGTTCGGGTCAGAATGGGTGCATGCTTGAGAGTGTGCTGAGTTGGGGGGTGGTGGGTTTGGATCTGTATGGGTGCATGCTTGAGAGTGTGCTGAGTTGGGGGGTGGTGGGTTTGGATCTGTATGGGTGCATGCTTGAGAGTTTGTGTGCTCAGTTGGGGGCTGGGGGGTTTGGGTCTGTACGGGTGCATGCTTGAGAGTTTGTGTGCTGATTTGGGGGGTGGGGGGTTCGGGTCTATATGGGCCACGGGGCATAGTGTTTGGTTGGGGGTGGGAGCCATGGGGCATAGTGTTGCACTCCAAGAGTGAACCCAATAATAAAGCTAAAACAGGCACAGTTAGGAGATGTACATCCTTTGCTTTTTGAGGAAACCTGACTCAACGAAGGCCATACTCCTGTGGGCAACCCAAACAGCAAACTATAGCAGTCCAAAATAACGGAATGTCCAATCAAGGGTCAATAAAATATATATAATTTAATTAAACAGACGATATACAATAACTAAATAGAAATCAATTATAACAATGGAAAATGTGTAGTACAAAATGTAAGTTTGAAATGCAAATAAAAATCGTTACCCCTCAAAAACATTCTTTTTCCATGTGTTTAATACAAATTGGGGGTTGAAAAAGCCTCCGGTCACGCCCCGCCTACCTCCCCGCCCACATTTACTTTTCGGCCCACTATAGCCCTCATTTAAGGTACTTTCGGCCCTCTGTCAAAATCAGTTGTGCACCCCTGCAGTAGAGGCACTGAAGGGGTTTGTCCAAACACGTTTGCAGTCCTCAGCTGGAACAGAACTTGAAAAGGGAGCTTCCCTCTTTCTTCTCTTCCGACATGGTCCGGAGTGCGGAGTAGGCCTGATGGCCTACAACACTCGATGATCCTTGTCCTTGAGGGGCACAGATATTCACCAACAAACTGATCCCCACTTGTTGGTCGATGCGGAGAGAGCACACAGACTGTTTGACAAAAATAGATCTCCCCTCAAAAAAGCACAAACAGAATAGCTCACGGAGCAAAACTCACGGACTCCCGAACAATTGAGCGTGCAGTAAAAATCTGAGGACGGCTGCCAGAGGAGAGGCTTGTGGACAGTGCAGTCATTGGCTGGGGCAGTATGACCCAGAGTTCAATGATTGGTTTAGAGGAGAAATACAGTTTATAAGTGAAAGTGAAACTTTTCTTTTACCAAGGAGAAACACTGGAGAAACAATAATTGCAGGTTGGGGGAGTGGCTTGGCGGCCATGAGGTGAGGCAGCAGAACCTCAGAGCTGAGAGATTGTAAGCGCAAATCTGTCAAACTGGTCCGATTTACACAGAAACACCAGAAACAGGTGTCGGAAAGTGACAAGGGCACCCAAGCTGAAATTCGCTATGTGGGGAAGCGAGAAGCCACCACACGGCAGCTGGCAACGGAGTAGCAGAGAATTGGAGAAGAGATTGTGGACAGGAGCTGGCCGGCCTGGTGCAAAAACAAAGAGGCGGGCATGGAGGTGCCTAAAGGATAACTGAAGCATGGATTGCGGAGTAAAGAAGCGACTGAGGTGTGAGCCCTATGCGAGTGAGCCACGACAGCAACGTTGGTGAAGAGGCTGTTCCGCTGCAGGACACCACATTGTAGGCAGCTGGTGCTGTAGAGAGGCGCAGGACCGCCGAGTAACACAGCGAAGCGGACCGCTTTGTGGGTGACCTCAGGCGACGGCAGAAGTGAACAGGTGAATCCAGAGAGAAGCGCGAAAGCCAAGGTACGGGACTGGAGGTGAGGTGGGAAGAGCGCTTGTGGCATGGAGCGGTAACATCCCTCACCCCATTACTCACACGGCACCACGCAGGAAGACTGGCAAATTAAAAGCCAATGGATGCAACGGGTAGACACTAGCAACCCGCAGAGACAAGTGATATCCCGCCTGAGCCGAGGAACAAAAAGCGGCGAGAGTGGTTCACCCAAGCCCAGATGACAGCACTCTAACGGGGAGAGATACCTCTTCCCGAAAGAAGCAGGACACAAGCAGCAGGGCACACCACGCAGAGAAGCAGACAACATACAGCACCAAGGACAACAGGGGCGCACTGCGCAGCAGACTTCCCTCATCGAACTCCGTGGGGACCACGAAAGCGGCATATTTCGGCATTGGGACTTGAGCGGGGAAAGGACAGGAACTCCTCAAAACAACCACCGCCCTGATCAGAGAGATAGCAAAGAACATAGATCGCTCCTGAACAGAGACTTTGCTATGCGCTAGGAAGGGGGGGTAGAGGGTGGGGGGGTTCAACAGCCCACGCATTGGATGAGGGCAAGAACAGCCAAGGACACTATACAGATAAGGAGGTAAACAAACCAGATGCTGGGGTGGGAGGTGAGCACCCGCCCCCTCTCGCCCCCATAGAGCCCCCTCAGAAGAGGCAGGATCGCAAGAGGGGCGGAGCGCAGCACACAGCAATCCGACCAAAAAGACAAGGCTGGGAGGGGTGGGATGAGCTGCTGGCACACACAGCTGCGCAGAGGCCTTATCAGAGACAGGAAGAAGCACAGTGAAAGAGGGCCCTGCAATCAGCACAACACCCTAGCTGAGATATATGCTGCTATACCCTGCCAAACTAAAAGTGTTGCATAATGGCAGATCCCACTTCTTTGAAACCACCGAAGCCTACGCCTGGATGGACAAGCAAGGCATACCCCAACTGGAAGCCAGAAACAAATCATGGATATGTACCTCCATAACCCCATAAACCAAGGGCCTGCTGGAACATAGATGGAGACCAAGACAGATTAAGACCAGAACGATTATGTAGCGGGAGACAGAGGAAGAGCAACCACGCAGTTGCCCTGACAGTCGCCAAGGCAAATGAGCCCACCGAACGTCAAAAAGTTTGCAATGCCAATTAGAAGAGACTGCGCTGCGGCGGCCCATTCTCAGGAAACAGGGACTGTGCAAGAGAAGCACCGAATCCTGAGCAAGGCAAGGGTGGCTGGGCGTTTGTTAAAAGTTAAAGTTTGTTGGATGAAAGTTGGAACAAGAGCGGGAGAACACACCATCTCCAGAGAACAGCACGAAGGAGCATGGAACGAAAGGGAGTAGTTTCTTACCTGCAACTCCATTTCTCCAGCATTGGTTTCTTTCATGGATTCACATGCTGTGCATATTTCCCCGTCAGGCTGTGAAACCTCAGTAACTTTAACTTCGCTTTTTCCTATGGAAAACTTCAACACTTTAGTGTCCTATCAACATTCTTTTTGGGTGTTTTAGGCCCCACCAATAGGACGTCTGGTATAAATTGCCCGCCCCCGCGGCTTCCCTTCAGATTTTAACCTCCAAAGTAGATGGAACCCATCCATGAAAGATACCAACGCTGGAGAAATGGAGTTACAGGTAAGAAACCACTCCCCTCTCCAGCATTGGATCTTTCACGGATTCACATGCTGTGAATAGATTACATAGCAGTACAAGCAATGTATGGTGGTGTGTCACAGCCAAACCACCCAATACCATTTTATCACACACATGAGACAGCAAGTGATATAGCAAATCGAAAAAAAACAAAGCTGCGGGGCCTACCTTACTGAAACAGGCGTAGAGGACCGCACGCCCTACCTGCACATCTTCCACATGTTGCTGCCCCAGATAGTAATGCCTGGTGAAGGTGTGCAGCACTGCCCAGGAGGCTGCCTGGCAAATGTCCAACAGTGGTATCCCAGATCACAACGCCAACGCCCTAGACCACATAGAATGAGCCTTTGGAGCACACCTCAAAGGCTTGCCAGCTTGTGTGACAAAACGAAAATGTAGAGGAAACCCACTGCGAAAGCCCTTGCTTGGAGATGGACTGCCCCTTGTTGGAGGGTCAAACGCCACAAACAGCTACTTTGAATTCCTGAAATCCTCTGTACGATTCAGATAAAACTTTAGAGCCCTCTTAACGTCCAGATAATACAGAGCCTTTTCCGCTGGCGTGGATGCATTAGCAAAGAACAAGGGTAATGCAATGGAGGCAGGTTTGTGAAATGCCGACGGCACTTTCAGGATAAAGTGCGGGTTAGTAGGCAGGATAACCTTGTCCTTCATAAACCTTAGATAAGGCGGGTCAATGACCAGTGCTTGCAATTCTGACACCCGTCTGGCCGAGGTAATCGCCACTAGAAAAGCCACCTTCCATGAGAGGAACTTCAAAGGAGCCGTCGACATGGGTTCAAAAGGAGGTTTCATCAAAGCCGAAAGGACTACATTGAGGCTCTACAACCGGTGCAAATCTCTTCACCGGAGGAAATGTCCGACACAACCCTTTGGAAAATGTTTCACCAAGCGATCACGAAAAGGAGGAGCAGCATTGCGTTTTTCTCGTGAACCTAGAAATCGCTGCCAAATGCACCTTAATGGATGAAAACGCTAGGCCCCCTTCCGAGCCGGGGAAACGTCCAAAGGCTCAATCTCAGGATGACCCTTGCACCAGTCACAGAATCTCGTCCATTTATGACCATGCGAGACATTAGTGGAAGGTGCCCTTGCTGCCTCGAAGATCCGTCGACGCTCACTGGAAATATCCAGTGAGCGTCGACGGATCTTGGAGGAGATGACCGAACTCCGAGTGGTCAGGAGCCACACCGCTGGGCTAAGAGACTGCAGATCGTGATGCCACACCCTGCCCTCGTCCTGAGACGAGCGATCTGGATCCGCTCCCAACCAAACCGGCTCTTCCACAGCCAGATGAAGGAGGTCTGAAAACCATTTCTGCCTGGGAAAGAACGGGGCCACCAGAATTACCCTGCACTGGTACTTGCGAATCCATTAAATGATCCACCGAACGAGTGGAAACAGGGGAAACGCATGCGAAGAGGTCTGTCCACGGGGAACGACAATGCGTCCCCCAATTACTCAGGATGAGCCCCTCTGCTGGCAAACTCCAGACACTGCTTGTTTTCCTTCGCAGAAAACAGATCTAACGTAGGATGTCCCCATCGCCTGAAGATTCTTGCCACCTGCCGCTCCTTCAGCCTCCACTCGTGCAGCCGACTGCCGTCCCTGCTGAGCACGCCCGCTTGAGCATTCAGAACCCCAGGCAAATGGAAAACGACAATGTTGATCCCCTGACCTACAGACCAAAGCCAAACGTCCTGCGCCTCCTTCAACAGGACTCTGGAACGCATGCCCCCTGCTTCCTTAAATATAAATAGAACATTGTGCTGTTATTGTCTGTTAACACCCTCGCCACTGATCTGCGGATGCAGGGAAGAAACTTCAGGGCCCAGTGCACCGCCCGCAACTCGAGAACACTGATATGCAATGCAGTCCCCAGCCGAGACCATAGGCTCCGAACCTGGGATCCGTCGAGGTGCGCCCCCCACCCTATCAGGGAAACGTCTACCACGATCGTGAATTGGAACGCTGGCTCCAGCAGGGGCATGCTCTTGTTAGGCAGAAACCTGTGCAGTTCCCTCTGGGACCACTGCAAAAGATTTAGGACTACAGGTGTAAACCCACTTGGTAGCAGTCGGCACCACACAGATTCACTTGGTAGCTGTGGCTGAGCAGTCAGACCTCCCTCAAGAAGAGTTAGGCAGTATATAGAGTATTCACAATAGGTCAAGAGAACACAGTAGAACAAGTAAACGCTGACCAGGGCTTGGTGTAAAAGAGAGATACTTATTTATTTAAAACCACATCTAGAAAAACACACAGACACTAATAGTAAGCAATTCAAAAACACGGTCACTAAAAGATATACACTCCCTTAAAAGAATATTAGACAAGTCTTAATTAAAGCCCCACTTATTTTCAGACAGCGGTGAGCGCTTAACGTAGATGGCACCCTAATAGTTTGTTTTAAAAAGGGAGAGAAAAGCAGAGAACAAATTGAAACAGATCCCAACACTTTTTCAAGAACACAAGGGGGAAAGTAAAACCGTGAAGTTAGAGTTCAAGAGGCCGGATCCACTTTCAGAGGATCCAAACGAAATGTGTCCAAGGTCACACGGTTGCAGTGCACAAACAGTCTTGTAAAGGTTCAAAAAGCAGTTGGACCACAGAAAGGGACCAGTTAGAGGGTCAAGGCGGCCAGCCCAGTCCAGAAGGTTAAGGAGTTATTACCTTGTAGCAATCTTTAGAAAGGGAGGCCTGGCGGACACAGTACCTTAAAGTGGTGAGAATACTCCAGCGGGGGCAGTTCCTGGCAGGGGGTGCAAGTCAGTGCTTCGTCTGGGGGAAGAGAGGATCTCGTCGTGGAGGAAGACAGGAGTTTGTTGCACTGCCAGGGAAGAAACCAGCCGCTGAGTTTCTCAGGTACAAGGAGCGGTCCGGTGATTCACGGTTCAGTGTTGAGTGGCTATCCGGCCGCCGGGGTGCTTGGCACGGGCAGTTCGACCACAAACCGGGCTGGGGTGCGAAGAAAGAAAGGAAAACTGGTTGTGCCCACCAGTCAGGAGAAGAAGCCTCTCCAGCCGGGAGATCTCTGTCGTCGGGAAGTCGTGAGTCGGTTCTGCAGGGCTCCACCGGTGGTGTCGTCGTGGTAGGTCGGCTCAGCTTCTCCCTCGTCGGATTCTCAGGTCCTGTGGCGACTTCTGAAGTTCCAGTCCCCAAAGCCCTGCTTTTATGCAGAAAACCCCCATTCACTCAGCCTAGCTGTCACTCAAACATGCTAAGTGGTGAGCCGGCCGGGGGACTCACTAGGTTAGGAAATTCAGCCTAAAGAGAGAATTCTCCCTAGCAGCCCTTCACAAGATTAGTCATGCACGTCCACCATTGAAGGGCGTCCACTAAGCCCTCATCGACCACCAGCTTGTTCGACCACAATCCTTGAAATTGCAACCACCTGTCTGCGAGGAACTCCTGAACCGGCCTCATGAACAGGCGGCAATTTGGATGAAGAGGTATACACAACGCCATGGACCCCGACAGCGACATGTAACCTTGGACCGAGACCACTGCGCCCCCCTCTTCACTCGCTTGCCTTGGACCGCATCTTTTCCACTCGCTCGCTGGAAGGCTTTACCAGATTGTCCTGGGTACGAAATTGCCCCCCGAGAAACACCAACTCTCTGGACGGCATCAAATATGATTTGCCGAAGTTGACGGCGAATCCTAGCCATTGCAAAAGCTGCATGGTTGCCATGAGAGACTCATGCCCTTTCCTCCGACAAACCCTTAACCAACCAATCGTCCAAGTAGGGGTACACATGATGACCCTCCCTCTGGAAGGCCGCCACCAGGGCCAGACACTTTGTGAATGTCCTGGGGGAAGACTTCAGGCCAAACGGGAGGGCCCAAAACTGATAGTGAACCTCTACGACCACAAAACACAGGAACTTGCAGTGTTTCCGCCTCAAAAGGGATGTGAAAATAGGCATCCTGCCGATCCAATAACGCCAGGAACTCGGCCGGTTGCACCGAACGGATGACATCTTGAAGGGTGAACATATGAAGTTCAGGCGTTGCAGATTCTTGTTCAACGCCAGAAGATCTAGAATAGGCCTCCACTTGCCGTTGTGTTTTCACGATGAACTACTGGGAGCAGAACCCCCCGCCCCGACCACTGCTCCGAAACCGGAACTGGTTCTATCGCCCCTTTCTCTAGCATGAGAACCATTTGTTGCCGCAGGATTGGAAGATGTGGCTGCACCACATGCACTGGCGGAATAGGGACTGGAGGATGCCGGAACTCCGAGTGGCCGAGATGCACTGTGTCTAGCACCCAGCGATCTGATGTTACCTTTTGCCATTCGTCGACATGAATTGCGACCCTGCCCCCCAGCAGATTGTCCATATGGCAGTCATTGTTGAGCTTTTGATTGCCTTCCCTTAGCCACAGAGGACTGCAAACCTTTCTTTCGTTGAGCTTGAAAGTCACTGCCGTTCTGAGCAGACTGGACTGATCACTGATAACCTTGAGAAGAGCAGCTGGAGCGCCCGTAACTCGATCTCTGGTTGAGGCACACCGGGCCTTCCCAGGGGCTCCCCGAAAAGCTTGAAAGTAGCGAAATGAGTGACCACTTTGCAAGGAACCCAAGGATTTAGCTGTTTCTGTATCCTCTTTCATCCCTTTCATGGCCTCATCAATTTTCTAGCCGAACAAGTGTTCACCATATTGGACCTCAGAGCGAAAGTCTGCGCTCTTGAGCCAGGCCTGCCGTTGGAGCACCACCCCATTATTAATTTGTTTAAAACCAATTTTGATGCTGTGTTTGGAGGCCTCCTCCCCTATCGAACCAACATCATTGCTTCCTTTCGGTGGTGCTCCGGCAGATGTTCAAGAATCGGGGCCAGCCGATGCCACATTTCTCGATTATATCTGGCCATAATTGCCAATGAATTTGCAGCCTTCACAGTCGTAGCCCCTACCGTCAAGACCTTCTTTCCAAAGGTGTCCAGTTTCCTGGCCTCACGGTCCAGAGGTGTCACACATTTCTGTTGGCTCCTGGCCTTAAGGCTGGCAGCCGCCGAAACCACGGACTCGGGCTTGGGCTGCGGCACCAGGCATCTAGGGGTAGACTGCGGAGTCTTACATTTCTTTTCAAGGCGACCCTTCACCGCCGGTTCAGAAAACTAATGGCGCATCGTGCGCAGGCCTTCCTGCCACGCGTGGACGAGAATCGGCACCGAGAAGCCTGCCTTCCTTCGCTTGCCCATATGGTCAGAGAGAAAGCAGTCCTTGCGTTCCTCTTCAGGCGCCAGCCCAAACTCCAGACACGCTTTGGCCATCATGGCATGGAGCGCCCCAATATCATCCGGAGGCAATGGTTGTGCCGGATTAAGGGGCTGCTCCACCTCAGGCTCCGTCTCCCATGCGTCATCCCTCGTCGACAACAAAGACACTTGATAGGGTGTCCCGCGGAACACTCAGGGTCCGATTCAGGTAACTCTCCCTCTTCTGTTATCCGCCGAGTGATTGGGGTAGAGACAGCAAAGACAGTCCATATGAGCATCCCCTTCGTACACCTTCATGCGGCAGGTAGAACACGGCCGTAGGACTTATGGGCTACCAATGACATCCTAGCCCATGAACCAAACATATGCAAAAACACGAAGAAACACGAGGTGATCCAACAGTTTGGAGATGGTTGAAATCTGAAGTGAAGCCACAGGGGTGGCCTATTTATACCAGACGTCCTATTGGTGGGGCCTAAAGCACCCAAAAAGAATGATGATAGGACACTAAAATGTCAAAGTTTTCCATAGGAAAACGCCAAGTTAAAGCTTCCCAGCTAGACTACGGGGAAATATTCACAGCATGTGAATCCATGAAAGATCCAATCCTGGAGAAGGATACATACACAGGCGATAGGGGAGCTATATGAAACAATGGAAAGGCTACGGAAGCCAGACGCACCCCACCTACGGAGAAGCCAAAGACAACATGCAAGCGAGAACAGAAGCCAAGGGCACAAAGGCAAGAAACTCAGCAGAAGCATTCTCAGCAGAAGTGGAACAAACGCGCCCATGGGAAGAGACAGGTCGCAGTAAGCTGCCACAATGAATTCTGAAGAGTTAAGCATAGCCACATGGAATGTACGCGGACTAAATAACTATGTTAAAAGGCTTAGGGTATATGCATGGCTAAACGGATCGAAAGTGAAGTGGCAATGCTACAAGAAACCCACCTGACCAAGGTAAAACAGATTAAGATAGCAAAAAGGTGTGGGGGTATACGGATCAACCTACTCCAATTATGCCAAGGGAGTACCAACGTGGGTAGCTCCCAATGTCCTCTTTCAACTTATAACGGTGAAACAAGACAACGAGGGGAGGCTGGTAATAGTGCCTGGACCGTTAGAAAACAAATAAGTGCTTGGTAAACATATGCCCCGAACCACGATGCCAGAGGGTTCTTCAAGACACTTGCTCCCCGACTATCTCAATACAGGGGGGAGACGTACATCTGGGGAGGAGACTTCAACTGTACACTCAACCCGACACTAGATAGGTCAGACAACACACAAGAAACCAGCACCACCAGCAAAAGCCCTGCAAACACTCTTAAATCAGCTGAGGCTGGAGGAAGACATAATAAGACCCGAGGATACTCCCACTATAGCTCCCCATGTGGCAGACACAAATATCTTATATCTTCGCCGGAACGGAAATCCTGGGGGAATTCATAGACCGAATTCAAGGCTAGGACCCTCTCGGACCACGCCCGCTATTAGCAACATGGGGATACACTAATAGGAAGGGCCCCCACAAGTGCTACTGGACAGGGAATTCCAGGAACATATACAGGAGACCATAGAGGAATAGTTCCACCATTACACTGGCAGTGTAGATGAGGCAGGAACCCTATGGGACGACTTTCAAGTAGTGGCCAGGGGAGCGGCAATAGGGCAAACCGGGGGACTCAAAAGCATTGTAAGAGAACTCTCTGATGTAGAAAGGAATATAGAGGAGGCAGAGAAGCAGGCAGAGATAACAGGGAAGGAGCAAGCTGAACTAATATCATTAAGACTGCAGTGCACCACCATCTGGGAGAAGTTGGGGAAACTAGACTATGGGAAATATGTACAGAAACTACACGATGAGGGTGACAAGTCAGGCAGACACCTCGTCTGGCTGACCAAACAAGAAATACAAAAAGACCTGATAAATACAATCAAGAACAAGGCTGGGGAAGTGGTTAGGACCCAAGAGGGCATTGCAATTCTATGAAGACCTGTACTTCCCGAAACAGGGTGCAGAAACCTGTGAGATACAGGAGGCCCAGACCGAAATAGAATTACCAAAATTAACAGAGGAACAAGCAGCAGTACTAGAAGCCCTACTAACCGTAGAAGAGCTTGAAACGGTAATAGAAAACCTCCTAACAACCAAGACCGCAGGGACCTGACGGAGTACCTGGGGAGTTCTACAAGAAATATAAGCAGATCATAATACCCAGACTGCTAGAAGCCTATGGGGAGGCACATACACAGGGCCACCTACCAGATAGTATGCTACAGTCATTAATAATACCCATCCTGAAACCCGGGAAACCGCACCTGGACTGTGGATCATATAGACCACTCGATCAACCAGACTTGTAAAATCCTCACGGCAACTTTAGCTAACGGGCTCAAAACGGTCATACACACACAGGATACGTCCCGGGACGAAACACCACGCGGAACCCGAGAAGGCTACACCACGTCATAGACCAGACCAACCAAAGACAGGAAGAGAGCGCAGTTGCCTCCCTAAACGCAGTTAAGGCCTTTGACTCAGTGAATTGAGACTGGCTCCTGCACGGAGTTGAACACTTCGGGATGGGAGAGGGCTTCCTGCTGTGGATCAGGCGGATATATATGCAGCCCAGGGCAAGGGTCAAGACAAGCAGACATCTCGGTGGCATGGAAAATACATAGAGGCACGAAACAGGGGTACCCGCGGTCACCAATCCTCTACATACTAGCCCTGGACTCGCTTGAAGTCTTCCTTGGGGGAACAGGGGGGCGGTTATGGAGTATGGTGGCGAGGGAATAAGGATAGATAACACCATTCATCGAATTTGACTATACACAGACAACATGCTCCTGTATGTTAATAACCCACAAGAGAACCTGCCACACCCATTAAACGTTGAAGAGGCATTTGCTAAGTTGTCAGGCATATCCATCAACAAAGAAAAATCCTCCTTGTATCCCCTAGCAGCACTCAGGTGGACTAATATAGACCACTTGCCCAACCTATGTTTGGCGCCAACCTCCTTCCGCTACTTAGGAATAGATATACATCATGACTCAGCGACATCACACAAAGCCAACACGCAAACAGCACTCGGGAACATCATGAAGTCCATGGCATTCGGGAAGATGTTACCTGGGAATGATGGGAAGGGCAGCTCTGCTGAAAGTGATAGTACTTCCCTGTCTCCTGTACTATTTCACAAACATACCCTACAATATACCCGGGAAATTCTTTAGGGAACTGAACACAATAGCAAGGGAATTCCTGCGGGAACGGAAGAGGTACTAAATGCATGGTATGATGTGGCAGGAGGGAGGACACACGGTGTCCAGACTATGAACTGCTCCTGCGTGACCAAAACTCCACAGAATCGCCGGCACCCGGGAGATGGGAAATGAAACTACAAAAGACCTTCACAGATGAAGAATGGGCAAGGGTCTTAATGTGCATAAAGAACTTTTCCAGAAATGCAAGATTCCGGCAAACAACTGTCGCACAGAGCATACCTCACTCCAAGCAGAATATCCAAAATGGGATGCAAAACAAAAACAGACCTGCCCTAGATGCACAGTAGAAGACGCATACATGCTGCATATGTTCTGGGCCTGTCCAGGAATAGTGAAATTCTGGGAACAAACCAAAACGAAAGCAACTGCAGGCGGAATCCAAATGCAGCCTTGGTCACCAGAATGCTATCTGCTGGAACTATTCCAGAGAGGCGGCAAGCAAAGAGCACATCTGGCCAAAATGAAAGACCTAATGGGCATCCTGGCGAAACGCCGAATAGCGATAGCCTGGAAATCCAAAACTATCCGAGCAGTCGAGGCATGGTGGGCAGACTTGAAGCAATGGTCACCAAGTCAACGGTATGGACCACGGCATTAAAAAGAGGGGCATGTGAAAGCAGCGAGAAATTACTAGCATTGAACACAATGGTGCAGGAACTATTCGCACCCACTGCTGGAAACAACTCAGAGTTCCCGTTGTTAGGCAGAGTTTGTATTCAGTACCCTTTGGAACCACTACACACAACTAGGACTACAGGTGTACGCAAAACCAACCTTTGGTATAAGTCTGTACTACACAGTTTTTGGTAGCAGAGCTGAGCAGTCAGGCTTATCTCAAGAGGGAATGTGAGCTGTAAGGATGTTACACAGAGGCCTACAATCACAAGTATTCAAATAAACTCTAACACTCAAGGTTTCTTGGTTAAACACGTATTAATTTATTCAACGGTCAATTATAAAACATTCACTAGAAGGAGGCAATCTATAGCACACAAAAATATACTTCAGTACTTTACACTGTACGTTTGAGGCATTTAAACTACTTTCAAGTAGAAGCAAAAAGGTTAATAAAAAGAAGATAGTTACTTTTAGACAGTGCAAATAGTTTGAGTGCACCAGAGGAGTCAATTCAATACAATAGGTTAGGCCAAAGTCAATGGGCTAAAGTTTCGTATAGGATAAAGCAGTTCTGGTAGTTAAATGGAAAAGTCTTTGCCAAAGTTCTCAGAAGTAGTTTGTAAAAGAAAGATTCCTATGTTGGGTCACAAGCTGACTAGGCCTGCAAGTTGCCAAAGTTCCAAGCACATTCGCAGTGAGGTAAGTTCTCTCGGTCGGGTTTTCATATAATATATGATATTTATAACGCGCCTACACACAAGTGTTTCAAGGCGCGACGAGGCGGGGGAGGGGGGTACAAAGGGAGGACGGACAACGATCCTACTAGGCCAGGTGTCATTCAGATTGCGCAAGTGCGTGGGAAAGGGGGAAAGGAAAATGCGCAGGGGAAGGGAGTGGGGAAAGTGCAGTACATGGGAAGTGGAATAAATAAGACACGTAAAACATCCAGCTGGTGGCAAGTGCAAGGAAGTGCAGACGTAAGTACTGGTAGGGGGACTGAAGAGATACAGAAAAACGGTCCCCAAGTGCAGGGGTTGCCAGGGAGGCAGTGCAGGTGGGTAATTGACAGGGCCTGGGCCAGAATCAGAAAGAGTGGCCAGGTAACCAGTGCAATTTCAGTCAGGAATTCAGCAAGGGAGGGGAAGAGAGAAAGCAGAAGAAAAGAGGAAGGTTTTGAGGCGTTTCTGGAACCGGAGATGGTTCGCCTCGAGTTTCAGGGAGGCAGGAAGGCTGTTCCAGAGAGAGGCCCCTGCCGAAGAGAGTGATCTGCCACCAACTCATTGCTTGGAGAAGCGACTGACCCTAAGGGAGTTGGAGGCACATGAGCGAAGAGCTCAAGAAGGAAGGTATTTAGGAAGAGAGAGTTGAAGGTATTGCGGCCCCAGACCACAAAAGGCCTTGTGTACAATGCAGAGGGTATTGAACTTATTCCTCGCAGCCACTGGGAGCCAGTGCAGAGATTTCAGTCATGGAGAGATACGATTCCTGGGCTTGAGGCCAAGGACAAGTCTCGCAGTCCTGTACTGGATAAGTTGCGGAGAGTGGAGGCAGACCGGTTTAGATAGAAGCCGTTACAGTAGTCCAGCTTGGAGAGGGACAGGGCTGTGGAGACTGAGCTTTTGGGGGAAGGAGTGGAAAAGAAGAATACCTCCAAGGAGGTGCAGCTGGTAGTGTGACTTCTTGGAGATGTCAGAGATGTGAGGGAAGGAGAGTGCAGAGTTGGAAGATGACCCCCGAGGTTTTTAGCCTTGCAGGTGGGAGTAGGAGGCGGGCCAAGAGAGGCCAGCCAGAGGGCTGCAGGGAAGGAGGGAGTGGGTGTGCCGATGAGTAGAATCTCAGTCTTACTGGCATTAAGGCAGAGGTCGTTGCCGGCACACCATTCCTGGATGGCAGACAGTCCAAGATGAGGGAAGGAGAGGAGGAGGCCGAGGGTAGCTTGAAAATGAGCTGGGTATCATCCGCATAGCACTGAAAGTTGGGACAGGGAGCGGCGATGCGGTGGGCAAGGAGTGCAAGGTATTGGTTGAAAAGCCAGGGAGAGAGGTTAGATCCCTGGGGGACACCACAGGTAGAGAAGAAGATGTCAGAGAGGAAGGATCCAAGTTGGACCTGGAAGGGTCAGAGAGGAAAGAAGTCAGCCACGCCAGAGCCCGACCAGCGATACCCAGGTTATCACAGAGACAGTTGAGCAGGATGGCATGGTTGACAGTGTCAAAGGCAGAAGAGAGATCAAGCAAGATAAGAACCCAAGGGGTGTTAGAGTCGAGGTTAGTGAGCAGGTCTTCACAGATGTTCAGGAGGGCAGTTTCCGTGCTTCTGGCAGCTCTGAAGCCAGACTGATGGTCATGAAGACAACCAACAGATTCAGTGTGGAGATTGAGCTGGGAGATGGCCAGGTTCTCCAGGAGCTTGCCCAGGAAGGGAGTGATGGAGATTGGGCGATAGTTAGCCGGGCAGGAGGGGTCGGCAGAGGGTTTCTTAAGAAGAGGGTGCACAAGGGAGTGCTTCAGGGGCGAGGGGAAGACTCCAGTGGCGAAGGAGTGATTGCAGAAATCCGCCAGGGCAGGAGCCAAGGAGTCTATGTGATCCTTAATAGTTGGCGGAACAGGGGTGAACCTGTTTCAACAAGACTTCCATAGATCGGACTTGTCTAGAAAACTCGTCTGGAGAGAAAAGGGGAAAGGCCGAGAAGCAAGGAGGGGTGGCTGCAGAAGGGCCAGAGGAAGAGCAGAGAATAGCGGGAGGGGGGGGTGAGAGGAGGAGAGTGGACAGGATGTCCTGAGTTTTTGAGATGAAGTGAGAAGCCAGTGCCGTGCAGAGGGCCTGGGAAGGGACAGGAGAGGTAGAGACTGCGGCAGGATTGGCCAGTTCCTTGCAGATTTTAAAGAGTTCTGCAAAGTTGTTAGATGCCGCAGAGACGCGGGCTTGGATAAGAGCTCTCTTCTTGGTGTGGCAACCATACACTTGCGTTTTAGGGTGACGAGGTCCGAGTCATACCAGGAGTTACACTTGGCTTTGGGCTTCAGGGGGATTCTCATGACAGGGGCAAGTATATCGAGAGTATCAGATATAGAAGAGTGGAGCATGGAGAGGGCTGTGTCGGGGTAAGAGTCAGCCAGGGCGGGAGGAGGGGGGGGAGTGAGAAGGTGGCAGCGAAAGCCTCAGCTGACACGCGCTTCATGGGTCGGATGACCGAGAAGGTGGGCGGCAGTGACGGAGGTAGCTTGGCCTGTGGGGTGGGGAGGGTGAGGTGGGAGGATAGTAGAAAGTGGTCACTCCAGGAGAGGGGGACAGAGAAGGGAAGGTCTGAAGAGATCAGAACATCGATAGTGTGCCCTGCAGAATGAGTCGGGCCAGAGGGGAGAATGGTGCGAGAGAGTCGCAGAGGTCACATAAGAGTTCAGAGGGAGGACAAGAGGCATCCAGGTGGATGAAGTCTCCAAGAAGGAGGAGTTGAGTGGTTGAGGCCAGGAGTGAGGAGACTAGGTCCGCCCACTCAGAGAGGAAGGAACAAGTTACTTACCTGTAACTGTTGTTCTCCAGCATGGGTCTGGCATGGATTCACATGCTCATGAATATTCCCCGTCGTCAGGCTGGGAATCCTCGGTAATGAAAAAAACCAGTATCAGTTTCGTTTCTGATCTGTCTTTCGTAGTAACAACCAATCACTGGTCTCTGCGTCATACTAACCACAGCCAATGACTGCCCTCTACCTAAGCACCGCCTCTGGCAGCCATCTTCAGATTTGGAAGCACGTGAAGTGGCAGTATGACCAAGTGAAGAGCCGCAGAGGGGTAGGCGGGAGGGTTCGCATGTGAATCCATGCCAGACCCATGCTGGAGAACAACAGTTACAGATAAGTAACTTGTTCCTTCTCCAGCATGGGGTCTGGCATGGATTCACATGCTCATGAATAAAGAATACATAGCAGTACACACATGCACCACCACGGGAGGTGGCAAAGGCTCAAGATTAAGCATTACATCAAACTCAACATTAAGCATCTTACCTCCTCACCAGGCTCACCTCAGGCAAACAGGTTGCGCAGCACTGCTTGGCCGACCCTGGACTCCTCCCTGGAATCCCGATCGACGCAGTAGAATTTCGTGAAGGTGTGCGTCGACCTCCACGTAGCAGCCCTGCATATGTCCAGCAGGGGCACACCAGAAAGGAACGCCGTGGTAGCTGCGATCGCTCTGGTGGAATGGGCTCTCGGACGGCCAGGCAGCGGTCGGTTTGCCAACCGATGACAGTACATGATACAGCCGGAGAGCCATCTGGAAATGGAAGCCTTCGAGAGAGCCTTCCCCTGATTGACAGGTCCAAAGTTCACAAAGAGTTGTGACTCCTTCCGAAAACACTTCGTGCAGTCCACGTAGAACTTCAGCGCTCTAGCCACATCCAGCGAGTGCAAAGTCCTCTCAGCCGGCGACGAAGGCGACGGGAAGAACACAGGCAACACCAAGGGTTCGTTGAGATGGAAGTCCGACGGTACCTTGGGCATGAAGGAGGGGTGCGTCCTGAGCACTACCCTCGTGTCGTGAAAAGTCAAGTACGGGGCCTTGCAGGAAAGGGCCTGGATCTCTCCCACCCGTCGTGCGGAGGTGATGGCCACAAGAAACGCTGTTTTCCACGACAGAAACTTCAACGGGGCCAAGTGCAGAGGCTCGAACGGAGGTCCCATGAGCTTGGTCAGCACCACGTTGAGCTCCCACGCCGGGGCCGGCGCCTTCACCGGCGGGAACGATCTGAACAGTCCCTTCATGAACTCTTTCACCAGACGATGAGACCACACGGACGTCCGGCCCGTGGTTCTGGTGTAATGGGAGATCGCAGCAAGATGAATCTTGGACGCGTGTGCCAGTCCAGCTTTAGCCAGCGTCAGCAGGTACGGCAGTACCTGGGGAGCCGTAATCCATAGAGGGTTAATCTTCTGTGCGTGGCACCAGACAGAGATCCTCTTCCATTTGTGTCCGTAGCATTTAAGAGTCAAGGACGCCCTGGCCTTTGCAAGAACCTCTCTGCAGTCGGCCGGTATGTCGTATCCTCCAAACTCTAGCGCTGCAGGAGCCAGGCCTGCAAGTTCAGCGATTTCGGGTCGTGGTGGAGGATGGCGCCTCCTTCCCTGGAGAGTAGATCCGCGTCCACCGGCAGCTTGATTGGCGGGGACGCTGACAAGTCCAGAAGGTCCGGGAACCATATCTGCCTCGGCCACGCAGGTGCGACGAGGATCATCCTGCACCGTGACCTCTTGAGCTGGTTGACGAGCCGGATTAGAAGTGGCAAAGGAGGGAACGCGTAGAGGAACAGGCCCTCCCAGGGGAACGAGAAAGCATCGCCCATGCTCCTCGCCTGGGGAAACCTGCTGGCGAACCTCCGGCACTTGGAGTTCGTCGCCGTCGCGAACAGGTCGATCTGGGGTGTGCCCCACCGTCGGAAGAGGCGATCCACTAGATCCTGCCGTAGTTCCCACTCGTGGCACGAGCGCAGCTCCCTGCTGAGTGAGTCGGCGATGGTGTTTTTTATCCCTGCCAGATGAAACGGCACCAGAAACATCCTTTGGGCGACTGCCCAATGCCACAGGTCCTGCGCCTCCTTGGACAGTGCTGGGGACCTGGTTCCGCCCTGTTTCTTGATGTAAAACATGGTGGTGGTGTTGTCGGTGAAGATCCTCACCTCCTTGCCCTTGAGGGACGGAAGGAAGGACCTGAGGGCCCAGAACACTGCACGGAGCTCCAGGACGTTGATATGGAGGGACTTCTCCGTCGGGAGCCAGAGGCCTCTCGCGTGCAGATTTTCGGTGTGCGCTCCCCACCCTTCCAGGGAGGCATCCGTGGTCACTGTCTCCTGGTGGTCTGGGGTCTGGAAGTCCATGCCCGCCGTCAGATGCGCGCGGGTGCCCCACCACCGGACCGCTCGGCGGAAACTCTCGTCGAGTGTGATCTTCTCCTCGAAGCCGCCCGTCGTTTGGATCCAGTGCGCGTCCAGGAACTCCTGCAACGGGCGCATCCGGAGCCTGCACATGGGAATGAGGTAGATGCAAGAAGACATCATTCCGAGGAGGGACTTGATGGACCTCACCTTGGCCGCGTCGGAAACTAACATCCGCTGTACCTTGCCCAGGATGGACCTGGTCCTTTCCTCCGACGGGGAGGCCAGAAGGGACACTGTGTCGAGCTTCGCTCCCAGAAACAGTGCGTTTTGCGCGGGTACCAGGTGGGACTTGGCGTAGTTCACGGAGAATCCCAGGTCCGTGAGAAGTTGGACAGTCCTTGCCGTGTGGTCCACGGCGAGCTCCCTTGTCTTGGCTCGGATGAGCCAGTCGTCCAGGTAGGGGTAGTCGTGGATCCCCTCGCGGCGCAGTTGCGCCGCCACCGGTGCAAGGCACTTGGTAAATACCCTGGGTGCCGACCGTAGTCCGAAGGGGAGGGCTTTGAACTGGTAGTGACGCCCTTGGACCACAAACCTGAGGAATTTTCAGTGCCCCTTTAGGATGGGAATGTGGAAGTAGGCATCCTCCAAATCCAACGACGACAGAAAGTCTCCTTCCTCCAGCTGCCCCAGGACGTGCTGGAGGGTGACCATCCGGAACTTTTGCGCCTTGATGAACTTGTTCAGACGTCGCAGGTCTAGGATGGGGCGCCATCCTCCCGTCTTCTTCACGAGGAAGTATCTCGAGTAAACTCCGGAGCCACGAAGCTTCTTTGGGACGAGTTCGATGACGCCCTTCCTGAGCATCACCTTTACCTCCAGGAGAAGCTGAGGGACGTGAAGCTCTTTCCTGGCCAGGGGGGGGACGCGCGGGCACCTCCTTTGAAAATCGAGCGCGTGGCCCCGGGCTAAGGCGTCCAGCACCCAACGGTCGGTGGAGATGGACTCCCACACGCTGACGAAGCTCGCCAGCCGGCCTCCCACCGGGGCGCTTCGGTGGGGGCCCGACCCCACGGCCGGTTCAATCCTGTTTCGACAAGGCTTTGCAGCCTTGACCTCCTTGGCGACGACGGCGGGGTCCGCCAGACTTGCCTCGTCCTCTGTAGGCCTCCTGAGACGACGAGCGGGCCGCTTGACGGTAGGTGGAGAAACCGCCGCCGGAACCTTTGGAGGCGCCCTTGCCTCCGCTGCTCCGAAAGGGCGTCCGTCGTTGCTGCAGAACCCCAAGGGCCCGGGCCGTCTCAGTGTCCGCTTTAATGGCCTGAAGGGAATCGTCCACTGTTTTCCCAAACAGGTTGTACCCATCGAACGGCATGTCCAGGACTCTGGTCTGTACGTCTTGACGGAAGTCCGTAGCCTTGAGCCATCCACGCCGCCTAAGGCACACGCCGTTGCCCAACTGGCGAAACCCAGTGTCGGCGATGTCCGTCGCAATAGTGATGGCGTGGTCCGACGCCACCTCGCCTTCCTGTAGGATCTCCAGGGCATCCGCCCTCTTGTCGTCCGGTAGGAAGTCCAGCAGGGGAGCCAGTTTGTACCATAGCTCCCTGTCGTAGCGGGCCACGATAGCCAAGGCGTTGGCCGCTTCAATCGTCGTCGCTGCAGACGAGATGACCCTGCGTCCCATAGCGTCCAATTTCTTTCCCTCGCCGTCCGGTGGGGAAGTCGATGTGGAGGCCGCACCCCCCCCGCGCTTTTTTCCTGGCCGCCGCGGAGACGACGGAGTCCGGGGTAGGCGGCGCCCAGAGGCACAGGGGGGCCGCGTCCGGGACCCGGTACTTCTTCTCGTACCGGTCTCTTCTAGCTGGCGTCGTGGAAGGGTTCTTGAGGAGGGCGAGGCCCTCTTCCCAAATGTCGTCCAGTAGAGGCACCGCGAGGACCGTCTTCCTCTTGGCCTCGCGCCGTTGATAAAGGAATCCTTCCCTTTTCTTCTCCTCAGGGCAGAGTTGGAAAAGCTCGGATGCCCTGGCGATCATGGAGTGGAACGATCCAATCTCGTCGGGCGGAGAAACCCTGGTGGGAGGTGACGACGGTAGATCCTCGTATACCTCGTCGTCCGTACCCGTCGCTGCGGTGTCAGTCCCCGTATCATCCCCTCGGGTGGACGGGGAGGAGGACTGGACGGGGCGCGACGGCTGAAAAGGAGGTGGAGGGTGAATCCTTTTCTTGGGCGGGGGAGCACCAGAAGGTCCCGGTTCCGGATCCCCCGACGGGAGAGGTTCCTCCGTCGGCAACGGTAGTCTCGTCCTTATCTCTGAACATAAGGACTGTATAGCCAACAAAATGGCCGCCGAGTTGTCTTGCGGCACTGGCGGAGGGGAATCCGACGGGCGATCAGGAGCCCCGTCGGCACCCTCGACGATGTCGTCGTCACCTGCGTCGGAAACCATCCCGACGGGCCGGTCTTCTTCCACGCCAAGGCCGTGGCTTAAGACCTCAATCAGCTCTTCCTCTGAGGTTGAGGCCGAATCTACAACGACGCCCTGCCCCCCCCTTTTTCTTCCCCGCCGGGGGTTTCACGGGGGTCCTATCGATGGGCACAAAAGAGGACTCCCTCCGAGGTGGCAGGGAGACTGAGCCCCGAGGTCGCCACCACTGGTGTAGCCTCCACAGGCTGAGCCAGGGCCGCCGCGACAGTATCGATAGAGGGCTTGGCCGGATGGATTAAGGCCTTCACCACCTTAGGTGCGCTCACCACCTTATCCTTGAGGGGGGGGGGGTGGGGAGGGGATACTGCCTCGCTCCCCCTCCGAGGGGGCCTTCGAGCTCGACCGGGGCCTCTCCAGGAGCTTCGCCGGGTGCTCGCCCTTCCTCTTACCCGACCCAGAGCGTTGGCTCGTGGCTGAAGGTGCCGGGGAGGGTGTGCCCTGCCTGGCGCCAGTAGAGCCCGACCGTTCGGCGCTCCCGGTGCTCCCGGTGCCAGCGGACTCGCGGTGCTTGGCCTTATGTTGGACCCCCGTCGCCGGGGCGTCCTCAAAGGTCTTAGAAGACCGTTCGGATTTCTTCCTCTTCTCGCCTGACGGGCTCTTCCCTTCCAGCCAGTTGGCGAGACGTTGGTGGCGGTCCTTCATGGTCCGTTCCGACATATTGCCGCAAAACGCACAGTCCTTTTCCACGTGCGTCTTGTCCTCATGTAAGCAGTAGAGACAACAGGAGTGTTCGTCCTCCTTAAAGACGTTCTGCAGCTGGCATCCAGGGCAGATCCTGAACAGCTTTCCGGGCATCGAGCTTCCCTTCTCCTGGGCCATGTCCGGGCCTGAGAAACTTCTGGAGTCCTCCAAAAGCGTAGCTCGACGAAATCTTCACCCTTGAGGGGCGCAGACGAATCCGACACGGGTCCCCGTTGATCGGATGGAGAGTCAGTGGAGCTTGAGGCTCTTTTGACCGAAAAAACGAAGTTTTTGAGAAAAAACGTGAAAAAAATAGCACTAACGCTCGAGAGCAATAGCACGAGGATCCCAACACATGAACGTGCGGTAAAAATCTGAAGATGGCTGCCAGAGGCGGTGCTTAGGTAGAGGGCAGTCATTGGCTGTGGTCAGTAGGACGCAGAGACCAGTGATTGGTTGTTACTACGAAAGACAGATCAGAAACGAAACTGATACTGGTTTTTTTCTTTACCGAGGATTCCCAGCCTGACGACGGGGAATATTCATGAGCATGTGAATCCATGCCAGACCCCATGCTGGAGAAGCAAGAAATCTAACCAGGTGGCCAACAGATAGTAGCCACAGTAAGGGGATGGCTAGGCGAGAGAGCGAGCCTGCAGAAGAGGCATTCAAAAGAGGAGTAGGCCTGCGTAGGAATGACATAGGCAGGAGTCCACTCAGGGAAGTTAAGTGCAAAGCCACCACCAGAGCGGTTGGGCCTGGGCGTAGAGAGGATCTTGTAGCCATCAGGTAGGAGTGTGTCAAAGCTGGTGACAGAGCTGGCCGTAAACCATGTTTCAGTGAGACCGAGGACATCAAGGTCAAGTTCTTCAAGAAGGCGGCAGATATCAGAGGAGTGTTTGACAGCGGAGCGGGAGTTAAGAGTGGCAATGTGGAGAAGGTTGCCATCCTTGAAGGACTTCCGGGGAGGGGTACAATTCAGAGGTACGCCCTGCGAAGTTTCGAGAGCGCCCGAGGGGGGGCAGAGAGGGAGGGGGAAGTCAAGGTAGCCAAGGAAAGGGGGGGAGGGGACAGCAGGAGAAGAAAGGAAGTTGATGAGGCGTGGAAAGCAACTATCAAAGAGATGAAGGTGGGCCTGAGGGCCTTGGACCAAGACAGTCCCATTAGAGTAGACCTTAATGATGACCTTAGAGGATAGGAAGGAGGCCAGGAGGGCATCCCAACGGGTACCACCATTAATGGGAGAAGAGGAGAAAGGAGAGAGAACAGAGACCATATGAGGGGTCAATATATGTGGTGAAGGAACGACAAAGAGGATGTCGGTAAGAGTTTCCTTGGAGGAGGCACCGATGTAGGTGTCAGCGATAGGGAGGCCTGGGTTGGAGACCAGGATGTCCTTTTTAAACTTTTTCCTACCAGACTTAGTGAGGAGAGCAGGATAGTCAATAGAGAAACAGTTTGAAAAGATAGGGGAGACAGAGCACCATAGAGTAGGTGGGAGAGGAGGAGGGTCGAAGGGGTAGACAGACAAGCCAGAGAGAGACAAGACAGAGAGAGACAAGTACGTAGGCGAGTGGGACAAGATGACAGCACTTAGGGGGCGAGCGTAAGAAAGGCACCGGACATTCTACGACAGGAAAGAAGACAAACGTATGTTTGAGAATCCTAAAGAGGTAGAAAAAGGCCTGGGTTTCACAATGTAGTAAAAAAGGCAGGTGGATTTTTGCAGGTAGAACAGCAGAGGTAACAGCTAGTGAGCGGAAGGAGGGGTGAGCAGGAGGTCGTAGGGAGAGGGCTGGCGCCTGGCGACCCTTCGCACACCTGCAGAGACACAGGAGCTTCCCTTTGCCTGAGGGGCCCTTAGCCGCGGGGGCTGCTGGGCAGGGGGCTGCCCAGGAGGGTGACAAGATGAGATGAAGCACCCAGTAGGGGGTGTGGAGGGGTGGGGGTGGTGGGAGGGCAGGGCGGCGGGAGAGAGGAGGGGACCAGGAAGTAGCTGCAAAGGGTGGGTGAAAACAAGCAAACAATGCACACGGAGCGCAATAAAAAAAACAGTTTTTACAAAAATAAAATATCCTTCACAGGACCCCGAGGATCGGAAGGGTCAAATCAGCAGCTGGGCCGCCGGCAAGCTGCTCTCACCCGCTACGCTCTGAGAAAGAGAAATAGTACCTTTCAATGAAGAAAACGATGCAGCTGAAGACTTCTGTTCCTGTTCAGTTGCTGCAGATCTCGCTGTTCCTGAGCCTCAGTCGTGGGGACAAGCGGGAGGACGTTGGGGGACTCCTGCACTTGGACTGGTCTAAAAGCTGGCACTTGGCAAATCTTCAATTCCGGTAGCTGGGGACAAGCACACAAACTGGTGTCCCTCTCTTTGGTTATTCGGTTTCCTGCAGTACTCTGAGGAAAATACAACCAGCAGGACCTGCAGCAGGGCTTCACCGGGCAAACCAACGGTCCAGGAGTTGCAGCAGCCGTCCTCTTCAAGCTAGTCTTCCGTTCTTTCGTTCCAGTGGTCGAGACTGCCTTCCAAACCAAGAGACTTGCCTTTTATCCAGTTTCCTCCTATTCATTCCAGCCTAGCTGCCACTCGCCCAGCAGGGTGGCTGTCCTTGCCGGACAGTCAGTCCGACAATAATGCCAGCGTGCATTTGGGTCTCCGAGGAGACCAAGAACAGGGAGTTTCGGGCACCTCCCTCAATTCCTGCCCACCCCAGACACTCGGGCGGCAGAGGCGGTCTTCAGTCCTGAAGCCCGCCAAAGGCGATGAACCAAAGGGACCAAACCTAGAAGGACCTTCCCAAAAAGAAATGGCAACAAAAAACACCGGGACCTGTTTAACAAAGGGGGCTCAGAGGCCATCTTGAAAAACATGGCTCCCGCGATTTAACGCTACCGGTGTTCGCGGTCGGGAAAAATCATGGTAGTTTGTTGTAAAACCACTGCCACCAGCAATTTCGAGAGGACAGGGTAGCATTTGACTGCTACATGAGTATCTAGACGTAGGGGATACTAAGTATGCCCTCCTGCACTCTATTGTAAGATAGGGTGTGCTGGGTCTAGCAATTTGAAAAGACTAGTAAAGTCAATTTCACTTTACATTCTCTTGGAAACAGTAGTTTATCCCAGAGAAGGTATTTAAACATTGGGACAGCCTGAAAGGCTTCCCTGTGTCACTGCACTGAAGGTGCTGTGTGACACATGTAAAGATGATGCCTATGGAGTTGTCTAAAACTTCATAATCAAAGAACACAAGAGTAAAAAAACACATCAAAATAGATGAGTGGTAAAAAAAAAAGGGTCACACACTCCAGTTAAACAAATCAAGTCCTCAAAATCCAGCTACGTTGCTGGGGGTCTCTAAGGTGAAGGAAATTAGCACATTTTTGAGAATTCTCCCTAACAGTCGTGAACAAGGGAACACGGACACGAATGTCAGGGAAAAGTGAGCACACACCTTTAGCGGAGACCTGTCGAGAAGCAGGGGACAGCAAACCTGGGCTCAGAACCCTCCTCTAGGAAGAGACACTTGGATACCCACCAGAGACAAAGATAAGAGGCATGATAAACTGAAACATGCGCCAAGAAAATGAAGCTGCAAGACACTACAGTCATAGTGTGCAGTATTGCATGTAAAGTTGGTTGTTTTTTGTTGGTTAAATGTTGTATAAAAAACAAATAAAGTTTTTTTTTTTTAATTATTCCAGGTTATCACTGCATGGTGGGTAAACAGTGCAACAAAAATGTCATGTTTATTCTCGCTCTTCTGAAGGCCAATTGCACAACCCCTTGTTAGGGAGAATTCTCCTAACTGGCTCAGGCCTACTGACTCTGGCTGATTTGTTAGATTTGCTCTCACTAGATTGGTTTTCAATGAGAAATGGGTTGATGCACCTAAATTTTCTAAACCCCTCTTCCTTCCTACTGTTTTAACTTGTGGAGTGCCATTTTGCTCAGTTTTCATTCACTTATCTTTTGGCTAAAGTGTCACTGTGCATTACTGGTTCACACAACTTCAGGGATGTGTTGATAGGGGGTGTCTGAAGATATTTTGGTTTAACTTGTGCTTTCCCTCCCTTTCGTTGAATTGCTAGAGTGCCATTTGTAGTTTGTTTTCACTGTGCCGTTTTGCTCAGTTTTCACTCTACCGCAAACTTCTCTACAATTGAATAGAGAGTTGTATATGCTTTCCCTTGACTAAAACTTAAACTTACTTTATCAACTGTGATATATGTGTTGAAACTAGTTGTGTATAGAATAAATATATTCTCTTTTTGATACAAAGCTTTGGTCAGTGTTTCCTTGCTCCATAGTACTGTACTGCCTATTGTGTAAACCCTGAATATTGCTCATCTCCCTCTTGAGATAGGTCTTACTGCTCAGCCACAGCTACCAACTAAATCTTTGTGGTACAGACTGATATCAAAGGGGATTTATTGCTCTCACCTTTAGTCCTAATCTGGTGTAGTGCTCCCTAAGGGAACTGCACTGGATTCTGCCTATCACCCCTCACCCCCAAAATAAAGTATTATAAACTTGTAAACCTCTAAAGATAAAACTGCTCATCAATATTGAACACAAACCAGTCTCTGCAGCGGACTGTATGCACTTAATACAATGTTGTACATTCAACTATGCTTATGCCCACCAGAAGACAAACAATATCTTGTTATTTTTGGTGATCTACTCAGTTTTATTATTAAATGAAGAGCATACACATTTGAAAGACAGCAACAATGATAAATAGAAAGAACAGTGTTTGTGGTAAACATACCTGGAAGACCTTGGGGGCACTCACTAAAGATGCTAATGCAGAGGAAAGTGTTGCTGAAAAGATGCCTGCAGAAATCAGGGGTGCAAATCCCGACACCATGCTCATTACCTGCAAAGAAGAAAAGAGTAAAAAAGCTGAGAGCAACAATCAGGGTGATCTGTTGAGCATAAGCCTCTGAAAATGCAGATCACGCCATACCAATTTAATTATCAAATGTGTGTAATAGTGGTGGGATGTTGATAGCATTTTCACCAACTTTAAAGTTACAGGTTTGCAGCATGCAGCTCTAAAGATGTTTTGGCCAACACCTCTCACTACGTCCTACCAATTACTATACTGACGAGGGCTGATGGGAGCTGCTGAGGTTTAAATATCTGGAGGGATAAGGTTGCCTACAACTATGGTAAATTAAATATATAAAGCAATGGAACTCAAGTAGACATTTAAAAAAGAATTAAGGGGCAATTACCCAATGGAAGAAAATTTCCTATGAACCACAACCGCATATTGAGGGGAAATTGTGAGCCAACTTGTTCACCAACCATAGTGCATGCTGTTGAACGCATAATATGCACTGCCACCATTCTATTTTAGTCACAATTGGCATTATCCATTAGGAAATTGTCAATATTCATAGGGCAGTGGTAGTGTCAATCGGCATGTCAAACCTTTACATTTAACGAAATGCACAAAGTCAATTTTCACATGCACGGGTACAAGATCACGACCAGAAGGGTGCTTTATTCATGTGGCTTATGTAGGCCACCTTCTATAGTACGAATACATAAGACTAGCCATTTTGTTAAACTGCAATCAAAAAATGCACGAAAAGTTCATTGCAAGTGGTGGGCCAGCTTTTTGAGCACTTCTACCTCAAAATAGGATTAGAAAAAATTGCCACATGCATCTTCTTGTAAACAATCATTCATGGGCAGTAGGGGCTACGAGGACAAGGTTTTCTAATGAAGGCATCCCTCAATTTGAGATAACCCAGGGATCCTCTTTCCAGATTATTCACTTGACCAAAACTGTGAGAAACTGCATCAAACCATTACATCTCCTACTGCCTAAATTCACATACCCTAAAATTTATGAGAAATGGTTCAATAGTAGTTTGAGCATTATATACACTATTCAGACTGGTAACACATCAATTCAGTTGAACAGGCTTTCCCACTAATCATCTAAGAACGTAACAGCGATAGCTTGATTAGGAAACATGAGATCCATTTTTGGATATTCATAGACTTCTGAAACCACTGCCATTTCCAAATTTTGTATTTATGTTTTTTAAGGATTCCAAGATGGCGTTGTGCATGAGAGGACGCACGTGAGCTCTCTCCCTGCCGGGCTGAAGCAAATGTACGGTAGCGATTGATCTGGGGCGTCAGTGACTGGAGTCCGGTGCCCCTGGGGAGAGCGCTGTGCTGGGCGCCCACCCCCCCCACGCACCCGCCGGCATCCTGACCGAGGGGCTGCGAGTGAAGCCGAGCTGCGTCCCGGCCTTGGCGGGCCGAGTAGTGGGCAGGCCCGAGAGCGGAGGCAGAGAGGAGCAGCGACACAGTGGCCGCGTACCAAGAGGCAGCTGCGGGATTGAGGAACTCGGAGCGGGGGTCTGGCTGGAGTCGGCCCCCCCACCCCCTGCGGGGAAATCACTGGTGAGGAGCTACGGCCGCGGAGGTGGTCTGGTAGATATCAGGCAGCCCCTCCTCCCTTGCCGGAGAGGAGAGGGAGAAAATGCTTGGGGGGCAGGTGAGGCCCGGCCCCGGGGCGAAGGTGGAGGAGGGCAGCGACTGTGCGGCCGCAGACTCGGCGGAGGGGCGCCCGGCATTTTGCAGTGGCGGACCCGACAGGAGTCGGGCCGCTCCCCCCCCCCTCCCGTGACAGCAGCAGCAAGCCGGCATCCTGCAGGCAAGTGCGGGGCTGAGGGGAGAGCGTGCCTGGCAATGGTTGGTTGCACCTCAGCGCCCTGAATGCCACCAGCACTAACATAAATCTCGTGTCCCACCCCCCCCCACAAAGAAGGAGATTGAACTTGCGTGGGGAGACCAGCGCTTGGGTGTGGCATTGGCAGAGGCTCCGGGGAAACAGCCACCGGGAGCGGACCCCTCCCCTCTCCCATTGGGACCATAGTGACGGGGAGGGCCTGGTGAAGCGGTGCCCCCAACATTACGATCTGCTTGGGACCTCCACGTCTGCAAGGAGGGAGAAGTCAAGCGGGGCCTCCAACACGCCACTGTTGTAACAGGGAGTCTCTAGCACTCGAGGGACTCTGCGGAATTCCGGGGGGGTAACTCCCCATTGGTGCCCTTTAACACACTTTGGTGCTACCACAAATAAGCCACACTGGATGCAGAGGAGGATTTAAGCCACAATGTCTAAGACAAGACCAAGACCCACGCAGCAATCGCATTTCCCCCCCCCCCACAACAGAGACAGCATAAGATGCTGAGGAGCTTTGAAGTGCGTGGACCGCAAGCCCAATGAATAGAGAGCCTGAGTCCGTGTCGGACCACGAGGGGCAGAAAATGGTGGAGGAGATCATCACTAAAAAAGACATTCAATCCTGCTTCAAAGACCTGCAGGACCAGTTCTTGGCGTCGGTGCTGGAGCAGTTTCACACCCTGAGGGAGGATATGCAACAGTCATTGCAGGAGGTGCATGCAGATTTGGCCAAGGTCGAGGAGAGGACGGATGGCCTTGAAAGAACGGTCCAGCGAATTGAAGATGAAGCAAAAATCTGATAAGGCCTTGGAGCAGCTGGCAAGAGCAGCACACAATCTCGAGCTCCAATGTGAAGATCTAGAAAACCGGTCCCGACGCTCAAATATACGTATTTAAAATATGCCGGAGTCTGTTGCAGGTGGTGACTTTGGGGAATCTGTTTCTCAGCTATTTGCGGACGTTCTGGGCGTGGAGCCCGATCCCCAGGTAGGAATAGATCGTATACACAGGGTGGGCCCGAAGCGACTACCGGAACCAGGAGCAAGACCCCGGGACGTCTTGGTGGCTATGACAAGCTTTATAAAAAAAGAACATATTATGAGAAAAGCACGTCTCTGTCCGAGTCGCGGTCACAAGGTCCAACTATATCAGGATCTCGCACAAGTGACTCTCCTGAGAGAAGACAGATGGGGCCAGTGGTCAAACATCTCAAGGATAAACAGATTGACTATAAGTGGACCTTCCCTTTTGGACTGTTCTTCATGTGGGAGGGGGCTCAGCGAATAATTATGACATGTGAGGGGGAGCCGTTTCTGGGCATTTCACAGGAGCGCGGAGACTACCCGAAATGGGCGAGGGAGAACCCTCAGGGCCCTAGGAAATTGGACAGATGGCGGACTGTCGAGAGGAAGCACAGAGGATGGAGGAGACAAGGAACACACAGGCTGGACTTTCATGCAACCTCCTAGGCCTATGCCTCGGACTGTGCGCAGGGATGGGTAAGGCGGAACCTCAGGAATGGGGGTACAGAGGAGCATAGGATGACTACCAGATCACGATAACTAACAGCCCAGAGAAGGTGAAATCTTGGTATATGGAGAAGCCAGTAGCGGGGTTTCTACAGCCGTGTGGACTACTTCCCGCATTTGAAGCAGATTATTCAGTTCTACTTACAGCATCATAAATGAGGCATGAAAGAAAGTTTGCCAGGATTGTTTTCCTTTCCCCGAGCATAAATCCCCTGGGATTTCGTGCAGCCTGCCTTTGAAGCAGCATTAGTTTTCACTGTTTTACAAGCAGTCCGTACTAACACGCATTGAAACGCAAACCCAGTCAGAGAGCACACTTCCTTTATTCACCAGTGCTTCTGGAGCTGGGTGTCCTGCATGAGTCCCCTGGACCAAAACCATGTGGACCAAAAAAGGGGGAGAAAATGGTGAAACTGGACTGCTGACATGCATTGATCTGGCGCACCGGCAAGTACATCAAGTACTGTTTACTGTGGGGCTGCTACGCTGCTCTGTTAGATTTTGTGAGCAGTTTTCACGGCTGGAGCGTTTGATGCTGGATGATAGAAATTTCACCTGGAGGACGGTTTTCTCTGCAACACCGTTTGGTCTGGGCTCCTTGAAGAACAAAACAAAGGTGACTGTGTGCTCTTCCTCAAGCCTCATTTTTTTCGACTTCGCCCTTCTAGTGTTTCATTTGTTTTTATTATTTTAAGGTGTTCCTAGGATTGTGGCTCCGCCCCCTGGACCCGTGTTGGTCCACAAGACCCCTTTAAATACCCATAATCCAGCGCACCTGCGCGTGCACCGGCAAGTACATCTAGTACTGTTTACTGTTCACGGTGTGCGGCGCAGGGCTCTATATTTTCAACATTACATGTAAGATCTTTTATTTTACGTGGATGTAAGTGGTAAGTTTTTGCAAAGTGCGATTGGTGACAAACCACAAAATGTACCTACTGCACCCACTATTTAAGTGTGAAAGAGGGACACATGATTCTCTGTGCCCAGAAAGTTTTACCTGTTAAAAGCCCTGTACGTAGGGAAAAAGACCCGATGGCTACCCATAGATGGGGTTTAACCAAGAATGGGTACTGGGAAACGCTGATATTCGGCAATTTTGCTATGGGTCTCTATCTGCCTTTAGAGCAGAAACAGCTACACCCTGGAGGTTGATCGACCAGAAACTGGAGCCTGATATACACGCTACGGAGCCTTGTATAAATAGTACTCCAGTTCCTGTTGAGGAGGAGATAATTGATCACTCTAGGGCTGTTGGTGATAAGATCCTCCCCATTGACCATTCCCCAACAGATACTGCCATCATGAAATCTCTGCCTACCACTTGTCCGACTTCTAAGTCACCTGAAAGAAATCAACAAGTAAAACGGACATAACGATCATCGACTTAGATCCATACGATTCGGTGTTCTCTTACAGCCTGATGTCAGAAAATCTCTATTTCCCCTTTAATGTTTTCTGACAGTGAACAAAGTTGCGAGGAATCTCTTTATAAATGTGCCCCACTCTCCAATAAATATGTCTTCATCTGCTATTAATGTTCTAATGCTTAACCATAGCACAAATAAATCGGTTTCCTGTCACCAACAGAACAATATGTTGAACATAACCTTGCACTCAATAATGGAACAATGCATGCTTTATTTAAAATGTTGAGACAATGTGAATGTAAATTAACTGCACTGGATGGAAAATGGGAAAAAAATACCCCAATGGTTAAGTGAAAGAGATGAGGTCATTAACAGCAACAAAGCCAAGATTGATAAGAGTCAGACAGGTGTTGCTCTACCAGCCACCCAAAACGAAACTACTGTGGGGCCCCGTCATTTGTGTAATAATTGTAATTCTTTAAAGCCATCTGATGTTATCCTACCACTATTGCCCTGTTTTCCAGAGATCATTTATGATAGGTCTATGTAACCAACAGATGCCTCAGAAGGGAACTCTGAACTAGCGGGGCAAAACAAAATTAAATCAAGTGACAAAACGGTACAAGCGAAACCTCAGGTAGTAGATCTCCCGGGGGCAAAAATTAAGATGAAATTAAAAGAAATAGCCTTAAATAGTACTGGTAAGGCATCAGTGAAACATTTTTTTAAAACCATCTCCCTGCCCAAAAGAAATACCTTAACTACGCAAGCAATTAAAGAAAAATACAATCAACCGGCTCAGTCTAAAAGGCTGGATACCCTTAAGGTTAGCCCAGTTCAGACAATGGATTATGCTCCACTGGAAGAGCTAATGGAAGTATTGAATGCTGAGAAAGTTGAGCAGGGGAATGGGCCTAGCCAAGAGCAACAGAGCCCCAGAGAAGGCCATAGACCTCCCATCTCTCTGGAAAAAGAGAAAAATGATATCCATCTAACGGCCCAAAAAGCTGAAATTAGGAAGGCAGTTGATGCATAGATGTTGGAGGCTCGTAATCCCCCTGTGGTTGTTCCCCATACAACCAACACTGCTGAGAAAGTGTCCGGCTCTTTACAGTTAGAACACTATGGCTAATAAAAAAAGTGTTGGCTGGGAAATATGTACCCGAAAGAAGCTGCGAAAGAGGGGGTGTAGCAAGTAAATCTGGTTGTGCAGAAAGAGGAAAACAGTGGTTAGGCCCGCCTCCTGATTCTGTACAGGAAGCCTTAAAAATACCAGTCACCAACTGGCTTGGTAACTGAAGGGCAGCAGAATAATATAACAAGCTCCATTATTACTTTGATCGAAACCGCTGTTGGTAAGGCGATGACAGAATCTACCATTAAATCAACCAATCCCAAATACAAGCTTGCCTAATGGGGCTGCTAGAAAGGCAACAAATGTTAACAGAAAACTTCCTGCGCCTTACTCTTTGGTACTAGCCTGTAAGCCTCCCCCGACTACACAATACGATTTGAATAGGTTAGCCATGATGGCTATATTCTCTGAAATTCCACAATTAGAGGATATTGTGTCCTCAGATTTTCCATTGGTCGAGTTTGCAATAAAGGGGTCCCTGAACTCAGTAAGGCTTTGGATTAAATCCAGAGTTGTCCAAAACTTAATTTGGCAATATAAAGAGCTTTCCAAATTGGGGTTTGTTCTAACTCTGTAAACAATGGAAAAAACGGTCTTACCTGTGAAAGACGGGTGTGTAAGATCTGAGGGCCACCCTCCTGCCCATGTTAAGATTGGCACGAAAAGTAACCCAAACAATGCCATATGTGTATGTCGCAATTACCGTACGCAGAATTAAGAATAGACAAAAATATCCCTCGTGAGCTGGAACACGCAAGGGTTTAAGCATTTAATTAATAATGATCAAAGTCATCTGAATAAATGGGACATAGTACTCCTACAGGAGACGTTGCTCTCAGAAACCCCACTTTGGGAAAACCATGAAATCCACATACATGTTGCAATCAATCCAACCAGCGGACGTCTAAGTTCTGGGCTGCTAACAGCAGTAAAAAATGGGTCAAAGGTTAACGTCGCAATTCTGGGCTGCCCCGAATAAATATATGCTTTTAACAAAAGTAATTTTTGAGAAAGATAAAGTGGCTGTTCTAAATATTTACTGGAACACTATTGCCAGGTCTGGCGACAAATTTTTCCTTGACCTAAATACCTTACTAGATTTGGACTCAGTTGATACGAGAGTTAATGCATTTATCTTAGCGGGGGACCTAAATTTGAGATGCATAGAGCACCCTGAGATTAAAAACCTGACGAAGTACTGGAGATGGGATTCGCTAGTTAAGGCGAGAGGGTTGTTCATGCTTAATGGTGCGCTAACCACAGACATACCACCAGTTGAGACATGGCATAAGAGCGACAGCAAGTCAATTATTGACTACATATATGTGAGATGAGAACTTTGGCCTTTAATGACAAAGTTCTCTGTATTAATAACAAATGTAAGCAACCATAATATGTTAACAACTGAATGGAGGATGAGCGCATCAGAATCCAACAAAATAGATCTAATGCGAGGTACTAGCGTGGTGGACAAGGGGCGGGGGAGGAGGGAGAACCGCCTCTGATGGTCGGAGTCTGAGTTAGCACAACTAGATAGTAAGCTGGGTTATACCTGACATCTGGGCCGGTAAGTCAAAATGTGTATACTGATGCTATTCAAGCTATACAACAATATAGGGCTAAAGCAAACCCCAAGCGTGTACATTTACATCATTTTGACCCAGAAATCAAGGTCCGTAAAGCACAATTTAGAGCTGATCTCAGACAAATAAGAAATTAATCTCTCCCTCAGCATCAACAAATAACAAACACCCTTAAAACGCGCTATAGAAATAAGTTGAAGTCTCATCAAGCCTTTATGTTCCAGGAGGACGGCTCTAGCATGCTAAAAAAGCTAGCTAGCAAGAACATCGCGATAATGTGGGCTATGACAAATCAATCTATTTCATCCGCACAGCTAGTCAGGCAATCAACGGCGGTCCTGTTACAGCTGTGGGTTGAACATTTTACCACGCTGTATGCACCTGTGAAGGGAGATATACTAACAGATAATTTGGAGTTACTCCCTACCTTCCTCCTGGAATTTGAATGGTCGGAAATTTTAGACCTCATCAGATCTGCAAGCAATTCTAAAGCCAGCGAGCCTGATGGGTTGTCCAATTTCCAATTTAAAAAAACTGGTAATTTGGACCTCGATTCTGTTTAAGATTTTCTCTATGGTGAATTCCACGCAGTGCTTACCCGAGACCTGGACTCAAGCAATTATAGTCCCAATATATAAAAAGGGAGAGCGCGTCACCTTCCAGCTATAGACCCATCTCCCTTTTAGACATCCCTGGGAAGCTATTTTCCAAAATTATTCTTAAACAGCTACAGGTTTGGGTGAAGACAAAAGGACCGATTGATCCTTTTCAAGCGGGATTCAGGTTCGGGGCGAGGTACTATCCCGAACATTATTTCGATAAATGTGATTCAAGCCCTACAAGTAAACCGGAATCAACCACTATATTTAGGGTTTATTGATTTTCGAGCTGCGTTCGATTCAGTAGATCGAAATCGGTTATACATAAAATTGAAGAAACATGATTGCCCAGACACCCTACTCTCACTGATAATTCTGCTTCATTCAAACACGTCAGTGAGAGTCAGGATTTCCCTCGATGGCAAATTATCTCCTCTAATTAAAACAGAGGTTTAAAACAAGGGTGCCCTTTAGCGCGTTCTATTCAATTTCTTTATCCTGGATCTTGGGCTCGAATTTAACAACTGTACTGGAGTCCCTCCTAAGCTAGGAGGCCAAAACATTTATCTGCTTTATGCTTATGACCCTGTGCTATTGTATCAAACGCCACAAGGTCTCCAAAACATGTTGACAAATTTGGGCCTCCATGTACAAGAAAATCACCTAGAAATTAATATTGCGAAGACCCAAATTCTACGATGTGGAAAACAGCAGTCTACACAGAGTAATATCTTCTCCTGGAAAATCCAGAAAGAAAGTGTACAGACTATATCCCAATACAAATACCTAGGGGTGCTAATCAGCAATACAATATGTAAATTGTCTGAAGATTACGTAAGGAAGAACAAAATGCAACAGCTTATTTCACAATCACGATTGCCGATTAGGAAGTATAGAAAGTTTTCTATGAAACATTGTCCTATTTTACCAAATGAAGGTACTACCGATTGTGTTGTATCGACTGGAATCAGGTTACTGGAAACAGATCCTAAATCTACCCAACTCCGTTCCAATCGCAATTTTGCAATATGAATTAGGATTGACTTCCATGTATGCTCAGGTAACTTGGAAACAGTGCCTTGCTCCGTAAATGCCTCTTGGAACGGAAAAGTAACAATGTATTGAAAGTAATTGCCCACTATCTGCTGAAATCACTGAAACCTTTCACAACTAAATGAAGAAAGAATCTATTTAACGAATTAGCACATGCCGATACCAAGGTGGAGACATTGCTATCAAATCCAGTTAGAGCGAAATTAAAAATATTTTTGGCTGATTGGGCTGCAAACATGTCAAAGTGCTCCCAATATAAGGACTTTGATATCTTTATTTGGTGTTAAAAAATATGGGCTGACGTCAGAATATCTACTGAACAGTCCCTCTCCTAAAGTAAGAATGGGGTATTTAAGATTCCGGTTAAACTTATGGTACACAAGCAATGTCCTTTATAAAAGGAAAAAGAATTGTCAAAATAAAAGAAATTACTGCAGATATTGTACTGTGCCAGAACAAGGAGACCTTACAACATCTACTTGTGGAATGCATAGCACCCTGTAATGTACGATCTAGATGTTTCGCAAACACCCTGGTAGTACACCCTGGTAGTACAGAGAGCAATGGAGAGTGACGAAAGGTGGCACACGCTATTCTCTAGTACTCGCCCAGAATTCAGATTGCCATAGTGCAGTTCTTTCAAATTGTTTTCCCTGGCCTAGAGGCGCATAACGGGTAATGTATTACTTTATAAGGCAATTGGGTAATTGGTTGGTGGTAAGAGGCAAAGCTTAGTCAAGCTAACACCACTAGGTGAAACCTTTGTAAATAGAATGAATTAGAAATAGAATGAATTAGTGTGATTATTGGTATGGTATGATTTGATATTAATTACGTGACAGTATGGGAATTGTAAGACCGTATTATCTTTTAGCCTTTGTAAGATTGGAAATGTTGTAAGTAAATGTATATACGAGTTATTGAAATTTGAAAAGTTGTCCAAACAACTATAACAAATAAAACATTTTTTTTTTTAAAGTAGCGGGCTTTAGGACTCCCCACACAAGGTACCTGAGAAGTGTTAGGGGCATGGTGCAAGGGGCAGCATGCTCCAATGCTATTAGTAACCAGGCCCTACTCAGGTGGCATGGGTGGGAGGGGGGTGGGCGGGTAGGGGGGGTGGGGGGGGAGACTGATGATGGGATCTCTTTTTGGGTGGCAGCTCAAGTTCCGCAGGACTACAACTACAAGAAAGGACTTCATGTGGATAGAGGAAGACTAAGGGGGATCAGTATCCTCTCGCACAATGTGCGGGGTATGAACACGCCGATTAAGTGGGAAAAACTGGAGAGGCAAGCCTGGAGTCAGGGTGCAAGGATTCTAATGCATCAAGAAACCCATGTCCGTAAAAGAGACAAAGCCAAAATTAAAATTAGAGGTGCCTCTCGTGTACCGAGCGAATGTGGAAGAAAAAAGAGCAGGGGTTCTCAGTCATTCAAGATGGTCTGGGAGCAAAGGTGAAGGACTGGCTGGCCGACAAGGAGGGGAAGTTTCTCTTTTTGAATGTAGTGATTGAGGGAGCAAAGCTCACCCTTCATCCGTCTACATGCCAAATTCAGGTCAAGACAGCTTTTTGAAAGAAACCTTTGCGACGTGGGAGATCGTATTGGGTGGGGACCTGAATCTGGTGAAGGATCAGGGCCCAGGGGTGTGATCATACATGCATTCCCCCATCCACAGCCCTGAAATCGACGGTGGACGCGCTGCACGATGTCTGGCGAATCGAGAGGCGACGCCCACGAATTTACACATTCCCATGTCCACAATTCACAATCTCGAATAGACTATGTTTGGGTGTCCACAGGGTTGCTGGGGAAAATAGAAGACATTAATGTGGGCCCCATTGCGCGGTCAGACCACGCTCCACTGATAGCAATGTTGTCAATTGCTAGCACAAAAAGGGAGAATGTGGTCAGGGAGATTCCCCAATGACTTGTTACAAGATCACGTTGTGGTCGGAGCGATCGGGGAGTAAATAGCCCTGTACTTCACAGAGAACGACAGAGGCGAGTCCACTAGGGCTACTGTATGGGACGCCTTTAAAGCCGTATTAAGGGGAGAGATTATAGCGCAGAAAGCATTTCAAGACAAGCAGCGGCTAAAATACGAAGAGGACATTGAATCGAAGGTTCAAGTCACACAAAGAGTTGATAGCCCAGCCAACGAGGAAACTAAAGACATCCCTGAAACTGCTGCAAAAGCAGCATGCGCTGCTGCAGAACAGGAAAGCCGAGCTGGCGCTCCTGAGGGCAAAGCAGAGGTACTACATTAGTGCCAATAAAGCAGACAAACTGTTGTCCGGGCAATTGAAGGATAACACACGCAGAATGGCTGTCACATGTGAAAATGGACAAATGCACACGACAGATGAATCAATGGGAGAAATAATGGCTGGCTACTATCAAACCCTATATAGGTCAGAAGGACCTCAGGAGTCACAGGTGCAGTTCCTTGATGGCGTCCCCTTCCCCGAATCTCTGAAGCGGGCCGAGACATCTTGGACAGAGAGATACAAGTGGAAGAGGTCGAGCAAGCAATAAGGAAACTGCCAAAAGGGAAGGCGCTGGGACCAAACGGTTACACGGACACCTTTTACAAGAGGTTTCGGGGTGTCCTGGCCCCCAAATTGGCAGAGCTATTCAATAGCTTCAGGGAGACGGGAGTTACAACCAGGTCAATGAACGAAGCAAAAGTAGTGGTGTTTCTAAAACCAGGTAAATAACCAGCTCTTCCGGGATCTTATAGGCCTATAGCTTTGATGAACATCCATGCAAAGCTTTATACCAAGATCCTGGCGGACAGATTAGCTGGACTCTTGCCCTCCGTGGTGGGCATAGACCAATATTGTCTCGGACCAGGGGGACAAATGTCTGACAACACCCGTAGGGTGTCCCATATTATAGAGAAGGTTGAGCACACTAACACCTCGACGATCCTAGTCTCAATCGATGCCGAAAAAGTATTTGATAGGGTTGAGTGGTCGCAGCTCTTCTCCACAATGCAACTTATGGGATTCGGACGGCACTATATGACAATGGTGCAGGCAAATTATAAATGCCCTTCGATAAGGGTGGCACTGAACGGAGCCCTATCGTCACAGATCTCCTTGTCCAGAGGGACAAAGCAGGTCTGCCCTCTCTCCCTGCTCCTGTATGTCCTGTTTCTAGAACCCCTGTTGATTAAAATAAGAGAGTCCCAGCAGATACGGGGAGTGTTGATCGGAGGGGTGGAGCACATGGTTATGTCATTCGCCGACTATATGCTCCTGGCCCTGACGGCGCCAGAAATGTTCCTTCTAGCCCTCCTTCTGGAACTGGATAAGTTTGGGGAGGCCTCGGGCCTGAAGATTAACAGGAGCAAATCGGAAATTCTGAACCTGACGGAGGACCCGCGCATTGTGGACAATCTGGCGCAAACAACCAAGATGAAGATAGCTTGCCAAGACATTACCTACCTGGGAGTCCGGTTGACATTGATCAAGAAGCTTTATGGGGCAGATTTCCCACCATTGCTACACCGCTTGAAGCAGGATCTAAATAAGTGGAACCTGCTTAATGTCTCCTGGAGGGGAAGGCATGAGGTGGTGAAGATGGCAGTCCTTCCAAAACTGCTATATTATTTCCAGCCGCTCCCAATATGCATCCCAGGTGCTTTCTTCAAAGCACTTAACAAGATGGTGATGGCATGTTTGGCAGGGCAAGAAGCCTCAAGTAGCGATAGCGAATCTCACGGCCCGCAGAGAGGACGGAGGCCTGGCGTTCCCACATTTCAAAAAGTATTATGAAGCGGCGCAGTTGAGGGTTATTAAGGAGTGGGTGGATCAGTCCCCACAGAAACTGTGGGTATGCCAGGAGAACGCGGTGGCGGGAGGTCCTTTGTTTCCTATGCACCCACAACAAGTTGTACAGACACCCGAACACAATCATCAGTGAAGTAATGGGAGAAGGCCTGGAGGCTTGGGGTGGGGTAATCTCAAGGGGAATCCTCACTTCAATACCATCCCCTTTCACACCATTGTTTGACAACCCGGAGTTCCACCCTGTATGCAGAACCAGGCCTTCACTAGCTGGAGGGAGGCAGGGTGTATCATTGTTAAAGATATGTACACGGGACAAAGAGGGAGGACGTTCCAAGAATGCAGGCAGGAATTTGGGTGCCAGCCAAAGGACTATTATCAATATACGCAGCTTCTACACTGGCTTCAGCGCCCTGACATCAAAGAAGCGGGCACCAGACAATTCACAAGTTTCGAGCACTTTGTAACAACCGACCCAGGAACACGAAACTGATCACCAATCTGTACACCCTGCTAAACTCCCATGGGGAGGAAGTTACCTGGCGCTACATGAATTGGGAAGAGACTCTTGGGGAACCTATAACTAGGGCCCAATGGCGTGACCTGTGGAAGAAGCTTCCGAAACTAGCCCGATCCATTCAACTAAGGGAAATGTGGCAGAAAGTAATTTTGCAATGGCACTATGTGCCAATGAAACTTCATGTGATGTTTCCCAACCTCGGCGGGCGATGTTGGCGTGGTTGCTCGGAGGAGGGTACCTGGCTTCACATGTGGTGGAGTTGCCTGAAGATTGAACCATTTTGGCGCTATGTAATAGAACAAGTCAATGCTAGGGTACCAGGGGCGGAGGGCCTAAAGCTACGGACGTGGCTCCTGGGCATGTGGGACCTAAAGCAAAAGGTCCACACAAGAAACCAACAGAGGGGAGTCATGACCCTTGTCATTGCAGCTTGGCTCACTATAGCCCAACACCGGAGGGACCCTCAGCCGCCAACGATGATGGATTGGCTGATAAAAAGCATGGGGGATAGTGGGGGGGAAATGGGTGACCTATAAACTACAAGGTGATCACAAGGCTTTTTGTTCAGACTGGGGGAGTATTCTCGCACATTTGCAGAGCGATTTTATAATCCAATGGTGTCCCCACAATATTAGGATCCTGAACTTGATGTAAAGAATGGCGAAGGGAAGGATTCCCACAATGTACATAGTTGGACAGATGTATGTCATTGCATATGAACTGCCACGGGCCTACAGAAGAGTCTTGGGGGAGGTTATGGGGGAGGGGCATGGGAGGGAAGGGGGGGGGTTGATCTCGTTTTTTCTTTTGTTGTTGACCAATGATGAAAACCAATAAAAAGATGTTCAACAAAAAAAAAAGTGCATCTTATTGCAAACGTCAATCCAAAACAGCAAGGAGGTCAACCCCATTTATTGACAACCTTCCTGTTTTGAAAGCTTGCCGTTTTTGCCAAAATTTCCCAAAAGCAAGCATGCCTGAAGCACTAGATAAGGTTTAAAAGCAAAGTAGGGAATTGTTAAACCGCTTCCAAAGCTTTTTCAGCAAATAAATTAAGCAGTACCGGTCAAGGTTTCCGATATGTCTAGCCAACTTCGTACTGCAGGTTTTAAAGCACTCACTATGTAATCCCACCTCTACCCCACATGAATAGTTAGGCCTGGCAAGTTCTGAAAATCCAACTAAGAAAGCGAGTCTGTTAGTTTACATATTGGACCCACGAGAAATGCACTCGCCCAAATGTGACGGATGACAATATTTACACAGCGGCAAGAATAGACTGACAGATAGAAGGCTGGTGTACAATCTTTCAGTGTTAAGGTGATGTAAGCTATACAGTCTCCAGAACACCAGCAGTTTCAATTATTTGTATACAGTGGGTAAAACACAAATATTAGACAGAAAGAGGTCCAATTAGGAACCCCCCCCCGTCCACAGCACACTGTTTAATGGCCATGGCCTAAAGGTTATTAGTACAGTACAGTCTGTCTAATCCCCTAAAAGTGGGATTTAATTAGACCGTCATGTGAATGTTGGAGGATTCAGATAGTTTTCATTCATTGATTTAACTTTTTCCACATAGTAACCATTCATATAGTGACATGTAATCCATTTCTTAGAATGACAAATTCTTCTATTTGACCAGTTAGAGTATTTAAGATACAAATGTTGATTTTATTATACAAATAAGGCCCAACGCGTTTCGAGTAGTGTTCACTCTTCATCAGGGGCAAACAATTCTTTTCAATCAATTTCTACAAAGAAATAACAATATTTAAAGAGAGTTTTAGTGTTTATGTACATAAATTGAACATTAAGTGAAGAATTTCTAGTGCTCTCAATTATTAATTAAAACATACAAATTGCTAGAGAATTCAATTCCTTGGAGCAAAAAAGATTTTTTTCAGTAACAGTAAACCTTCAAACAGAGTCTATCTAAGAATCAAGGTGGGGTAGCATCCTATTTATTTCCTAATTCTACAGGGGATTAAAGTATGTGGAATCCATGTTCCAAATATTCTAAGATTCCCATTCCATAACATACGTTTGTAAATTGGATCATATTATGGTAATTGCTGAAATGGTAGAAGTATAGGGAAACCTATGTTAAGAGTGCCTGTCTCTTACCTTACACTTGTTATTAGTCTCATCGCTCTCCAAAACAGCTATTGTCACTGTGGTCTGTGTACTAGTGTGAAACTGGGCATCATACCCATAGTGGCCAGATTACTGTTAGGTATATTCTGTGAACAATAGAGCAGAATCTATGTCATCTCCCAAGTGTAGTGACTGTTCAAATTATGTCTGAAAGTACATTTAAATGCGTACCTATTCAGGTAACAACCGTGTTTCTTCAATATAATGTGATAAGAGCTGGTAAGTCTCAAAGAATCCTGTGGAGAAAAGGTAAATCGGTCTAAATATAGGAAGTGTGGAGTCTGCTAAACTATTGATTAGACCGAAAAGATGCTTACCAGCAGGACTAGTGTAATCTGCAGCCGGGGTTTAGAAGTAAGTTTTCATGAGTGGGTGATAGAAAACGCCATTTCATATGAGGTCGGCATGGTGTAAGAGCCCAGATGGTGCAGAGCTCAAAAGGACCGAATTCTGTAAAGCACAGATAATTCGGGGAGCGTTAATAAGTCGAAACGAGAATGTGCAAAGTCTAAAAAGGCACATTGCTAGCATAGCAGTTACCTCAATCTAGTCCTGCAGGTCGGGATTAACCCGTTCGTATGCCCTCCTGGAACCAGCACTGCATCTGTCACAGTGCCTGTGGGGCTTGTTAAATAGGTCTGTATTGCGCGACGTCACTCGCGCATGCGCGGGTGATGTCATACCGACTCCAAATTTCAATAATTTTTGAACGACATGAAAAATTGTGGTTGGAACAATTTTCAAACAAAGAGTCTGTTTGAGATCAAGGGTCAGGTGTAGGACCGCTAGACATAGCTGCCTGGGGAAGTAGTATGACATAATTTCACGCATGCGCGAGTGAAGGGGAGTATTGTAAATGTCAGGTCAGATGAGGGTGACAGGGATAGGTAGGGATAAGGTAGGAATGTGTGCAAACTGAAAGTATTAGTAAAAAAAGTGTGACACACTATGGATAGTGTAATATGAATAATTATTCAAGTCAGCTGCTGATATCAAGGGTCATTTTTAGAAAGATTGTGTGACTTAACCAACTTAGGAAGTAATTAGGCGCATGCATGAGTGAGTAACGACTGACTGGAATTATAGAAGTGTGGTGGAAATGGTAGGCTCATGTAACTGTGCCAAATTGATACGTATAACTGGGTGACCGTGCCCAAAAGGGGCCAGTAGTGTGGTGTCAATCTCTAATCATTTAAGGTATATCGGTGCATAATCAGATTCGGCCACCAGAAGGATGATCATAATCACTGGTAGGCTCATGGTGCAGAAGCCCCAGTGGTATATTTGTGGTAGGGTGTAAGAGCTGGGTGAAAATGGTATGCGTACAGGAGATACTTAATATCCATTATGGACTGGCTTTTTATTGTGCTCAGTACCTTAACCATATACCTTAACTAATTAGAGATTGACACTGTTCTGTCCCTTGTATCTGACAGGCAGCCTCTGGCATACATGTCCTGTCCTGCAGGACTTACTTGTCTGCCATTGCGGTCTGTCTACATACAGCTGTTCTTTTTCCTTGGCTAATGCAGTCATCAAAAGACACTTTGAGGGTCTTCATCTCTTCCCACCGGTTCGGACTCTCATCCTAAATGGGATCTGAATGTTGTCCTCATCGCTTTATGCCATAAGCCTTTTGAACCCATGGCCGCTACAGATCTTAAGAACTTTTCTTGGAAAGTTGCTTTTCTGATTGCACCAACATCGGCAAGGTGAGTAAGCAAGCTCCAAGCTCTTTCTGTGGAACATCCGTTCCTCACTTTCCACAAGGATCAGGTTGTGCTTCGTTCTCATCTTTCCTTCCTTCCTAAGCTGGTTACTGAATTTCATATGAACCAGTCAATCTCTTTACCAGTCTTCTTCCCGAACTCGGCATCTGATACCGTGTCGATAGAAGCATGCCTGGGATCGAGCTCTTTGGCTTAACACTTGGGAGATTTGAATCTGGGATTCAATGATAACCAGAATCACAAAGCGGAGGCCCTACATTCCGCCATGAAGGATATGAGCTTTACCCAGCTGGTGAACTCCCCCACCCACTCCAAAGGAAGAACCGTGGATTGGATTCTATCGCTCAGCACAGATATCTCCATTGATTCTATAACCCCCGTAGACTGGTCAGACCATTATAATATTATGTTCACCATTAATTCCCTTGCACCCATCGCAACTAACCCCCCCAACTGGCCAATTCGTATGAAACCAGAAACCTCCGCAAACTCACCCCTGAAACCTTGGAGCCACTGATCGCAGAAGCACTAGATAACACTCCATCCCGGATAACAACCCCAATTCACTAGCAGACGCATACCACAATTCCCTTATGTCGACCATTAATGCTGTAGCCCCACTCATTACCAAAACCAAGCGCTCAGAAAAACACTTGTGCTTCTGGTTCAATGAGGATCTGGTCACTCTCAGGAGAGCCAAATGGGCCCTCAAACACTTTTAGAAAACTTCCTTTGCCAGAAACTGAGAGCCTACCAGGATGCAAATAGAACCTACAAAAAAGCCATCACACACAAAGCAAACGCTTTCAACACCCGGATCAGTAACGCTGCATCCGATTCTAAATAACGCTTCACAATTCTTAAAGAATTGGAAAACCCAACACCAATTGCACCAACTCTAGCAAGGAATGGTGCACCACTATCCAAGACGCTCTTGCTGCCAAGATCAACCTCCTCCTATACAAAATCCAATCGAAAAAACAACTCCTAGCTGATAAATATGCCTCCGACACTCACCCTCCTACCACTAATGGCAACATCAAACCTACCTTCCAATTCACACCAATCTCACAAGAACTAGTGTTCAACACCATCTCCAAGCTTAAAGCCTCCAATTGCAAGGGAGACTCAGCCCCGGCCTAAAGTAGACAAATCATGCACCCATGCACTGACACCCATCATAATAAGATTCATAAACGCATTCTTCGACAAAAATATGGTGCCAGCTAGCATTAAGGAAGCCCAGGTTACCCCATTGCTAAAAAAGCCTAACCTTGACCCCACTGTGCCCACAAACTACAGACCAATAACAGACCCTTTCTTATTAAAAATCCTTGATAAAATAGCCTACAATCAAGTTCAAGCACATTTGGAATAGAACCAACTCCTTGGCAACAGACAATCCGGTTTCCGCCCTAACCATAGCATGGAAACAGCTCTGTTGGACCTTAAAATCCAAATGGACTCCATCAGAGACACAGGAAAGCTCTGTAGCCTCCTCTTACTGGACCCATCTGCAGCGTTCGACCTAGTGGACCATAAACTTTGCACCACCTTAGCTAAGGACTTCAATTTCTCCATGGATGCCACCACATGGATTAAATCCTTTTTGGCAGATCGAACATCCAGAGTGTCCATAAGCAAAGAAGCGGCATACTCTATACCAGTCCCCATAGGAGTCCCACAAGGTTCCTGCCTATCTCCCACCCTCTACAACGCTTACACAAAGCTCCTCTTCTCAGCACTGGACGATATGGGTGTCATCCACACCAACTTTGCAGATGACACCCAAATCCTTATCACACTCACAGGGAACTACTTACAAGACATCCACCATAAACCAAATCTACTCCATAATCCAAAACTGGATGGCTCTTAACAGGCTTTGTCTCAATGACTAAAAGACAGAGCCTCATTGTGGGCTCACAAGCCAAAATAAACATCCTCCAGCCAGACTACTCCCAGTACTCAAACATGTAAAAACACTAGGAGTATATCTAGACTCTAACCTCACCCTGACCAAACACATCAATGCGCACTCATCCTCCACGTCCTACACCTCGAAACTCCTCTCACTCAGCCGCCAATTCCTGACACCATCCAATTGCATCACGCTAGCCAGGGCTTTGATCTACAGCGCCTTGGTGTAAAGCGCTCTATAAATAAATAAATCAATATTACCTAGACTAGACTACTGCAATGCACTATTTCTAGGCACCTCGGCCACTAACCTCAATAAACTGCAGTTGATTCAGAACAAAACCCTCAGGGCTGCCCTCGGAATACGTAAAACTGATCACATATCTAAAACCAGAAGAGAACACCACTGGCTGCCTATTAAAGACAGTTTTATTCAAAACATTGTGCACCACCTTCAACTGCCTACATGAAAATGCCCCCATCTATCTAAACCACGCAACTACAAAAAAATCCAGTACCAGAACCCTAAGATCCAGTAACCACTCATTACTTGCAATACCCCACTTTAACAACTCCCAATGAGTTCAAAAAAAATGTTGAAAACCTGCCGATTTAATCAATATTAACAATATAGCCTTTACAATCTGATGTATATATATTCTTCTCTGTATATATGATTGCTCATGAACATTTGTACTCTGTATTTTCTATTTTGCTATGTACTTGTCATACATATATTGCATCACGCTAGCCAGGGCTTTAATCTACAGCGCCTTGGTGTAAAGCGCTCTATAAATAAATAAATCAATATTACCTAGACTCGACTACTGCAATGCACTATTTCTAGGCACCTTGGCCACTAACCTGATATATTGTATGCATGATCAAGCGGTCTGTAACTTTGCCGTGATACCCAAGGGTCTGGGCGAGTAACAAACGCAATAAATAAATCAAAACCACAAATGGCCAAAACTGCCATTTGCTTCTGTACTGGGCCCTTGTAGAAGGCTTCCTGGCCGCTTGGATTATGTGCATGGTGTCCTCAGACAGATTAAACTGCGCTAGAATCAAAACTCAGGCACCAGGCCGCCAATTTGAACGATTGTGGGGAGGGGTGACACAGGTGGGGGATTGCTCTGTTGAAGGCAGTTGGGAATCTGCGGCAAACTGATCGGGGGGGGAGGGAAATACCGACAGATGCAGCAGTTCCGAAAACCAGAACCAGGCTGGCCACCAAGGAGCCATGAAGATGAGTGCAGTTCGATGCGCTCCTGAGTTTGCAGAGTGACTGACGAATCAGTGGTAATGGAGGGAAGGATCAGTCCCTGGATGCATAAAGAGGACGTTTCTTGTTTGATTTTGCAAAGAGGTCCTCCTCTGGAGTGCCCCATTGACCGAAAATGTTGGTGAAGACATCGCTGTTCATCTCCCACTCATAACTCGCCGACAATTGGCAGCTGAGGGAGTCTGCAGCCACATTGATGCGACCTGGGATGTGTACAGCCTGGAGCCAGACACCGTGCTGGTCGGCCCAATCCCAAATTTTTATCGCAAGGTCCATAAGGTGAGGAGACTTGGTGCCCCCCCCTGTTTGTTGATGTAAAACATTGCTACGGAGTTGTCTGTGCGAATACGGACCACACTGTTGGCGATAGACAGTTGAAAAGCCTCGAGCACCAGGAAAAGTGCCAGGAGCTCCAGTTAATTGATATGGAACTGCCAGTCTTGAAGCGTCCACAAATCGTACACCTCGAGGTGACGCAGTGTCGCTACCCACCCCAGAAGGGAGGCGTCTTTGGTAACCAATGCTTTTAGGCAGGGCTCCTAGAAGGAGGCCCCCACTGAAAAGTTGTTGGCAGACCACCATTGTAGATCTGCTATCATGCAGGATGGGACTGGAATCATCTTGGAATCCGGTTCCGTAGCCTGGGACCAGCAGCTCCGAAGAGCAAGCTAAGTGCACCTCATTTTCAGGTGTACAAGATATAGAGCTAACAAGCAAGAAGCCATGAGGCCAAGAAGTCTCTAACCACCAAGCCGTCATGTGTGAAGACTGGAGGAAGAGTTGGTACGTGGTCGACAGGTCTGCAATCCAGTCCTTCGTTAGGAAGGCTCTGGTACGGGCTGCATCCCAACAAGCACAGAAAGATCAGGTCGAGAGACAGTCCTGGATGATTTCCGCCAGTTCATCGACAGCCCAAGATGGAACAGGAACTGAAGGAGTGACTGAAGATTGGCCATAGCCGTCTGTGGACAAGGACTGCGCAGGAGTCAATCGTCCCAAGTATGGATATACATGAACCCCATTTAGTCCGAGGAATGGCGCGATGACAGACATTTAATGTCAAGTGGCGCCGAGCTGAGACCAAAAGGGAGTACACGATACTGGAAGTGCTCTGCTCCCACAGAACTGCAGATATTTTCGAAGCGGGCTCCAAATCAGAAAGTGCATGCATGCATCCTGAGGATCTACCATGCTGAGCCAATCGCCCTTCCAGTGAGTGGCCTTTATCTGGCAGGGAGTAATCGTCTTGAATTTCTCTTGGGGGAAGAAAGATTGACTTTGTAAAGGTCGAGGGCAGTGCACAGGCCAGCCTGGTTGGGTTTGGGCACTGAACAGACAGGAGAAGTAGCCCTCCCCTTGCTCCCCGAGGGGGAACAGGTTCCATTGCTCTGAGGTCTAGAAGTTTCTGTACCTTGGCTCTGAGGGAGGAAACGAGGGTTGAAGGGTGGAGTAGAGGGGGAGGGGCAAGCAGAAGCCCACCCAAGCGATTGGCAAAACCCATCAGTCTTCGGTGATGGTCTGCCACGTCTCCAGATGAGACGAGAATTCGTCCTCCCACTGGAGTCTCGTGCGACCGATGGAAAATAGCATCTGGACGATTTGTCGCCAGAGAGAAAAACTGGCTACCTTGCCATTGCTGCTTACGGCAGGGCCCGCCAGCCGGAGCATCAGATCAGCACGCACTGCGATCCTGAAAATCCCTGAAACCAGAGAAGGACTGTTTGGGACCCCAAGTTTAAGGTGCCTTTGCTGGAGTTTTCGCAAGGACCGACAAAGACTTGGCAGTTTGAGTGCTTGCCTTGTTCTTCATTAGTTCCTCATCTGTGGAGGGGTGGAACAGTTCTTTACCCTTGAAGGGGAGATCAAGCACCTTGTCCTGAACTTCCTTTGAGAACTTCGTAGCGTGGAGCTACACTTGGCATGAAAGGTCTACCCAGACCATGAGGCCTCGAGCAGAAGTGTCTACGTGATGGGCCGCAGCCTCCAGTAGATCCTGTGCCAAAACTCTGGCCTCCGACAAACCGCCTTCGAAGTCCTCGAGCCTATCAGCAGGAATACATTCCTGGAATTTGGCTAGTTCCTTCCACAGCTTGACATTGGGAGCTGGCAGGATAAGCTTGGTGTTAGCATGACGCAGCTGGAGAGCCGAATTGGAAAATACCTTTTTTCCCCAATGGAGTCAAGAAGTTGGTCCTCCTTGGAGAACATTTGGGAAAGTGCAGTGAAGGATGTAGAGCCCGGCTTGGACTGGAGCGTAGCTGCTGCCATCACCGTCAACGAGGGACGCAGGCAAGCGGGCTAAGATTTGTCCTCAGAAGCATGAAGCTTATATAGAGTGTCAATCTTCTCAGATGCTGCCCGGAATGAGGTTTTTCCCAGACCTTGTGGGCCTCAGCCAAGACGTCCTTCTGGAGGAACAAGCTGGTGCACTCCTGTGTCGACAGAGTGAAGGCTCCAGAAAGCACCACCTCCCGTGGAGTTGGGCCCTCGGGTACTGGGCTGTCTAGCAGCGACATGTCCAGCACAAGGTTGTGAAAGGATCTAATAGACCGGGGTGTCTCGTTCCTGTCCTGGTCCACCTAGTCCTCATCTAATGAAGCAGGGGACTGATGCTTTTTTAACAAAAGCGCTCCGGTCCCGTCCCGAAAGATGGAATGTCCCCAAAAGTATGGAGGAAAGGGGACTGGACATAGGAGTATATCGGCATGCACATAAATCGGACACATTTCAAACTCTCCCGGGCTTCGTCTGAATCAATCTTTTCATTGTATTCCTTCACAATCCATGCACACGTTTTTAGTCCTTCATTTGTTTGATCACTGTGTAGGTTTCCCCCCCATTCACTGCCTTGACCATTGCTAGCAGCCATCTTGTAACATTTTGCACACCCTATGCCCATCCATTTGCATTACATCACCATTTCCACGTTTTCCGTTTTGTGGAACCCAATTTGCACTGCAGTTTATTTTTTATCATTAGCAAATCCACATTTTAGGCTTTTTGTGACAATGTGCATAATACTTTAACATTTTTGTGATGGCATTTCTTTACTGCCGCCACTTCTTAGTGTCTTTTAGGTCCACAATATACTGCTTTGGTGTTTATGATCATTTTCCTATTACATAATAATGTGCTTCGTGCTTTCATTAATAAAAAATCTGTTTTTTGAGCTACACATTAAGATATATAATGCTAAAATGCATCATGTTTCACATTTTGTGCCACATAATTTAAGTGCATTATGCCTAAATGTGCAAAGTCTGCATTTTTTCTAGACCACTACCAACATGCATACTGCTAAAGTGACTTTTGGATTTTAATATTCTTAAGTGTGCAAATTTGGCAGTTTTAATTCCACTTTAAGGTGCATGCTTTTAAAATGCTTGTTTTTACCTCAATTTTCCCATTGTAATTTTGCAACATACATTTTGCTCATTTGGATTATCATTTTTCTAATATATGCTTCTAGTGAGTATTTGGAGAATTTTCGGTGAATTCCCCCTCCTTTTTACATTTTCACATTCTCATATTTTCATATTTTGTTTCCACTTAATTTATAAAACTTTAGAGCAATCTAATGAGGTGCATAGTGCCTTAATTTGATCTTCATGAGATAGTGAAACATTCTATTACTCTTCATGTTTTAACTTATTTGCAATTCTTTTAGGGAAAATGACCTATATGATTTCTATATAGTGTAAGGCTGTATGATCATTATGCATTAACCCCTTGTGAAAAAAAATACTACATAAAAAACCACTTATTAACAGTTAAAAATGTTATATCAAAAAGATGTTCTTGTTTTTCTTAAAAAAATAATCACTTGTGTAGGGTTCTCTGAGGAATTTATCATCACCCGGCTTCCTGCTGGATATATGGGCCTATCCGTTATCAATAAATATGAACAATTCTTGGTCCAGCTTTTGACCATACAGGCATTTTGGTACCCATGTCCACAATGCATCTTGATTCTTTTTGCCTCAATTATAATTCCCCAACTCCCCCTCTTGGATGTTCCATTATCTGGTAGATAATAAAATATTGTAATGATTCTACACAGCTTGTGTGCACTTCAAACTGTTTTGCAAGAGGGTACGCGATGTCTGTTTTTGATAGCTCGCTGTTGGGGAAAATTTAAATTTGTGCCGAGACCTCCAGCTCTTTAACTCCTGAGTGAGTGGAACTTTCTCACTTGCTCATGTGTTTTTTCTGACTAGGATTTTTGTGTTCTACTGTTTAATGGAGTCTGATAAACTCTATAAGCATCCGCTTTCTGCATTGTGACACACATCAACTTGTCTGCAGTGCCACTGAAAAGCCCCTTGGACTTCTATTAATGTTTAACAACATTTTCTTGGGTGAACTACTGTTTCCAAGAATAGTACGATGACGGACCAAATTACCTTTTCTTTTAAGGGTCCAGCACACACCACCCAATGTGGAGTGCTGGGGGGTTACATAGCAACTCCTTTTTACCACTTCTCATGTAAACTTCTATTACACTAACTTGAATGGCTAATGGCAGTGGTTTCTTTACTACTTTGTGCCACGTATCTGCAGACTGATGCCTCAGTTCCAGTATAGCACCAAAGGGTGACCATTTTACCAAAAAGTCTTCTTTTGTCACCATTTGTCAGTTAGCTCCTGCTGCACTTTTACTCTGTTTGAATCAGGTTTGAGTGCATTTTGCCTTTGGCAGGCTTCAGCCCTGAAACCCGCCCAGGCTCCAGTGTGTTTGGAAAGGCAGGAAGTGAGGGAGGGTCCCGAAACTTCACTGTCCTTTGTTTCTAGGTGTGCCAGAGTGAAACCATTTCTGATTGGCCGGCTGGCTGTCAGTGAGGACAGCCACCCTGCTGGGTGATAGACAGCCTAGGGTTGTGAATGAATGGGAACTTGCTTTGGCAAGGTTTTTGGGTCTAGAGGCAGTCAACCACTGGAGGACAACATCCGACAAAGAAACATGGAGACTTCAGCAGCACCCCAATTGACCGGGAACAGCCAACAGCCAGGTGAAGCCCTGCAACTGTGCTGACCCCGTTTTCGTTTCAACTGGGAGGATCCGTACGGGACGACTTTCTCCCTTGGGCTGGTGGGACCAACTAGCCTCAAGACAAGCTTCATTTGGCGCAAGCCCAGACTGGCTGTGACTTTCCAAGGCTGCAGAAGCCCAATGCCCGGGGACCCCTGACCATCAAGTGCATTGTCTTCGTAAGTGCGAATCCGGCCAAAACTTTGTGGGCATCCAAAGGACCCTACAGAAGCAGGACCGAGGGATCAAGTAACTTCTAACCAGAGCCGTTAGTTCTCTTTTGGCACTTAGAAAAAGGTGCCAAACCGCGAAAGGACGCTGAATCAAGGATAATCCATTGCTGCAGTGCCCCTCCCTCGAGTGCAGCCACAGAAGCTAGTCAGACGTCCTCCCTTTCATCACCACAACCAAGAACCAGGAACAAAAAGGTCTACTACACTGCAACAGGAAGGCATCCAGCTAGAACACTTTCTTCAGTTCACAGGTACTGTGGGTCACGGGGTACATCTACCTTTTGCCAATTGTGGTGCTTCCTAGCTTGGTGAGTACTATTTTACACTCTTGAATTGACCTCAACTCACTTGCATTGGCCGTCCAGCTTGTGCTTCTTCAAGGTGGCTCCTTTTGAGCTTCTGTGATTTTCCATTTGAACTACTGACTATTTAAGAACATTTTCGAAGAGTGCAACAGAACATTGAACTGGCCCATTGACTCTGGCTGTCCTGGCTCCGTAAAGGCCCCCTTCTGAACCTTTTGGCTTTGGCAGTGCATGTTCCCTTACAGGTTTTAATTGTTGAAAACTATTATTGCTGGGATAGAAGACTGCCTACATCCCTCTGAGAATCTAACAGTTTTTCAAAGTACAATGTATGTTCTGATCAGACTATAACGTTTCCCTCCTTCTAACTTAATATCGCAATGGTGATCACAAATAAGTGTTATTACTTACCTCAAATGACGTCACTCAACGTGCTGGAATATGTATAACATGAAAAGTTGACTCACCTGCTTTATTGCTCTTGTTGAATTGAATCCCAACTTTGGGATTAAATGTTACCATTAGTAGACTGTCTAATTATCCTTGTGTATATATAAAAATTGTACAGCTCACGTTGCTCCTCTTAAGCTAAGCCTGGCTGCTCAGTCACACTACCAACTTGCGTAGCACAGGCTTTCATTAAAATGTTGGGTTACCTAATACCAATAGAATCATTGTAAAGTCCCACACCAGTTGGACTCTACAAATTATTACCAAACACTCGCAGAGGTTGTAATATTTTCAGTTTGGCCATCAGTTTTGCACTCCCTATGTACCATTTGTTACATCCACATTTAATAACAGATCACGTACATGCAGGTGTTTGATCTTAACGTTGCTTCCTGTCCGTGGATGTTTATATTCTGTTGTATTCACTCCATGTCTACAAGCTTTACATTTCTGGCATTTCAAGAACCCCAATTTCTTTGTGGACACCCAATCTGTTATTTTTTGATGCCAGAAAGCTTGGGACTAATACATTCCTTATCGATGGTGGCTTCCTTTAAGTTTCCATTGCTCTTACTACCATTTGGTCTTCAATGTCCTTGTCCTGCTTAAATATTCTCCAATGTTTATCAAGACTTTTTGGTTACCAGTAAATAATCTGTTAAATTCTTTGGATTCACATATGCCTTTTAAATTCATTGTTTTGAGTATTTCCTTTCCCTGAATATGCCCAAACTGCATTGGCAATTTACTTTCTGAAGGTACTGGCTGGGAACACATTTTGTGAACCTTACGATATAGAAAAGCCGCTCATAACATGTTATGACCATTTTTGTGAACAGGCTTCGTTTGCTGCTTTGCTTCGAAGCTCACTAGGACCTTGTCACATGGCAGTGGTGTATAGTGTGGGTTCGTTTAAATTTAGCAACCCCCATTTTCTTCGCAATTCTTGTGCGAACCAGCACCGTGTGAGGTGCGAAATTCGCTGCTTGTCAAGTTTTTAAGCTGCCTGCAGACTTATTTTTGCCTAAAATAAAGTTATGTTTTATTTGAAAATGTATTTTCCATGTGGATAATGGAATTTCTTTCAGACAGCATGATCTGAGGAGTGCTGCCGCAGCGCAATTTGGGTAAAGACTTTCAGCAATTGCAAAAGCGCACACATAAAATAACCAAAACAGTAAAAATATCACAGTTGGTCTTAAACATTCTAAAAGTAACCAAAACATCACTACAAGTATCCCAACGCCACTTCACTGTAAGGTGACATGTGCAATTGTAAAAATACAAGCGAAACAGTCTCCCAGTACTGACTACCTTGGGGACTAGCCAGGATCCCCATAGCAATTAGCAAAACAGGCAAGGGAAGTAAAGCCAGGGCAGGGTTCAAAAACAGCAAAAAGAAAGGGTGTCCCATATAAAGCAATGGAGGTAAAGGTGGAAAGAGAAATTCTATACAAACTACTTATGCCTAACTACATCTATACTTCGATCTACCCCCAACTAAACGGCTACGCAAAAAGCATTGCAAGAAAATCAAAATAGCCTTTAATAAATATAGTTCCAGTCTACAAAGTGCATTATAATTCTATGCACAAGTGACCTTATTTGACAGGAAGCCTGTTTAAGGCTGCATGGACCATATACATTAGGTTCTCTGCAATGCTCCTGTCCAGGCTCTCAAGTGCCTGGGCCGTGTGGTCCCATGGTAGCAGCCTAGATTCCTCAGCGGGGTTATATCCTGGTGACGTGAGGGCCATTTCAAGTCTCCATAAGGCAGGCCTCATATGCCAGAGGCGCCCGGCACACTCCGAAGCAGCAAGGCGGGGGGGGGGTCCAGAAAGAGTGTCCTAGCTGGGTTGGGTATGCTACGAGCAACACACACACACACAGGGGGCCTCAGCAGGGAACTTTGAGGGGTAAACAGCGGGCCCACCAAAGGCAGGCCCAGCAATGGTAACACTGCGCTCCCCTTCCTGGACAGGGAGCACAGCATAGAAAACATTGCGGTCCAGGGAGCTGTGATATTGAACTCCTCTGAATGGGGCATGGCGGTGGATGCTGGGCAGGGATGGTAGCTCTTTTGCATGGTGCTCCTGCTGGTGATCGCGCTGCATTAAAGGGGTCCAGCCTGAGGCTGTGAAAGTAGCAGGAATATGCTCCCTTCCTACTTACAATTGGGCACCTACCAGTTTTAAGAATGCAGTTGTGACTGCATAGCCTTTATGGCCTGCGGAATTATGCAAGTAGTTATCCAATGAGTCTTAAGGGCCTTCCAGAAAGAAGTCCAGTTAATGCTTACACCTCACAGAAGGCCCTGAGGGATCAGTTTCAGGTCACCAAAGCAGATGCTTGTGTGAATATCACTTACAAACACCTAAGATGAAACACCTGTATTAACAATGAGGTACATTGTGGGATTGGATTAATCCTTTGGATTCAGCGACAGCCTACAACTGTCAGCTTGTCAGAGTGCCTGAGAAAATAAAGGGGATTGGACTATTGTTTCACACAAAAATTATAAATTCCGGTGAAGGTAGCAGATCTCTTCCCAGTGATGTAACCTATATGCTATAAAGTCACTGTAAGAGTTCAGCAGTATGTTTTCATGATTAAACATGTGAGGTGCTAACCATATAGGCATACCAGAAGATTTGCAATTACTCAGTTCATATGAATGACGCAGAATCGAGCTTTTATGACCCAAGATGAAATAGTCAAGAGGAAATCGTTGCATGGGTGATGAACTGAATACATATAAATACAGGTTTGTCCTGATGAAGGCTATATCATTCGTGGAGCAAATTTAAGTCAGGCTCTGGAGGCCGAAACACAGTGTCAACATTTTTCAGTAAAATATCCTATCTTCTCTTCCAGCGTATTCCAACTCCACCCTTCCATACCCTCATGTCAAAAGTCGATTAACACCAATGCTGCATCACCATCTGCTTCATTTCCAGACAAGTTTGTTTGGCCCAAGACTACAGCGGTGATGGGGGCAGTATAAATGCCTTATAACAGAACGCTGTCCATCCCCTTCCCAGGTCGATATTCCAGAACTATTGAAGAAAGGTGACAGGACGTAGGCGTATAAATATGATCACTTGTACAAGTTGACAATCATTCCGCCTCAAAGTATTAACATTTATTTTAAAACCTTTCAAGTAGTATACTAAAAAAAACAAAAAGTACAGGAATCTATGCTCATCACCCATCGGAGAAAGCCAATCCAATTCTCAAACACCCGTCTTACCTGAAAATCTTCCATTAAGCCATATTTGCAGGGCGAAGATTTACAAGATGAGAAGTCAAAGTTCAAGTCGCATGCTGCTCCAGTGCAGTTCGATAGTGTTGCGATAATTGTGTCATTGAGGCTCCCTGTAGCATCCCGAACAACACAAGAACCTGCCAAAATGGTTTGAGGGGAGAACCCTTATTATTCAATTTTACAGGTAGTCTTAAAAGCATGCATGTTCCCCAACAATGTTACCCAACAGTGTAAACAGTCATTTATTTTTTACAAGTGAGATGCACAAATAAACGGCAGGCTTGCTTAGTTTCTACTTCAAAATGCATACATTTCACCATGTGTTTAGGCAATGCACAAGCCTGCATTGATTACACCAAAAATAAAATGCAGAAAGCTAGAATGTAGAACTGAAAGCCCTTTAGTGCTTTAAAAATATATATTCTATTTCGGTTTCTCCTTCTCAAGATTGTGTCTTGAAGCAGTCTTCTTGCCATCGCTTGGTGTGAAACATGTCCGTGCACGTGAGAATGTTCCTTTTTTTGTTTTAACTAGCAATTTTGCTGTGTAAAGAAGGAGGGGAACTTCAGTTGCATTCCCTCCACACGCTGGACCCTAGAGAATTTCAAGTACAGGTGGCATCAAAAGCACACACTGGTGTTACTTTCCCAACTGCACTAGAAAAACAAGTATTGGTGAATACAATAGTTAAGGTGTGTCTTCAGCAAGTGCTTGTTGAGCCTGGAGACCAATGGCACCCACAGCACCCTTTTTGCTTCGTGTGTATCCATGTCAGCATACTGACAAGACACTGTGACACTGTTTTTTGCAATAGACTTCACAGCGTTACTGCCAAACCGCTTATATTGCTGATTTTGCTTACACTTATGTGTAAACCATATTACTTATGCATGGCCTTTGATTTTGGACATTAGAATTGTTTATGGGAAGCCCCGCCCCCAACTACTCACGTCTGCTACATTAGGCACGAGCACGCGCCCTTGCGCGCGTCCCTCCAGGAAGTGCCTTTAGCAAGAGCCAGCTTGGCTCCGGGTAGCTCGGTGGGTAAAACACTGATTCCATAAACGTTCTGTTAACTTATTTTTCCAATTTTAGTTTAGGTGCTTGTTAGAAGTCAGCAATTGCTCAGCATGACAGACAATATAACTACCAGCATACATTGTGTTGCATTACAAGTGTTCTAAGTGTAGCAGTAACGTATAATTGAATAATTCATTCTTGTCAACTGACAGGTTATGTTGCGACAAATCTAGCTTTTAGACTATTTTGTTGCATTACCACCTTTGTGGGCGTTCTAATCCTGTAATTAAATAAGTTGTTTGATGTTTTTTCTTTCTCCCGACCCCAAGTGAATTTGGCCAATACGTTACCCTTGCACAGTGTTTGGTTTTTGCCTGTGAGAGTTGTGTTCACTGTTACTATGTATGTAAAACACCAAGCACACGGGTCAATGCTGATCTTTCTTGTAATCGAGGGAGAACAAGTCTACTTTTTGGGTTAACCCTGTAAAATAACCACTAGCTCTTACCTCAGTTAGTGCGTATGTGCTCGGCCGAAGCGTAGAGTATTAAAATTGTGCACGCAATACTAGATCATGGTGCGGGGGTCTCCGTAGTGGGAAACGTATCAAAGATCCCATTGAGTTTATGCAAACGGAGATGCATAATACCACATTGCTGCAGGGTGACTCAAAACGTGGCAATGAAACTACTCCACAATGCCATCTCCTTAAGGAGATGGCGTGACAATAGGTCCTTCCAGTCAAGTGCATCAATGTCCGAGACATTGTTTACATAGTGGTGTCGCACTCGGGGGTCACTGCCTCGCCTCAATTTGTTTTCTGATGCAAAAATCCTCGTTTCAAGCAACCCAGAAGTGCAACTTGGCTCAAACAAGGCGCACGTTCCTTCAATCTTTAGTGAAACAACAAATTCAACACCCTCTATCTCACCATCTCCTTCGCAATGGTTTGATAATCACATATCGGCTCCTTCTGTGAAAGCCTAGTGGGGTAAGCACATCAGACTCTCACTCGACCCATCTACACCGGCTGCATTACTACCCTCACATATGGAAGAGGTCTGTTTGCATAGTTTTATTCATGTCACCACTCCTCAAAAAAACAGTCTTTAGACCAGATGAATGACAGGGGCAATCATCCTCCTGCTGCTAGCTCACCCACTTCATTAAAAAGCCAATCGAGCCACAATATCCTTAGAGGAGCGCACAAATATCTTGATATTCAAAATGACACCGAAAGACATGCATCAATTGAGTTCAGAAGTGAATTTACGCATGTTACACAACACTAGCACACAATCATTGGACATAAATGAACCGATACAACTTCTCTTTTCCGGGCTTAACAAGAATTTTAAATCTCGATAAGGGTTCAGGATTCGACTCATCATGAAATATGTGATATTAAAGTCTCTGTAGCTGACATAACTGGCAAATTGAACAAACTAGAGGGGTTCATGTAAGCACAATAATTTTCATGGCCAACAAATGCCAGAATCAAATGCACCTACAGTGCCACACATGCTGAATGAACATGCTAGGGGGAACAACAGTGAGAACTGCTCAATAGCTACTCAAACCATGCATATTCCCCGGCCGGTGGCAGTGCAAAATAGATCTTATGCTGAAGTGATTAAAGATGTGTCATCAAGCAAAGAATGCAACTTGCAGGTATCTAACACTCTATTAAGTGCAGTTACCAACAACTCAGAAGATTGCCGCCATCATGAACTACCTTCTTAATCGACAAGGTTCACCGTTAAATACCAACAAGGAGTATATTGCCTCCTCCGTCTATAATGGGTCTCACATCGCATCATCCTCTGATGCACCCAACAGCCTTACTCCACTTACTAACAGACAATGAGAAAGATGAAGGAGAAGGCTCCGATATAAATGGAGCACTGCATAGAAAAGACCCACATGAAGCTTCTATGCAGATTATTTTGCGTAGAAAGAAGCGCGCTGCAGCAAGAGCGCAAAAACGAAAAACAAACAGCAAGATCCTACTGGGAAAAAACCCCCAAAAAACCAACAGATTAAAATCAATGGCCATAACTCAAATATGAAAAATATATGTAATCTTTAAAACGAAGAAGAGCTTCTTGATTTGAATCAGATGAATGACGAATCCAAATTACATTTAAAAAGCAATTTGAATCAACTAAAAGAAAATGAAGTACCAGCAGGTAGATTGGCTCTTAAACCATTGCATATACTAGCACCACCTGAGCCTACCAAAACAAATCATAGTGAGACAATGGGAGCATATAATTCGTTTGATGCAATGAATGTCCCTCTTCACCTTCTAACCAATAATGAAAAAAATTAATACAAGCATCAATGTCAAAATGTTTTCCAATTGCATGCTGTAAGCAGGTTAGGGGTGCTCACGACACTACTAAAAGATCTGGCTTCACAAGCTTTAGTGGTGTTAAACGCCCCAGTTCATTTAGCTGATCAATACATACATAGAACAGCTCCGATTTTACCTGTTCAGACGATGATCAATGGTGCAAATAAAGCGGTTGAACAGGGGCCACCACAATCAGTATCTAACACTTTTGGTGCACGGACAAATTCAGAGGACAATTTGCGAGCATCAATCATCTCCCAAAAATCGGACCCAAGACACTAATGTCACTAAAGAAAGTAGGCCTTCTATGGATCCTGCCCCCATGTCTGCCAATCATACACCAGCCGAGTCTACCATTCTTGAACTCACACTCGATCTGCCGAATATTATGGGGTGGACGACTGATTGCTCCATTAATGGAAGACGCAGACAAAAATCTAACATTTATGTTAAACACTTTTAAACAATGTCCTCAATTTAGAACTCTCAATTCAGAGGACATAGATTGGATCACTTTGTCCACGCGCAGTGTTAAGCAAGATGTGGAGCAGTAGTACCCTTTGGGTGCACTACAAAAACCTTGACCTCCTTGCAATAGGAACCCAACCTTTGGTATACGTCTGTACTACAAAGGTTGGTAGTGTGGCTGAGCAGCCAAGCTCATCTCAAGAGGGGTCAATGTGAGCAGTAGGATGGTTACACAGAGATTCAAAGTGACAAGTAACCAAATAAACACATGCACTCAAGGTTTCTTGATTAAACAATTATTGATTCAACAGTCAATTTCAATAAGCCTTCTTCAGAAGGGGCAATATAATAGCAACGCACAAATACACTCCAAAATACACTCTTAGTTTCTCCAAATCAGCAAATACCCATATGGGATGGCACACAGACACTTCCTACACCCTCAGGCGACTTAAATAGCTAGGACACTGGACATGCATATATCACTGGTACATGTAGAGCAATGCTGAGATAAGTGTTACAGTAAAGAGTTTACAGAATTAAACAAGAAGCAGGTAAGTACTTTTGTACACCCCCAATGCAAAGTAAATGAACACGTTCCTGGAAAGAACTTGTCAGGCATGATTGTATGCAGTACCCTTAGGGTGCACTACAACAACCCTGACCTCCTGGTAGTAGTAACCCAACCTTTGGTACAAGTCTGTACTACACACGTTGGTAGCGTGGACGAGTAGCCAGGCCTATCTCAAGAGGGGGCAATGTGAGCTGTAGGGGAGTTACACAGAGCTCCTCAAAATCCAGCAAATTTGCTGGGGGTCTCTAAGACAGAGGGAATTGGCACATTTCTGAGAATTCTCCCTAACAGAAGGTAAGACACAAGCAGAGGAGAGAAGAGTCATTAGGGAGCAAGGCCAGCCAATGTCAATTGGGCAAACGTAGAATCAATGCAGCGTCACAAGCTGGGAAGCTTGTGAGAGGTAGAAGATGCAAGCAACTCTACAGAAGCAAGACAAGTCTCAACTGAGGTCATGCAAGGCTACAACACAAGAGTTAAGTTCTTAGACTGTACAGTACCTTTGGTTAGAAGAAATTGATCCAGCTGGCTTCTGTTCCTGTGCAGCTGTGTAGATACTGTTGTTCCTGGGCCTCAGTCGTTGGGATAAGACGGCGGACGTCTGAGGACTCCTACACTGCAAAGGGATGTCAGCGGCAGAAAAGGACAAACTTCTATTCAGCGGCACTTTGCGGTTTCAGATCCTCGCATATCAGCAAATAGCACCACCGTGGAATCTCAGATACCACTCTGGAGTTTCCTCGCACCTGGGGTCCAGCACTCTTGAGGTGGCTCAGGCTTGGTCAGTCCTGCTTACTGGGAGTCCGTAGGATCTTCCACAAGCTCGGGTCAGATTTAAAAGTGATGCACTCTGTTTGGTGTTCCTCTTCCTGGCATTCCGGTTCCAGCTGCAGCAGACGTACAGCCAGCACCGAGAGTGTGTGTAAACGGATACACTTTGGAGTTGATTGGTTCCACCAACTCAAGGGGAGAAGTCGTCCTTGCAGGGCTTCTCTAATCGAGACGAATTAGGAACTTCAGCACAGCAGCAGGGCAAACCAACTGTCTAGGAGTTGCAGCAGGCATCTCTTCCAAGTTCTTCTTCGGATTCCTTCGTCCAGTGGTCGACTGACAGCTAGGCTGGAATGAATGGAAGAAACCTGCTTAAAAGGCAAGGCTTTTTGGCTTGGAAGGCAATCACAGCAGGGTGACTGTCCTTGCCGGACAGCCAGCCGGCCAAGCACCTTCGGGTGCATTCCTGTAACCAAGGGGATTAAGCACAGGGAGTTTCCCTCACTTCCTGCCCCTGCCAGACATACTGGAGCCAGAGGCGGGCTTCACTCGTGAACCCCGCCAAAGTCAACTGTTATGCAAAGTGTGTATGCAGTACCCTCTGGGAATACTACAAACAACTCTGACTACAAGTATAGACAACCCAACCTTTGGTATAAGCTTGTACTATACAGTTTTGGTAGTGTGTTGAGCAGTCGGGCTTATCTCAAGAGGGGAAACGTGAGCTGTAGTGGAGTTAGAGATTCACAGTTACAGGTATCCAAATAAACTCTAACAGTCAAGGTTTCTTGCATAAACAATTATTAATTTATCAGTCCGTTATAAAGCCTTCTTCAGAAGGGAGAAATATAACAGTAACACACAAATACACTTGAATACTGTACACTCAGTTTCTAAATCAGTAAAGAACATTTTGGGATGGCCCACAGACACAACCTACACCCACAGGTGACTTCTATAACTAGGGTGCTGGGGACATTAATATATCACTGTTGGCATTTAGAATACTTTTTAGAAGTTGGTAAAAGGCAAAGGATACTAAAACAAGAGACCACAAATATTCTTAAGCGGGCAAATACTTTTGGATCCTCCAAGAAGAATCATACAATTCAATAAACTAAGCCAAAGTCAATGGACAAAAGTCTTGTATAGGATTAAGCACTTCGGGTAAGTAAATGGAAATGTCTTTGCACAAGTTCTTAGGAGTCTTTGATGAAGAAGAATTAAACGTAGGGCCACAAGCCGATTAGACTTGTGAGGTGTAGGAGGTACTAGCACTCTACAGTAAGAGGCAAGTTCTCTCAGACTTTTTACATTACCTTAGAAATGAAGAAAAAGATGCAGCTGATGACTTCTGTTCCTGTGCAGCTCTGCAGATATCTCTGTTCCTGGGCCTCAGTCGTGGGGACAAGAGGAGGGACGTCTGGGGACTCCTGCAATGCACTGAAACGGTCAAAACTCGCAACCGGTAAACTTCAATTTCAGTGGCTGTTCAGTGTTTCAGTTCCTTGTGTCTACCGCAAATAGCAAGACTGCGGTTCCTGGCTTTCAAGATTAACTTTCCTTGCTTCTGGAGTCACGCACTCTGTTGAAAGGGCTCAGGCTTGGTCAGTCCTGCTTCCTGGGAGTCCAAAGGATCTTCCAAGAGCTCTAGGCTAGCTTGAAAGCAACACAATCTGGTGTCCCACTCCCTAGTTACATGGTTTCCAGCAGCAACTTGGTGGAAATTCAACCAGCTCCGAGATGGATATCCAGTTGGCTTACTTTGGAGTTGATTGGCCCCACCAACTCAAGGGGAGAAGTCGTTTGTGCAGGGGCTTCTCTGTCGATGCGAACTTGGCATTTTGCCACTGCAGCAGGGTTTCACCGGGCAAAGCAACGGTCCAGGAGTTGCAGCAGGCATCCTCTTCAAGTTCTTCTTCGGTTCCTTCGTCCAGTGGTCGGCTCTGCCTTCCAAGCCAAAAGACTCGCCTTTTATTCAGTTCTCTCCCATTCATTCCAGCCTAGCCGTCACTCACCCAGCAGGGTTGCTGTATTTGCTGGACAGTAAGCCGGCCAATTACCACAGAGTGCATTTGGGTCTCCTAGGAGACCAAGCACAGGGTGTTTCGGGCACATCCCTCACTTCCTGCCTACCCTAGACACTCAGGAAGCCAGAGGCAGGCTTCACTCGTGAATCCCGCCAAAGGCAAAATGAACAAAGACCAAACATGGTTTGGCGCGCAGAGTAAGTCTCAAGAAGGACCTTTCCACAAAAATGGTGAAAAAATAAGACCGGGCGCCATTTTGACAAAGATGGCTCCCGTGGGTGCTTTACTGTACGGTAAAGGCACACCATTGTAGTTCAACAAAACTACTGCCACCAGCCATTCAGTGAGCAAAGGGCAAAATTAAAAATGTTACATGAGAAGCTAGACAAAGGGGATACTAAGTAACCCCTCGAGCACTCCATTGTTAGATAGTGTATGCTGGGCCTAGCAAGTTACAATGGTAAGTAAAGTCAATTTCACTTTATGGCTCTGGGAAACAGTAGTTTATCCCAGAGGCGATAGTTAAACCTGGGGGAAATCTGAAAGACTTCCCTGTGCCACTGCACTGAAGGTGCTGTGTGACACGATATAAAAGATGATGCCTATGGAGTTTGTCAGACTCCATAACCAAAAGAAACAGTGTACAAAATCACATTAAAATACATGAGTGGGAAAAAGGGTCTCCAGGTTAAAAAAAAAAATCAAGCCCTCAAAATCCAGCAAAGTTGCTGGGGGTCTCTAAGGGGGAGGGGATGAGCACATTTCTGAGAATCCTCCCGAACAGAAACAAAGGGATCAAACCTGGTTTGGCGTGCAGAGTAAATCTCAAGAAGGACCTTTACAGCAAGAAATGGCAAAAAAAGGCAACCAGGGTCATTTTGACAAAATGGGCACCCATGAGTGCTTTACTGCAGCTGCGAACGCCACCAGCCATTAATTGTAGAAAGGGTAACATAAAAGTGTTACATGAGAAACCCCTCCAGCACCCCAAGATAAGATGGTGTGTGCTGGGTCTAGAAAGTTACAAACTGTATGTAAAGTCAATTTCACTTCACTTTCACCAAGGGAAGGTATTTAAACCTTTTGGGAAATCTAAGAGACTTCCCTCTACCACTGCACTGAAGGTGCTGTGTGTCACAATGCAAAGATGCCTATGGAGTTTGTAGACTCCAAAACCAAAAGAAACAGAAAACAGTTACAAAGTCCCAAAGGCCAGCAAAAGAGCTGTGGGTCTCTAAGGTGGGAGGAATTTAGCACTAAACTGAAATTTCTCCCCAACATGCAACAACCACAGTATATGCGGGTTCCAATCCCATCTAATACTGAAATTGGTGTGGAAATATTAAGTCCGACTTTGTAGACCTGGGACTCGTCTCACGACTTTTAGGACTGAGGAATCAGCTAAAGAGTTTATTGAAACTCAGGAAATTGAGATGGATGGTAAAAACAGTGTTCCTCCTCGCGATTCCCTGCTTACTCCCCAAAATGCAGAGTTACTAGCACAGTTTTCTTCCATCGCAAGCACAGTCGAGGACTGGTCGTGGTTGGAATCATTTATGAAGTGTTTTGTCTCAATGAGCAACATCAAATCGCAAGCACAGCCAGGATCGTTTTAAAATTCAATCATGGAATTGTTGTGGCTATACATATTTGTTCACCTGGCTTATCATTGTCTATTTTCTAGCGCCAGGGTGCTTTTGGGTGTTTGTGCGCTCTATAAATGCGTATAACATATCACTAGCAAACCTCTATCCTTATACAAGAGACCATGAAACTGCAGACCTTCCATATTAATGGATGCACCACCTATAACCAGCCAGCCAGCAGTGGCAAAGTAGGTAGACCGGTAGGTGGCCTAGCAATCCTTGTGGATACAATCTGAAGGTGGAGACCACCATCAGCCAATTCTAATAAATTACTAGCGATTGAATTCACTCTTGTGCGACAGTCCAATTCGGTCTTTGTTCTTATCTGCATCTATTGGAAACCGGCGAGGATGACCATAGAAAACATGTTTACGCAACTAGACAATCTACTTGAAGATAGCTTCCTGCGCAACTCTTATTTTCATATTATACTGGTGGAGACCTCAATTCCGCTAGTCTAAATTGCTCTAAATTCAGCATTTCCTCACAGGCAACTTTAATTCTGACTGCTTCACAAAGGTTAGCGATGGGTGGAAAATCTGGCAGATTGGGATTTGCAGCTTGTCGAGTTTGCAGAAAACTCACACTTGTACTTCGCAGAGAGGAGCCTCGAGCTCCTACATCCATTTCTTTTTTGTTTCATATGATTGAACCCATCACAATTGACAATCTTAATCATATGGCTACTGTCATATGATTAAGATTTCAGAGTGATCATATGGCTCTCAGTCTAAAAGTAAAAATGTGTTTGGGTTGCTACAACGAAACTTCAAATTTAGCATCGAGATCGATAGACCCCTTCTATCGATATATTGGAATCCGAGGCTCTGTCGCAAATTGACCTACAGAGTTAGTTTAGACATTGGTTATGTCTCCCAATTCAAATATTCCGGCGTGGAGTCGAAACAAATTGAGCATTGCAATATGAATATAATTAAATATCATCTGAATAAGATATCACACCAGAACGTCAACAAACAGCGAGTTCATCAACATACTTTCAACTCGGAAGTTGCTTACCTCAAAAGCCACAAAAATAGACAATTAAGACAACTTAAACAGATGCAGTCTGGATTTATATATAAAGGTCTAAAAAGAAGCCTGGAAAATGGCTGCCTAGCCTGTGTGCTCCGTGTGCCATCAACAAAGATCCGACATCAGCGGCGGACACTATGTCCACTTCAAGCCGCAATTCTTACTACGTGTAGCGGTTGCCCCGAGGAACGTCTGCCTCGAATTCTGGGGTGTCTATGGCCGACTGAACTTTGGACGCCTTGTTGGACGCCGTGACGGGCCAGAATGCGTGGGCCTGCTGAGCGGCTGCCTTGGAGCCGCAACCAGACTGATGCCGACACCTGCAGCGTCCCCAAGCATCCAGACGTTGCTGACGCCCGAGCGCGCTCACGGCCACCTGGTGCCACCCCTATTGTGGGTACCGCAGTGTGCCTTCTGCTCCGGAGGACACCATACGATTGTGACCTGAGCCACGGCGGGACCTGCGCAGAGGGACTGCCCGGGCAGGGAGTGCCACATCCCAACCACTGCCCCGGGAGCGAAAGGGGGGCTGCGGCTGCATGCGCCGCACCGCTGGCACCTCCCGCACTGCAGGGATCTGGACTTGTGGTGGCACTGGGCTGGGCTCCGCAGGCGGGCAGCGTAGCATCAGGAGCCTCGCGCATGCCCTGGAGCGACCTGTCGCAAGGGCCTGTCATCCAGGCACACTGAACATCCCGACCTGACCCCAAAGGTCTAAGAACCACGCGATAGTTACTGCGGAGCTCCACTGAACCCTGGCTGACTGCTGGAAGACACTGGCAACCACCCTGAATACCAGCCCGGAACAGGCCGTCTTTGCGCACGTGAGAAATCTGTTACTTGAAGGCCTCGAGCTGTGGCGGCCCAGACTAGAGTTCATCCCCCTCCCCTGCACCGCCCTCGGCCCCCCGCCTGCAGCCTAGCCATTGTATTTCACAGTGGCCACCACCTACGGCCAAATCACCCATCAGCCTGATGCCACCTATTGCAAGACCTAGCACAGACGGCCCCTCTGCCACCAAGGGCATTTATACTCGCACTGTGGCTGGACCCTGCACCCTGGGTCCTGATAGGCCCTGGGCAACCAACGCAACATTGCCTGAGTTCAATTGACAGACTGATCCACTCAGGCCCCTACAAGGCTATTGGACCAATACCCCATGCTCACTTTAATACTGGCCTGGGCGACTGCTTGCCACGCCACTGCCACCCACGGGCCCGGTGAAGAGGACAAAGTACATACGCACATCAGTCGTACCACTGCTGCACAACACGAACGCCACTGTGACCTGCTCCATCCATACCATTTCATCGGGGGAGTGACCGCTTGTCAAGATGTGTCCCCACCCTCGCACTGGCTGACCACCCCCAGAGAGACTGTATAATCAACGGTCCGACTCCTGCTAGTTGGCCTCGCTTCACTATATCTCCATCCTGCTCCTTCACCACTTAACGGACAAGCTGACCGGCCCTGGCTTGAACTACGGCAGCGAACAGAACGACTGAACATCTTATGCCAGAGCCCACTCACAATTTCAACTGAATAAAGATGTCAAACAGACCCCAGGGGGCCAATAAAGTGGAGGCCATGGATAAGTTTACCAAGGTGGCACCTAGACTGGAAATGGGACACTCATCGTCCAACCAGGAGGGGTCATTCCTGTCCCCAGATATACAAGCCCCGGACCTTACTGCAATGATGGAATCCATGGCTTGAAATTTCGGCCTCCTTCCGCGAAAAATTAGATGATCTAAGTGCCAGTGTCGGATCCCTTAAATCTCGACTAGACCAAGCTGGTACCAGGATCACGAAAGCGGAATCCAGAATCGGAGCTAATGAGGATGGACTACATACTTCAAGATACAGTCACCTCCCTCACTCGCGACATGAAGTCCGTAAAAGTGAAGTGTGATGATCTGGAGTCCAAATCACACAGGAATAATATACGTATTATTGGTGTTCCAGAGAATGCCCTCAAAGGTCGCATGGAGCTAGCAGTTCAAAACCTGCTCAAAGAACTACTGGACAACCCTAAACTGTCCCCCTTCTTCACTGTAGAACGTGCTCATCGTGCCCTGGCTCCACGATCCAAACCTGGAGACTTCCCCAGGCCCGTCATCGCTAAAATTCTGAGCTACAGGGACAGGGACCTTATCCTACTGCGCCTCGGCTCCCAAATAATCAGGATCTTCCCAGACTTCTCTGTGGGAGTACAGCAGGAGAGGCAACAGTTTCTCGGAGTGAAAAAGATGTTGATGGAACGAAACATTCCATATGCAATACTGTTCCCCGCTTGACTCAAGTCCACCTTTAGGGAGAAACTATACTTTTTCACAGTCCCGGATGAAGCAGTGAAGTTTATAGGAGGCACATATACCGCTCAGCATTCCAGCTGAGGACCTCATGGACAATGATTGAGCCAAGATTTGACTGCTCCCGAGCTACTTAACCTTTTGATCATTGACATCCTTTGGTTCCTGTGTTGATAGGAATATTGAGTCCACTGCGCCTCACCTCATGTGGGAATAGTCTGTTCAGTTGTGGTACACTGTCATATGGGCCATAATAGGGTACTTACCCGGGTGCTATACACCTCCCACACTGGGATACAAATCGGTACCCTTCACTTATTGTTATGTTACACTTTGCATAAGCTACTTGGAAATGACTGCCCATATCTGCATTTAACTTAAATTGCTTCCCACAGCTATACGTCCTGGTGAAATAAAAAACTAGGTCTTAGTGATGCAAACCGCAAGTTTTAGTACCAGTTCTGGTACTCTATCGCTCCTGGTTAGTGGATTACACGCCAACAGCGCACCCCATTGCGGTTGCAATGGCTACTTTAGAGGGTTCGTCAGGTGTCCGACTCCTGTTGGGCCAGCAGCGTGACTGAACCAAGTTGGGAATGACCCGCTGTCACCATTTTGAGGGGTTCTGTTGGGGGAGGGTGGAGAAGGGGGAGGGGGGGACAATGCCAGTTATAACAGGGTGGTGAGGGAGGGGGGGGTGGATCCGTTTGGGGAGATATCGGAAATGGCAGAGGCGAAGCGGCACTTCACACTATGAGGGAGTGTCATAATGGCAACAACCTTATCCGCAAACGCACATCAGGTCATGCTTGCTGGGATGTACCCTAGGATACACGAAGGACCGTAAATGTAATGTCCTGGAATATCCAGGGATTGAGTAACTATACCAGGGCCCAAAAGATCATGGCATACACCCAAAGGAATGGCATCGAGATACTCATGCTGTAGGAAACGCACACCCAGGGTCACCTGGCGACGAGCATTGCACCGTCCTGGGGGCCCAATAGGTTTTACACGACCTACTCCACACAGGCCAGAGGCGTGCTAACGTTGATCCATAAATCTATCAAGTTCACATTACAAAAGTGTTACATTGACCCTGAAGGCAGGTATATTGTTGTATAAACCAGGAATCTTTTAGTGAACACCTATGGTTGGTCCCAATGTGGAAACCCAGAGTTTCTTTGATGACGTCACCTCTATCCTGTTGGGCTATGTGGGAGTCGAGATCATCTGGGGGGTTTGGAGGGGGGGGCAGGGGGGTTTATATGAACCTCATACTTGACCCCGAATTAGATAGAACAGGAACTGCACGTTGAACCCTGTCACACTCGGCACGCAGATTACACATGCATTGCACAGAACTTGGCATCCGTGATGCTTGGAGGTCCCTCCATCACAAACTGCATACATATACCTACTACTAGCCTGTACATGATAGCTCCTCCACAGTTGACCTTTTCTTGGTGTCTGGTGACCTGATGGGGAAGATAAGACAGGGCCCAAATACTCACTCGTACATTGTCTGACCATGCTCCAATCTTCTTATCAGTAGATCTGGGACCATCTATGCCTACATGTAGTACATGGCGTTTCAAATCCGCTGCCCTCCGACATAGTTTTCAAGGCTGACATACTGGCAGACATTGTTACCTTCTTTGAATGCAACTCCCAAAGGGATACTACCGCTAGGGTTCGGTGGGACGCTTTAAAAGGTATACATCAGGGAGATGTCCATATTGAGGGAGGCGGGAGTACTGAAAACTAAGAAATTACCTCAATCGCTCCAAATCAAAGCTGTGGGAGTTGGAGCTGGACTGTACGACTTCAGCTGACCCTGCTAAGCTTACACAAATAAGTGAGGCACTTAAAGTCTTTAAAACACATGCCATGAGAGAGGTCAGCTACTTTATTCGCCCATAGGCTGCTCGAGAATATGGGGAGGGCGAGAGACCAGGTAGGACACTGGCAAAACTAGCGAGAGAGGAATGGGGCCATACACCAATTGTATCTGTCAAGAACGCGCAGGCCATCCCCCAATGGGCGATCAGCAAATATTGGCGACCTTCGCCGAGTTTTACACCAACCTGTACGCACTGCATAGTGAACACCACATGAGAGATCTTCTTGACCAGATCCCCACAACATGTACATCTCACCTGACAAGAGACCAACTGGAATCCCTGATCTTGTTATCGTCAGGGCTATCTCAGATCTCCCAAAGGGCAAGGTACCTGGCCCTGACGCACTCACTCCTGAATTCTATCAAGAACACGCCGCGATTCTCGCTTCTAAACTATTGGCGATCTGGGATGACTCACGCTGAGAGTCCATCCTCCCTCCTTTATGCGAAGCTGTCATAACGGTGTTGCTCAAGCCCGACAAACCCGGCGACGAGTGCAGCTCGTACAGGCCCCTCTCGCTAATGAACACTGACATCAAGATCTTTGCAAAGGTTATAGCAAACCAGTCCCTCCCGATCATGACCCACCTGGTGCACGAGGACCAAGGGGGCTTTGTTCCCGGGAGATCTAGCTCTCACAATATCCGGCGGCTTTTTGATGTGATGGCTAGAATTGACCAGGACTCTTATGCATAGCGGTCATGCTTGATGCTCAAAAAGCATTTAACATGGTCTTGTGGAAATATATGTGGCTGGTATTGGAGACAAAGGGGATCGGCCCCAATATGATGATTGGAAATATCAAATTGCTATACACCGCTCCTGTGGTGAGGGTCCGGGTCAATTCTTTAACATCCAAACTACTCACACTTTTCAGGTGCCCTCGACAGGGGTGTCCATTCTCCGATTCTATTTGCACTAGTGATCGAGCCAATGGCGGAATATGTCGGAGCACGTCATGCCCATAGAGGGATACAACTGAAAGATACCCCCAAGATCATATCCTTGTACGCAGATGTGTTATTATATATTAGAGAACCCGCCACCCACCTAGACCCCATTTTGCAGGATATCGCATGCGTGGGCACCTTTTCAGGCTTCATGATCAATTACTCCAAGTCGGAGATTCTTCCACTCCCCAACAACCTGCCTCAGTACCACTTTGCTGGTCCAAGGGGGGGAGGGGGGGGATTAAATATTTGGGAGTCCAGGTGTCCTTATCCAAGCCGACTCTACTAGCGGATAATTATGCAGCTGCGGCGCAATTGGCTGAGTCAAAAATGAAGAGGTGGCCCTCTTCCGTTGTCACTCACTGGGAAACTCTCCCTTATGATGATCCTGGTCCCCAAACTGCTTTACATCTTTAGTAATGTACCAATCTAGCCTGGGAGACAATACTTCACAAGCTACACAAATCTTGTGCACAGTTCCTATGGCACTCGGGTACAGTTCCTAAGAAATGGTCAGACATGGCACTTCCATATGAGAAGGGGGGATTCACTGCTCCCGATTTGATGTTATATTGGATAGCCGCACAAGACCAGTATGCCGAGTATTGGTACCCAGAGCCCTCCAACTTGTCCACACGTCAGGTTGGAAAATCTGGCAGCAGCTGAGATTAATATTATGACCCTGATATTTCATCGGGACTATGAGCCAGACTCGCATCTTGATCCAGTACCATCCACCCGTCTCGCCTGGGACCGACTCCTATACACAACAGCGGTGTCCTACCCCTACTACAAATGGCTGGAGGTTCCTGGGATTGGAACCCACACATGACACAGTCTTGGCCCGACACTGGGAGGCCTCGGGCTACCGTGCATTAACCGTCTTCTTTCCCGAAGGGAGGTTCATTGATCTGCAAACATGCAAGCAGGGTCACTCTGGATCAGCACTTGAGATGTTACAGTATTACTGGCTCCGTGCTGCTTTCCGCGCTGAGTGGCATACTTTTCCTAATGAACCCCCTGATACTCCGGAGGTTGCCTACATAGCTAACTCGAGTGGTGCCCGCAGTGTTGTCTCCACTCTATAGAAAATGTTGGCAGGGAATCCTACCCAGCCCTCCAAAGCACGTACTGAATGGGCAGACTAATTGGGCATCGAGATCTCTGACCATCTCTAGGAAAAGATAAGTTCACACACAAACAAGGTATCCTTTCATTTCCGTTACCTTGTCATGCAGTTTAAATTACTGAACAGGTTGTACTATATTCCCCAGAAAATCTCCAAGTTCACGCGCATAGGCACTCACACCTGTGCCCGTTGTAAGGTGGAAGATGCAGACCATCTACACATGTTCTGGACACATCATATACTGGGAGATTTCTGGGATGGATCCTGAAGGCCCTCACTGACATGACCGGTATGGTGATCGAGCCTAGACCACTGGGAATATTGTGTGGGGTGTGGGATACCGATAACACTAGACGGATGGGTAAGTTCCTAAACATAAGTTGCATGGTAGCCAAGAAATGTATACTTCAGGGCTGGAAGAGCCCCTTGCCCCCCCCCCCCCAACCTATCAAAAGTGACTCAATGCACTCCCCTGGTCCTGGACTTGTGAAGAGGAATACTTAATTATGCTCCCAGTGCAATCTCGCTCCAGGAACGTATGGGCTGCTTGCAACAGCTACCTTATCGATCAAGCCGAAAATACTCACCAGGGCCCTCACAGGAACGATCCTGAGAGTCATGCTATCCTGTAACTATCCATCTCCTTTTACTGATGTAATATATATCCTTATGTGAACTGTGTTTTACTGATATACCAATCATAGGTTACGCTCGGTCATGTGTGTTTTGCTGTACACCTCTGCCAATAAACAAATATATATATATATATATACACACATATATATATATATATATGTGTGTATATGTGTGTGTATGTATGTATATATATATATATATATATATATATATATCAGTAAAAAAAACTTTGTTAAAGGCACGTTATGGTTGTAAGTAAAACCGGAAAACCCTTGAAATTTGCCAGTTATGGTAAGCTAAGCATCCATAACTCGCGCCACCACCGTGCACTGCTAAGCCTAACACCCAGGACATCAAAGATTACATCACAAATGTCATTGATGACATCACTTGTCCGACGCCCCCTTTTTTCCTTTCCTGACTAGGCCACATGATTTTCTTCAGTAACAGTCAGGAACTAAAAATTGTAAATGTACTATATTTGTAGACCTATCCTTCAAGTATGTTCTTACAATAATTCCCTTATGGTCCAGTCATATCATATGAAACATATACAAAGGGGAAGACACAACCTTTAAAGACAGCAATCCTTTTTGTGCATTAAAATTATCAGTGGAGTTATCTTGAAACACTTGTGTATAGGCGCGTTACAAATACCATATCATATCATATCAGCACTGATAGTTTTGATTTTTTTTATTACTGTACTTTCCCTGTATATGCTCATATTTTTATATGTTGTACTCCCACTATTTTCCTTAGGGTCCAGACACATCATGTGATATATATAGATTGGGTAAGTAACAGCTTTGAAACAGAGCAATCATTTCTCTGCATAAAGGTAATCAGTTAGGTTATGAACACTTTCTGCTACTATTGCTGTTTTTTTTTCTTACTTCAATTCCCTTGTATATATTCATATTTGTATGTGGTGTTGTCTCTTTGTGATTGGTCTATAATAATGCAATTTAGTAAGTGGGTTTTATTACCTACTTATCACAAGTTTCACTGTACGCAAAACTCTAATATAAAAACAGTCATCATTTCACTATTCAACATGGCAAGCTTATGAATACTGCACCATCATGTATGCTGCACACAAAGCCTATGTTTCTACATGAGTACCTTAGTATACTGGATTGAAGTTAATAATAGAATGCTATTTATATCAATGCATAGCTTAATGCACCGATTAGCACTTGGTATTTATTCCAATAATCTTTGACACTTTTTTTTATTAACATTACATCAAGAATCCCTTGTACAGACTTTTCATGAAAGGTAAATGCACATGTGATGTCATCAGTGATGTCATCAACGACATTTGTGATGTCATCTTTGATGTCCTGGGTGTTAGGCTTAGCAGTGCACGGTGGTGGCGCGAGTTATGGTTGCTTAGCTTACCATAACTGGCTAATTTCAAGGGTTTTTCGGTTTTAGTTGGAACCATAACGTCCCTTTAACAAAGTTTTTTTCAGTGAATTTCATAGGTTTTTAGTAGCGCAACTTAATAACTTTGACTTTATGTACATGTAAAATGGAACATACTGAACCTCTTCTACTGAGCTTGATGTCCGCGAACTCTTAATGTACGCGGACATGTTCGGAGAACAGTACCACTACCTAAAAACTCTGGGGAAGTATGTTTGATTGTTCTATCATAACATAGGAACATTTAACAAATTCAAAAAGCAACACACATTATATGTAGTAATAAATGAGAAATGTAACCCATATATGTAACACACTAACCATTCATTTAAATCCAATATGTTCTAAAATGGAATATACCAGAAGAACATAAATTGGCTTCCAACATAATTACCTCACAGACACTAAAGAACTAAGAACACCACCAGACGTACACAGTAGTTAGAACATATTTTACCTGAAATAGTAAGTGTACTTCATTTTACTCATATTTATAAACTTTCTGTATTAGATAAAAAATAAATATATATTTTTCCCCTCACAGAAATGTCTAGTACTCTGGAATGGCTAGAGCAGCGTTTCCCACATGAGGAAATGTCACAAGATAGTGAAACTAATGGTAAACACTTTACAATATAAACCATTTTATTATTATTTTATATACATTTAACATATATTTTTTTGTACAGAGCATACCAAAATAGAAAATACCTCTGAAGAAGCGGTTATGGAAAACACGCTTGAAAGCATAAAAGAAAAAATTGATTTATTGTTGACCAATTTTAATAATTTGAAAACTTTTGTTGAAGATCATTTTAAAACAAAAACGTCATACCATTGCCCCACATGTACTTGTCCCCCCTCACCATATCCCAGTCAAGTATCCCCAAACCCTCTCCATAACCCAAAACGTTTTGATGCGACTTCCATCCCTTCTTCACCTGATGCCAATCATGTTGAAACCCCTAATTCTCCTGTTTTTGTTTCCACCTCACCTTCTCCGTCATAAATTAATATATGTTAAATAAAGTTAATTTTTTATATTGAGCTGGAATTCGTTTCAGTTTTAAAAAAAAAAAACACAATGTAGGAGTCTGCGGACAGCGCTGGTGTTCTGAAATGTTCGTTAAGAAACGAAAATGGAGGTGTTCTGAGGACGCCATTTCTGTCCGTATTGTTCACAAGCAATTTGACACTGTTCTAAGAACAAACGCCTGTCCGTACCTGTTAGTTTGACGTCTGACTCCCTTTTAATTACTTCAGGACCCGAACAGTGTCAGTAGAACATCAACGCGCATGCGCAAACCAATGCCCGTGCATTTGGTGTCCTGCGGACAGCCGCTTCCTTCGGGAACATGTTCGCGAAGCGACCAGGTGACCGCGCCCACGCTGATCGTGTGTTCTGAACGCGGAGACTGTTCGTGTCCCCGAACAATTTAAAGGTACATTTTCAAGTAATCCACAATATTTTCCAATAAAAACTCACCAAAGCACATACCAATTATAAGTTTATACATACTTTTTGAAACCTTTTGAACCTTTTTTTGTGTTTGATCTGTCCGCGGACAGCATGCATGTCCGCGGACCGCGCACAAGAATCCCTATAAAAGACCACGCCCTAGAGCTTATTCTCATTGTGCTTCTGGCTATTCTACACAGCACAGAGATTTTTGCTGCAACCTGCAGATTTCCATCTTCAACCTGATGGCTTCTGTGGCTCCACTGCTGCCAGCTGGTGCTGTGTCTGCCTCAGCACCATCCCCCACCACCACCACCACCACCACCTCCCCAAGGGCCTGAAGAGGGGAACAGGAGTGAGGATGCAGAGGAGGAAGAAGAGGATGAGGAAATCCCTACTACCCGCACTAGGCATGAGCCTTGGGTGTGGCGGTTGTTTACCATTCATGGCAATGGTCCTAAGGCTCATGCGAACCGTGTCACCTGCAATGAGTGCAAAATGATACTCAGTCGCGGGAGGCACGGTTCGTACAGCTTTGGGACCACTACCATGAAGCGACACCCGAGGTCATTTCACTCTGGGGCTATTCGCAAGGTTGTACCTCGCGAAGAACGTAGTAGGTTGATTTCCTCTACTTCATCCTCCGTTTCTGATCCTGTCACCACAAGGACCACCTCTGTGGGACAGCGTCTTCCTCAAGCTGCCTCACAGGCCATATAGAATTCTGATGACCCTTACCTTTCGAGGGTCACAGTTGCATGTATGTACCGTGACACAGTACTCTGCAGGTCACAGTTGCATGTATGTACTGTGAACCAGTACTCTGCGACTTTGCAGTGCTTTTGAGACTATCGTCTCAGAGCATGAGAAGACCTGCTCACTACCCAAATAAAACCCACTCTACATCTTCCTCTCTCAGCCCGCCCTTTCTTATCCCTGTGGTTGGTGCCCCCCCCCTTTCCCCTCCTCTCCTAGTGTGTCGCATATAAAAAACCAAAAAAAATACAAGATTACAAAAATCAAAAAAAATAAGGCTCTTTTCAAAGCCGCCTTTCACAGTTAAAAAATAGAAGTGAAAATAAATGAAGCAGTGCCCTTTGTATTTTTTCGAAGTCCGTGGACAGTCCGCAGACATCTAAAGAATTGGGTTGCTACCCTATCATAACCATTGCAATTTTCTCTGGTAGGAAGTGGTGGCTCTCAAAAGAGCCTTTGGGAGGTGTTTGTATGTCAAAAACTATAAATACTTAACACCTACTTCAAAATGGATGCTGTAATTTTAAAAAAAAAAAGGTCGTAATGCATTTTGTATATTTCTCAAAAAAATCTGATTGCCAGCATAAGTAAGATGGACTCCATCTCTGCAAAAAATGTATGTACTTCAAAACATAATATTTTCATTGTGAAAAGAGGACATGCCAAAATCTCTTAGAAAGGCACAAACAGCTTTATTAACATTGCGCCTTGCTTTTTCCATTTGTGGACCAAATGAAGAAGAACAAAGCCATATTTGTCTCCGTGCAATCCGTGAAAATATTACTTGAGAATTAGGGAACATGTCCATGACCTTCCCAAGTCCTTCTGTCATAGAAAATTGACAAGAAATTCCAGACATGTCCTAAACTGTTCCCTCCACAATGAATTACAATTATGTCTGGATGTTGATCTGTCTCCAAACTAGCACAAAGAGGTAGATAGTCCAACCACTTCATTCCACGTACTCCATGCCAGTGTACTTCCATTTGTGGAAATCCAAGATCTACAGCTACTCCACAGCTTTCTGCATGCACCTTCAACCAATGTATCCATGAATCTCCCAAAATCCAAACAATCTGTTTTTTGAAACACATAGCCATCTGTTGTTCTCTCAGCAAAAAGAGTATCTGAGAAACACTCTCCTGGCACAACACACCCACTAAACTTTCCTGACAAATCCATTTCAGTGCTCATTCTCATGTGCATGACTTCTGAACCCAAAAATCCCCAGATGCAACACCCGATGTCCGCGAACTACCGCCATGTCCATATCGTAACATGAACAGCCCTTCTACCATTTCCACTTCACGTTGTGCCATTCTCTCATTGGATGTAGCTAAGAAGTCACATGACCATCCACCAATCACATTCAAGACATCTACATCATAGATCAGCACTGCAAATGCACTGAATCTCTGAGTACACGTGTCATATCATTGGCAAGCACCATCTACAACAAATATTGTAGAAGTCTCCAAGATTTCTACTTGCAGCTCCATGCATGTCCAAATGCATGAACACAAACTACAGGTATGCATATTTTCTGTACAGTAGATGAACACATTTTCAAACTGACGTAATATTTTTGTTTTATTTCTTTATTTATTCAATTACTTTAATTTAAGCAAGACATTGAAACACTTACCTGGAAGACCTTAGTTACAGAAATAGTGGTATTCAGTGGTACATTATGAATTTCACAAACATAGTAAAGATATTTTGTTTGCTAAAGTTAGTCATTACAATACAATTTGTTCATTAAGAACATATCATGTGTATTGAACTTGTGCGACGTATCTTATGTGAATAAGATAGTTTTAATGGTTTTGAGGAAGGCGCTGAGGATTTCAATTAAAAAAATCAATGTCTAAATTAAAAACAGTGCTATATACAAAATTACTAATTTGTTTCTTTTACAATTGCAGTGAAGACCATTCTCCTGAAAAGAACCAACCGAATTTGAAGAACAAAGAACTAAGAATTAACCTGTTCATTTAAAAAAAAATGAAGTAGAATATCACAATAATATTTGTATTACTGAAACACACTGTAAAGTTAATTCATGCTATTTCTGTGCCTAAAAATAGAGATTGTGCACCATTCTGTCCAAAAGTCCCCATGTCTTAAACAGCGATTTACAGACAGAATGGCCCACACATTCCTATTTTTGGACACACAAATTACCCAACTCAACCGCTACAATTTGGATATTATAGAACAAACAACTGTTTTAATAGTATACACTAGATTTACTATTTGAACTTCTCCACATCACTAGCTTACATTTTTTCTGCCATCTGAACCCCAGTTTAGTAGCATATAAATTCAAGAATACCCATCCCTACTAGTTGTAGTTCCCAATGCACAATCACACACCATTACATACATCTTTATCATATTACTCAAACACTCATGCACACAGCACACATACATTGCAGAACACCCCAACCCATAACTTCTTTATTTTTTTCAACAGACCCTAAAGAATGCCTACCAAAAGTCAAGTCTGTAGAAAGCAACACAGAAGTAGAGCAAATGAAAATAAAAGTGTCCAACATAAGCATCCATATGTAGCGGAATTTGTAAAAGAAGTTGAAACAAAACAGCTAATACAGTAATTTAGTGAAACAAAAGAAGTTGCAAGTGGAAAAACTTTGCCTCCTATCAAAATGTAAAACAAACCAGAAAACAAACAAAAAATCAGCTATCACTATAAATAAAACTGCTTCTATAAATCTTGATAAAGTTCAAAGTAAGCATACCAAGAAGAGTATTTTAGCCAAAATGTTCCGTCACAGAGTCCTTCAAAATCTTATAAAAACAGGAGAGAAACCAGGTTCAACCCTTAAAACCTATCCTAGGAAATTAATCTTAGAAGCTTTGATAGACAGTGCAATTCTTCTCAAAAGAAAGTTATTTATTTTAGTGTTAAACAAAATTAAACCACTAACAAAACTACTAACTAAATTACAAAAAAGACTTCTCAATAAACGAAATGTCAACAGAAAGAACTTAAGTATATGCGGAGGTGAAATCACACTACGAGCACAGAACCATACTTTAATGAAGAAGCGTACAAACAAAAGCAAACAAATACAATTGCCATACATAGCAGTGGTCGAGGTTATGAAAAGTGAATAATACCATAATGAAACAAAAGTACTCCTTACAAAAATATGCCCTGAAAACTTAGAATTACCCCTCCATTCAACTGAATCAGAACATCTAGTGTACAAATGGCAATGCACGTCAATGTGTAACATTCCCAAACAATTGTTCAAGTCTTTACGCCAATTCCTCAATCAATATGTAAAAAGCAAAGACAAAATCAAAATTAAACTACTGCAAAATATGGATACCTGTCCAGTGCGCAAGTACACAGGACTACAAGGACATTCATTGGCCTGCATTACAGGACCTACTTGTAAAACCACCTTCCATGATATCAAAAGGATATCAACACATCATTCAACTATAAGAAGTCTAGTCTATAAACTGTACTATGCTAAAAGTCCTGCTTTAGCACTAGCAAATTTAAATAGCATTCTTCTACATGGTACAGCAAAGGACCTACTTGAAGAAATTGACTATATCCAGAAAAAATATTTTGGAAGTGAAAGCCACTTACAGAATGAAATAGCTTTAAACCAAATTAGCAACAATTCTACACATGGCAACCTTTTACTAAACACATACAAAAAAAACATTTAAAAGTACATCAGCTGAAGTACCAATGTTGCTGCAGAATATTTTATAAAAGTAACACAAAAACTGACCTATCGTACAAAATAGAAGACAATGAAGATTCTAAATGGTTTGAATTCGCTCTCTACCTTGTAGCAGAAAACAAATACGAAATACCTGACCCCTTAATACTTTGCAGTTACTGCACTACAAAACTTAACCAAACTCCTTCACGTGCCATCACAAATAATTTGGAATTATATCCACTACCAAAACCCCTACAACAACTTAATTTATATGGGAGCATCATAATTTAAACAGTGCACCCATTTCAAGCAATAATATGCCTTCAACCAAAAACAGAAAAATTACCTCCCTCTGAATTGGTAAAAGGCATTCGTGGGAAAGTAATTTATTTACCATTAGATCTAAAAAGAAAATGTGCATACTCTAGGAGTGCAACGTCCAATGCGGAAATCTTTAATTATCTTAGTAAATGGAGTACCTACAAAAGACAAAAAAATATGGCAACAGCTAGTAGATTTACATAAAGTTAGACAAGCCTTGAAATATCTTAAAGAGAATAATGAATATTACAAAGAAATTAATATTGAAGAAAACTTGAAGGATACAACTGAGATAATTCAAGAAACTGGTCAATTTGTGCTCCTAGATCCTGCTACAATATCAAATACTTTAGACCATTATACAATTCATCCTTTGCACTCTAATGACACCATAGAAGATGCACTGGAAACGTACCAAATGCGTCAAACAAAAGGATCACCAATCAGCATATGGGAAAAAAGTATAGAAGCACGTGCTTTTCCTCTACTCTTTCCTACTGGCAAAGGAGGAAGGTACGATGATAGACCTATTCAAATATCCGCATCAGAATACCGCTCATTACGGATGTATTCTGAAGATCCACTGGGAATACATATTCCACCTACTCTTTGAAAGTGAACTAGCAACTTTATGTTACAGATTTGCACACATTAAAATCAGGACTACACTTTCAAAATATGACAGCTACACAATTATTACAAAAAGTGCAACAAAAGGATGAGGTTTTACAATCAAACATTACAAATCTATTAGCAAATATGCGTGGTACTGGTTTCAACGTCATGGAGATGTACGTTGTATGATCAGAAACCTTGGCCCACTCACTTGGTTTGTTACATTAAGTTGTGCACAATATGCATGGGAAGATTTACATGATTTCCTACGCATATCAAACAAAAAAAAACAAACAGATATACTAACACCAGGAGAACTTTGTTCTTTGGATCCTGTTAATGTTTCAAGATATTTTTACCATCGCTTCATTGCTATGCTACATTTTATTTGTAATAAAACTGTTCCTCCCCTTGGAGAAGTGCAACACTTCTTTTGGAGAAAAGAATACCAAGCCAGAGGAGCACCACATATACACATGCTTTTATGGATTAAAGATGCTCCTAAATTTGGTAAGACAGTGATGCCACTGTTTTACAGTTTATTGAAAAATATATCACTTGTGAAATTCCATCAGAAGCCACAAATGGTGATCTTCATGTACAAATTTTACAATTTCAAAGACACAAATGTGGAAAATATTGTCGTCGCAAATAAAAAAACAAAGGGAAAATGCTACACCAAATGCTGATTTGGTTTCCCTAGACCAGTTACAAATACAGGTAAAGTGAACAACCTCATGTCTTCAGTTACAGTGTTAAAGGTAAGTCACCTAAAAATACATATTACATTAAAATAAAAGAAGAAAAATATATCAATGATTATAATGCAATCATTGCCCACTTATGGAATGCAAACACAGATGTGCAGTACATTGCAGACAATTCTACTGCAGTTGAATGATATGTCACAGCATACTTAACCAAAGCAGAAAAGAGCTCCAAGACCTTTGGAATGACCCGTCATCAGATAAAACAGTGTCTCAGAAATGATACAGCTTGGTCATAAAAATGCTCCCCCATAGAGAATGTGGATCGTATGAAGCAGCTGATCGTTTAACTGGTACTGCATTGTATGGTAAATCTGAAAATATAGTATGGCTAAGTCTTGGTCCAGCTAAATCTAGAAAAAGAGTTCTACAATCATACGAAGATATAGAAACAATAGCCAAACATGATAGACATTTGAAAAAACAATGTATTGGACACATACTACCCAAACAGAAGTAATACTTTGGAAACCATGTGTCTATACCACATAGCCCAAAACTACACATACAAAAATAATATAAAAACCGATAAAAAAAGGTAAATACAGAGTGATAAACTGTGAAGGCAGCTTAGTTAAACTCTCTAAACCAAATTTAATCATATCAAATTGTCATTAAAGACTCCTCAACATGAAGTATATTACATGTCCCTGCTACAACTCTTTAAACATGGAGAAAAGAAGAAGAAATACTAGATAACTATGACCCATATGAAGATGCTTTCAAAGCAAATGAAAGCACTATAACTGATGTAAACTTTACACAATACAATGTTGCACAATGAACAGCAACACGAAGAAGAACTCCAGGCCCAACTAGATAAGGACACTCCCGACAGTAGTCAACCTTCTGTAACAGGAAGCCAAGGACCACTGGGAGAACCACTAATAATAAATGAGGCAGAATTAGCTATGATAGAAGTAGAAAACACCATGTCTCAGTATGAAGATAAAGAAGACTTAACTATACTACAATCAAAACTAAACGATGAACAACGTAGCATTTTTCAAGTAGTAACAAAACAAATTGCACATGGTGTACAACATGAAAATAAAGAATGTTCCTGCTATACTTATAAACCTATACTACTGTACGTCAGTGGTGAAGCTGGTTCTGGCAAGACATTCCTAATCAAGATCATCAGTAAGTTCCTTCAACAATTGACAAACAACAAACTGTCAGCTGTTGTCACTGCCCCCACAGGTTTAGCTGCCTACAACATAGGTGGTGTCACTTTACACCGATTACTACTATTGCGAGTAGAACACCAGAAGAAATAAGACTATTACAAACTTTCTGCAGAAGCTGCAATGGAACTACGAAATAAATGAAAATGCTACTAATAGATGAAGTGAGCATGGTCTCCAACCTGATGTTGGCTTTGATTCACCTCAGATTACAAGAAGTACTCAAAACAAGCTATGGGGGGGTGTGGCTAACCGCGGGATGCAGTAGACGTGCGTCTGCTCGGCTCCCGCAGCTGCACTAACATCCTGTTATAAAAAAGCCTGTTTTCGGGGGTAATAAGAGCTGGAAATACCCCGATTTGACGGCAAACATCCTTGGGCACACCCGGAGCGAAGATCGAAGAGAACCGCGGTCGGATTCACCGGAGACGACCGTGTGAAGTTTTGTGGCGACAGCAACTAGCCAGTCTTCAAAATGGCCGCGGGCGCACACAGCTGAACGTCCTGTGCATATCCAGCGAGGCAGTGTCCAACCCGCAACAGACTGGTCGATCACAGCGGAAGAAAGGTGCAGACCCAGCGGAGTCCCGGAGAGGCCCCGATCGGCGGACACACTCTTGCAGGACAGCACAGACAAGAAAGCGGCGGGAGAACCTGCCGAAAAGTGGAGTCTGGGCCTCCCGCGCCGGCTCCCGCCCTTCGGGTGCCCCGGCGGGAGCATCATCACTGGCCGGGAAGACAAGAGGGCCTCCAAAGGAAGAGACGGCCGTGCACCCATGTGAGCCCTGCCCTCTGAAAACAGGCGAGCGGGGAGGCCCGAAGAGAGAGGCCTTTCTGCCCCTGATTCAGTGACATATGCGCAGACCCGTGGGCCGGTGTGAGAGCGAGGGATACGCCTTGCCCCAGAAAGCATGCTGCTGCTGGGCGGGGGGCGGCTGCGTCGGCCCTGGAGTGAGGACGTATCCCCGGAGCATAGCAGCAACAAAGGGAGCGATTTGCCAACAAGTTAAAAGAGACAAGAGGCACACCGGGAAGCGTAGTGCTCAGGCAAAAGCTGGCTGGACGGGCACCCACATCGGCCCATATTGCATACAAGGTGGACTTGGTGCCATGGGGAAGGACAGGCCGATGAAGCTTCATGCCCAAAGCAGAATGGATCAATACACCATTCCTCCACCCCAGCCCACTGAACACCACCCATAATCCTCAGACGACATGGAGACGGACCAAAGGATCGCGCTCAAAGACATCATGGCCGCCATTACCGACTCGCGCACGTCCATGGAGCAGAAAATGGACGGAATAAGCATGGATGTTTCCCTCCTCAGGCACGACCTCCAAAAACTAACGGCACGCACCGGGGAGGCTGAGCAGCGCATTTCCAACACGGAGGACAGGATCAACACCATGCAACAGCAGCTTCATAACACGATGTCCAAATTGAAGGTGCTGGAAGACAGAATTGAAGAGGGAGAGGGCAGGTCCAGACGCAACAATGTGCGCATCCTGGGTATACCCAAAAAGGTAGAGGGCGCCTCCATGGAACTTTTTCTAGAACAATGGCTTTCCGACCTGTACGAGCCTGATGCCTTTTCCAAGTTCTTTTCCATAGAGAGGGCACATAGGGTGGCCACGGGCAGGCCACCGCCTGGTGCCCCCCCACGAACTGCAATAGCAAGATTCTTAAATTACAGAGACCGCGACGCCCTACTGCAACATGCGCGCGCCAAAGGAGCTGTCACGTTCAATGGCTCCAAAATCGCCTTTTTCCCGGATTACACGAGGGAAGTGCAAAGGGCAAGGCAATCCTTCGACTCCCTGAAAAGCCAGCTACACACGATGGGAGTAAAATAAGGCCTGCTCTTCCCTGCACAGCTCAAGATTTACCACAAAGGCACAACAGTCCATTTTAGTGACCCCAAGGAGGCTTGGCGCTGGGGCGAGCAAAACAGAGGGAGATTGGTCCGCCCCCCATGAAAATAGGGGAAGAAAGCGAAGACCTCCGCCAGACCAACGGCGAGAACCCCGACGACCACCACCGCAGGACCCACCGGAAGACCTAGAGGGTGATAACCCCCCCTCACCATGGCTGTCAAAATCCTGTGACCACACTGAGATACTCAAGTCAGACCATAGATCTTCCCACAGTATACACACACACACACACACACAATGATAGGCAGCAATTCCCACCTGTAGCGTCCGCGGTATGCCCCAAGCCCTACAATAGAATGAGATAATGTCGACATTCTCAGAACTGGAACGCCAATGGCCTGGGCAATGCAATCAAGCGCTGCCTGGTGCGCCAATTTTTGAACAGACGGGGGGCTGATATAGTGTTCCTATCCAAGACACATCTCGCAGGTACAGAATGCACCCTATTTAGGCGTACAAATTATAAGCTGACATTTCACTCAGGCTTCACGATGGGCTCAAGAGGCGTCATGATCTTGGTACACAAAAACCTCCCCCTCCACCTCTACCCATGATACAGGCGGCAGATACATATGTGACGGGCGACTTTTATGGGGGCAATCCATCACACTGATAGCTATCTATGCACCACCGACCCTTCTATACCACTGCTCACTGACATTACCCTGTTAATCACTAATGATACCTCCTACTGCATGATACTAGGTGGATGTTACCCTGGATAGATCGCACATACGAAACAGGAACCCCAATGTCCCCACTAGGCTTGCCACGTTCGCCAACGCACTCGGCCTGTGCGATGTGTGGAGGGAGCTTCACCCAGACACTAGAGCGTACTCTTTCCACTCGGGGGCCCATGCCTCGCTCTCCAGATTGGACTACTTCTTCACTCCCGCAACTGACCTATATAGGGCACAGGAAATAAACACGCAGCCTAGAGGCATATCTGATCACTCTCCGCTAGAAATGTTACTTATAACGTCCCGGAGGATCCCACCGCCATGTTGGTGCCTGAACAGTTACTATCTGGGAGATCCTGAGCTGGTAGACAGACTAGAGGAGACCACCAACACATACTTTGAGTTAAAAACACACAGACGGCAACGAATCCTGAAATACTATGGAAAGCCTATAAAACGGTCCTAAGGGGCGAACTAATATCATGGACGGCGGCCAAAAGGAGGCTGCACATGAGTAAGGATTCTTGAAGCGGGGCTCCATGTCAAACAGGCAGACGAGGGGCGCGTAAACGAAAATACGCCGGCCTCTAACCGGACATTGCTACTAGCACAAAAAAGATTGCAAAGCATAGCGATGGACAACGCTCGCCAAGCGCACACTGCTATGAGAGCATGGATCTATGAAACGGGTGACAAGGCCGGCAAGATGCTGGCATGGCTGGAAAGGAAGGAGCAGGGACGCAGCCATGTCCGGAGACTCGAAGCGGACGGATCAAACGCAAGGGTGACGGACCAGAAAATAACCCAGGGCTTTGCGGAATACTACGCAGAGTTATACAGTGAACCCGCAACCCCGATGGACGCTACGATTATGGACCGAATTGAAACCCCTACCCTGAATGAGGCGCAGCGGCAACAGTTGGAGTGGGAGATCACTGAGGATGAGATTCTAGCCGCCATTTCTGGACTCCAGACCGGTAAGACTCCTGGTCCAAATGGCTTCCCGGTGGAGCTATGGTGAAGCCCCTGGAAAGATGTAGCTCGTACAGGCCCATTTCACTCATCAACTCAGACTAAAATACTGGCAAAAAAAAATACTGGCAAAGCTTCAAGCGGACCGCCTACAAGAGGTAATTCCCTCCTTGATTCACCCGGAACAGTGCGGTTTCATGCCACAAAGATCAACTCGCATGAACCTCTGCAGACTATTCTCAGCTTTGGAAAGAGCCGACAGCATACAGGGGCCACTAGCCCTGTTAGCAATTGACTTTGAAAAGGCCTTCGATTTGGTGAGATGGGAGGCTGTCTGGACCATAATGCGTTGCATGGGCTTCGGCGAGAACTTCATGAGTTGGGTGAGGCTGCTATACAAATCCCCGGTTGCTAGGACCAGGGTCAACGGTTGGCGATCAGAACTGTTCGGTCTGGGAAGGGGTACAAGGCAGGGCTGCCCACTATCGGCCATGATTTTCGCTATTGTGAACGAACCCCTGGCGAGCCTGCTGCAAAATGATCTAACCTAGGAGGGCTTACGGGGGTCCGAGACCTGGGAAGACAGAATATCCCTGTACGCGGATGACCGACTCATCTACCTGAAGGACCCAAACAACTCCTGCCCCAGAGTTATGCAACAGCTGTGCCAATATGAGGCATTCTGTGGACTACACGTGAATTGGTCCAAATCCATCCTCTTCCCTATAGGGAACACCTCATTGGCGAGTCTGGCGACCGGCCCCTACCAGATCGAGAAGGAACAGTTCAAATACCTGGGGATACACATCACGACGCACCTTACTGAATATACAGCCTTAAACCTCTCCCCCTTGGTGGCAAGATTTGCAGAAGACACTCGCCACTGGATCTCCTTGCCACGGACGCTGATGGGTAGGGCAGCCTTGTTTAAAATGATTGTCCTCCCTAAATTCCTATACATCCTGCAAAACGCGCCATTGTATATCGACCATCGGGACTTCCACAAAATCGAATGCACCCTCCGGAAACTGCTTTGGAAAGGAGGCCACCTAAGAATTGCTCTTGCCACCCTTCAGAGGTCCGTCTGGGAATGGGGGGGGGGAGGGGTATTGGGGGGGGTATTGGGGGGGGGGGGGAAAATCGGCCTGCCCAGGCTGCATTCATATTACTGGGCCAGCCAGATGGAGGTGGTAGACTACATGCTTCACCGTGATGGGAGCCTCCCACACATCAAGGGCTTCCACTGTAACACTACAAATAAGCCAATAGAGCACCTCTACAGAGACTTGGATCGCCCTCCGAAATCTGATATGGCATCCCACATAACGAGAGTTTGGAAGGAAACGCTTTGATTCTTGGGGTGGGGTGGGAACACTGGCGCAACCGTTGCGGAACAATTACAACCTTCCCGAAGTACGAAAGCTACCGAGATGGCCCGAGTGGACCCAGCATGGAAGCTCTACCGTTGGGGGTGTGGTACAGGACGACAACCTGGCAACATTCGAGATAATGCAAGAGAGGTTCTCCCTGCCAGACACAGAGGTTCCACCACATGCAACTGAATCATGCTTGGACGACCCATCGACAGATCACACAAGACCTGTCAGAAAGCTCCCAGCTTGAACGAAACAGTCCTGGATCGTGTAGAGCGGAAGGTCACCTCCACCATGTACACTGTAATAACTTCCTTCACGACATCGGAACTATCCAGTCCGAAATCAAAATGGGAACGAGATGTGGGCCCACTCCTTCCGTAGGACTGGACGGAGGCCCTGATGTACCCCCGTGAAACCACCATCTCTTCGAGACTCCGACTCGTCCAGTTGAACATCCTGCATCGCACTTACTACCCGAGAGTAGCCCTCTTCCGATGGGGCAGGGCCGCGGACACAAAGTGCCTACGCTGCAAGCGAGAGGAAGGTACCTTTTTTCATATCCTGTGGCAGTGTAGTAATATTCAGTTGCTCTGGCAGAAATGCTGCGACAAACTGTCTAGCGTTCTGGGAAAGACGATACAGAGGTACCCGAAACAATCGCTTCTGGGGGTCTCCGGGGAATCTGACTTATCCCGCTATGAGAAACTGCTGTGGTCAACCGCGTTTGCAGTCCTTAGGCAGAACATTGCACAACTGTGGGGCTCGGAGCGCACACCCAGCTATGACCAGTGGGTCACGGACATGGACATATGTGCGGTAATGGAGCACCGGGTGTACAAAGCAAGAGGGTGCCCGCAAAAGGTGGGGAAAATATGGAGAAGATGGGAAGAGGATAGCTGAAGGCCAAGGGCGACCCTGTAGCTGCTGAGACTGTGTGAGGCCCACTGAAAGGGAAATATTGACTCTTAAGAGCACCCTGTGTCATGAAGTCATCCTATGTTAAATTCGACGGTCTGTTGGACCAAGGTCCCTGAAGCGGAGCTTGTTATTGTTTCTTCTTTTGATTACTTTGCTCTCTTCCAACCACTACCCTTCCCTGGCACTTGCCCGTTCCTCCCTCCTCCCCCTCTTCAACCTCCTCCTCCTCCCCCCCTTACCACCCCCTTCCTCCCGTGTCCCCTCCCTGGAATGTAGAGAGATGAATGTAATGTTGTTTTAAACTTGTAAACCAATAAAATCTTTGATAAAAAAAAAAAACTATGAAGAGCTCTTTGCAGGAAAACACATTGTTTTCGGAGATCTTCTTCAATTGACACCAGTAAAAGGGGAGCCTATTTTTAAAACATTAGGACACAAACTCTGCCGTAAAACTGTTGGCAGCATTGGAAATGTCAACCTTTGGCAACATTTCCAATACAGAGAATTAACAGAAAACATGCAGCAATCTGCAGATCTCACTTATGCCAACATCTTAAAAAGTATCAGAGTTGGTATACTTTCTAAAGAAGCAGAAGCAATATTGAAAACCCGGCAAATTAATGCACTTTATGGCGATAATGCATGTGCTACAGATGTTATGGAACAATTAGCCCACAAAAATGTCAATTATATGGCCTTAATGCCAACTCTTGCAAGCCGTTTCAAATTCAATGAAATAATGTTAAGTAAAGAAATGCAACCAATAATGCAAATAAGCGCCACAGACAAACTAGATGTACATGTTATGACACTACCCATGTGTGACCAAGCCACAACAAGACTAAATAGTTTAGAAAAATCAATCTCAAACACAGCAGGCTTAGAAAAGATGTTAAAATTATCCTTAAATTGCAGAGTAATGCTTAAACGTAACCTTGACGTGGACCAAGGACTAGTTAATGGAGCACTCGGTACAGTTGTTGGCTTTCAAACATGCCCACGTGACAACAAAATTCAGTTTGTCAATATTCTCTTTGACAAACTTTCAGAAGTTATAAGGATAGGACGCTCAACAGCTCGATTCCTTCTCTTCAAAGACATGTATGTACGCAGAGAACAATTTTCTCTAACTCTTGCATACGCAGTCAGTCACGATTCATAAATCACAAGGTCTTACCCTAGACAAAGCAGTGATAGATATTGGTAACAGTCTTTAAAGAAGGCATGAGCTACGTAGCACTATCATGCTTACGTACACTTGGTCTATTTCTAATCAACTTTGATGCAAGTAAAATAAACGCTGAAATTCCTTGCATTTTAGAATACAATAGACTTCGCTCACTGTACACCCCCCCATCTAAACACATTCTGTTCCACAAAAAGTAAAACATTATAAAAGAAAAATAAATCAAACAGAAATGCAACAGGATGTCACTGCAAATCCTCCAAAGAGAGTAAAAAAGTAAGTAAGTATATTATACACTCTATACAATGGCCACAACCATCGCAGCATATCACACCCATAACATCTTATAACTTTGTTCCTTATAAATTTGTTTTTGACCCAAAGTTATAAGCAACTATAAGTGTGATATGCTGCGGTGGTTGTGGCCAGGGCATAGAGTGTTGGGTGCATGACCAAATGTTCATGCACCCAACACTCTATGCCCTGGCCACAACCACCGCAGCATATCACACCCATAGAGTCAAACATTTCAACTATGGCCTATGGAAACTTTTAATGTCCGCGGACATTACCAGTGTTCTTAGAACACTTTCAACTTGACAACGAACAATACGGACAGCGTCCTCAGAACACCCCCATTTTGTTTATTTGCGAACATTTCAGGACACCACGAGTGTTCTTAGAACACATTCAACTTGCCATTGACAATACAGACAGCGCCTTCAGGACACCCCCTATGAAAATTTCAGGACAGCGTGGGTTCTTAGAACACCCCCCCATTTTGTTTATTTGCCAACATTTCAGGACACCACAAGTGTTCTTAGAACACATTCAACTTGACAACGAACAAGACGGACAGCGTCCTCAGAACACCCCCATTTTGTTTGTTTGCGAACATTTCAGGATGCTTGCAAACAAAACGGACACATATTGAGTCCTCAGAACACCCCCCATTCAGTTTATTTAGAACATTTCAGAACACCTGTGATGTCCGCAGACAAATCGAACGTCTACCACATAAAAAAGCACAACATTTAACCTATCTCATACCCTCTCATCCTCCCCAAACACTCCTACACACCAACACACTCTACTAAATACACATTTCGAACAAACTTTCACCGCGGGCGTCCGCGAATCCAAGATGGCGGGCGCTACGGAAAATCTGACGTGCTTCACACCGTCCAATCAGCTAACACGCTGCATGTCCGCGGACATGACGTAAGCCGCTCAGCCAATCAGGACACTGTCCGCGGTGCGAACAGGGAAGTGTGTCCGCGAACCGAACACAGATATCACAAATTTTTTTTACCTACTTTTTGGTCATTTAAAAAAATTAATAAATACTGGATGGATTTTCACCAAATTTGCAAAAGCACGCTTTCGGGACGAAGCCGTTGCTCCTGGTCCAAATTTGGTGAAAATCCGTCCAGCGGTTTGGGCTGTAGACTCGAGCAACATTTTTTCCCATTCAATCTATGGGAGAAAAAAAAAGTTTTGGGACCCCCCCCTATAACTTTGCCCCCCCTGGACGAATCCTCACCAAACATTGCAAATAAATTGGGCCATATACCTTTTTTGCAACGTTTGGTGAGGATTCGTCCAGGGGGAGCGAAGTTATAAGCTGCCCAAAAAGTGCACTTCCTATGGAAACACCAACTTAACCATAACTACATGGCCACTACCGTGGCCATTATATATATATATATATATTGGTCTCCACACTTTCCTGGTGTTACCTTTACACAAATTGGTGATCCTTTCTATATATATATATATATATATATATATATAAACAAAAATAAGTCTTGCAAAGTTAGAGAGTTTTGTAAAAATCACTTGTAGGGTCACAAGCTGTTAAGCCTGTGAAAAAGCAGAGTTGGAATCAACTCCAAGTTAAGCCAATGCAAGAGGAAGGATGTCTGGAGGACTTCTGCAGCAGCAATTTGTAGGTTGTCGGCAGCTACAGGCTCTTTTCGGATCAGCTGCACTTCACGGTTTGAGGGCACGGTAAACGGTACCACCGCGGATCTCCGATACCGGTTTGGCTTCCTTCACCTCGAGTCCTGCACTATGGTGAGGGGACTCTAGCTCTGGTCGTCCCGCTTCTGGAGGGTCCTTAGGAGACTCCTGGAACTTCTGACCGGGTTGCAGATGTTGCACTAGACTACAGATTTCGATCCCTGGCACTCGGTTCTTGCAGCAACGAAGTTTACAGCCAATCAGGGAAGATGGTCCAGTGGCGGCAGGGTGGACTGGTCGCATTCAGGCATGCCTACAGACAAGGGACAGGGGAGTTGCGGGAACCTCTCCCAAATACTGCCTTTCCATACACACTGGAGCCAGAGGTGGGTTTCAGGACTGAAGCCTGCCAAAGGCAAAACAAATAAAGGTATCAAACCTGGCTTGGAGCGCAGAGTAAAACCCAAGACCGACCTCACAAACAGAAAGTGTCAAAAAAGAAGACAGGGGCAATTTTGAAAAAAATGGTCACCCATGGGTGCTGTACTGCCGCTGAGGAATCAGTCTGCGGTAGAAAACCACAATGGTAGGAAACTTCAACCACTGCCACCAGCCATTTAAAGTAGTGGGGGGGGGCATAAAAAAGTAACATGAGAATGTAGGATAAGGGCCTACAAGTTAACCCCCCCCCTCCCCAGCACTCCACATAAAATGGGGTGTGCTGGACCTACACAAAGAGAAAAGGGTAAAGTCAATTTCACATTACTTTTATTGAGAACAGTAGTTCACACAAGAAAAGGTATTTAAACCTTATGGAGACATCTAAAGGATTTCTCTACGACACTGCACTGAAGGTGCTGTGTCACCATACAAAGAGTAGATGCCTATGGATTTTGTCAGACTGCAAAATCAGTGGAAACGTGCTCCAAATCAGGTAAAAAAACACGAGTGAGAAAAAGGTCTCACTCACACCAGAGTTAAAATCAAAAAGTCCCACAGTCCAGCAAAAGAGCTGGGGGTCTCGAAGGTTGAAGAGTATTAGCACAGAAATGAGAATTCTCCCAAACAAGCCCCGAGGCTGCAAACCTGCCTGTGGATTTACATTGAATAGGGCAGCAATTAGAGCACTATTCTCCGCAACCTATGATTATATTGACCCCCATGTGCATGGGTTAGAATGGTAGTGTCCTTGAATTACTTTTTAGTCAGATGGGATTATTCTGCTCAGACCATTTACCTGTGCTTTGTAGCACCCTCTGACCCCCCACCCCCACACTCCCATGGCCCCAACCTGCATGCTTTATAATAGCACACAGTAGTATTGCGAGATCTGCTATAAAATATGGCCTTTATCTACCAGCACTTTGTTAACCCCCATGTATAAGAAAAGGTGTCATTACCAGCTATCCATCGCCTCAGGGGCAGTTTTCGCACCTTCAAATAAACCAATATTTTCTCCCACATTTAATCCTTCCAGGCTGACTCTGTTCATTCACCTATTTCAACTATAATTCTTTGCTTTCTTCGAGAAGTCAGTTATGCGTGTTTGCAGCCAAGTCTGTAAGGATCAATCACTATTTGACAATTTGTTAAATTACGCATTGCAGCTTATAAATCTCACGAGTTACAACTGCAAATGGTGAGCTCTAAAGCCTTCACCTTTAGATATGAGGTCCTGTTAGGAAACCAATATATAGTCACCCTGAGTTATCGCTTCATGCACTGTGGGGCCATTTTAAAGTTTTAAATCAATACAGACAGTTTCAGGAAATCTAGGATTACACATGAGAATATTTGCATGCACACCTAGAGGCAAATTCCATTATCTATAAAGCATAACCTATTTGAAGGACTATAAATTATGTGGTGTCATCCCAGCATTGAGTAGATTGCACCGACTCCCTTGTGCATCCTCTTCTAAAGAAACCCACAGCCGATCCTTCCTGTCCAGCTAACTATCGCCCAATTTTCATTACTCCCTTTCTGGGCAAACACATGGAAAAGCTGAACATCTCCCAGCTTAACCTTCAATCTGATTCTGTGGGCTGTCTCCATGACCACCAGTCCAACTTCAGAGCTGCCAGAAGCACGGAAACTGTTCTCCTGAACATCTGAAGATCTGCTCTCCAACATTACCTCTGTCATCATCCTACTTGATCTCTCTTCTGCCTTTGACACTGTCAACTATACCACCCTGCTCAATCGTCTCTGTGATAAAATGGGTATCACCGATCAGGCTCTGGCCTGGCTGACCTTTCCTCTCTGATCGACCCTGCCAGGTCATAGTGGGGTCCTTCCCATCATCTATCCTCTCTACCTGTGGTGTTCCCCAGGGGTCTAGCCTCTCGCCCTGGCTTTTCAACCAATACCTGGCAACTCTCGCCATTGCATTGCCATTTTCTGCTCAAATTTCCAGTGCTACGCTGATGACACCCAACTCCTTTTCAGGCTACCCTCAGCCACCTCCTCTCCCATCTCAGATTACCTTACTGCCATTCAAGATTGGTGTTCCGCCAATGATCTTTGTCTGAATGCCAGCAAGACGGATCCTCCTCATCGGCACACCTTCTCCATCCTTTCCCCTCACTCTCTGGCCTGCCTCCTTTGGCCCTCCTCCTACCCCCACCTGGGAGGCTAAGAACCTCGGGGTCATCTTTGATTCCACACTTTTCTATTCCACCCACATCTCCAGAAAATGTCCTACTGCACCTCCTCAGAGGTACTCTTCCCTTCCTCTCCTTCCCTCAAAAAAACTCACTGTCCCCCAAGCTCTGGTTCTCTCTAGGTTCGCCTATTGGAACAGCCTCATTCTAAACTTACCTGCATCTACTCTCCACCCTCTGCAACTAATCCAGAACAGTACTGCAAGACTGGTCCTTGGCCTCAAGCCCTGGGATCGTATCTATCAAGCTCTGAAATCTCTGCATTGGCTCCCAGTGGATGCAAGGGTTAAATTAAAAAAACTCTGCATTGTCCACAAGGCTTTCTGGGGCCTGGGTCCAAAATACCTTCAGCTATCCCTCCGAAAATACCGCCCCTCTCGAGCTCTTCGTTCCTCTTTCTCCAACTCCCTCAGGGTCAGTTGTTTTTCTAAGAAACAAGCTTGTGGTATCTCGGTCTTCAGCTGGGGCCTCCTTCTGGAACAGCCTCCCTGCCACTCTAAAACTTAAGAGCCATCTCCGGTTCCGGAAGAACCTCAAGACCTTCCCCTTTGCTTCTGCCTTTGCCCTGCCCCTCTCACCTGCTGGCCTGTTCTCTCCTGGCATGGTGCAACTGGCCACCCTCTGTCCTCCGGGCCCAGGTTCCTGCTCACCGTGCCACCCTCCCAAACTGCCTACGCGGGCCACCACTTGCTCTGGGGTCTGTATCTGTACCCATACAGTACCCCACCCCCCTTTCTTTTCTCCTCCTGCACTTATCTGACCTACCTGGTCTGCTGCCTTAAATTCAGCACTTGCCACTTGCTGGCTGGACTACCACTTTTGTTGTTTATATTTATTATTTTTACTATTATTTATTCTGTTGTCCTTTTGCTCTGCACTTTCCGCTTCTCCCCCCTTCCTTGCACATTTCCCCTCCCCCATGCACTTGCGCGTTCTCAGTGTCACTGGGCCTAGTAAGATTGTTGTTTTTGTTCCCCTCCCGTGCCTTGTCGCGCTCTGTTACACTTGTGTATGAGTGCAATAGAAATAAACTATCAATTCAAAATTCAATTCAAAGATGGTTCTAACAGTGAATATTCCGGAGAACTCAAATTTAAGAAACTAAAGAGATTAAAGTATACTGAAACAGGTTTTGCCTTTACCTTTGTTATAGCACACACCCCTGTCAAAAGCTAAACAGTCAGATCAAATTAAAAATGGACTTACCTATGGATATTGCAACTCCAATGTAAACTATAGTGGTTATTACAATGGCCAACATTGTCCCTTTTGGTATGGCTAATTGAGGATCCTGAAGAGAAATAAAAACATAAGCTTAATTTTCAGTCAAATATACAGAATTACAAATATTACATCAGCTGCCTTTTATTGCACTCACCGCAAGATCACCTGAGATATTCGCTCCTGCTAAAATTCCTGTTGCAGCAGGAAAGAAAATGGCAAAAACAGTAAAGAATGTTTCGCCATTGCGAAAGTCTGGTCCCAAGTTCTCAGAAAATATTTCCGCTGTGGAAAAAGAGAACAAGTTTATTTACAGCGTGCTGGAATAAGAAGCCCCACAGACAAACAAATGTGGCTATATAAAAGGCTTTGTGCAAAGGAATAGGGGACACACAAGGAAGTGCAGTGGGAATACAGAGCCCAGCCTCAAGATTTAGTGCTTCAAGTTCTATTTCATGCCAATCGTTCACCATTGACCTAGAAAGTACATTTCCCAAAATTACTACTGTACTCCTACTCCATAGCCACCCTCTATACCTTTGGGAGTTCTGTCCACGGAGTGCGAGGGGAGTAGAGGACTTCTCCTGCAATAAATAAATGCCTTTGTATGGACAGCCCCTGATAGTTTGAATGATGCAGATTCTTACCTTTTGTGCATTGGTTTGCAACTCCTCCTCTAATCTTGAATAAAAATTAGACTCCTGCAGTCATTCTTCAGAAGACCCCTAATGAAGAAGAACATCCTGCTGAAGGCCCGGAACTTGCTGTTGGAAGCCAGCCAGCAGCACTTTCTTCAAAAATCCTGGGAAGGGCATGCTAATTTTCTGACCTATGAAGACCTTTATCAGTGCTTCAACATCTGGACCGGTGGTAACCAGGCTCAACTCTTGCTTGAGGCTTCACCCCTTGGAACCTTTCTGGAGGGGTCTGGCAACATGCGGTTGGCTGACCAGCTTCAAATTGGACTACCTCGTTGCATCAGTCATCCAAAGTTGAGCCTTGTGATTCTGCAAATCCTAGACTTGCAAAACAAGAAGCATTCCTCTGCAGTTGCAGCTCTCCACCACAAAGTGGGGCCTCATAGAAGTTTCTTGATTTCCGCCTTAAGGATGGACTTCCGCCATTACTGCAGAGTGGCCCTCGCTGATCACTGCTTGCATCATGTCAGGAGACTCCACCGAGATAATTGTTAGAATGGTGGTTCTTCCTTCAGTCAAGTAGGTGTCCAGCCCTCCAGAACCAATCCATTGGAGCATGGAACTGCGAACTAGCCAGAACCAAAAACCAGATGCTGGAACTGACCTCTACACCCTAGACACCAGAACCTTCCTAAACCAAGGTATGACCCCAAGGGGATTTCAGGAACTTCTACGGTGGTCCCTGAGTGAAACAGTATTTAGACCGGTCCTCCCCCACCTCCATAGGGTTTAACGGGTGGTTAAGACCAAACCCTACCTCTCTCTTAACTGACCATCGTGGTGGTGGTCTGATCACAAATCCTCCCTTGGATTTCCCCCAAAGGTGGCTGGATTAAGAGAGTGATTGTTTACAACTTTTCTTCAATGGTTATCCAACTTACAAACTGCCCGTCTTAATTTGGTTCACTGAAAACTGAAGCTGGTACAGGCAACACTGAAATAATATTGCTGACTTTGTCCAGGGACTGGCATATGTGAATCCTTTGTGGTCAGAGGTTGGTCACCACTGCTAGCATCTTCGTAAAGAACCTGTGCAATGAAGTTGCTACAAAGGGAAATGGGGAAGTGTTGCCAAGGACCCCATATTTGGATGTGGAGATAGGAACCTTCCAGATCCACCAGAAAGAGCCAGTGCCCCTGGGACAAAGCTCACCAGATGTGTGCTGGAGTGGTCATCTTTCAATTCACCAGTCAAAAAGAGGTTGAATAGGGAAAGGTCAAGGCTGGTGTACAAGCCAACTGGTTTGGATTTAGCACTAATGCTGCTCCCTGAAATGGGAATCTCCTCCACTGCTTTCATTTCAGAAGCCTATGGATTTCTTGAGCTAGTGTGGGGTTCTCATTTGAATGAGAAGGCAGCAAGAATGAATAGGAAGGAATGGATGCAGATACCCCATCTTGTTACAAATGACCCAACGGAGTAGGGAAATGTATTTATTTTTTGTATTTGTGAAGCGCACTGCAGCCCAAAGGCATCAATGGGCTGTTGCAAGCAGGTGCCTTAGTTACAGGGCAGAAGGCTACGCAAAAATGCAAGAAAAAAAATGGATACATGTAGAGAGTTGCATACCTCACCACACACAGCAACAGATAGTTTACAATGCCTGAGTACAAGGATAGACAGGAGATGGGAGGCAGCAGGGAATTCTGAGGACTCTATAATGGCCCTCCAAACATTGGAGATACTCTTACTGCAATTGCAAGTGGGGTGGAACAACCAGCCATTATTTGGGCTTTGGGTTGCAGGAAGATTAATCTGGAAAAACCTTTGCGGGTGTGGTCTGCAGTTTATTCTGCTGGCTGAAAGGGAAATAACCTTGGCTCTTCTCTCCTGAAATCCCAAACTTCCACCAAAGGATCTTAAGCAGAACATCTGGGTCCTTTGGGAAGAAGGCAAGGGTTTAGGCCTAGCCAAAGAGTTTGCAGTGGAGGCAGGAAATTCATGAACCCTGTAAAATTGCAGGACCAGTATCCATGTTGAATTTTCCAACAGCATCTGCACCTTGTGGTGGACACCTACCCACCCCATGCTTCATGAGGCCTTGAAAATATTATCATTAGCAGACAGCACAAGATCCCGAGTCACCTGCTTCACTACAGGCCCAACCTGAAAAGATCCTGCTGGTTTTAAGGAAGATTTCTCAAAAGAAGGAGTTCCCTAGGAGAGTTTTTGATTGCCATATGCCAGTAGATCATTAGTTAGCCTGCTTTAAGCAAACTGTTTGAGACACCTATAAACGCTTTATTGCACAGAAGAAAAAAAAAAGTTAGCCGTCACATTTTTTTTCTTTTTAGGAAGAGTTTCAAGCCAAACAATTTGATGGCAACGGTCTAAAACTCACACCAGCAAATTGATGACAATGGCTTTCCTCACCCCATCAAAGCCAGTACAGCGGACAGAATCCCTAGCTCTGCCAATGGGGGCACGGAATATTGAGAATGTCCAATAGGACCAAGATCCTGACATAAAATAGTTTTGTGGATGACGAAAGCTCCTTTGTTCTCCCACCAGTGTCTCCCATGTCGAGATCAGGCCTAGTCAGGCTGAGGGTCAGCTGAAGGGGCTGATCGACCACCACCACCACCACTGACCCCAGGAGATAGGAGGGTGTGAGGTGACAGGGAGGGCAAATCCACCATACCCACAGACACCATCAGGGCAGTGGCGATCACTGTAGACCGGACTGAAACAAACTGAACTTGTGGCGGTCTTGGCCTAGATAAGAAACCGGCTGAAGCATTACCTCCCTGATAACGTCTTTGAAGTACTCCATTGATTTGGGATTGGAGAAGTTAGGATGGAATTAAAACCTGAAATCAGCAGAACCAGGTTTCTAAAAGGTGTAGGCCCTAGACCACGAGACCGTTCACATCAGCTGCCATGGTCGTCTTCTGGAGCGGTCTTAAAGCGACATCTCTGGTGGATAACCAATCAATACTGTGGGAAAGAAGCACTGCATTCAAAATACTCTTTAGTTCCTCCATCATAAAATCAGAAATGGCGCGGTTTGGCTGCAGCATTTGCCATTTTGTGGACTCCTATGCATCGCCAAGCAAAGTTTAGGCTGCACGATCGAAGCATTGTTGCAGCAAAGGTGAAGGAACAAAAGAAATATTAGCACCAGCCTACGAGTTAGTCCCTTTGTGCGGAACCTCAGCACCTTCTGGGACATAGCTGCTTTACTGGGAATCTCGGGGAAGGGGTGACTGATGTAGAGCCTCTGTTTCACCTTGGCATTTGCCCCTCAACAGTGAAACTATGGGTTACACGTGGTAGAGTAAGAACTACACTGGTTCCTCCTGGAATCAATGACCCCTGCAAAGTAGTAACTGGGGGAGGGTGCTCTAAACATAGGTTTGCTTACCTGGTGTAGTTCTGATGTGCTTGTAGAAGGCTGAGAAAATAACCAGTCTTCCCACCTAAGAAGGCACCAGGAGTGTGAGAACCGTGAGCCTACTGTAGCACCAGTCCCAGTGGTGCTCTGCATCCAAGCAATACAGGCAAAGGGAGCAAGGGTCTGCAGCTAAAACCTGCCATCCACACGTCACACAAATGGGGAAACCTGCTTTACAGAGAATAAGCAGGGGGACTCTGGACACTAAACTGAGGGGCAAGGGGAAAAGAAGTCACCATCCCAAAAAGTAAGTGAAAAAAAGCCTGACAATTCTGCAGCTGCAGGCTCCATCACTGCGACGGGAGAAACAGAGTGGTGAGGCAGAGACAACTGGAAGGGACTCGGCTGCACAATACAAACAAATCTGGTTATTTTTGCTGGGGAAAAAGCAGCCCCCCCACCCCTTTCACAGAACTTCCAAGTGCACTGAGTAAAAGGGACGGGACATAGAAGCACGTCAGCAACCTTGTTATATTCACATTCCCAGTTCTAAACTTGCAGTCCATTAATAACAGATACACAAATCAAAGTGGCAATGCCACTCCAAGGAGCACATTTTTAAGAATAAATATTATTCATAGCTTATGTATAGTTATTAGTTACATCATGCAGCATTAACTTAATTGATGCCCATTTAGATCTTTGCCAGTTTACATTATGCTGATTTAGTATACCATGGCACATTTCCAGTATACCACCATCACCACATCAGTGGTAGTTTATATTAAGCCCACTTTGCACATCACTTCCAGTTTACATTAAGCTCCACATCATAGCCAGTTACCATTATATTCGTTAAAATCATCATTGATAATCTTCAACTGACCTCTGTTGGCAGGTTTTACCCTGTGTTACTAGGATGAAACATGACCAGTGTTGCACAGGGTGGTTTGGTGCCACGAACCATCAGCAAGGCCACAACCAGCAGTGGAAAAAGCAGTAAATACTGTTCCAACTTTCAACACCTAGTGTCTGCTTTTGGCCTGAAGGATGGCTGGGAAACACTGCCAGGCACAGGCCACTCAAGCCAGCCTCTATGCTGATTGGCCTGGTTAGAGGCTAAGATAACACTTCCCTATGGTACATGTGCATACTGGTTTAATCACTGAGGCCACACACCACTCGGTGTAATGACCATTTAATAGTAAAACAGTGCAAATGTAGGCACTGCGCCACCTTAAAACGAGTACATTTTTTTATTGCACCTGAACAGGTTTTAAACTAGACATCTCTGGCACTAGTTGAATAGTCCCTCATTGTATTGACCATTCGCATGCAATGTAATACTCTTTTCCATTTCTGTCTGAATGCCAGCATTTCCATTTCTGCACAGACGGCGGTCTTCCAAAGGGCCTTCCACTCCACAAAGCTTCATCCATCTCGTCTAGAAACACTTGTGTACAGGCGCGTTATAAATGACATATCATATCAAAGTCATAACAAGGGCAGAAGAAACCTAAATGTGAAAATACGGTTGTTGTACTGGCTCTACAACCAGTGATTTATGTCCATTACAAAAAAGAACCCAAACCTCTGAACACTGGCATAGTTCATTTGCACAGGACATACACTATGCCATGTTAAATATCCCATCATGCCATGCCACGGTTGTTGGAAGCAGGTCTTGTATTCTGACAATTGTGGCTGCATATCAATGTAAACCTTCCAAGTAGGGATGTGGAAGTAGGGGTGCGGTAGGCATGCGGGGTGGGAGCAGGGGGAGAAATCACCTTTTATTTTGCGTAGACAATCCACTTCTAGTGGTTGTCAAAAACAAGACATCTGCACAGGTTAAACATGACGTTTTAGGTTTGTTTTGATTTTTCAAGTACAGCAATAAAGGGTCTTAGTTCATTTTTATATGACTGAAAAGGCAAGACTATGCTGGAACAAGCTTAAAATTTGCTTTTCTTCTGAAGCTTTAGAAACTTCAGTGTTCGTAACTTCCTAAGAAGAGGTAGCTATGATCACTCGTTCTTGTGGGGTGAAAGGAGAAACTGATGAGAAGGCACTAATTTATCTAGGTCCAAAGGCAGAAGGGATTAAGGGCTCACCCAGGGTGATGTGCTTCATCGCAATGAAGGGGCAGGGCCAACTCAGAGGTGAGCTGAAATCTTGGGCATCTTGTGTAGTGGAAGAGTGTCCCGTATTAGGACAGATTTGAAATGTGCACTGCTTATGGATGGGTCTGGCATGGATTCACATGCTCATGAATATTCCCCGTCAGGCGGGGAATCCCCGGTAAAAAAAAAAATTAAAAAATAAAAATCAGTTTAGTTTCTGATCTGTCTTTCTTATTAGTATCCAATCACTGATCTCTGTGTCATACTGCCCCCAGCCAATGACTGCCCTCTCCCTAAGCCCCTCCCCTGGCAGCCATCCTCAGATTTGGTAGCACGTAAAGTGGCAGTATGACCAAGTGAAGAGCCGCAGAAGGGAAGGAGGGAGAGTTTGCATGTGAATCCATGCCAGACCCATGCTGGAGAACAACAGTTACAGGTAAGTAACTTGTTCCTTCTCCATCATGGGGTCTGGCATGGATTCACATGCTCATGAATAGAAGAATACATAGCAGTACACACGTGCACAACCACGGGAGGTGGCAAAAGGCTCAACATTAAGCATTACGTAAACTCAACATTAAGCAACTCTTACCTCCTCACCAGGCCCACCTTCAGGCTAACAAGTTGCGCAGTACTGCTTGGCCGACTCTGGACTCCTCCCTGGAATCCCAGTCGACGCAGTAGAATCTAGTGAAGGTGTGCGTCGACCTCCACGTAGCAGCCCTGCAGATGTCCAGCAGGGGCTCACCAGACAAGAACGCCGTAGTAGCAGCGATCGCTCTGGTCGAATGGGCTCGGACAGCCAGGCAACGGTCGGTTGGCCAACCGATGACAGTGCATGATGCAGCCGGAGAGCCATCTGGAAATGGAAGCCTTCGAGAGAGCCTTCCCTTGGTTCACAGGTCCAAAGTTCACAAACAGCTGTGATGTCTTCCGAAAACTTTGTTCGGTCCACGTAGAACTTAAGCGCTCTAGCTACATCCAGCGAGTGCAAAGTCCTCTCGGCCGGCGACGAAGGCGACGGAAAGAAAACTGGCAACACCAAGGGCTCGTTAAGATGGAAGTCCAATGGCACCTTGGGCATGAAAGAGGGGTGCGTCCTCAGCACCACCCTCGTGTCGTGAAAAGTCAAGTATGGAGGCTTGCAGGATAGGGCCCGAATCTCTCCCACCAGTCGATGAGAGCACAAAGACGGCCGTCCTGTAGTTCTGGTGTAGCTGGAGATCGCTGCCAGATGCATCTTGATGGAAGCGTGAGGTAGTCCAGCTTTGGCCAGCGACAGTAGGTATAGTAGCACTTGAGGTGCCGTAATCCGTAGAGGGTTGATCTTCTGTGCACGGCACCAGAAGGAGAACCTCTCCCACTTATGTCCGTAACACTTGAGAGTTGGACGCCTTGGCCTTTGTAAGACCCTCGCTGCAGTCAGCCGGGATATCGTACCTTCCAAACTCTAGTGCTGCAGGAGCCAGGCCTGCAAGTTCAGCGACTCCGGGTCGTGATGAAGAATTGCGCCTCCCTCTCTGGAGAGAAGATCTGCGTCCGTCGACAGCTTGACTGGTGGGGACGCCGAGAGGTCCAGAAGGTCTGGGAACCAGATCTGTCTCGGCCACGCCGGTGCGATGAGGATCATCTTGCACTGGGACCTCTTGAGCTGGCTGATAAGTCGAAGCAGCAGCGGCAACGGAGGAAACGCGTACAGGAATAGGCCGTCCCAGGGGAACGAGAAACCATCGCCCATGCTCCTCGGCTGGGGAAACCTGCTGGTGAACCTCTGGCACTTGGAGTTCGTCGCCGCCGCAAATAGGTTGATCTGGTTGATGGTTGCCCCATCGTTGGAAGAGCCGATCCACTTGATCCTGGCGTAGTTCCCACTCGTGGCACGAGCGCAGCTCCCTGCTGAGTGAGTCGGCAATGGTGTTTTTTATTCCTGCCAGATGGAAGGGAACCAGAAACATCCCCTGGAGGACGGCCCAGTGCCACAGATCCTGGGCCTCCTTGGATAGGGCTGGGGATCTGGTGCCCCCCTGCTTCCGGATGTAGAACATCGTGGTGGTGTTGTCAGTGAAGATCCTCACGACCTTGCCCTTGAAGGACGGGAGGAACGACTTGAGTGCCCAGAACACGGCGCTGAGCTCCAAGAGGTTGATGTGGAGAGACCTCCTCCGGGAGCCAAAGGCCTCTTGCATGGAGATCTCCAGGGAGGAGTCTGTCCTCACTGTCTCCTGATGTGCCGGGGTCTGGAAGTCCGTGCCCGCTGTGACTCATCTGTAGCCTGCACAGGCGCACTAGGTAGATGCATGAGGACATCATTCCGAGGAGGGACTTGATGGATCTCACCCTGGTCACGTCCGTGGCTAGCAGGCGCTGCACCTTGCCTAAGATGGCCTTCATCCTTTCCTCCAACGGAGACGCCAATCGTTCCACAGTATCGAGCTTCGCTCCCAGAAACAGTGCCACCTGCAACGGAACCAAATGGGATTTCGGGTAGTTGAAGAAACCCAGCTCCGTGAGTAAGCGGACGGTCTTCGCTGTGTGCTCAACGGAGAGTTCTCTTGTCCTTGCACGGATGAGCCAGTCGGCCAGGTAAGGGTAGACGTGGATCCCCTGCAGGCACAGCCGCGCCGCCACTGGTGCTAGGCACTTGGTGAACACCCTGGGTGCCGACTTCAAACCGAATGGCAGAGCTCTGAATTGGTAGTGGCGTCCTTGAACTACGAATCTGAGGAACTTTCGGTGTCCTTTTAGGATGGGGATGTGGAAGTATGCATCCTCCAAGTCCAACGACGCTAGGAAGTCGCCCTCCTCCAGCTGTCCCAGCACGTGTTGGAGAGTGACCATCCTGAACTTCTGTTCTGCTCATGGGGACAAGCTCGATGGCAACCTTCTTGAGCATCGCCTTTAACTCCAACAGCAGTTGAGGGACGTGATTTTCCTTCCTGGCCACGGGAGGAATGCAGGGCCACTTTTGGAATTAGTGTGCCCGTGGGCCTGGGCAAGCAGCACCCAACAGTCGGTGGAGATGGACTCCCACATGCTGACGAACTTCACCAGCCGGCCTCCCACCAGGGTGCTTCGGTGGGGGCCCGACGCTACGGCCGGTTCAATCTTGCTTGGAGGCGGCCTTGGCCTCTTTGGCGACGACGAGATCCTCCTCGTTTGCCACGACCTCTGTAGGCCTCCTGGGACGAGGAGCGGGCCGCCTGATCCCTTGGAGGACCTCCGTCTGCCTCCGGCGCTCCAAAAGGGCTGTCGTTGCTGAAGGACTCCCAGGGCTCGTGCTGTCTGTGTCAGCCTTGATGGCCTGCAACGACTCATCCACCGTTTTTACAAACAGGTTGTTGACGTCAAACGGCATGTCCAACACCCTGGTCTGCACGTCCTGACGGAAGTCTGTCACCTTGAGCCAGCGTCGTCGTCAAAGGCAAACACTGTTGCCTAACTGGCGAAACCCAGTGTCGGCAATGTCCGTTGCCACTGTTATGGCATCGTCCGACGCCACCTCACCTTCCTGCAGAATCTCTAGGGCCTACGCCCTCTTGTCTGGTAGGAAGTCCAGTAGGGGAGCTATCTTGTACCATAGATCCCTGTCGTAACGGCCACAATCGCTAAGGCGTTGGCCGCTTTGTCGTCGCCACCGGCGAGATGACCCGTCGCCCCATGGCGTTAAATTTCTTTCCCTCGCCGTCAGGTGGGGAAGTGGAGGTTGAAGCGGTCGACCCCACCGCCTTCTTCTAGGCCGCCGCTGAGACGACTGAATCCGGCGTCGGCTGAGCCCTGAGGCACAAGGGGGCGGCGTCAGGGACCCGGTACTTCTGGTACCGGTCCCTCTTGGCAGGCGTCATGGACAGGTTCTTCAGGACCGCACATCCCTCGTCCCAGATATTGTTGAGAAACTGTACCGCGAGGACCGTCTTTCTCTTGGCCTCTCGCCGTTGATAGAGGAAACCCTTCTTCTGTTCCTCGGGGCAGAGCTGGAAGAGCGTGGATGCCCTGGCGATCATGCCGTGAAAGGGAGCCAATTCATTGGGCGGGGAAGTACGAGGGGGTAGTGATGGAAGGTCCATCCCATGGTCACCACCGTCCGTCGTCATCCGTCCCAGTCATCGTGTCTGTCGCCGGGTCATCCCTGGGATCCGGAGAGGGGGGGGGGGGGGGGTGAAGGCTCCACGGGCCGCGAGGGCATGAAGGGCGGGGGCATTAATTCTCCGCTTGCCCAGAGGGCTTCCCGACAGGCCCGGTTCTGGATCGTCCACCGGGGTTCGTGGTAATCTTGTCCTCATCTCCATGCATAAGGTTTGGATCGCCATCAAAATGGCCGCTGGAGTTGTCCTGAGGCTCGGGCAATGGCTGCGACGGGAGGGCTGGCCGCTCCTCCACTAGGTCCTCTTCGGCGCCACCGTTGCTATCCTCGACCACCTCTTCGGAATCCCTCCCGTGGGATCGTACCTTCTCGAACCTCTCGTTGAGGCTCTTCACGGCCTCCACCAGCTCCTCCTCAGAGGCTGAATCCGTGTCCGTAATGGCCACTGCTTCCCCACCCTCTTTTTGCAACGGGGTCTTCACTGAGGTCTTGTCGATGGGCTGGAATGAGGATTCCCTCGGCGGTGGCAGGGATACTGAGCCCCGAGGTCGCCTCCCCTGGTCTAGCCTCCACAGGCTTCGCCAGGGTCGCCGCAAATCCCTCGCTAGAGGCCTTAGCCGGGTGAAGCAGGGCCTTCACCACCTTGGGCGCGCTTGAGGCATTCACCTTGGTGGCAGGGTCACTGCCTCGCTCCCCCTCAGCTGAATCCTTCGACATCAACCGGGGCATCTCCAGAAGCTTACCCGGGTTCTCGGATTTTCTCTTCCTGAAACCAGAGCGTTGGCTCGTGGATGATGGTGCCGGGGAAGGTGCGCCCTGCCTGGCAGCTGAAGAGCCCAACCGTTCGGCGCTCCCGGTGCCCGCAGACTTGCGGTGCTTAGCCTTCTGTTGGGCCCACAGGACTTAGGAGACCACTCGGACCTTTTCTTCTTCTCACCTGCTGGGCCCTTCTCCAGCAGCTGGCGAGGCGGGAACGACGATCCCTCATGGTCCGTTCTGATAGGTTCTTGCAGAACGCATGGTCCTTCTCCAAGTGTGCCTTGTCCACATGAAAGCAGTAGAGACATCTAGAATGCTCGTCCACCTCGCAAACATTCTGTAACCCACATCCAGGGCAGTTCCTGAACAGCTTAGATCCGGGCGTTGAGCTACCCTTGTCCTGGGCCGCATCCATGGTAGGCCTCAGATCTTCTGGAACCCTCCAAGAAGCGTCACTCGACGAAGACTTCACCCTTGAAGGGCGTAGGAAATTCCGAAACGGGTCCCCGTTGATCGGAAGAAGAAACGGTGGAGCTGGAGGCTCGATTTAACCGAAAAATGAGAAAATCTCCTTGAAAAAACGCGAAAACCCAGCAAAAGCTGGAGAGCTATAGCACGAGGACTCCCAACACTTGAACGTGCAGTAAAAATCTGAGGATGGCTGTCAGGGGAGGAGCTTAGGGAGGGGGCAGTCATTGGCTGGGGGCAGTATGACCCAGAGATCAGTGATTGGTTACTACTAAGAAAGACAGATCAGAAACGAAACTGATACGGATACGGATTTTTTTTTCTCTTTACAGAGGATTCCCAGCCTGACGACGGGGCATATTCATGAGCATGTGAATCCATGCCAGACCCCATGCTGGAGAAATGCAATTCTGGTGTCTTGTAAGCTTAACCTGAAAATGACACAAATTGTGCCATCGGAAGAAGGGCTGGTGCTAGTAGCATCCTGCCCCCATCAATGAAACCCTGTTTACGATAGCTAAGGAGGGTTCAAACGAAGAGACAGTAATTAAGCACAAATACAATCTCGTATCAATGATGTGTATGAGAGTGGACACTTGACATCGCTATTCTAGATGGTGAAGTTTTGGTCCCAAGTCAGATGGACACAGTTAGTTCTTTTGAAAGTTCAATTTCTATCTTCCCCATTACGGCATGACTGCTAGTTTGTACACATGGTAAACACTTGCCTTGTTTCACTGAACTCTGCAAGAAAAAGAGCAAGAAACAAGGAGAACAAACACAGAAGTAACCACTTCAAAAAAAGCTGCACACTCAAGACCCCAAAAAATCAGTCTAATACACCCAACATTCCTTTCATATTTAAACTTATTTGTACTTACATTTGTACCCAAAAAAACCTTTAGGCCTTTTATCTTCCAATGGTATAAATGTTCCTATGAGAAAATCAGCAATAGCCAATAAAAGAATCACCAGCAAAACAATCTGGGCCTAGAACAAATAGAATAAAGTAGGCATTACATTTCTGTATCTTGAAAGGAAATTTAGATCAAACAATGATAGTCATTTAACATCTCTGAAAGCATGCTCAAAACTAGTCATTCTGATCTTCAATATTCATGTGCTACACCAGGAACTGGATCATTACTGGCCAGGAAATAAGCAATGTACGCATCACTTAAAAACCCCCCTCACCCTCCACCACCCCCATCCCCCACCCCCCCCAAAAAACAATCAAAATCCAAATGCAGATATGGTGCAAGTAATGGAAGGCAAATGTTACCTGCCTAGTAACTATAATATTCAAGCACAAACGTCTAATCGCACCAATCTAGGGGAACTGCAGCCATCTCGTGGGTGTATCAGAAACCCATTCATGAAATAGATTCAGTAAAAAAACTTTGTTAAAGGGACGTTATGGTTCAAAGTAAATCCGAAAAGCCCCCGAAATTCACCAGTTATGGTAAGCTAAGCAACCATAACTCGCGCCACCGTGCACTGCTAACACTAACACCCAGGACATCAAAGATGACATCACAAAAACTTAACCATAACGTCCCTTTAACAACTTTTTTTACTGAATTTCATATGTTTTTAGTAGCACAACTTAACCATAATATCCCTGACTTTATATACATGTAACATAGAACATACTGAACCCCTACTAGTGATTTCGATGTCCGCGGACATATCAAAAATCTGAGCGTGGTGAATGTAAATTTAAATAGTGTCCCCCATTTCCCCTTAGAGGTTGGCTCTGAAAAGAGCCCTTTTTTTTGCAGATGCTTGACAGACACCTGTTATTTTTTTTATTTTTTTATTTTTCTTACTTTACTCCTAAAATCTTCACATAACCTTCTCCAAAGCAACCCTTACATTCCAAAACAGCATGGCATTTCCCATAAAAGATAAGGCAATGCCATCTTCTTTAAAATAAACAGCATTACTGGAATCAATATTCTCATTATTACAGAAGAACATAGCAGCTCTAAGCATGAAGGCACACATGCCTCGGTTGATTACACACCTAGCATTGTTTTGCTGAGGACAAAAAAAATGAACTATTGTCCCATATTGCCCTAGGTACTAATCCAGAAAAAATTACTTTGGCTTTTGGAAGGATGTTCATTACTGCTTGAAGTTCATTACTGCTTGAACCAAGTGTTCCAAATCTGCCAACAAAGTAAAGGCACTGATGGAAAACACCATAGTGCAAAACTAGCACATGGGGCCTGTTCATCCTGCCCATATCTTCACAAACTTGTACAATTCCCTGTACATTGCAATCAATCACAGTGCTCCACACCACCTCCACTCCTTTAACATCAAAATTCTTTGCAACATGCCTGCATTGAGCATACTGTTGTAAACCATGCACAAACAGATCTCCGAGCACCAACACCCTGACTTTCTCCACTTCTGCCATCTTCACTACACAGTCTCTTTGCACACAATCCACAACCTCAACATCTGATTGGCCGATCCCTACAGTCTTCTTTCCATGCTGGATTTGCTGGCAAACCCCGGATGTAGCACGCCCTGTACGCGGACCGCGTAACTCTTAAACAGCCCTTCTACCATTTCCACTTCACTCTCTGCCATTCCCTCAGATACAGCTAAGCAGGCACACAATACGGAGAACGTCCTCAGAACACCCCCATTTTGTTTATTTTTGAACATTTCAGGACACCGAAAGTGTTCTTAGAACACTTTCAGCTTGACAACGAACAATACAGAATGTCTTCAGGACACCCCCTGCGAACATTCCAGGACCCCACAAGTCTTCTTAGAACACTTTCAACCGAATCCATTCTGTTTATTTACGAACATTTCAGAACAGCTGTGTTGTCCGCAGAAAAATCGAACACATCAAAAGCGTCTAGCACATAAAAACAGAACATTGAACCTATCTCACACTCCCCCACCCTCCTCAAACACTTACACACCAACACACTCCACTAAATACAATTTTTAATCCAAGTTTCACCGCGCTGTCAGCGGTCGTCGGCGAATGCAAGATGGCGGGCGCCACAAAAAATCTGACGCGCTCCACGCCCCACAGAGTTATCACTAATTTTTTTGCCTTACATTTTGGTCATTTTAAAAAAAAAAACTACTGGATGCATTTACACCAAATTTGCAAAAGCACGCTTTCGGAAGCTAACCCCCGCTCCTGCCACAAATTTGGTGTACATCCGTCCAGCGGTTTTGGCTGTAGGCGTGCGCAAAGTTTTTCCCCATTATGTCTATGGGAAAAAACAAACGTTTTGGGATCCCCCCTATAACTTTGCCCCTCCCTGGACCAAACCTCTCCAAACTTTGCAAAAAAATTCAGAGTGGGCCATATACTTTTTTTTGCAAAGTTTGGTGAGGATTCGTCCAGAGGGGGTGAAGTTATAAGCCACCCAAAAAATGCTCTTCCTATGGAAACACCAACTTAACCATAACTACATGGACGCTAACACGTCCATGTAATTAAGAAAACCGAAGGTCATCACTCTCGAATGAACGCTGCACCCCCCTGTACCTACATGCCCATGGTCAAAACGCCTTTATACGGTCTTCCACCTGCAAGTGGCGCATAATGGGCTCAAATGTGTAATAAGTAATTGACAAGACAGTTTTTCTGAAGTCCAACTATGGGCTTAGTAAAACCATTCAACTGAGGCAGTACAAGACTCCCCTCTTAGTATAAGGCTATACCACCTGAATATAGTGTAGACAGAGCAGCCAGGCTTATCTTATGAGGGATATGGGGCTGTAGAATCAGTACAAATAAATAGTACACATATGGTCCAAAGAAACACTATGTATTGTAAAAAATAAAGGATTTATTTAAATACATGTAGGCCCAGATAAATCTTGGGGGAAATAAGTACCATCACATTATATATAACCACAATTATAAAAACACACTTTGCTTGAAGGTGCACAGTTCAAAGCATATGACCTTATTTGAAAAACTGACATTATCACTAGGGAAGTCAAACCTTTTCATACACATTCAGTATAGGTCGCACCTATTCTTGGGGCGCAAACCATAAATTACTTTCACATTACTTTACAGTAATTCAAGCGTAGTAGACCCTGTCAGTTGTACCGTGACGCTCAGCAAGAAAACCCACAGTAAGTCAACGGGACACTATACTTTTCAGAATAGTAGAACACTTATTCCGGGAACAGTATAAAGTTGCAATTATAATTCGGGATAACAGTTAATCTAGAGGAGTTGGTCCTTCGGGTGGAATATTCAATTGCAGTTGCTTTTCAGTTCCCAGACTAAGGGAAGCAATAGCTTCCGTATTTTTGGATAACGCAGTTATGCTCAAAGTAAGTAAAACCTATGTACTTTTGTCAGCAGCTACCAGCCACCTAGAAGGTAAGTATGACCTAGGCAGACTTATTCTGGACAGGCTAACAGCAAGTCGGGGGAAGCAAGACCCAATTGATGACACTCACACAATTATCCTAACAGGAATAATAAAGGTAAACCAACAGCATTACTTTTGGGAAGAGGGGAACCCAATTCACAGGTGAGTAAGTTAACCTATCTACTTTCTGTTAGAATGTCAAGACAATTTCTAAGGAAAGTAAGACTGAGAATACTTATTTAAGAAGGAACACCTCTTATTCAAGGTAAGTAAACCCCATATATACTTTTTCAGAATGGCAGAACATATCTAAGGTAAGTAATAACTTTTTGTAACTATTCACTCAGAGTTTAAAGTTACCAACTAACTCTTGTACAAGTAAGAACACTTTGCAATAATTGGTTTTCTTTTCAAGGCAGACCCCTTAAAGTATCCAGCCCTTCCCAATTCTAGTACATCAGTTCTCTCAGAGGCAGAACATGAACCATAGTGGTCCAGGAGCCAGCTGTAGGCAGGGTGAGATAGGGCTCAGTTGCAGGAAAAGTTCAAGTTTCAGAGGAAGACCGTTCAAACAAGTAAGTATTCTAATTTAGAGTTTGTTGAGAGTCCAGGGACTGAAGAGAAGACACCCTAGGAGGATTCCAGCAGTGGGCCTGGGTGAACACCCCAAAACTACACAGGAATCACAAGAGACTGAAGTAAATACCCAAGCCAGCACAGTACCTGGGAGTAGAAGATTTTGCAGCAGGACTACTTGAGGATCTGCAGCCAAAAGCCCTGTTGTTGCTTTCCTTCAAGATGACGGAAGACTTGACACTGGAAGGACTTTTGCAGCAAGGATCACGGGGAAGGCTCTAGGCAAGGTTTTCACCGCGGCTGGATGTGGCTCTGTGGATTTGGCGCCTTTTTCAGGAGCACAGAATACTAAAGAATATCGCTGGTCGAATTCTCGTCGTTTGCAAGGTCCAGCACTCTGGTGAGTGGACTTTCCGCACTCCATTACATCTCTGGAGGTCCAGCAGGATGCCCACAAAGTTTCAGCGAGATACGGAAGACTGTGCACCGCACCATGGCTTGAGGTCCCAGTGAATTGCGGTATTGCAGCCGCAAGGGCGCAGCACCACGTGGGATGGCTCAAAACGGAGGTCTTCTGGAGAATCCTGGGTCTCTCCAGGCTCGGAGTCAGGGTTGTTGTTTTCGGAGTGCAGAGGTCGATTGGAAGGAAGGGCAGCAGCAGGTTTCCGGTTATGCAGCAGGCTCTAGGTCGCTGGAAATAGTCTCAGCCGCAAATTCTTTATCTTGCTCTTTGGTTTCGGTTTCAGTGGTCAACTACCTCTTCAGCTTCCAGGATCGGACTATGCAGGAACCCAGCCAATCGAATAGCCTTGCAACTTTCAAACTTAGGGGGGTTGGCAATCCTTACAGGACAGCCAGCCTCCCAGCTTCAACTTGATTCTCACACTCATGCTGGAAGACAAAGGACTGCATAGTTTGAGTCCTCCTTCGCTTCCTGCCTTCAAAGCCACCCTGGAGCCTGGGCGGGAGTCCAGAGGACTCCCACCAAAGATAAAAACCACACACAGGAATTTCCCAACATGGAGGTCAGGCGAAGGAAGAAAAGACAAGGAACACTAAAAATGGCAGAAAATGAAGACATGGGCCATTTTGGTAAAACAGCCTGCGGTAAAGGTGCACCAAATTAATAAAAATGTTCTCCCCCCGCGCCCCCAGCCAGTAAAGATACGTTTGTCCTTGTAACAGAAATGTTGCATTTAAAATGAGAAAGGCGATACTCTCTCTCCAGCACTCCACATATGGTGGAGGATGCTGGCCTCACCTGATAAAATGTAAAAGGGATCCAAAAATACTCTGTACCCTTGGGAATTGTAATTCTCACATGGTTAGACAGAAAAGGTTAAAAGGGGAGCCCCTAGTGCAACCCAGCAAAAATAGGCACTTGTGCCAAAAAGTTGTGAAAGAGGATAACTTTTAAAAGACACTAAGGAACAAGTTACTTACCTGTAACTGTTGTTCTCCAGCATGGGTATGGCATGGATTCACATGCTCATGAATGTTCTGTTGTCAGGCCGGGAATCCTTGGTAAAGAAAAAAAAAAAAAATCACTATCAGTTTCGTTTCTGATCTGTCTTTATTAGTAGTAACCAATCACTAGTCTCTGGGTCATACTGCCCCCTCCCCAAGCCCCATCCCTAGGCAGCCAGCCTCAGATTTGGTAGCACGTAAAGTGGCATTAGGACCAAGTGAAGAGCCACAGAGGGGTAGGAGGGAGGGTTCGCATGTGAATCCATGCCAGGCCCATGCTGGAGAACAGTTACAGGTAAGTAACTTGTTCCTTCTCCATCATGGGGTCTGGCATGGATTCACATGCTCATGAATATAAGAATACATAGCGGTACACACATGCACAACCACGGGAGGTGGCAAAGGCTCAACATCAAGCATTACATAAAATACCATTAAGCACTCTTACCTCCTCACCAGGCCCACCTTCAGGCGAACAGGTTGCGCAGCACTGCTTCCCTGGAATCCCGGTCGACGCAGTAGAATCTCGAAGGTGTGCGTCGACCTCCACGTAGCAGCCGTGCAGATGTCCAGCAGGGGCACACTAAACAAGAACGCCGGGTTAGCAGCGATAGCTCTGTTCGAATGGGCTCTTGGACGGCCGGGCAACGGTCGGTTTGACAACCAGTGACAGTGCATGATGCAGCCGGAGAGCCATCTGGAAATGGAAGCCTTCAAGAGAGCCTTCCCTTGGTTCACAGGTCCAAAGTTCACAAATAGTTGCGACGTCTTCCGAAAACTCTTGTGCAGTCCGCGTAGAACTTCAGCACTCTAGCCACATCCAGCGAGTGCAAAGTCCTCTCGGCCAGCGACGGGAAGAAAACTGGTAAAACCACGGGCTCGTTGAGGTGCAAGTCCGACGGCAACTTGGGCATAAAGGAGGGGTGCATCCTCAGCACCACCCTCGTGTCGTGAAAAGTCAAGTATGGAGGCTTGCAGGATAGGGCCTGGATCTCTCCCACTTGTGCGGAGGTGATGGCCACAAGAAATGCTGTCTTCCACGACAGGAACTTTAACGGCGCCGAATGCAGAGGCTCGAATGGCGCCCCCATGAGCCTAGACAGAACCACGTTGAGTTCCCACGCCGGGTCAGGAGCCTTCACCGGCGGGAACGATGGGAACAATCCCTTCATAAATTCCTTCACCAGGCGATGAGACCACAAGGACGCCCGTTCCGTAGTTCTGGTGTATCGGGAGATCGCAGCCAGATGCATCTTGATGGAAGCGCAAGCTTGTCCAGCCTTGGCCAGGGACAGTAGGTACGGCAGTAATTGAGGGGCCGTAATCCGCAGAGGGTTAATCTTCTGTGCACGGCACCAGACAGAGAACCTCTTCCACTTATGTCCATAGCACGAGAGTTGAGGACGCCCTGGCCTTTGCAAGAACCTCTCTGCAAGCCGGGATATCGTACCCTCTAAACTCTAGTGCTGCAGGAGCCAGGCCTGCAAGCTCAGCGACTCCGGGTCGTGATGAAGGATGGCCCCTCCTTCTCTGGAGAGAAGATCTGCGTCCGTCGACAGCTCGACTGGTGGGGACGCTGACAAGTCCAGAAGGTTCGGGAACCAGATCTGTCTCGGCCACGCCGGTGCGACGAGGATCCTTCTGCACCGGGACCTCCTGAGCTGGTTGATGAGTCGGAGCAGCAACGGCAACACAGGAAACGCATATAGGAACAGGCCGTCCCAGGGGAACAAGAAAAAATTGCCCATGCTCCTCGGTTGGGGAAACCTGCTGGCGAACCGCTGGCACTTGGAGTTTGTCACCATCGCAAACAGGTTGATCTGGGGTTTTCCCCATCGCTTAAAGAGTCGGTCCACTTGATCTTGGCGTTGTTCCCACTCGTGGCACGAGCGCCGCTCTCTGCCAAGTGAGTCGGCGATGGTTTTTTTATCCCTGCCAGATGAAACGGCACCAGAAACATCCCTTGAGCAACGGCCCAATGCCACAAGTCCTGAGCTTCCATGGATAGGGCCGGTGATCTGGTTCCGCCCTGCTTCCGGATGTAGAACTTCGTGGTGGTGTTGTCGGTGAAGATCCTCACCACCTTGCCCTTAAGGGACAGGAGAAAAGACTTGAGGGCCCAGAACATTGCCCGGAGCTCCAGGATGTTGATGTGGAGCGGCTTCTCCTCTGGGAGCCAAAGGCCTCTTGCGTGAAGATCTCCGGTGTGGGCTCCCCACCCCTCCAGGGAGGCATCCGTCGTCACCGTCGCCTGGTGGGCCGGGGTCTGAAATTCTGTCCCCGCCGCCAGATGAGCGCGGGTGCCCCACCACCGGATCGCTCGTCGGAAGGTCTCGTTGAGAGGGATCCTGTCCTCGAAGCTGCCCGTCGCTTGAATCCAGCGGGCGTCGAGGAACTCCTGTAGAGGGCGAATCCGAAGCCTGCACCTGTGCACAAGATAAATGCAAGGACATCATCCCGAGGAGGGACTTGATGGACCTCACTCTGGCCACGTCCGTGGCCAGCAGACGCTGCACCTTGCCTAGGATGGCCTTTGTCCTTTCCTCCGACGGCGAGGCCAGACGTGCCACTGTGTCGAGCTTGGCTCCCAGAAACGGTGCGACTGGAGAGGGGACCAGGTGGTATTTGGGGAAGTTGCTGGAGAATCCCAGGTCCGTGAGCAGCTGGACGGTCTTCGCTGTGTGTTCTACGGCACGCTCCCTTGTCCTTGCGTGGATGAGCCAATCGTCAAGGTAGGGGTACACTTGGATCCCCTGCAGGCGCAGCTGCGCCACCACTGGAGCGAGGCACTTGGTGAAAACCCTGGGTGCCGACTTCAATCCGAACGGGAGTGCCTTGAACTGGTAGTGCCACCCTTGGACCACGAACCTGAGGAACTTCCGGTGCCCTTTTAGAATGGGAATGTGAAAGTATGCATCCTCCAAATCCAACGACGACAGGAAATCGCCCTCCAGCTGTCGCAGCACGTGCTGGAGGGTGACCATCCAGAACTTCTTTGCCTTGATGTACTTGTTCAGTCGTCGCAGGTCTAGGATGGGTCGCCACTCACGTCTTCTTCACGAGGAAGTACCTCGAGTATACTCCAGAGCCCCGGAGCCTCTTTGGGACGAGCTCGATGGCACCTTTCTTGAGCATCACCCTTGCCTCCAACAGCAGTTGAGGGACGTGGTTTTCTTTCCTGGCTACGGGCGGAATGCAAGGGCATTTTTAGAAATTCGAGAGAGGCTGTGACGGGCACGGCGGTTGGGGAGTGGAGTCATCCTCCACAGACTCTATGGCGCCACCGTTGCTCTTCGTCCACCTCGTCGGGATTCCTCCCGTGGGAACGGACCTCCTCAAACCTCTTTCTGAGGACATTCACGACTCCAACCAGCTCCTCTTCAGAGGCTGAATCCGTGTCTATGATGGTCACCGCTCCCCCACCCCCTCTTTTTCTACCGTGGTTCTCACAGGGGTCTTATCGATGGGCTGAAAAGAAGATTCCCTCTGCGGTGGCAGGGAAACTCTGGGCCCCGAGGACGCCTCCACTGGGGTAGCCTCCACACAGGCTTCGCCAGGGCCATCACGACTCCCTCGATAGAGGCCTTAGCCGGTGAATCAAGGCCTTCACCACCTTGGGCGCGCTTGAGGCCTTCACCTTGGGGGGGCGGGGGTGGAGGGTCACTGCCTCGCTCCCCCTCGGCTGACTCCTTCGAGATCGACCGGGGCCTCTCCAGAAGCTTACCCGGGTTCTCGGATTTTGTCTTCTGAGCCAGAGCGTTGGCTCGTGGTTGATGGCATCGGTGAAAGCGCACCCTGCCTGGCAGCCGAGGAACCCGACCCTTCGGCGCTCCCGGTGCTTTGCCTTCTGTTGGGCCCCCGTCACCGGGGATTCCTCACAGGACTTAGACGACCGCTCGGACTTCTTCTTACCTGCTGGGCCCTTCTCCAGCCAGCTGGCGAGGCAGATCCGAATGTCTCTCAAAGCCCGTTCCAACAAGTTTTTGCAAAACTCACAGCCCTTCTCCACGAGCGTTTTGTCTTCGTGAAAGCAGTAGAGACATCTCGAATGCTCATCCTCCTTGAAAACATTCTGTAATCAGCATCCAGGGCAGTTCCTGAACAGCTTGGATCCGGGCGTCGAGCTTCCCTTGTCCTGGGCCATGTCCACGATAGAGGCCTCAGATCTTCTGGAATCCTCGAAGAAGCGCAACTCGACGAAACTTCGCCCTTGAGAGGCGTAGAAAATTCTGAAACAGGTCCCAGGAAGTAGAAACGGTGGAGCTTGAGGCTCGATTGACGGACGAAATGAGATTAAACTCTTAAAAAAAAACGCAAAACGCAGTAACAACTCGAGAGCTATAGCACGTGGACTCCCAACACTTGAACGTGTGGTAAAAATCTGAGGATGGCTGCCAGGGGAAGGGCTTAGGGAGAGGGCAGTCATTGGCTGGGGCAGTATGACCCAGAGACCAGTGATTGGTTACTACTAAGAAAGACAGATCAGAAACGAAACAGATACTGATTTTTTTTCTTTACCGAGGATTCCCAGCCTGACGGGGAATATTCATGAGCATGTGAATCCATGCCAGACCCCATCCTGGAGAAATGTTATACCACACATTAAAATCAACAAAAAAAAACTTTTTGAAGAGAAGTAAACCCTTCTTGCTCAACTAACCTTGCCCCGTTTTGCTCATTCTTTCACTAGTCCAAGAACAACAGTACTGAGAAACTAGGTCTCAGTATGAATTATTTTACTGTTACGATTGCACACATCGCCTTACAGTGAAGTGCAGTTAGGTCACCATGTATCCTTATATCTTTTTATATTTGGACTTTTTTTGTTACTGTGATATTAGTACGGTTTATAATATTTTACTCGTGACTAGCACTCTTGGATGGCCGTGCCACAAGGTTTTGCATTATTCATATTATTTGGCCTTCTTAGGCCAGGAAATGCCTTAAATGGAAATCCATTTGCCGGGAAAGCTGTGGCTTTCGTAGACTAAGTGGCATTGTGTGTGCTCCAGAGAAGGGGACTGCTGGGACAGTTTAGTACCAATCCACATCTGTGCGCCTGAAAGTCTGTTGCTAGACAGATTTGTTTGTAGCCCTTGTTTTTTCTTTCTGACCCGGGAGTGCCCGGTATTAAAAATACCCCTGGCCAGAACTGGAACATTCTGGAAGCAACCCACCATCCCAGACCAGCTGTTCTGCTGAGGTGTTGAGCTACCTGCAAATAAAATGGTTAGTACATAAGTTCTTAGAGGACTAATGGACACCAAGACACCAGAGTGAATTTTTATAGGTATCCCAAGGGGGATCCCCCTGGATTAAAAAACCCTTAATCTTTAAAACCTTTACCCTTGGATTCCCCTGGCGTGCACTACATCTATGCAGTCATCTGCTACTTCAGCTCACCCTTCCTTGGAGGGATCTCAGGGACCCATGGGATGAGCCTGCCGCAACCAATCCCAGTCCTAACCTCAGGCACCACCCACATGGAGCTTGAGGTCAGAGGATGGCCTCTGTGGGTGATCCCATCTTTCTAGGCGGCCTCTGGCAGACCGTAACCCTACCCTACCCTACACCAGAGTACCACTACCCCCATTTAATATAATGGCAATTTAAACTTTCTATCCCTATTTAATATATACCCTAATTAGCTTCCTCCCCCCCCCACTTTATTTATATGTATTGGGTTATGGTTTATAAAACCTTTCACAATCTAAAACATAACTTAAGATCAACATTTCAAACAGTTAAGAATGGCTCAACTTACAAACTTTATCCATTTCCCTAGGTTCACAACAATAATTTCATAGATGCAGTTGCTTAAAATATATACCTAAAACATCTGAATCATTACATGCAAAGCAGCCCAAAAGTCAGGTGTTCCATGCAGATCTATGTGCGGTTATTTATCAGAAAACAAAATTACATTTATATATCTCATTACAGCTATCGAACACTGATCCCCTTGGTTGATCAGGAAGCACTGCTACATTCTGATGAACAAATCCCTGCCTTCATCATATGCCCCCAAAAAATAGTTCAACGGACTTCAGAGAGTGCCCTACATACAATCACTCAAATGTTTTATCGTCTTGATGTCACAGCCGGAAAATCAGCATATTCTCTCCTGCCTCGGAATGTTCGCTCTTGCGCCAAAGCACAGAGTAGGGAACAAGTTAAGTTTTAATCTTAGCAAAGCCCTTCAACAGGACCTGGATACGTGCTTTTCAAGATATGGCTGTAATGTATTGTAGGACTGAGCATCAAAAAGAAAGTGTACAAACATCTTTAAAGCTACCAGAGTTTCCCTATTCACAATCCAATCTTGCTTGAATAGCTTTTTCTTTACCGTAGGTGGATGGTGTACTAACTGCTTCACAGGACTCTACTTTAGACCATGATAGTCGAGTAGCAACAACCCACGCATTGAACGTTTTGCATGAGTGACTAGTCCACAAACCATTCAACACTACAAAGTACTCTCTGGTGGAACCAATACTGATCTGTATTGTTGCCAATTGATCCGTGCCTGTAGGGAAACTAACCCAAATTCATGGTGAATTGCCGCAAAAGGGGTCCCCATTGGAAGACCTAGCACATTCTTCCAAACTTGTGATCCAAGCAATGTCCAATTCCAACCCTCATCCGAAAACTCCACGCCATGGATAATGTTCGGCATAATTTTCTGGTTGTAAATAGTTATTACAGGTCTCAATCAGAATCTACCATAAATCTTCTCCAGTAATCTCAGTTGGGTGGCTACACTTGCCATAGTAAATTTTAACAATGCACCCGCAACAAATGAGAACCCTGATCACCAAAATGGACCCCCAGGTATTTAAAGCTACTAACAATGCCAAGGACCTTATTAATTGGCAAAAATTGCACGTGCCACATTTATAGAAACCGGATGGACTGGCTTTGAGCCAAGTAAGGTGTTGGGTTTGATTGCACTTTAGTTCAAAGAACGAGGGACTGAGTTGGTTCTTGAGTCATGTTCCAGGTAAAAAGGAATCTGGCTCGAGTGGCGATTATAGGGCCTGAGATCTGCTTCCAGATTCAACAGGTGCCACGGTTTGTTCAAAAATGTGTACAGACACTCACTGTCCTGGACATCCTTTGTAATAAATGTAACCCCTTAAGGAGAGTTACTAGTCCCTGTTTGGCATGGTCAAAAATAGAATCCCTGGAGGTCATATTGGTCTTATATAAACCTTTATTCATACACTGCGAAGTGTAACCTTGTTCAATGAACCTCTGTTTGATCAGTCGGCACTCTTCATATGCAACCTGGATGCTGCAATTCCTGCGTGCACAGTGACATTCCCCCGCTGGGAGGTTATGGATAACTGCTTCCTATGGCAAATGCTGGCATGAGGTATGGCGTATGGCGTTCACAGCTGTGGATTTCCTAAATGCTTTGGTATCCCTAGCTTAACCCACTGTAGAAGGGGCTTCTTGGCTGAAATAAAGCGCTACAAGAAGGGTAACCTTTCCAACTATAATATCCCACTATAATATCCCATACACTAGCAGGCCTGTTTTCAGGTCCCTTTACGACGGACTACTACAGCACCAACCACATCTTCCGAGGAAGAGGATCCAGGGTTAGATACAGGCAGAAACGCAAACACGAAGACTAACACGCTTATGCAGCAGGAACCTCCAGGCCAAACCAATCCTCAAAACCTAGCTTGTAATCTATCAAGTAGAAAACGTAACATGTCAGAGCTGTCTTTACTCAATAAAGGTCTTTCTTTTGCAGAGTCAGCAGTCTGATTAAATTGAATTTCAAATCGACTTGTACAAGTTTGAAAGAAATCTTAAACTGAAAGATTTTTTCACAACAAAGTCAAGGCATTTACCACGGTGCCTACACAAGATCCTGTGAGTAGCCCGACCATGACTGATATAGAAAACACTGACTTATTCTTGTCCTTAACATCTGATACTACACCTACCCAAAGTCTATTCAGCAGGAGTTCACCAGCGTAATTTGGAGCTTTTAGAACATAACAGGTCCAAATTTGTTCCACCCTCACCAAATGAGAAGGCCATTGATACATTTTATCAAGCTGTAACGCAGGATATTCACAAACATATGGATCACCACAAAACCCATTTCTCGAGTCTTAAATCCGGCAAAGCAAACTGCACTTTCCAATATTGCCAATGATAAAAACATTATCAAAGAGACCGACAAAGGCGGGAACATTGTTATTTTGAATACATCTACCTATTACGATAGTCACTTGTTTTGTTCCTCCCCTCCCTTTCTGCACCCCTCTCCCGCACCTTTTGTTCTTCTCTGGCTCTACCAGAAATGTCAGGCCTAGTACGGTAGTCAACTGTCTGTTTCCATTTCCTTCCCACTCTCCCCCACCCTTCCTGGTCTATGTCTTAGCTCTTGCACCATTTAAAATGTCATCAGGCCGAGTACAATAGTTAATTTCACATCGTTGCTGTTCATGGCCTGTAAGAATGTTATTGTATTTTCCCTTGTTCCCTCCCTTGCCTTGAAGCGCTTTGAAACACATTGTGTATAGGCGCTATATAAATAAGCGATCATATATCACCCGTTCCTCGGACTTTTCTTTGTGCTCCAGGTCGAGACAATAGATTCTGGGTCACCTACATGTGGAGTGGGGAAGTGGCAATAAACATTCAATCAAACTGGGAAACCCCCATGGCCACCCTGGGCTGAACTGACAGTTGGTGGTAGCTGAAAGAAAATGGGGCGAGTTGCAGGACAAAGGCCAGCACCATCTGCATCAAAATACTATTTGATGAATACACTTAAGATTGTTAATTCTGTACCCGGACAGCGCAGAAATGTAAAAGTGGTACAGTTTACGTGTAATTTATGTGGCTTTTAAACAAGACTTCTTAGCCTTCACTGGCATATTGTGGACAGAAATGGCAGAGAATTGGGTATTCTGAGGAAAGTGTACATGATGCCACTCTGAAATTAAATATTCACATGCCTTATGGCTATATATACACACACACGTATAAAGTTATAGAATTTTTGGTAAAGTAAATTCATTGAAAAACCACGAAAAACTAATAAACGGATGATACAAAGTCCTAACGTGAGAATTGGACGGCAATGCTCTGCGTGAAATATGTAATCTGCCTATGTAATTTGTTATAGTGCCACAACTGTACAAATGTGTAATTTATGTTAAAAACTGATTTTAGCAAAACTGTGGTATGATCCTATGCATTGTAAAGCACACATCATAAATCTGACATGCCCCTGAAACCCAACCGACAGCAAGGCGGTGGTAATCACCCCTGACCAATCCAGTTGTTAGAGGTATACCCAGCCTAAACCTGCCCCATCGTATAATCCTATGATGTCACCATGCCTTATAAATAAGAGAGGCTGAAAGAACACGTGACTCTTTCCTCAATTTCCAGCTCCTGCGTATCCCGACATTCCAGATCCACCTTTGCAAGATTCCAGACTCTACTGCAAGGCCAAAGCATAGCTGATCCTATCCCACCAAGGCCAAAGCATAGCTGATCCTATCCGAGCAAGGTCATTGATCCAGAAATTTCACTAAAATACCAACAACAAAGAGCAAAAGCTGTGGTACCCTTTTGGGAGCATCCTGGGACCAGACCGGCTTTGTGCCCACTACCTACATGCCCGCTGTATCCTTGCCATCATCCAGTGACCAGACTTGCCCAGCTGTTTGCTGTTAGGAGAGTCGCCTTCCTGTGACTAGAACCTTTTGAGTGCAGAATCTGGTTGGCTGCCCAAATTCCCAAATTCAAGTACAGATTGTGTGTATTTCCACATCCCATAGCCACACAGTCTACCCCATTTTGATACTTTGTATTTATTCTACTCCAAGTAATTCTATCCTTGCCTGACTGTTAGAATTCTCTGTGCATCTTGTCCTTGATCTCCAAGCGTTAGCGCCACTTTTCTCTTAATTTCTGTCTTGCATAGATCACGAGTCCTTAGCAATATTTTGATTAAATAAATTAATTTTCCCTACAGAAAAGGGGGACACTGCGTGAAGGGTTACAACTGCAGCGTAACTTATATTCATGGGTGGCGTTCCTCTTTTCTAGCCATTAAATCTTGTGTAAGTAAAACCTGTCCTTTTTCTTTCAAAACTGATGTTCTCTTTTTAACTGCTCTATTTTCCTAAAATCGAACCTCATTACACCTTGAAAATCTCATCCAATTCTTCAGCTATAGTCACCCTTTCACTTCTATATTGTCCCTGTGATGTACATCACCCAGCCTAAAACCCGCAATACGATTCTGTTTTTCACAAAAAAAAAAGAGTTGACATTTAAAGCTGAAAAAGAGAACAATGCAACTTTTCCATGTGTGATTTGACTGCACTGTGTTTTCAATTTCAATCTGCTTTGTGAACTGTATGCCTTTTGTGATACCTTACCTTATAGTTGCTAGTGATAGAACATCCCTGATACTGTGATAAAACATGTACATCATTATTTAACCACACATATAATTAAATATTGTTAAAATCTGAGTGTCATTTTAGGCCATTTAGGGCTAAAAATCAGTTTTTGCCTCTTATTTTGTGAGGGAAGGTCGGATTATGATTCGGTTTGCTGCCTCATATGCCTGACTAACTACCTGCTGCCTCTTTCTATCCACTCAGAATGAGAGTAATTGTGGGTTGAGGGAACATCGCAGGGCGAAACCTTAACTTGGGTGCTATCTAATTGAAAAAGTGCTCATTCATTTGTGCTTTGGATATGTTCTTGTAGAAGGTGACCCAAGTGTATTTCAGTAGTTTTCAGTGCAATTATCACCCCATTGGGGATTCCTGCCCAATATAAAAATTTTGTGATTTCCTTTGAAATTTAAAATATTGTATTCCCACCAACCACCTTAGTTCATGGTCCATTGTGACCGGAGGTATTTGTAAAAGGATGTGAGAGACGGGTTGGGTATCGGCTCAATTCGACTTAATTGAAAATAAAGAAAAAGTATTCCAATTGAGCGCTGCATCCTAGGCTAAGGGCAAGAGTCCTGATCCAGTGTGACACGTCCGGTTAGAATCCTTCACAGAATCACAAGTAGGAAGAGGGATTGTACATAGATCATGCCATATAAGTCAACGAATCACAGGCAGAAAAGGGGCTGTACTTTTGATCAGGCCTTTCACTCACCTTCCTAAAGTGTATAAAAGGGAGGGTGAGCCTAGTGATTTTAGCAGAGTTCCTGATATGTCCTTGCTGTATGATGTGTCCTGCCTGGAAGAAAATAAAATAACTTGTATTTTTGAAAAACCTGCCTCAGCCTGCTGTTGTGCTCCAGTCTCTTCTTCACCCCAGAAATGCCAAGGCCCAGAGAGTGAGAGTGGTAGGGCCCTCATGAATATTTGGCTAGCCATTGCCAGGAGGCTTACGATGACATCCCTTCAAGTCCAAAGATCCTGGAGATACAGGTAAGCCATGCTATGAAGCCTGGAAGAGGGGAGCAAGAATGAGGCAGGAAAACAGATGGGGGGGGGGCAGGGCAAACCACAGCTGCCTGCCCACTACCAGAAGAGAAGGATCTTGCAGGCCTGATAGCCTGGCAGAGGGCACTTGCCCCAGGGGAATGAAGCGGACCGTTTCTGCAATTTTCCAAGAAGAATTATTGCGAAGTCCTTTTTGCAAATCTTCCAAAATATTTAAATTAGGTACATTTTTTGGGGGTCTTCAAAAAAATTATTTTAAAATTCTCGGGAGACACATTTTAGGAAAAATATGACATTTTTTAGAAAAATAAAAGCTTTCAAATCACTTTGGGAGACCACTCATAGAAGAACATTTTTTTTGAGTTAATGTTTGAACAGCTTTTAGAAACAATTCTGATCACTTCTGGAGGACGCCCCTTAGGATCTTTTTTGGGGGGAAAATCAATGTTTTTTAGTAACCTAGGATGCAAGGGGAAGGTGGGGTAAACGTAGCTTGAAAATATGAGTATTGTATATATTGGGCAATTGACTTGTGAGAAGCCAAGCAATTGAACTATTGAGAACTTGACTTGAGTGTGGCCAAGCAAGTAAAAGGTATCGTGAGAGGCCACTATAAAAAGGATATGCCCTGTGCCTAAATTTTAAAGAATGTTAGAAGAAATCTTAATCTAGAGTCCCATAGTGGATGACATAGAAACCGGGTCTGATTAAAGGCAGACTTACAGAGATTGATTTAAGTTGCGTATGGAACATTTTTGGAGGGTAAGACAGGTCTTAGAGGAGACAATAGAGAAGAATATATGTGACCAGGTGAGTATGTTTGTTTTGTTCTATGCGATTTTGTTAGGTGTTTGTGTTGTAGTCTATGGCATGTGTGCTGTACATTTTATGATTTAGGAGGAAGAAAATGGATTTATTGAATTAGAAAAAAGTGGCATCAAGCCAGGAATTAAGTGATCAATTATGAATAAAAAGAGAAATATATGCTATGGATCAAAGTAAACAGGTTTGTGTTAATGTTGATAAAAACAATACTTAGTAAAATAAATGAAGAAACAGTCGGGAAAAAAAGTGCTTCGCTTTAAACCCCCATATAAATCAAAATCCAGTAACTACAGAGTTAATTCTTGTATTTGCTAAGACAAGTAAATCTACTTAATGAACCTTGCACGGAGGAAAAACTGCATCCATCTTGATGGAAACGAGCAGCAGTTAAGACTGACAAGGATTTGAAAAAATTTGCATTTTCTTTTGCAGCCAACTGCGTAGTTGGTCAACAAAGGCTTTGAGTTTAAAAGCTATAGATAAGAATCGCAACACATGAGAAATGTGGAGCCTAAAAGAAAAAATGCATAGGCACTTTGAAAAAGCTCTGCAGTAGAAAAACGCAAGAAGACAGAAGGTTAATCTCTTGTATTTATGGGGTAAACACCTTCGCGAGACTACCAGACTTTGTAGGATACAGAACCGCACCGGATTTATGGGACTCTTGGGCAGAGAAAACAGATCTATTTTAGAAGTGCGTAGTTGGCAAGGTTTCAAGATAACCGCGCACTGTTAGAGGATGGGCAGTGTGTGGTTTCATAACCTATGCAGTTAGATAAGATAAACTATGTTCATAGCGAACAGTCTTTTGAATGAAAATGTGATTTAGGCTGTGTGCGACAGTGTTTAAACAATCAAAGAAGCTGTTTTTTAAAGTGTAAGAAGTTGACTAAATTATATGGTGAAACAATGATGGAAGTCTATTTTTTTAACACTTGTTGCATAAAGTGTCTCATTGTGAGGTCACTGCTTTGATCATGTTAGGCTAGTGGGCAATTAATGTTTTGATGGGTGCATTTTTTGAAAAATTCCCATGAGTTATTTGGTTTAAATAAAATGAATTTTCATTTTGCGCTATGACCAGGAACTGAGAATAAAAGACATATTGCCGTGAAAATGATAGCATGAAGCGCAAACAATATGGCAATTTATAAAATTGCACAAAATGAATTTGCACAGAAGACAGGTGTTAAGTGAGGAAGAGATATTCCCAGTGATATATATTATGTATGTGAGCTTTTAGGGTATTTTGGAAATCTAGTGGGAAAAATGTGTCCAAGAGCACTGGTGTAGTTGAGATTCAAATTGCGTTTGTGGGCAGAATACAGCAAAAAGCAGGCACATGGGCTAATTGATGGTACTTGGGCTAAGCACAGTAAATAAGTTATGGAAAATGACAGTCATATATGGGAAGAAACATTATTTGACAAATGAGTTAAACATGACAAATTTGGAAAAATTAAGTATAAAAAGAAGCATGAAAGCATTGAAGGAAATACTAGCAAGCTGTACCGACATATGCAGGCATCCATGAAGATGCACTGACATAAGGACACAAAAACACATACGCACGCATGAAGACGAATATACAAAGTTATGGAAGTAGAACTGATCTGTGCACTATAGACAAATGCATTCAAGGATGCACATGCACATTTACAAGCACACACCAATGCGTGGTCTTAAAACTTTTTTATGGGCCGGCCCCCCCCAAAATGCCAAACGGACAGTATGTACAAATGGCTATGAACTATTGCACACAGTCACTGCACCCTACTCCCAGTATAGTCCCTGGGTTCCCCACCCTGCTCCCATCACAGTTGCTGCGCTCCCTCATCCCACTCCTAGCCAGTCCCTGGGCGCTCCCCACCCTGCTCCCACCACTATCCCAGTGCTCGGACCCAGCCTGCTCCCACCAGTCTCTGGGCTACCCACACCCCGTTCCCAACACAGTTCAAGGGCCAATGGGAGCTGGTGAATTTTTTTTAAGTGGAGGGGCAAAAACATTTCCCACAAAAATAGGTAAAAAGCCAAACAGTTTGTAATTGGCGCTTGGGGGCCAAGAGGAAAAGCATGATATTTTTGACTGGACATCTATGATAGCTATCCTGTAAAAGAAATACCATCCCTGTCCACTGGGCTCCACAGCACCTCAGAAGGAGAGCTGATTTGGCAGATATCCAAACCCCCCCCCCACTCGCCAAAATCAGCTCATCGGACCAAAAAACACACACACCTATCATTCATATGAGCACCCATCACCATACTCCCACTCATAACAAGCATCCATACACATTTAAATAAAAAAGAAAATAACCGTACCTTCTGTAGGGGGTCTGCATGTGGGTGCTGAAATGCCCCGCTCCAGGTTGCTCTGTCCGCATGTGCAATGAGGCGCAGGAGCTCCCCCTCGCACATACAGACATGCAGTGTCCCAGGCAGCATTTCCAATAAGCTATGCAAGGCTGGCGAAGGCAAAACAGTGTTTCCCTTTGACAGTTCAGCCAGCCCAGGAGCACTCCCTCCGCTGGAAAAAGCAGCTGAGGGAGTGCCCAGTGTTTCACTGGGCTAGCTCCTCCATAATGGATGAGGTGGCCACTGACTCATTACAAGGTCACCCTCTAGCCTGGCTTTAAATAGACCTCTTCAAGGTCTAGTCTCCTAGATGCAATATATTGACTACATTTCCAGCCAAGGAAGAGACAAAACAACAATAAAATGTATATGGAGTTTCCATTTCTAACTACGAGGTGTAGGATCCTGTGCACCCTGTAGACTGTCATTTAGGACTACTACGCTGTACATATTTATAATGTACACACTGAATGACAAAACTGCATGAAGTAATGCTTTTGTTGGGAACTCCCTTTCACATGTGAAAATAATTAACACTGTTGTGACTACATTGGTATCTATAGGATTCTGAAATCATGAGATAATTTGCATTGGCATGAAGTAATGCTTTTGTTCGTTTTACCCTGTTGGGACTACATTGCTATTTGTACTCGTCTCTAACCATTAGATAAACTAGGGTTCACAGAGCACAATATAGGTTGTGTCTTGCTTACGTTGTTCACAGTATTTTTTAATTTATGTATATGTTTTCAAAAAAAGTATCAGCAATCAGTAAAAAAAAACTGACTTTCACTAACTATATTGAGTGCCTAACTGCATTGTTGTACACAGCTATGCATTACATTAAATTTGCATTTGAACAATTTGCAAAGGAATAGTTTATGGGCAGGACCTCTTCTCTTGTATACAGCCTTAGCTAGCCCATAGTGCTGTTCCTGTTTTGGGCTCTCCCTCCCGTGTCCTCCGGCCACTGGGTGGACGCCTCTGTGCCCGTTATGGATGAGCTGCCAGGCTCGGAATGGCATATAGGGCGATGCCCGTGGCAAAAATTCAAAATGCTAGAGTAGGCCAGTCAAAATGGGCCACTTTTTTGGCCAACGTGGGCCAGTTTGACGAGTTACTTCACTATGCAGCTAGTAGTTTAGACCATTGTTGCTGAATCAACATTCTTTAAATATCCCAATTTGCTTACATTTTAACAAACACCCCATTGGGTACTACTCAAGCAGTCTGTGACTAAAGGAATGAATATCCATTGGCGACTGCGGGCCACTTTCATTAGTGCCCGAGACAGTTTTATGGTCCAGTCCAACCATGTGAGCCGTCCCTGCTAATTTCCTCCAATCGAAATATTCTTACATTTCATGCTGGGCTCACGCCCCGCCCTGGATGCGGCCGCACTCCCCTAGGGGGCCGCGCCCCACAGGTTGAAGACCTCTGCACTAACGAGTACACAGAAGAAAAAGTTACTTACCAACTGTAACGTTCTTTCGACTGGATGTTCTTCCCACGTATTCCTCATCTTAGATATATCCTTACCTTCAGCAATTTCTCTACCAGAGGGCGCTCTGCTCGAATCTGTGGCGTCGATGTCCCGCTGCGGTATCCGTCGAGTGTCGATGTCATCTGCTGTATGAATGGCTAGAGCCGGGGCCGTTGGCATCAGTTCTGTTTTTTCGTATATTGTAGTGAATAATTAGAATTCCCCGTCACCAAAAGCTCTAAAGGGACCTTGAGAGTAAAACACGTAAACTGTACTGTGGGGTAGGCTGGGAGGGTCTATGAGGAATACGTGGGAGGAACATCCATTCGAAAGAACGTTACAGTTGGTAAGTAACTTGTTCTTCGAATGGGTTGTGTCCTCCCACAAATTCCTCATCTTAGATAGGCTCCCAAAGCAGTATAAATTTGGAGAAGGGAGTACCAGAAATATTAATCATGTACAGTATGAAGTACTGATTTTGCAAATAGCCCCTCCGCCCCCGAAGAAGTCGAATCTAGGGAGTAGTGTTTTACAAACGTGTGCATGGATGACCAGGTGGCTGCTGCGCAAATATCTTGTATCGGGACACCTCTCTGAAGAGCTGTTGCAGTAGCCATGCCCCTGGTTGAATGAGCTCTCAGCCCATCTGGAGGATCTCTCCCAGCCAATCTATAACATTCAGTTATAGCTAAAATTATCCATCTGGACAATGCTTGTTTTGTCAGTGCCAGCCCTAATTTACGTCCAGTATAATCCCACAAAAAGTTGGTCACACTGACGAAAATTTAGCCAATCTCGATATATATAGAAACTAAGAGCCATCATCTGTGTAATCTTTCTTCCTCCTTCCTTGCGTGAGGAGGAGGATAAAAAGGCAGGCAATGATATCTTTGGTGAAAGGTGAAAATCGAGACAATTTTCAGTAGAAAAGAGGGTTCGACCTTAAGAACAACTTGATCTTTGTGAAAGATGGTGTGAGGAGGTTTGCTAGAAAGTAACTGCAACTCACTCACCCTGCAGGCTGAAATAATTGCCACTATCAGTATTATCTTTAGATTAAGGAGCCTTAACGGGCAAGAATGCAATGGCTCAAATGGAATACATGTGAGAAATGTCAACAATAAATTTAGATGCCACATAGGTACTTGAAAGGGTACTGGAGGAAACGCATTAGTAAACCCTTTTAAGAATTGTACAATTAAAAGGTATCTTGAAATAAGATTCCTCCTCCGAGGAGCGCTTAAAAATGGATAGCGCAGCCAAATCTTTTGTCTTGCCAACTTGGAGCCCCAAATTGGCCAAATGTAAAAGAAAATATTGTAGGAACATTACATTGAAAAGGGTCCACATTCTTATCTCTGCACCAGTTACTGAACCTGTTCCAACGACACCGGTAGAGAGATTTAGTTGCTAGCCTTCTGGCCAAAAGCAAAATCTCCATTACGCCATCCGTAAGGTCCCAATCCTTGTATCTCAGCCTCTCAGCAACCATGCATGAAGGCGGAGTCTTGACCTCTGGATGGAAAACCCGACCCTCCTCTCGCGAGAGAAGGTCCTATCTTTGTGGACGACGTAATGGAGGGCAGATGAACATGTCTAGAAGATCCGGGTACCACATTCTCCTGGCCCAATCCGGGCAATTAGGATCATGGTTTTCCCAAACTTTCTTAACTACCCGATTACTTGAGTAATCACAGGGACTGGAGGAAAGTCGTGCAGGAGTGGAAATTGCCAGTCCACCACAAACGCGTCTCCTAGAGCTCCTCTTGGGGGAAATTCCCTTGAGCAGTACAGTTCGCACATCCGGTAGGCACCGGTCTTGAACAGACCGACTTGAGGGGTTCCCCAAAGGGCGAAGATCTCTTGAAGGACTTCCTGAGCTAGTTCCCACTAGTGGGAGACTGTGCTCTGCTGCTTAGAGCGTCCGCCGTAGTGTTCTGCTCTGGCTAGGTGAACTCTCGATAGAGAGATTCCTTCTTATATTGCCCAGAACCAGAGCTGCATTCCCTCTCTGCACAGCGATAGTGACCCTACGCCTCCTCTCTTGTTGAGATAGTACATGGCCACTGTGTTGTCCGTCATTATCAGGACATTCTTTCCCTGTAGAGAGGGCAGAAAGGCTTTCAGGGCTAGTCTGATTGCCCTCAGCTCCAACAGGTTGATGTGTAGTTTGGACTCCGATCGAGACCAACGACTGCCGATTTTCAGATCGTTGGTGTGGGATTCCCACCCTGTGAGTGAAGCGTCCGTCACTATTGTTACTTCCGGCCATGGTTGCCAAAAAGATTCTCCACTGAGGCTATGTTTGTTGCAAGCCCACCATCGAAGATTTTGTGCCACTCTGGTCGGGACTTGCAAAAGATCTGACATTTCCCCTGAAAATCCATTGAGTCCTGAGGGTCCACTGTAGGGATCTCATCCTCAATCTGGCCTCTGGTACCAGAAAAATGCAGGATGCCATAAGACCGAGCAACCTTAGAAAATAGAAGGCCGGCAGATGCTGGGCATTTTGTTACCATCTGCAGAATGTGGTGAGCTCTCTCTTCAGGAGGCAAGGCGAGGCTTTGCCCGAGAAAGTATCCAGAACGTCTCCGATAAATTGGAGTTTGTTGTGGTATCGTATTTGACTTCTTGAAATTCAGAGAGAAGCCCAGAATGTGTAGGAAGTGGCACGTCTTGCTTAGATTTTCCTGGGCTTGTTCTGGAGAACGTGCCCTGATTAACCAATCATCCAGGTAGGGCGTAAACGTGAATTCCCCCTCTGCAGAGACTCGCTGCCTCTACCGCCATCAACTTGGTGAAAACTCTTGGGGCGGAGGTCAACCCGAAACTGATAGTGAGAGTTGCCAATCGCGAACCTCAGGTACTCTGTGCTTGAGATGGATTGGCACATGAAAGTAAGCATCCAGAAGGTACACGGATTCCAACCAGTCTTCGAGTTGGAGAGCCTGAAGGATCTGAGAAAGGGTAACCATCTTGAACTTGTCCTTCCTGAGAAACTTGTTCAATGCCGTCAAATGACATTGAGAAGTCTGGCCTGCACATCTGGTGCAAAACCAGACTCTCAGCCACGCTAATCTGTGTAGCACAGTACTAGATGCCAAGGACCTACTGATGCTATCAGCAGTGCCCAAACCTGATTGGAGGCATTCCCCATAGCCTCCTTTCCACCCTTTACTATGGCTAGTAAACCTTCCTGTTCCTCACCATGAGGGATATGCTCAGCTGTTGCTGTCATACTGTCCCACAGGGTGCATGTAAATCTTGCAAGTTACATTTGTAGATGCCAATGCCATGCTACCCTAAGAACAAATCTTACGGGACCATGCGTCAAATTTTTGTATCATCACTGTCTGGGGGAATTGTAGGGTATGCTGCATTTCTAGTAGACTTGGCCGCCTGAACTACTAGACTTTCAGGTGATTAATGTTTCCTTAAATATTCAGGGTCTGAAGAGGGCATGAATTAATTGCAGGAGCTGACTCAGGGGTTTCCCATGCAGTCATCACCTTCCTTTGCAAAGCTATGTGAAAAGGAAGTATGGGGTCTTGTTGAGGTCCCCCCAAAAGGATGTCGGTCATATCATCCTCTTGGTAAATAGGGGAATTTCTGTTCTATCCCATAAATTCTGTTACCCTACTCATTAATCTCCTGTACCCTGCATGAATAGCAGGGTCAGGTTTTTGAAACTCATACTCTAGAGATGTGTCCAGACCACTTGCTGTCTGCAGGCATGGAAAGCGAAGAGGGACCCTGTATGCAACCCCACCTTCCCTTTCCATGGTGGTCATCTTGGAAAAGGATTTTCCTTCCTACACCGGGAAGCCGCAGACATCCCGGTGTAGGAAGAAACTTTTTTTTTAGCACCCTGGGTTCCCGCTTTGGGAACCTAGGGTGCTAATGGCCTTCATCCCCCATTACAGAGGCTGGAATTAGGGCATAATGCTCCAGAGACGTCGTTATCCACCCTCGCTTCGGCTGATAACTTGGGCTGCCGGGGCGGTAGCCACCGTTCCAGTCCCTGGAAAGGTGGATGAACGCCACAATATTCCCATTAGCATAACACAAAATGCAAATGGAAATGTTGGAAAATCTTATTGCGTCTATGTACTTTACTGAGAAATATAAAGTAGATGGGGTCTATAAATTGACTGTGAAAAGTGGCTCCTAAAGGAACATTTCTTTTGTTGTTTTTGGATGTATTTTTTTTTTTTGCCAACTGAGCTAAGAACGAAAGGTGGGGAGGAAATGAGGGAAGAGGCACCAAACACTAATATGGAGGGGTAGGTGGACAGGGGAAAATGTTGCGCGTGTATTATTTCTAAGGTAGGGGGCAGTGTTTCTCATGCTCCTCGATTACAGCAGTGGTGGTGGTGGCTCTTGGGGAGGAGGGATGGCCATTTTAAGATAAATAGCAGTTTTGCTAAAAAGTATGTACTGTGTACTAGATTGTTAATGGATAATGAGTAGGAATAAAAGTTGGAGCTGTGCAAGGGAAATTTTGAAGTTGAAAGTTCCTAGATCAGTAGAAAATGCAGTTCCGAACTGTCAGCGAAGCATGGATCTTATTGTAAAGTGCGGACGGGTTCTCCGGAACGTCATGGTGCGCGCCAGCGTTTGGTCATGTGGCACTTTCCGGAAGGTCCACAATGAAGTCAGATGTTCGCAGACGTCTACGGATGCAAAACTAGTTGAAATAGTTGCAAAAAGTGTATAGAAGTGTTAAAAATGATTCTAGAAGGTGGGAAATGGCAGAGTTTTATGGTGACACTTTGTAAATTGGACAAAATATTGCTATATTGAGTAAGTATGATATTAATAAGTTGTAGGAAAATAGCACACACACTGGTAAAAACCCATGAAATTCACAGAAAAAAAACGTTAAAAAGGGACGTTATGGTTACAAGTAAAACCGAAAACCCCAGAAATTAGCCAGTTATGGTAAACTAAGCAACCATAACTCGCGCCACTACCGTGCACTGCTAAGACTTACTCCAAGGACATCAAAGATGACATCACAAATGTCATTGATGACATATGTGAAATAAATGTTGATGAAGTCCCAACAAGGAGTTGTGTTTATATTGTTGGTAACAATATGTCAGGGGTGATCGGGAGACCTATCGTGAAGTACTTAATCTATTAAAGAATGTACTCACCTAAAATCATTGTACTGGAGTGTTAATACAGAAACCTACAGGCAATGACTGCAGCATGCACCATAGAAGTACACTATTTATAATCTTGTAATTTTGGATAGTACAATAATGAATGCTACCTTATTACATGTTTAACATTACTCAAAACTGTGATAACTAGCTAACCATTCAAGACTTACAACACTTGTGCTGGTACAAACAATAGATATGAATAAACAATGCATACAAATCAGAGGCACATACAGAGAAACTAAAGTAAGGAAGAAAGAAACAGCATCATCAGAAAATGTTAATGACATTAAAGTTTATCTTCATGTATACAAATGAATTGTGTGTTGGAGGCCTGCTCATTTCCCCATGTATGTGCACCATGAGCCGAGACCAAACCCCAAGGAAAGTACTTAAAGAACATATTACAAGGTTAACGTCTGGATATACCGCACTTTTTTCAATTTTAATATTTTGACTGTCAGTGAACAAAAACACCTGGCCTATATATGTCAGTTAACAAAAAAAGTGGCCAAGATATGTGATGTCAATGACATTTGTGATGTCATCTTTGATGTCCTGGGTGTTAGTCTTAGCAGTGCACGGTGGTGGTGTCAATTACGGTTGCTTAGCTTACCATAAATGGCGAATTTTAGGTTTTTTTTTCCGGTTTTACTTGTAACCATAACGCCCCTTTAACAAAGGGGTTTCATTGAATAAATATGGGATACATTACTCACCGTAATCGTATTTCTGATGCTTGTATCTGCTTAGATTCACATGCTGTGCATAGGCCGACATCTAGTGGAAGCTGCAGAGTATTACAGTTTGTTTTCCGAAACTCGAAAATGGGCATCGACATAGGACGTGCCAATAATACAATCCCTACTGTGACTTCCACTGTACCCATGATCCCTCCCACGTGTAGGACCCTCAGATTGTATTTTTTCTGACATGAGGTAGCATGAGGAGTAGCGCGAGTACGGATTGTCCAAGCAGATAGATACATAAGACTACAAGCATCCATGCGCCTTCTCTCAGAGGGGAGGAAGGGTGGCCGCATGTGAATCTAAGCAGATACAAGCATCAGAAATAAGATTACGGTGAGTAATGTATCCCTTCTGAGGCTTGTGGAATCTGCTTGGATCACATGCTGTGCAGAGATTAGCGAGCTGTGTTAAAAGGAGGTGGGATGTGAGAAGGGTCATGAGCTTGTCCCACTTGAGTATCTGTCTTGGAATGAGTGTCAATGCAGTAGTGCCGAGTAAAAGTGTGAATAGAGCTCCATGTAGCCGCTTTGCAAATGGTGTCAAGGGGTACATTTGCAATGAAAGCCAGAGTGGCCCCAGTGCCTCTAGTAGAGTGGGCTCTTGGCGTAAAAGGCAGAATTCTTTCAGAAAGTGAGTAACACAGCTGGATACATTTGACTATCCATTTCGAGACGCAATCTCCCTCTCTGCCTGTAGTTACGGAGACGAACAGTTGGTCTGTTTTTCTTAGCGGTTTGGTCTGGTCTACAAAGTAGAGGACCGCTCTCCGCACATCTGGAGTGTGTAGTTTCACCTCAGCAGAGCTTTGGGGTTCTTGGAAGGGCGGTAGCTCAATGGACTGGTTAACGCGGAATTTTGAAATGAACTTCGGTGAGAACCTAGGGTTTGGTCATAGAACCAATTTATCCTTATGTAAAGAAAGGATCCTGCACTGACAGAGCCTGAATTTCACAGACCCTTCTTATGGATGTAATGGCTACTAAGAAGGCAGTCTTATAGGTCAGGTGTTTGAGACTAGCTTTATGCATGGGTTCAAATGGGGGGAAAGGGGGTTGAGTTTAGCAAGCACCACATTAAGGTCCCATTCTGGTGGTGGGTTAGAAATTGGAGGGTGGAGTCCCTTAACCCCTTCCATGAATGCTTGAACCACTGGTACTTTCCACCACAACACCTTGTTATGGAAGATGGTGTAGGCTGATAACACTGCCAGGTGTACCTTGAGTGAATTAAATACCAGCCCTGCGTCCAGCAGGTGGAACATGTAGGTGACAATATTCGAAGGAGTACAATCAACTGGGTTGATCTGTTTATTCTGGCACCAAATAACGAATCGCTTCCCTTTATCAAAGTAACAGTGTCTGGTTTCCTAGATTCCTTTAGGATATCCATGCATCTCTGTGGTAGATTGAGATGGCCAAACTCTATGACTTCAGGAGCCATGCTGCCAAGTTCATCGAGCTGGGTTGAGGATGCACGGTTTGTCCTCCGTGCTGGGATAGTAGGTTGTGCCAGCACAGGAGTTTGATGGATTCGCACACTGCCAGTCTGCGCAGGTGTGGGAACCACGATTGTCTCGCCCACATGGGAGCAACTAAGATGAGCGTCATCGATTCCCTGTGCATCTTGTTGACCAACTTCCTCAGAGGAGTGGGTGGAAAAGCATAGGCAAACATCCCTGACCAGTTCATCCACAGGGCGTTCCCCTTGGAGCCTGGCTGGGGGAACATGGATGCGAATCCTGGGTATTGTCCGTTTTCGCTTGTGGCGAATAGGTCTATAGTGGGGAAACCCCACTGCGAGAAGAGGTCTCCTACGACCTCTTAGTGTAGATACCATTTGTGTTCTTTCGGGTGGGGATCTCTGCTCAAGGCGTCCGCTAGTGAATTGAGATCCCTTGGAACATGTTGAAATTACAGGTAAATGTTCCGTCTGAGTGCCCATTTCCAAATTTTCTGGGCAAGCTAAATCCCTCCCGGTTTGTTTATGTAAAACATAGCTATCGTGCTGTCTGTTAAGATCTGCACTGACAGGTTCAACAGGTAGGCTTAGAACGCTTGATGCGCTCTGAAGACTGCCAGAAGCTCTGGCAGATTTATGCGATTCTTGGCCACTGTGTGAGACCAGAGACCCTGAGCTGTGTGGTGAAGGAGGTGTGAGCCCCACCCCGACAGGGACGCGTCTAGTGACTACGGCCTGTATTTCTGGGTTGTAAAAGGGTTTCCCCTTTGACAGGTTTTCTCTTGTCCACCAGTGAAGACTATGTACTAGTGTTGGCGAAACAACCACTAGATCATCCCACAGACCACTTGCTTGAGACCACTGTTCGCCAACCATTCCTGCATGGGTCGCGTGCGCAGGCGCGCGTGGGGAACAGGTAAATACATGACGCCATCATGCCTAGCAAACACATCGCTTTGCGCACCCTTATCTGGCGACCGGGCTGATTGAGGAATTTGCAGTAGTAGATTCAGAATTCTTTCCTCTGATGGAAAGGTCAACCCCTCTTGCGTGTTTAGGACAGCTCCTAGGAACTGTTTAGAGGTGCTTGCCACAGGCTTGATTTTTTCCCGTTGATTGAGAAACCCAATTCGAAGAGGAGGTCAATCGTTCTTTGGATGTTGGAACTGCAAATTACTGGGGTTTCCCCCGTGATGTGCCAGTCATCCAGGTAACGGTACACTGGGATTGCTTCCCTGTGTAGGTGTGCCACCACCACCGCCAGTACCTTGGTAAATACCCTTGGAGCTGAGGCTATACCGAAGGGCAGCACCTTGAACTGGTAGTGCTGACTGTCCACCTTGAAGCGCAAGAATCTTCTGTGCGCTGGGAACATGAAAATAGGCATCTTTCATGTCCAATGTTGCCATGTAATCTCCCTTTTTTAAGAGGGGGGGTTACCTCTGGGAGCGTAGTTATGCAAAACTTTTGGGGCTGGACATACTTGTTTGCAGGGCGTAAGTCTAAAACTGGGCGCATTGTCAAATCTCTTTTTGGCACAAGGAAGTAAGCTGAATAAATACCCTTGTTTACCTGGTTGCCCGGGACGAGTTCTATCGCGTCCTTTGCGAGAAGATGGACGATTTCCTCGAGGAGGATCTTTTGGTGGTCCCGTGAGTGTATTTGTCGTGGAGGGTGGTTGCGGGGGCGCTCCAGCAGTTCGATGCAGTATCCCGCGGACAGCACCCATCTGTCCAAGGTGATCCCTTTCCCATGCTTGAGTGAAGTTGGAAATGCGCCCCCCTACTGGGGATGCATGGGAAGGGACCCTGAGCGGAGCATCACCGTTTGCTGGGAGGCGTACCACCTCTGCCTGGGCTGCCTCTCCCTCTACCGCGGCCCCTCTTGTTACCTCTACCATAACTTTGGGTACCTTGTTGGTTGTTACCACACGAAGTACCCGCCCCTGTGAGTAATTGGAACCCCCCTGGGAATTTTGTCCGCGTGAGCGACAAAAATTATTATTTTCTCTCTGGTTCGTGGGTTTGTTGGTCGATTGTCCCAGGGATTTTAGGGTATCGTATTCATCTTTAGCAGATTTGAGTGCCTCCTCTACTGCTTTGCCAAACAAGACATTCGGTTCCACCGGCATGTTGATAAGAGTAGCCTGGGTCTCGGGTTTAAACCCTGACTGTCTGAGCCAAGCGTGTCTCTTGAGTGCTCTCTGCGATGAGCCGGCCTGCATTATCTGCGGCATCAAAGGTCGTCTTTAGAATGCACCCGGACACCAATCTACCCTGCGACGCAATCTGGGCTAACTGGCCCTTAAGTGATTCTGGTGCGGAGGGGATGAGGGCAGCTACCTGCTCCCACTGGTGGAAATTATAGCTTGCCAGTAGAGTGGTGGTATTGGTGATTCTTGCTTGGTAAGTGGAGCTGGAGGCCACTTTCCTTACTAACCCATGAATCCTCTTGTTCTCCTTGTCTGGGGGAGCTTCAGATGATAGAGGTGTTGCCGCTCTTTTCCTGGTGTTAGTGACTACCAACGAGTCAGGCTTAAGTTGACCCCTCATATAAAGTGGGTCTGACTGGGCGGCCCTGAACAATTTTTCAATTCTGGGGTTGACAGCCCTAGTGAGATTAGGGGAGAGGAGGGAAGGGTCAATTCTGTGTTGGATGATCTTCAGAATTGGTATGGCTTGGGCGATGGGTTTCTTATCCCCCAGAATCTCTTCTGCAAAGTCCCTCTCTTCCTGAGCCCTTTGAGTGTCTATGTGAAAGTGCTCTGAAGCTCTAACTAAGACCTAATTCAGAAGAGGCTGATTATCCACAGATGAGTCAGTGACCAGTGGTTCTTTGTAAACAGGTGAGTCTAGATTATAGACCTCTGCCTAGTCTTCCTCCTCCTCATCCTGGTCCTCGTCATCTGCGAAATAATCAACTCGCGCTTGGTCGTCCAGCATTTGTATGTCTGGGTCTTCAGCGTACTGGTGATAAGGTTGAACAGAGAATGGGTCTGAAATCAGGCCCTGAGCTGGAGCTTCCTCACAAGGTCTTTTATTGGGAGGCTGAGGGTCTTTGGATCCTGAAGTAGAGTTGTCAGGGGTACTCTGATAGCTCAGAAAATAATCTGGATTTTTTTCATAGAAATTTGCCAAAGACATTCTTCTCATTACCCCGTCGATGTCGTCACAGCTCCATTCCCTGAACTGGGGATGACCACCTCCTGCTGAGGTTCCTCTCCTATTCCCATATCCAGTAGAATGGGAGGGATAACTTTAGGCCTGGTGACAGGGGTCCTAGATTTACCTTTATCTGAAGACCCAGGTTTGTCCTTGTGGACCTGGGGTGCAGAAGTTGTGTTTGCGACTTCTTCTGTTGTGTGTCCCCTTTACCATGAGTGGAGGAGTGTTTCCCTGATGGTCTGGCCTTCTCTGAATCTTTCGACGCCTGGCGCCGAGATTCGGGGGTGTGTAGGCTAGCTTCTGTATCTTTAGAGTGAGAATGTCTAGACTCGGAGGCAGATGAGGAATGAGCTGCCGGAGCCGACCTTAAGCGTGCAGCTTGGGGGTGGAGGTCGGATTAGTCTTCCGACGACCATACCTCCGTGACTTTTGGGAGCAAGGCACTCTTGGCAACTGGACGGTTGCATTGTGTCGTGAGGTGATCTTGACCTGGAACGCCCAGAGGACAACGACTGTGGACCACTCTCTACGTGCCTCCTTCTTTCGAGCACTTGACACGTATGTCAAATCTCGACTGGGGTTAGTGTTTTTAGGTGTAGTAGTATGGGTAGCGCTCGTGCCGCCGGGTGTGTTCCCCATAGCTGCCCCGCCAGACAATCCTCTGGGGTCGGGGACTACCGCTTGGGTGTCTTTCGACATCCCTGTGCTCTCGCCATCCGAAACGGCGGCGTTGCTGCCATCACTGAAGGATCCCACCGCTTCCATGGCCTCGAGCTGCCTGGCGTGATGGAAGAACAGGGATTTTTAGAGAAGTTATTAACAAATGGCAAAAAGCCAGGGAACTCTGCAACAATGTTTCCAACAAGTATGGCGGAAAAAAACAATCCGAGGGTCCTACACACGTGAGGGATCATGGGTAGAGTGGACATCACACTAGGGATAGTATTACTGGCACGCCCTATGTCGACGCCCATTTTCGAGCTTTGAAAAACAAACTAATACTCTGCAGCTTCCACTAGATGTCGGCCTATGCACAGCATGTGATCTAAGCAGATTCCACAAGCCTCAGAAATAAATATATGGGATACATTACTCACCGTAATCGTATTTCTGATGCTTGTATCTGCTTAGATTCACATGCTGTGCATAGGCCGACATCTAGTGGAAGCTGCGGAGTATTACAGTTTGTTTTTCGAAACTCGAAAATGGGCGTCGACACAGGCGTGCCAGTAATACTATCCCTAGTGTGACGTCCACTGTACCCAAGATCCCTCACGCGTCTAAGATCCTCAGATTGTATTTTTTCTGACATGAGGAAGCATGATGAGTAGCGCGAGTACAGATAATCCAAGCAGATAGACAGGAAGGTAAGACTACAAGCAATCATGCGCCTTCTCTCGGAGGGGAGGAAGGGTGGGTCGCATGTGAATCTAAGCAGATACAAGCATCAGAAATACGATTACGGTGAGTAATGTATCCCTTCTGAGACTTGTGGAATCTGCTTAGATCACATGCTGTGCATAGATTAGCAAGCAGTACCAGAAGGAGGTGGGATGTGAGAAGGGTCATGAGCAAACAGGTGTCTTAGAACCGCTTGTCCCACTTGAGTATCTGTCTTGGAATGAGAGTCAATGCAGTAATGCTGAGTAAAAGTGTGAATAGAGCTCCAAGTAGCTGCTTTACAAATGGTGCCGAGGGGAACATTTGCAATAAAAGCCAGAGTGGCCCCAATGCCTCTAGTAGAATGGGCCCTTGGCGTAAAAGGCAGAGTTTTTTCAGAAAGAGTGTAACACAGCTGTATACAGTTGATAATCCACTTCGAGATCGCGCCTTTAGAGACGCGATCCCCTTCTCTGCCTGTAGCTACGGAGACAAACAGTTGATCTGTTTTCCTTAGCGGTCTGGTTTTATTTACATAGTAGAGGACCGCCCTACGCACATCAAGGGTGTGTAGTTTCACCTCAGCTGAGCTTTGCGGGTTCTGGAAGAAAGCCGGAAGCTTGATGGACTGGTTTACATGGAACTTAGATATAAATTTAGGTGAGAACCTAGGGTGTGTGCGTAAAACCAGTTTGTCTTTGTGGATAGTAAAGAAAGGATCCTGCACTGACAGAGCCTGAATTTCACTGACCCTTCTTATAGAGGTAATGGCTACTAAGAAGGCCGTTTTATAAGTCAGGTGTTTGAGACTACTTTTATGCATGGGTTCGAAAGGGGGGCCAATGAGCTTAGCTAGCACCACATTGAGGTCCCATCCTGGCGGTGGGTTCGAAATAGGAGGGTGAAGTCTCTTTACTCCTTCCATGAAGGCTTTAACTACTGGTACTTTCCACCACGATACTTTGTTATGGGATGTGGTGTAAGCCGAGAGGGCTGCCAGGTGTACTTTCAGAGAGTTAAAAACCAAACCTGCGTCCAGCAGGTGGAGCATGTATGTTACAACGTTGGAAGGAGTGCAATCAACTTGGTTGATTTGATTATTCTGGCACCAAATAACGAATGTCTTCCACTTGTCAAAGTAACAGTGCCTTGTGTTTGGTTTTCTGGACTCTTTTAGGATGTCCATACACCTCTGTGGTAAATTGAGATGGCCAAACTCTATGACCTCAGGAGCCATGCTGCCAGGTTCATTGAGTTGGGTTCCTGGTGCACTGTTTGACCTTGTTGCTGGGACAGTAGATTGTACCAGGCTGGGAGTTTGATGGGATTGCACACCGCCATCCTGCGCAGGTGTGGAAACCATGGTTGTCTCGCCCACATGGGAGCAACTAGGATGAGCGTCATCGATTCCTTGTTCATCTTGTACACCACCTTCCTGATGAGGAGTTGGTGGAAAAGCGTACGCAAACATCCCTGACCAGTTCATCCACAGGGCGTTCCCTTGGGAGTCTGGCTGGGGGAACCTGGATGCAAATCCTGGGCATTGTTTGTTTTCGCTTGTGGCGAATAGGTCTATAGTGGGGAAACCCCACTGAGAGAAGAGATCTTCTACGATATCTCTGTGAAGGACCCATTCGTGTTCTATTGGGAGGGAGTCTCTGCTTCGGGCATCCGCTAGGGAATTGAGCTCCCCTGGAACATGTTGTGATGACAGGAAGATGTTCCATCTGAGTGCCCATATCCAGATTTTCTGGGTAAGCTTGGACAGATTTGGCGAACGAGTCCCTCCTTGTTTGTTCAGATAGAACATGGCTGTGGTGCTGTCCGTCCGGATCTGCACCGACAAGTTTAGCAGATGGGGCTCGAACGCCCGAAGCGCTCGGAATACTGCCAGAAGCTCTAGCAGATTGATGTGGTTCTTGGCTACTGAGTGAGACCAGAGACCCTGAGCTGTGTGGTGGAGGTGGTGAGCTCCCCACCCAGTCAGGCATGCATCTGTAGTCACCACTGCCTGTACTTCTGGATCGTAAAAGGGTTTTCCCCTTGCGAGATTCTCTCTTGTCCACCAGTGTAAGCTCTGTACGAGTGTTGGCGAAACGACCACTAGATCGTCCCACTGACCACTTGCCTGAGACCACTGTTTCGCCAACCATTCCTGCATGGGACGCATGCTCAGACGCGCGTGGGGGACCAGGTAAATGCATGACGCCATCATGCCCAGTAACCGCATTGCTTTGCGTGCCGTTATTTGTTGACCTGACTGATAATGTGGAATTTGCAGTAGTATATTCCGAATCCTCTCTTCCGAAGGGAAGGTCAACCCTTTCTGAGTATCTAGGATTGCTCCTAGGAACTGTTTTGAGGTGCTTGGCACCAGACTTGACTTCTTCTCGTTGATAGAGAAGCCTAATTCGTGGAGGAGGTCGATAGTCCTCTGAATGTTTGACCTGCAAATTCCTGGGGTTTCCCCAGTTATGAGCCAGTCGTCCAGATAAGGGTACACTGGGATTGCCTCCCTGCGTAGGTGTGCAGCTGCCACCGCCAGTACCTTGGTGAATACCCTTGGTGCTGAAGCTATCCCGAAGGGCAGTACCTTGAATTAGTAGTGGCGACTGTCCACCTTGAAGCGCAAGTATTTTCTGTGCGCTGGGAGCATGGAAATATGAAAATAAGCATCTTTCATATCCAAGGTTGCCATGTAATCCCCCTTTTTTAGGAGGGGGATTACCTCTTGTAGTGTGGTCATACGGAATTTTTGGGGCTTGACATACTTGTTGGCAGGCCGTAAGTCCAATACTGGGCGCATTGTCAAATCTTTCTTTGGCACAAGGAAGTAAGTTGAATAGATACCCTTGTTTACCTGGTGTCCTGGGACGAGTTCTATCGCGTCCTTTTCTAGCAGAATGGCGATCTCCTCGAGAAGGATCTTCTGATGTTCTAAGGAGTGTATTCTTTGTCGTGGAGGGTGGTTCCGGGGACGCTGCAGTAATTCTATACAATATCCTGTGGACACTGTTGACAGCACCCATCTGTCTGAGGTGATCCCTTCCCAAGCCTGGGTGAAGTTGGAAATGCGTCCCCCTACTGGGTTTGCGTGAGAAGGGACCCTGAACTGAGCGTCACTGCTTTGGTGGAGGCGTGCCACCTCCCTTGTTGGGGCTGCCTCTGCCTCTTCCACGACCTCTCTCGTTACCCCTGCCGTAACCTTGGGTAGACTGCTGGTTGTTGTTCCATTGTGTACCCTGTCCTTGGGCATAGTTGCCTCTGTGAATTTTGGCCGCGTGGGCGACGGAAATTACTGTTCCCCCTCTGGTTAGGGGGTTTGTTAGTAAGCTGGCCAAGGGATTTGAGAGTCTCGTATTCGTCCTTGGCATTCTTAAGTGCGTCTTCGACCGCTTTCCCAAACAATAGATCGGGTTCCACCGGCTTGTCTATTAATGAAGCCTGGGTTTCTGTTTTGAACCCCGACTGCCGTAACCACGCATGTCTCTTGATAACAGTACCTTCTCCTATCAATCTTCCTGCGTTGTCCGCGGCGTCGAAAGTTGCTTTTAATATGCAACCAGACACGGCTCTCCCTTCTGCCGAGATCCGAGCCAACTGGCCCTTTACCGGTTCAGGAGCAGAGGCTATGAGCGCCGCGACCTCTTCCCATTGATGGCAGTTGTAACTTGCCAACAGGGTGGTGGAGTTTGCGATCCTTGCTTGGTAGGCGGACGTTGAGGCTACCTTCCTGCCAAACCCGTACAGTTTTTTGCTCTCCTTGTCGGGAGGAGCTTCTGACGCCGATAAGGGTGTCCCAGCCCTCTTCCGAGTGTTGGTAACCACTAGGGAGTCTGGTTTAAGATGTCCTCTTATATAAAGAGGGTCAGACTGGGCTGCCCGAAAAAGTTTTTCGACTCTGGGGTTGACGGATCTGGTGAGGTTAGGATTCACCAGGGATGGATCTATTCTACGTTGGATAGATTTAAGGATAGGGATGGTCTGAGCGACCGGCCTCCTCTCTCCCACCAACTCTTCTGCGAAGTCCCTTTCCTCCTGTACACCGTGGGTGTCGATGTGAAAATGTTCTGCTGCGCGAGCGAGAACTTCATTAAGGAGGGGCTGGTTATCAACTGGCGAGTCGGTAACTGGGGCTTCGCTCTCTACCGGGGAATCTACTCTGTAAATTTCCTGCTCATCTTCTACCTCCTCCAGGTCCTCATCATCCGCATAGTATTCAGTCCCGGTTTGTTCCTCCATAATTTCAAACTCCTGGTCCCCTTCAGGGAAAGGCTGTCCTTGGTATCTGGGGTGTGGAGTAGAGTATGGAGTAGAATAATGCTGCACCTCTAAGGGTTCAGGTCTTTCGAACCGGGCCTTTTTACTTAGGGGGATAGGATCAGAGGAGCCTGAGGGTGTGGCCCCTTGAGGGTCATACGAAAGGAAATGTTCTGGGTTTTTGTCATAAAAATCAGCTAAGGAAGACATCCTTGACATGACCCTGTCTATGTCTTCACTGGACCATTCTTTGGAACAGGGTATGACTTTAGTGGGCAACTTAGAGGACTTATCAAGGGTACCCTTGCTGGATGTTGATGTCCCAGTAGATTTGTGTTCGTCCGTCTGCTTAGGGTGGAAGGATGGTCTTACAGGAGTGGAAGGCTGTGCTTTCCGCTGTTTCCCCCCCTCTCCGTGCGTGGAAAAATGTTTTCCCTGCCCCTTGGAGGCACCAGAGACTTTCGACGCCTGGCGTCGAGGGTCGGGAGAGGTATCTGTGTGTTTCGAGCGTGGGGCCTCGCTAGTGTTAACTGCGGCCTCGGTCTCCTGGAGCGCGGCCTGGGGGTGGAAATCGTCTTCGTCTTCCGACGATCGAACTTCCGTTAATCTAGGGAGCGAGGCACTCTTGGCAAGAGTGGATGATTGCCGTGCGTCATGCGGCGATCTCGATCGAGAGCGCCCAGAGGACACCGAGTCGGACCGTTCTATCTGTGCCTCTTTCCGAGAAGTCGACGTCGTCGAGGTTCGGTTGGACTTAGTGTGCTTAGTGTGTGTAGGGTGTGTAGCGCTTGCGTCGCCGGGGGTCTTCCCCATAGCCGCCCTGCCGGACAACCTTCCGAGGTCGGGGACCTGCGCTCGGCAGTCTTTCGACGCCGTAATGCCCTCGCCGTCCGAAAGTACGGCGTCGCTGCCATCGCTGAAGGCGCCCTCCGCTGCCATGGCCGCCTGCCTGGCGTGGTGGGCCCAACGCTTTGTCGAACGGTCCTTAAGTGTCTTAGGCTTAAACCTACTACAAGCTCTGCAGTTCGCTTCGGGGTGGTCCCTCGGCAAGCAGAGATTGCACGTGGTGTGCCTGTCGACCCAAGGGTATTTGCGGTTGCACTTGGGGCAGAATTGGAAAGGGGTACCCTCCATACGCACCTTGAGGCAGCGGGCTGGTAAGTGTAGGAAATATATAAGGTGTACCTATATACCAAGAGTGAAGAGTATGTACCACCCCCCACTCTCCCTACTTGCAGGGCCGAGGCCAGCGGCCTACTAGGCCCGGGCCGAGGCCAGCGGCCTTCCGAGGCCCAGATCCGTCGTGCAGCAGCCGACGGTCGATGTCTTCTCCAGCCGTCGTCGAGGGTCGACGTTGGGGTGGGGAAGGATGTTAATAATTTTAAACTTCAATAATTAGCAAAAGTATGGCTAAGGCCAGGGGCCTCCGCAAGATGCTTCCGACCAGTATGGCAGAAAAAAACAATCTGAGGATCTTAGACGCGTGAGGGATCTTGGGTACAGTGGACGTCACACTAGGGATAGTATTACTGGCACGCCTGTGTCGACGCCCATTTTCGAGTTTCGAAAAACAAACTAATACTCCGCAGCTTCCACTAGATGTCGGCCTATGCACAGCATGTGATCTAAGCAGATTCCACAAGCCTCAGAAATATATATATATTTCCAATAACCAAGAAACCATTCGCAGATTCCTGAAAGGGGATTTGCACTCCTCACAAAATGCACGCCAGCTTGTGATTCCACCGTAATTCAGAAACCAATCAACACAGCTCTTCATAATATCCAGTTTTATTTTTGGCAAAAGTTTAAAAAAGGAAAACAACACGGAGCGACGCATTTCGCGGCGTCCTCGCCGCTTGTTCACACACAATAACAATGATGTAGCAGCACCCAGTATAAATTAAAGATTAGAGAGTGTCAAAACCGTTCGGTAGACTTTGGGCCTTTTGACATGAGTCCAGAAAAAGAATTAGGAAAAGATAAAAATAAAATTTACCTTAAACAGTGAAGAGCTCAGTTTAAAAAATTGACGTCATTAGGATTGAATGAAAGAAAAATGAAGAAATTATTGGATAAATCAATGGATAAGGAATTAAACCGGGAACATAAAATAAGCAAAATCTAAAATAAAAATAAAAACCCCAGCATCAACGAGGGTTACAGGCCAACATTGAATAAAATTGTGCAGAGCAATAAAACAGCATCAGGGTGTAATAGCGAACCAGAAAAGGGGTATGGCTGACCAAAATTGGGTTACCAGACAAAGAATATTGTGCAGAGAGCCAATTTTACAAGTAAATACAAGGGTGAGTAAGATACATTTTTGTGTCTGTAACAATGTTGGTTTATGTTACAGATGAAAATCATGGAACTTGCGTGAACATAGGAGGAATGTCTGCATGGCCTCAAGTAGGGAGAAAAGGAAAAAAAGGCAAGTACTGGTTCACACTACAAGAGTGTGGACACACTATTGATTATTAAGAGTAAGAGGACCCAGGTGAGTAACACAAAAAAAGGTAGATAATTGAAGACAGTGTCTTCAACTATGTAGCCATTTCTTCCCAAGATAGTTGCAATCAGGTGAATAGAGTAGTATATAAATGCAAACATGGGCACTTCAAACAACGCAGGACATCGAAGGCAAATTGAAGGTGGGTAATTTTTTTTGTTAGGATGCCAAAGGGGGTAGGACTTGGCGAGTGTGTAAAAATGTTAAGGAAGGCAAACGATGTGTCTTATGTTAAAATAAGTCACATAGTAAGAAATGGTGCCATAGTCTAGAAAAACGGGGGTAGACTAGATTAAGCGTAGTGGGGTAAGGAGGAGATAATGCGCAGCAAAACGTTTCATTTGTCTCAACAGGATGAACACAAAGCACAGATGAAAAGGCCATGGTCCAACGCAATTGGAAGAAAGATGGCGAAGACAGACAATGGAGAAGTTACAGCATAACTGGAAGAATTTACAGCTGAGCGGGAAGCACATGCAGCAAGGTATAAACCCCAAGTATCATAGGGTTGATAAGTAGTTGTATTTATGCACCAACGAGTTATGGAAAGCCTGGGAGTTAAATGGGCTTGAAAAAAGCTAGAAAAACCTAGAAAACAATTTGTTAGAAGCAAGGAGAATGAATTTAGGCAAGAAAGAAACTTGACCTCCTTGCTTGACCCGAATAACTTGTCTGTATTTCGATTTTTCAGAGAACAGGGATCCCTGATAAAAGTTGCCCTTGTCTGCTATGGATGCGCCTAGGAGATGAAGACAGCAGACCTTTTTAATTATTGTATTGTAACAATGTATTGTTTTAATGTTTTGAGTACCTCTACATTTGAAAATGTCGATCTAGAGACGAAAAAGTCCCCTGAAGGGACAAATATGTCTCTGGATATGTTTATTGAAAACAACTCAGATTCCAACAGATTGATCACATACAGTAAAACAAATGTGAATGTATACACAAAAGAAAAACAATTAGTAGCTTGGATACACAAAGAACGAGCATGTCTGAATAAGCTTTTTCTAGGAGGCAGGGATGTTCAGAAAATAAGATAGATGTAGTTTAAGGCAGGTGAATTTTCCCAGGACACGCAAACAAGGGGTTGGGTTGAAAGGAAAAAGTGTGACAGAGACATATTTATTTATCAAAGGAAACTCATTCAGCTTTTTATTTAGGTGAATAAAAGAGGAGGCGTATACATTGGGAAATTACAGCACACAAAACTGAGCAAAAAAGGATTGGTTGAGGAACCCGACCAAACAATGCCCAACTAGAATTTACACATGTTGCAAAGGACTGTTTCTAAAAGGCTCCCCCATCTTGGCTTTGCTCCTGGCCCCCTGCATGATCTCCAGATCGGCCTGTGAGAGGCTAAGGTGCCGAAGCGTTACCTGCTCAGGTACCACACTGGGGGGGCTAGTTTCCCTGGCACAGGGTGGATGACACTGCCCCCCTGCTGTGCCAGAACATGTGCTGGGCCAGTCGGAAGGTGCATCGGGGCACCTCCGAGAGGCTGAGTAGTTCTGAAAACCATGGCCTGGCCGGCCACCATGGAGCTATCAGAATGATGAGGAAGCAGTCGTGAGACTCCTTGATCTTGCAAATTACCCTGTGGATCAGAGGAGTGGGTGGAAAGGCGTAGGCTTTCATGCCGGCACACTGGAGGTGAAATGCGTCGCCCAGAGAGCCGGGGCCCTGCCCTTGCCAGGATGCGAACTGAGGACACTTCTTGTTGTGCCAGGTGGCAAAGATAACCATGTGGGGGTGACACCACCTGTTGAAGATTTCCTGAATAACGAGGTAGTTTAGCTGCCACTCATAATTGCCCGCTCCCAGCCTGCTGAGCTTGTCCGCTTCCAGGTTGGAGTCCCCTGGGAGGTGGACGGCCGAGAGGTAAAAGTCATTTTCCAGGGCCCATTCCCAAATGCTGATCGCCAGTCTGCACAGAGGAGGGGATCTGGTGCCTCCCTGCTTGTTGACATAGTACATGCTGGTCGAGTTTGTCTGGATGAGAACAACCTTGCCCTTGAGAAGTGGTAGGAATGCTCCGAGCGCTAGCCAGATGGCTTTCAGCTCCAGCCAATCGATGTGGTTTTCCTGCTCCTGTCGAGTCCAGGTGCCGTGGACCAAAAGATCATCCAGGGTGGGTCCCCAGCCCTCGAGCAAGGAGTCTGGTGATAGTGGCCTGTGGAGAGGGCGGCCGAAAGGCCTGCCCGTCCGAAGGTTGCAGTCCATGGACCACCACGTTAGGTCTGGGTGGAGAAATGGAGGAACGGAGATGATCTCGGATTGCGAGCCCCGCTCCCGATTCCTTGAGGCCGCGAAGTACAGCTGAATCCTTCTCATCCTTCGTCTCGTGTGCGGCATGGCTAATAGGACCGCTGCCACTAGACCGAGGAGATGTTGGTACCAGCATGCCGAGGTCCCCTCTCTGCTGGGGAAGTGGGCATTGGCCCTCTTGATGGACGAGATTTTGTTTTCCGACGGGAAGCTCTTCTCGGAGCATGTGTCCCAATTGAGTCCCTGGAATGTCAGAGTCTGCATAGGCTGCAGCTGTGTCTTCTTGAGGTCGAGAGAGAAGCCCAGATCATGCAGCGTGTTCATAAGGGCATGAGAAGAGTGGGGAACTGCGAGTGGAGAACTGCTTCCGGAGATGTAGCCCTGACGAACCAGTCATCAAGGTATGGGTAGATGTGGAGGCCCCACGCTCGGAGGAGGGCTGCCACTGCGTACATTAGTCTGGTAAAGACCCTGGGGGCCGAGTTGAGGCCAAATGGAAGGACTTAGTATTGAAAATGGTAGCCCATGATCCTTAACCGTAGGAAAGAACGATGGGGCTGCCATATCGGGACGTGTAGGCACGCGTCCTTCAGGTCCAGGGAGCACATCCAGTCTCCTTTGTCCAATGTCTCCGCAATAAAAGCTGGCGTAACTATCTTGAATTTTTGCAGGGAGAGGTTGAGGGTGGAAAGGTCCAGCACAACTCTCAGGGCCCTCCTGGTGGTTCTTCTGAATGGCGAAAATCCTGGAGTAAAAGCCAAAGCCTCGCTGGGAGGCTGGAACTTTCTCCACTGCCTGGCTCTCCACGAGTGACCGGATCTCTGCCAAAAGAGTTGCTGTCCCAACTTGTGGGAGGGGAGGGGAGGAGGGAGGAAAGGCTGGGATAGGAAGGCCGGCACCAACGGAGACATGTGGACCCGAAGGAGCATGTCATGCCGTCTTTCCCTCAGAGGCTGACGCTGAAAAGGCGGACTGGAAAAAGCCCTTACTCCCCTCCCTCCCCAAACCCTTTTTGTCGTTTGCGCCGGTTCTGAGGCGGCAAGTGGTCCGGCTGCCTGGATCTGCGTTCCTGGAAGCCGAAGAACCCTCCGGATGTACAACCCTTTTTCGGGGCGCTGCGGAGATTGGGTGTATGATTTGGGCATGGTCTTTGTAAGAATGGATAAAGACTGCCGTTTGTGAGCTGTTTTTCTTTTTGTCCAGCTCCTCGTCAATAGAGGAATGGAAGAGTTCCCCACACCGCCCTCGAACGGAAGATCTAGAATGCGCTCCTGGACATCCGGGTTGAATTTTGTTGCCCGGAGCCAGGCTGTTCTTCTCATGTCCGTGGCAATGCAGATGTTGCGGCCTGAGGTATCAATATGGGCAACTATGAATTCAATGAGGTCATGCGCCACCAGCTTGGCTTCAGCTAGCCCTGCCCTAAAGCGTGATTGGCACTGGGTGGGGAGTTCCGGGAGGAAGAACGATATTTCCCACATAATCTTTGGTGTGCAGCAGCCAGCATGGCATCTGCGTTGGCCTGATGGGGCAAGGATGCGTTGGAGTAGATTTTCTTGCCTTACACCTCCAAGATCTTCTCCTCCTTGCCTAGCAGCGCCGCAGAGCAGGAGGCCGAGGACGACTGAGGCTTGGAGTATAGTGGTGCTGGAGCGATCACCGAGGAGTGTGGCTGAGGATGGGTCAAGTGCAAGAGTTTATCCCCCGCCATCTGCCTGTACTTGGCATCCAGGTGTCGATTGACCGGCTGGGACGAGTGGGGCTTGAGTCAACCCTTCTTGGCCAGGGAGAGATCGGTTTGCAGTGGAATCACACTGTTGCCAGAGCAGCATTGCATGAGGACTTCAGCCAGAACCCCTCTGCCGGCTGCTCGATCCTCGGGTTGGGAGAGGCCCAGGTACTCTGCCAGGCCAGCAAGACGTTTGTGGAAGGCCCTGGCTGAGAATGGCGTAGACTATAGGCCACATACCTGGTTGAGGCCAGTCCCACCTTGACACTCTTTCTTCCCCGAATTCCTGGAAAGGTGTCAGACGGTTGCCTCTTTCTGGCGCGGTGGCCATTTTGTTGAGCTGCTTGCCACATGCCTGCGCCGTGGTGCTCAGCCCGCTGGGCCCAGCCTTGTCCAAGACTCATGCTTGTGGATCACGAGACCTATCCTGCTCCTCGGCACGGTAGGTGCGACACCCTCGACCCGGGGGGTCGGTATAGCTGCGTTTAGGCGCCCCCTCAGATGTATTGCCAGTATTAGGGCGTGGCCCCCTCAGCCATGGTGCCGGTAAAAGGGCAGAGCCCCTCGGGTGTAGACGCAGTAAAAGAACCTTCTGGTCCCTCAACACTGTGCCCAGGAGGATCCGAGGATCCCTCAACCCGAAGGCCTGTAGCTGCAACAGCCTAGGTGCATGTGCCAGTAGAAGGACCTGGCCGGTCCCTCCCACATGGGAGAGTCCCTGGGAAAGAGTCTCCCTTGTGGTGCACGCTGGAAAATATCGGCCCCACCTTGGGCCTGTTTCGATGCTTCACAAAGTTCTTGAGATCCTCTGGAGAAGACCTCTGGCTAGCCTGTTCTTCAGTGGCTTCGAGGAAAGAGTCACACGCCGAATAGGATTGCCAACCGTGCTCTGGGCCAAGGCAACGTAGGCATAGGGCGTGGGGGTCTGAAGTTGGGAAGAGCCTGTTGCAGGATGGACACCTGCTGAACCCTGTAGAAGTTGACATGTGCCGGGGAGGAGCGGGACGCCAGAGGACCGAGTACCTGAATGATAGACAAGACAAAAAAGACAAAGTAGTATCCGCGCGTGGAATTACATGGCCGAAGCCAAACCCAGGAGCGCTGGTGAATTCGGCCCGTTCCAGTCGACATGGAAAAGGGGGACTGAGGTGTGGCGCCAGAGGGCTGACTCAGGTAAGCGCATGCTCACTGGGCCGCGCCAAGCACGCCTCTAGATTTGAAGGGGGGGGGGGAAGGTTTTTTCTGGTGAAAAAGGTTCCATCTCCCGTCCCTTGGAGGGGACGCCCATAGAGTATGGAGGAAAGGAGACAGGACGTAAGAGTAGGTGTTAATACTGACTTTGTAGAAATGTGTTAGGATACAGCTTAGATTAAAGTAAATTGTCTATAAAAGAGGGTGATTAGGTCAGAACAGCGACGTCTGCAGCACGGTAGCCCAAACTCAAAGCTGGTCGGCCAGACGGCGGTCCTGGGGCCCTTCCGAAGACTTCTTCGTAGAACTCCAAGCCGACATTGAGAATGGATGTTCCCTACACTCCAAGGATAGCAACTCCTTCGCAGAATTGCTGGAGATTTCCACAGAACAGGGATGTAGCAGGTCAGCAGCTCCTTCTAACGGGTCCACGGTCTCCTCACAAGTCTTGTAGCTGGACAGGAATCTTGGCTCCTTCAGTTTCTTCCAGGATCTCTCCACAGTGGGTGCAGTGATCCTCTGCTTATCCTAAAAGCCAGGTACGAGCTTCAGCTCCCACTAACCAATGACAGATCTGGCCCACACAGACCCTGCAGCAGTGGTACAACCAAGACCACTGCCAGAAAAACTCCTTAATTCCACTCAATGTGGATTAGGACCAGACAGTGCCAGCTCACTTCCTGGCAGTAAACCTACATAGCCCTCCTGTAGCCAGACACATGATTCTGCTTTCCCGGGCTCTGGAAGTCCATGTTAGGATTTTCCTGGCTTCAAAGGCCAGGAAGAAGTTTAAAAAAGACAAGATGGCCAAAGGACAACTGAAGAATCTTGTGGCATGGCCATGTTTGACCACTAGCCACAGTTAGTAGCCAAACACGGTAAGGCTAAAACGATATGAAACAAAGAAAATAAATAATAACTGCTGTCACCAGCTTGTCCATTTAGCACACCTAGAGTAATGAAAAAAACCTCAGAGTGTTAATATAGGGCAAAACAAAAAGTGTGCCCCATTGTACTGAATTGTACAATGATAAAATGTTACCACAAGTGATAAGTTACTAGAAGTACTAACAAAGTAACTAGACTAAGGAGAAGTCTTTCCCAGTTCTGACAACTGAAGGACATGTCCGTTTCCCCATAAGAGATGAACAAAAGACTGTAGTGAAGCTTAAGGCTTCACTGCACAGTAAAAAGTACAAGTCAGATACAAAAGAGCAAAAAGTTTGTGAGTCCACAGAAATGGAAGAAAAGGTGCAGTAAAGAGGAATCTTTCCAAGCAGGCATTGCACAAAGCCCAATACCGACCACTCTCTCCTCAGATATAATAGAATCATTCGCTTGAGCAGGGGTGCCAGAAGGGACACAATATGGACATGTAGATGTATTGTGAGAACCACCTCTTCCGGGAATATTTTCAGCAGAACTATTATTTGAAGCCTGTGAGACGTTTCCAGGACCCTTCTTGCTCACACAGCAATTGAATAACGGGATACGAGTGATCCGAGGCTGTGGAATAATGTGTTGGAATTATCTACTTTAGGTGCAGCTATCTTTATATATGAGCTATTCACTAGCTTAGAATGAATAACTGGCCATTTAACAGGAAGCTCACACATTAGTCAACGCTCTGCTGCAAAGAACAATCTTCATTATGGGCATACAACTAGCTCTTCCTTTGATACTGGGACATAGTTATCAACACTAATGTTTCTGAATTCCAGCGTGTATAGTCAAGTCATCTGTACTCCAAGAGGGGCAGGTAAGATCTAAACAGGATTAATTCATATATTCATCCACAATGGCCTCACCATAAGGTGATCTAAACATAGCAAAAGGGGATTGGGAACAAATTAATAGACGAGTTATTACCCAATCTGTTGGTACTCAAGTCATTGAACTCTACAGAGGAAGTTAAAAGTGACTGAGGGTTCACACTGTCAATTGAGCATTAACACAGTGAGCTATTCACCCTCCAGCACAACTGTACTCTAAGCAAATGCGCACTTTGTGAAATTATTGGGGATTGCCTTGATCTACAACTTTCAGGTGTGATAAAGCATGCCAACTTGACTTTTGAACACGTAAACAGCCTTGGCCACCTCAGTTCACTTGAGACATCGGATGTTTCCAGATGCAGAGGGTCTTCCTCGCAAACATCGAGGCAGAGCTTCTGCACAATACTTAGCCTCAGTCTTCAAGGACATCCCAAACTCAACTTTGGCAACAAACAGATGCAGACTCACATCTAACCAGGTTAGGAAATTAATGGAACAGTGATCATTGTTGTCGCTCAGAAGGGCACCTGGATTACGCTACTTCCATTACATTAAATATTTGTGGGGTTAACTAGGTAATTATAGAACACAGTGCGTTTGCATACTTAAGGGGCATGGGTTGCAGTTCGGTTATGATCCGGGCAACATACATGGAAACTGATTTGCATATCCTGGGTTATACGTTTCGTGTACTCTGGATTCAAACCAGTTATGTTTCATTCTGGACAACCTTTTTACTGACCTGTAGAGTAGCTTTTTAATCGAACCTTTAATCACATGGACCAGTGCATGGTTTATAGGATCCTGGTTTACTGAAGAGCTGCAACTGGTTACTAACACCATAATGAACGCAACCTATTCTGCAGCAATTGCCAGAATCCCACACCACTGCATATTCTGTAAATTATACCAAAAAAAGACTGGTGTAGGTTACAATTCTCAGCAGATGACCGTTTAAGACTACAGCTTGCAGTCGATCCTGGTCAAACATTTTGGCCACACCAAATATTTTTGGATTTGCGAATAATGGAATAAAAAGTAAACAAAAAGAAATAATTTGTTGTAAATTGAAAAAGAATTCAATACATTGCAACAGTTCTAAAAGCATGGCATGAGCAGCTCCCTCTCAAAAATGTTAATTTAACAAAGCAGAACTGCAAGATGTGCGGAAGTATTTTACATTTTAGAGAGATAACATCCTTATTTGGCTACAAGGGAATTTGAAACAAAGTCCATACTTTTGATTCCCATTCCATTCCAGCGACAGATATACCCAGCAAAACCACTATTGTGATGGCTCCAATAATCCTGATGTCATTCGTCCCGTCAATCATAAGAGCATCATTTTCCTAGAAAAGAAATGCACAGTATTAAGACAAACTTGCAGAAGCATTACAAACCCAGTATAATTCAGCGTTTCATTCAATACAACTGAAAATAAAAACAGCACCAGTTAATCAACTGTCCAGGAGTGATTGAGGAATTAATTTTAGTTTTCATTCCATTAATAGTGCAGTAGCTAACCATTTAATGTACCCTGCCCCATATGTTACTAAAATTCACGCTTAATCATACAAGAGATTAGAGAACCTTAGGTTGAGAAGGTTGTATGAGAAAGGGCCACTGCAGAGGTTGGAGGAGCAAAGTTCAAGAAACCAGTCACCTTAAAGGATACCCAGTGATATTACTGGAATTAAACAATATGTATTCCCAATTTAGGGGTACACAAATAAATCAAGTTGCAAGCTACTAGCCAGGCATAAAATGCAATGTCCCCCTCCCCACACCCCGCGGGTTTTGAGCTCTAAGTGCACACTTTCCTACTCGCCAGGGGCATCATTAGCAAGTGGCCAGTGGAAACTGTGCATCAATGCATGGTCAATTGTTTCCTGATCAACATCCAGCACTCTGTCCCTATGAACTAGGGCTGCCATTAGATAAATTAACCACGTCTTAGAAAAATTGGGGGAGTAGGGCTATTTGACAACTGGAAAACCATAGGTTTAAAAAAATTGTATTCCAGGAGATATCACAAACCAGATATTCTACAAACAGATTATGGGCCAAAAGGTCTACATTTTTCTTTGCAGATTGCCTGGAGGATCATATTCCATTTGTGCAAGCATAACACCAGGGATTCGGTTTAAAAAGTGATGCCCTATTCTGCTTCCCACAACTCCATCTCCCAGCCGAACATGCCAATGCATCACTACCAATGTAGGACGGACAGTGATAAATAGATTAATCACGGGCCACGTACTGCCTCAATCTGGTGCTCTACATTATCAAAAAGGACGTCAAGAGCAGATTCAATGAAACCAATGATTCTTCCCGAACATGTGCATAAAATCACACATAGCTAAACTAGTGATATCCCTCTGTATGGCAGTGGGAGCCTAAACTTCACACATCTGTTGGGAGCCAGGCACTTTTCCTGCCAGATTATATCACTCTGAAATACAGAGGTCAATCCACCAGAACAACATATGCTTAGTAACGCCCTGCAGGCTTGGGTCCTAGGGTAACCAACAAAAATTGCCATCCTTCCCAGATGCCCCGTATCCACGAGGCATAGCAGGCGGAAACCCTCACAGGGTCCACATTCTTAGATGGAGAAGGAAGAGTGTAGAAGGCAGAAAGATTAATATTCTGTGTTAAGTGACAGCTTAACAACCTTGGGTAGTAAGGTTGCCATCAGATTCACAGTCTCCTATGAAAAGAGATGTAAGGAGAATTAAGAGTGCCTGAGGCACACTCACAAATAGCTAAAGTGATCGCGCCCAGGTACATCACTTTTGATCCCTGCCTGACCCTGGGGTGTGTGGGGAGGGGACCATGAAGGCAGTGGACCACTACCTGCTTTGTGATGCCGAGAAAGTATATGAAGAGTACCCAGTCACCTGCCCATTCAAATCCTACACCTAGTCCAGATGTGCCAATCAGAAGTCAATGTCCCTTTAAGACTGGTGTACAGCGGACTTCGCTGGAGGGCCGAAGGTAGCACAAAAATATCTCATACAGTGGACCAGACTGTATGGGGGTGAGCGGGTGGTAAGGGTGTCCGTGAGCGAATTTGATGGAAGAAAAAAAAATAATTAAAAAAATAAAAAGGTTTTGAGGTGTTCTTTTTTCACTTTATTTTTTTAACTGTAACCTGTGTGATCGCTGCCTTGTATTGGCATGACCTGTTTGGTTCATTTTTAGTATAGATTTAAATCGAAGTACAACTGAAAGTATCAGGATGCAGAGACAGAAAATGTACAGTAGGCCAGGCAACACTGCAAACTCTTAGTGACTTGTAAGGCCATGAATAATGTCCTGAAGGGCCGCATCTGGCCCGCGGGCCCTGTGTTGTGCACCACTGCTTTAAGACATGTCCCGGTACTAATTGGGATATAATTATGGAGTTGGCAAACCAAAACCCTTCTACACAAACCATTTTACCCTGGAGGCAGAAATACAATTTCGACCACGAGACAGTCAACCTGCTCATCTAGCAGTAGACCTCCCCTGAGAATACACTGAAAGAACCACCAGAGTGGTGCAGTCCCTCGCAAAGCATCAATGCACTAACAAATGCTGAACAGACTTATTGAAGCCTTCAACCACATGAAACATACAGTCCACAATGCCACATTAGAAACACCTGAATAGATTCTGAATATATGTTAAACGAACCTACACACAGATGGAATACCTCACAGGTACATATGCTTAATGTGTGACTGGTGCCAGGGAAGGTCTGAGGTGTATAAATGGATGCCCAGTACGAGCAGGGTTGTGGGTGTTCGGAGTACCGGAAAGAGTAGTAGCGAGCAGACGTTAGAGGTGATCTAGAAGCCGAGAGAGAAAGGAGTATTTCAGGGGCAGAAAAACTCAGGAGGTGGTGGGGAGAGGAGAGTGTGGGAGGCAGGCGACAACTGGAGATGGGGAAAATTAAAAGGTTGCGAAGAGTGTGGAGCTCAAGAAATAAGAGCAAATGGCGTTGAATTATTTTCTTTTTTTTTAAAAGACGCAAAGAAAAGGGAGTGAAGCAGAAAAGGAAGTTGAAGGCACGGTTGTTAGGCAGACAGCCCACTTTTTAACCACATGTGGTAGGCCCCGTTACATTTTGCAGGGTTTGTGACTTGTTTTTCTCCCAGCAAGGTTTAATCTCAAGCCTGAGAAGTGGCTCTGTTTTTGAGCTCCAACTCCTTATGACGCCTAAGGGACGTGTAACCCAAAAGGTGCCCCTTACTTTTCCAGAGAGTAGGCTACGTTAGTCATGTGGTAGTCCCGTGGGCTTTTCGCGTGTGTAAAAAAAACAACAAAAAAATAGTTACTCATCCACTATTTTACCTGGCAGGGTACTTTTTTTGCCCCCCCTCACCCATTCGTAAAAATGTAGGTTTATAGTTTGCCTCGTAGACCAGAGGGGAACATGACAATCTCTTGTCCCTCTGTATGAAGTAAGTTGGTCATCTTCGGTCACTGTATGTGTGCCCCAGGACGGAGGTTTGTAGCCAGCCTGAACCCAGTTCTGGCCTCGTATGGCCAGATGCCTTAGACAATGCAGATTAATACCTTTTTGTGAGGTCTTTCCAGAATAAATAGATATGCTCTAAGGAACAATCTGTCATTTGCGGACCACCTCTCCATTTGAATTATGCTAGTCATGTGATCTTCCCACACAAAGTGTAATGATTAATGCTGCATTTTGGAAGCTAGTGCTTCACCATAGTGACAGCAGCATTTTCCCCCACCCCCAATCCATAGTCCTTTTGCTGACATGCTTTTGGTAGTTCAGTTACATTGGACGAGATTGAAGCCTTTATAGCACACACCAAAAATACAGCAAACCGATGCACGTGTCTGGCTTTCCCCACACCCTGTGCTTCACCTACCAGTCTTTCCATTCATCAAAGCCATAGCTGATGGACGTCTTAACATTGAAGGTGCAAGGGCACATGAGGGAAAGGGAACCTGTAGTTCAATAGCCAATATAAGGAGTGCGTTTGTTCATTCTCCCACATCCAATTCTCCACCTGCCATACTTGTGTGAGAGTCTGAAGCAAAAAGCCAAAAATCGAGGGTGGACCTTACCCCAATCAAGCCAAACTGACTGACCAAACCAGCGTCAGCCTGACAGCAGGAATCCAATCAATAGTGGGAAATCAACACCAATGGTGAAATCAATGGTGGCCACTTAGCAATGACATGCCAGGGAACATGACCCAAAGGCCACCTTGACTCTCACTAACTGGGACCAAAGCAGGGTTCCAAATTGAGTGGAGCCATTCAGCTCCTGCTTCTATTCCATCAGAGACAGGTTAGCTTAAAACAAGCAGCCACCAGGAGCTACATTTGGCTCCCAAGGCCAGTTGGTACCTTACAAACATGCCTATGTGACATTTAACTTTGAGAATGCTTATAAAGAAAATGTATGGGGACATCTAGTACACATTTAAACATAATGAATCATACAAAATTGACAAAGTGTGCAACTCATGTGGAAGTGAGACTTTTGTTGTGCTGAGTTCTCGCTCATGGTTCCCCAGTGGTAGCTTCTCCCTACTGGGTGATGCCTGACACCCGTGAGCTGGTTTTAGCTCCTGCTCATCTTAATTTTAAACCTTGCAAAGCCCTTTATGGGGAGGAAGTTTCTGGAAGGAGATGCTTTCCATGATGCAAGATACTATGCAGCAGACTATGGTAGTTTCAGGATCCTGCTTAGTCTGCCAGTTGCCTCATGCAGTGACAAAAAGCTGAACTGAGGTGCATTTTGCCTTTTTCTGTTCTGAGTAGAGAGTTTCAGGGCTCCGACATCCAAATTATGAAGCGCTCTGTATGCCTCAAGGGTAGGATTTAAAAATAAGGTGAAGAAAAACCTCATTAAGATGGAAATCCACCAGGGCCTTCACTTTGAAAGACTGGGAGGTTTGAAAGATAACATTGGGGAGATCATGAAGAGGTCTGAGGTTGAAGGAGACCGACTATCCCTTCCACCCCTTGTGGGCTTAAATGACTACAACTAGTAAGGCTGTCTTCTGGGTCAATAGTTATAGATCTGCTGCGGCCACATGTTTATGTGGCAAAGAGAAAGAACAATATTCAGATCCCAGTAAGGATGTGCTGGGTAAAGGAGGAGAACACTTCAAAGTGCCTTTTCACAGCCATATTTGAAAGGGAAATGTGATGAATCTTGCAATGTCCTCGCTTCTTTCCTTGAGGTTATGGCCAGGGGACGGCAGCTACTACCTGATCTTAACCCTGGGGACAGCTATACGAGGGAGGACCTTTTGGGGGGTGGAGGGGAATAGGGGTTGTACACCTCAGGAGAACAGGGCATTGTTGGAGGAAACCACATACCCCAACTGACTTAGGCATATTGCCACATTCCTAACCACTTTTATTTCACCCCAAACTCTCATTGGGGACAGTACATTGGCAACTGGGACAAGAAGAGGCAGGAAGCAGCGAGGATCACTTGCAAGCAGGCTCAGCACCCACTTCCTCAAAGCCTTACAAGAAATGGTCCCAGAACTACTGACACTAGAAAGAACAGAGTAATGAAGATCACGAGGACCAGGCAACCAACGCAGCAGTCTAGTTGGAAAATGATTAAACAAGTTGGGAGGTTTAAATAAGGGCTGGCTACAGCCAACAATGAGGGGGAGAAAGAAGAGCTGCAGACAACGAACTGCAGCGCGTTACCAAGCTGAACATCATGTTGTGGAGAAACACCACGGAAGAGGAGGAGTAAAGGGGAGGGGGAAAGAGGAGCCACTGTAGATAGACTTCAGTGTTCACCCAATGAAATCCCGAAATTGTGTTAACATGTTCCTTAGTTTTGGGTTACAGACCCCATGTTTGGGTCTTACACTAAGGTTTTTCTCCTTCCATAGGTAGACTACTATGAGAGGAACCATTAGTCGGAATCTAACATGCATTTTCAGCCTACCAGAGAAATGGGTTCTTGCGATTCCCTCCAGTGGTAGAGTGGTTGTCTTCCTGCCAGCATAATGCTGTGTTAGCAGAGGATAGTTGCACCTTGTAAAATCGGTCTTATGTTCAATAGCCCCTTCCCTTTCACAGGGTCTGCAAGATAGCCAAGCTATTAAAGCTTTAGGTGAGGTTTCTGAGCATTGGGCACCGGAACACAAAACTTCACGGCTTGTGCAAAGTAAGGATTGTTAAGGAGGGCTGCAGTGTACCCAATCCCTGGGAATCGCAACTTTTTCGAGAAGTATGGCTTTTAGCATGTGTGGGGGGGGGGGGTTTAAGGACTTCCCAAAAAACCCTTAAGACACCCCATTGCTCTGCCTACATGAACATGCAAAAGGAAGCCACAGCAGGGAGACGGGACATGTAACAACATGGACGGTTGCTAGCAGAGAGAAGCTTGCAGCTAGTGCATAGGACTTGGAGAACGGGCTGAGCTGCATGGACGCGCTTTTCGGGAAGATACAGGCAGCGTAGAGGCTGCAGGCATAGGTACAGAGGAGCAGATGGGGAAAGGCGAGTAGAGCAGTGGGGAACAGACGGTCAAGGAGAGTTGGGGACAGTCCCTGGGAAAGGCAGGGCACAGGCAGCATGGGGCCTTCCACTTGGCCCAGTTTATCATGAAGATTCCCAGCACATACCAGTAAAAGTACTAAATCCTAATTCCCAATTGGAGAAGCCTAAAGTAACATTCGAAAGAGGTTGCACGCTCAATAGGGTTAAGCTGGTCCACTCTGACCTTCTTTCTCTGAGCATTTCCCACACGTTTGGCTGGGATGTTGGTCAGTCCTCCCTACTTTGTTTCCGTGCTGGTTCACCTAGCATATGGTTCTGGTTTATACTCTTACTTGCTTGGGTGTTCAGAATGCATCTCCCGGAGCCATCGTGCTCCCATGGGACATCCCTGCCACAGGTACAGAGGGGAAGGTAGCAATCATTGGTTTTGTTATTCAATTTTTGCAAATCACATCTACTAAAAACTTCAAGAAACCCTCGAAGAAAGCTGAAGAGTTCAAATAAGGCTTCACTAAACAGACTCTTGCCAACAAGTAACAAGAACGTGTGTCAGAGTGGTGTGTGGGAAAGGGACACTGTGGGACTGCAAGAGTAGGCATCACAGGCAAAACTGAGAGGTGTACAAGAAACCGGTCAGATTAGCACACTGGACGATGTGCAAGGGGACCTGCCATAACCATCAATCCAACAGAGCTCCACCTCCAAAGCCAATTGGGCGACCTTGTTCCTTTACTGTTGAGCAAGGAAGAGTATGGGTAAGGCTGAACATTCTTAGATGGCACCATTACCAACTAGTGACATCACCTACAGCATGGCATTCAAACAAATACAAGTAAAAGCGTACATTTCCACATAGCACATATTGTAAGCAAAATTGCATTTAGGTCACTGAGCTGCGGCTGCGGAGCATGAAAGACCGAACCAGACAGCAGATTTCTTCTACACCTATATAGCTATGATCATAGTTCTGCAGAGAGTGTCCTTGGTGTTTCTAATTGGAAAGACACTACTTTACTGTGTGGCAGTTGCATGTTCTTTAAATGAGATGGCAATAGGACATTAATAGAAAACCTGCTTTTAACAAATGTATGTGGCAACACAAAACGGGACCAGCATGTCAAAGTGGCCGGAGGAATGCAAGGAATAGTTACATTATTAGTGTAAGGGCTAAACAAGACCTGGGGGATACACACACGTGTACAATGCACACATACGAAATTCTCTAGGTACTTGAACTTGGCAAGTGTATCCTTGTGTGATGTGTTGCCGCTTGCACAATTTTCAATATATCATGTCAGCAAACAGGGGTCAAACTTTTAGCCAAGCATAGAATGCCTGTTAGAAACACCTAAACAAAACTAATATGAACATTCCGTTGGTCATAAAAGAGAAAAAAGACAAATAGCAATTAATTTAGAAAACAGAACACAAGGGTATAGTGGCAGGCTAGTGTCTCGCAGGGTAACATGAAAAATACGTTATATAAGTACTTCGGTGACAAACGTTCGTAGATCAAGGTTTTAACTCTCGTCTCTGTAGGATAGCTCAGGGGCAACGTGCTCGTCTTGGAAGCAACACAGGTTCGATCCCTGGTCCGTGCTTAGAAACCTCTGGGTATTAAGTGTTATAAATAACCAATTGCAATTACAACTGAAGGACGTTTAGCACATGCTACAGAGCCCTACTTACAAAAATGGATGAGCAAAGCCAGCATCTATGTTTCATTGGCACAATAATGCAAAAAAAAAAAAAAAAACTGAATAACCAAGGTAGGTAGACACAAGTGAGAAAACACCCGCATACAAACTCATTTGAGGTACTGTGCCCAAACTATCCAAATACAGAAGTTAAACATTAATAAATATTAAGTGGAACAGTTACCTTAAGTAAGTCGACGACAGTTTCAGAAAAGCCCACCACATACATTGCTACCGCAACAGCATTTGCAAATGCAAAAATAAGACCAATTGCACCTCCGAATTCTGGTCCCAAGCTTCGGGATATTAAATAGTACGCACCACCTAAGAGAAATGGACATCAATTATTGAATTAGTTCCTCGGCTGCTCACTTCTGAAAATAAAAAAAAAAAAAACGTGAAATGCAGTGTGCACCAACACATGAAGAAATTGATAGGCTAGATCAAGGGCATTGTGGTACAGTTTCATATCCAGGACCATTCTATTTGACTTTCAAGCCTGCACATTTACATTGGCCCTACTGCGAAATGACCAAAATACAAGCAAACCAATAAGTACCACAATGGGCATTTAATCTTTCATCCAATTTTCCAAATGAGAATAGACAAATTCAATTACAATTCTGGACGAAAGGCTTTCTGCAAGCAACAGTAGGTTACTGGCTAACTGGGAGTTTTAAAAAAAAATCAAAGCATTCCCAACTACCCAGCCACTGTGAAAGCAAGCTCAACAGCTTTCAACGCAACGGCAGCTCCAGTAGACTGAAAATTCATATGTAACGAAGGAATTTTAAATGCAAAGCGAAAAGACTCTTCATATTGCAAAGTATTCACACCAGTCTACAGCTAGATAGCACAAGCCATGCAATCCACAAAAAAACTGCAATACAAAAAGGTTGCTGCACTATTTTAAGTGTATTGCGTTTTATTCAAATGCAAAAAATATATATATAAAAAAACACAACACATTTGTGAATAAGGTACTGGCCCTAAAACATGAGCCTCCTAAATCCAACTACTTAGCTCTTAAATACCAGCCCAAGCAGCATTGCATGTTCATGTTGCTAAAATGCACCAGTAAAGCGTCGCCATAGGAAGGGGTAAAGCAACAAGGTCCCTTAGAAGAATAGAAACGGGCCACACTGATCGGCAAGTAACATGGGAAAAATACAGAGGTCTCTGACCACGAATTGAACTATATAGTAAAGAACCAAGCTTAAACTGCGCTAACCCATTTGGCGCATCACACAACCAGCAGAAAATATTTTTACTGAGCACTATAGCAATTAGTTCCATGCCTCTAATCAGAAAACTTAACCCCTTCAGCAGTAAGCATACATGTTTTAGAGTTGACCCTTCATATACACCCTAGCAAGCCTGGCTCAAGCTAAATATAAAAACAAAAAGGGCGGTGGGGGTGGGAGGGGTTTGGTCATAACCCAGTATCCAGACCCAACAATCAGGGACATTATAAGCTAAATAATTTGAACAAATGTTAGGACTGCCTCTTTTTTTGTCTAAGAATTCTAAAGGAGACTTAGTCCAAAGACAACAGGGAGAAAACTCAAACCATGGACAAATATACAATCACTAGAACCAAGAATAAAGAACGGTTTCCACTACTGTATTTTCCATCTGGTGATCAGATGAGTGCTGCCTCCATTTTCGCTGCTTATGTGCCTTTAATTCTGCAGCAAAAGTGATTGCAAGCCCGTGGGCCTTGACCCCAGATCCCCTCCTGTGTTACCTTCCAGCTCTCACTCTACCACCTCCCAGCCCGCCCATGCCGCCCCCCGTTGGCAGACTCAGGTCATAAAGGACCCTCCCAGGGCAGCCCTCTGCCCGGCAACCCCTTTGGCTTAGAGCCCCAAGGCAAAGGGCGGCTCCTACAGAGGCGACTCCAGAATGTGTCAGCAGGTGTCCGCATGGGACACCAGTGAAGCAAGCAGTGCACAGACACCAACAAAAATAAGTGTGGCATGGGTGGAGTGTAGAACAATTACTCTACTCCAGAAAGCCCTGCCACTCTAACTTACCTTTCCATAATGTAAACTGCCACCCTAAATGGTGTCTTGCATAACATACCAACATACTCGAGAATGTTAACTAGTGCCACTTCCATAGAGAATGGTGAAGATTAGCCAGCCTCATAGTTAGACATGTGTAACAAGGTTAACATGCGCCACACTAGATGAAACTGTGATTGTTACCAAGTGCCCCACTTGGATGGAATCGTGATTACTAGCCTGCCTCATATCTAGATAGGATATTGAAGATTAGCAAATGCTGCACTTAGATGGAATTCTTATCTTTAGCCTGCGTCGCAGCTAGATCGAAATGTGAATGTTCGGATGCGCCACACTTCGATGGAATTGTGAATGATAGCATGTGCCACACTTAGATGGATTTAGGATTGGTTGCATAGCCATCACTTAGATGGAAATAGGATTGGTAGCATAGCCATCACTTAGATGGAATTGTAAACAGTAGCATGTGCCACACTTGGATGGGGTTACGAATGGTGGCATGTGCCACGCTTGGATGAAGTCGCGAACATTGGCCCGAGTCGATTCTAGATAGAATTGCAAATGTTACCATGGCCCACACTAGGGAGGGGTCGCAAACATTATCCTGAAATCGCATCTAGATAGAAATGCGAATGTAAATGTTAACATGCCACCCTGTATCACTGTGCACCCTGCTTTCCTGTTCCCCCTGGCTCTATGTGTCGTTGAGTTCCACTGCCATCCTGCTAACATGCCTGCTCTCGGGCGTTTTAAAGATAACCATCTTATCACATTACTATGCTTACTCTCTACTACACACCATCATACAACTAGAACACAGCTATACCCCCGACTAATTCTGCCTAGCTGTTCACATACGAATATGATCCCATGAACACCTCATCACCCTAATAAAAAGCAGCTAGCCGAGCACATTCTGGCCTTGTTGCTCAGATAGGTGTCCTTCAGGCCTAACGCAGCCAGAGCCCAGTCTGGGTGTCCACCCACCAGGCTGCACACATTCAACTATCTATATCTTCAGCAACACACCCAACGCTAGGATGCAGCTACCATCAGGCAATTACATCAGCTGCACACAAATGGTGCACCCACACACCCCATGTCTCCATCTCTCTCAACCGACCAGAACTACAGTTCGTGAGGGCATTCAACCTACCAGTACTTTGAGGTCATACCAATGATATATAGAGCACTATATAAATGCCAAGTAAAATAACATAGTAAATTGTCATTGTGCGCAGGCATCCTGGATCAATTCCTGTCAGAAGCACATTTAGTAAACTGAGCCTGTAGCTTCAGGAACCTGGCTTGATGAAAGTGGAGTGACCATAAGAGCAATATTTCACGTGTCGACATTAATAGGAGTCATTGATCTCTTGCTTGTAACCGAGTTTTTGCAACTTGGCAGTGATTGCTCCGGCATAGGGCATTATGGATGCTGACACACAACTATCCTTCAAGAGGATAGAAGCATTTAACTAATCTGATTTCCCTGCAAGCAAGTTTGTTCTCTCTACGAAGAGGGTTTAGCAAAAGTCAATAGTTTGGTTGTTCCAGAGGGATGGCGTTGTGGCAGCTCCAGTACTACACATTTGCTTACCAGTGGCACCTGCCCCACACGCCCTTTGTCACTACCCACAGATTGTTGCCACTTAATCTGCACCTTCAAATAGGTCAATTTAAAATATTTCCCGGATCTGCTTCAGCTGCCAGTTTAACTGAATAAACTGGCAGTCCATGGGCATGGCCCTCTGAGGGTTTCCCCAATCAGGGTCTGTGTTTCTTGGCAGCCAAGCTGAATCCACAGAGAACCCTATACTAAAAAGTTCTGTAAAACATGCCTAGCGCAAGAGTTAAAAAAAAAAAGTAAGGAGGATGCTAATTTTCAGTCTAGGGTTCCACGTTTTGGAAAATGTTATGCATTGGCCTCCCTGGACAACCATATTCAGTTTCAGAAAACATTTCACATCTCCTAATAAACTGCGATAATTGTTTTGTGATCAGAAGCGTGAAGAGACCTCCTTGATGGTGAATGTTTGCGCTATACAAAAATCATGCAAATGGAGGAGTTACACTGATCCTGAAATTAAGCTTTAAATTACGCAAATTAGCTTTTGCTAGGATGAGATGAAACATCAGTTCATGTTCCCAGACAGTGAAGGAGTTGAACTGAACCTTCTGAATTATTCTACAAATGGTATGGTGGGGATGAATACCAGGATTGGAATAGAAGCTGGGCTTCTTTGAAGCCAACAAGGCTTCTTGAGCAGAATCTTTCTTGACATGGGGCCTGCACTACTGTGACTGCAGTGGTTTACACCAGTATGGTAGATTATCCACCTAATTAAGATTAATGGCACAGTCCTACAGGAATCCCTCCGACTGGTGAATGAGCATGAAGTTGGTGCAAGTGCACAGAGATGGGGGGACAGCCATTCTATACAATTTGTGTACAAGGCTTAAGCTTTCATGTGAACATTTCTCATTCTGTGAAACCCCAAAAGAACGTAGCTATTCAAAGAGGAGAAACAAATGCTCTACTGTATCTCCATTCTTAAGCATGGATGATTTAACCACAAAGCCCTTCTCATCTCGATGAGAGCCTAGGGCAGTCCCCTCTACCATATCAGTGAAGCCCCAATAGGCTTTCACTTAATTATCGTCTATTGTGCTATAAGATTTTGGCCCAAACTGGTCCCTATGATCGTTCATAGAAAACTAAAATTCCATGTAACGGGAAGTCAATGCAATCATGCTCGTACTGCAAACTTGCTTTCAGATAAGGATCATCTTCCTGAAAGATACCGATGACAAGAATTTTTCTGAGTATGTATGCTGCAAGAAAGTTAAATGTAGGGCAAAACGCAAGATTAGTAAGCTATTCTTTTGCAACTGGTTTTCCTTTGGTTCCTGAAGGGTCACATAGGAATCAAATTTTCATGCAGCTCTCCGCGTTGTATTCACTTTCCACAGGGAAGCACTACCTAGCGAGCATGACAGACGCCTGCATTGTTTTCCCCATGGTTGTGGTATCAGTCAATTACTGAGCCACAAAAAATTCAAAGACGAAAATACTGAATTTCGAAATACACATTTCCCCACAATTATAGGGATATAAACAATAGAAGGGGAGTATGCAGGAGGTCTTCAACTGCATATAATTGCGGGGGTAAAGAAATAATTTCGTTTTAGAATTTTATTTTTCGTAGTGATCACATAGATCCCATGGTTGGTGATATAGGCAATTTACTGAGGCGTACTAAAGACCTACATTGGCACAAACGAAGAACATCTCAACACCAACCATTCTAGAGAGGAGTAGATCAGATAAGGACATCAGAAATAGTATAAATGGCAAGCACCAGTGTTTAAACAGTAAACTGGATTGTAATGAAACCACCAATTGAGGATAACTGTATTCCCTGCCTCGTACTTTGAGCACCCATGCAACCAGAATATTTTACTCCCTAAAAATCCTGAGGTTAGAAACCATCACAGGTATTAGGCGCGTTATAAAACAACTAATTATAAGACAAAGCCAAACCTGATGGTAGAGGGTTATTAGCCATCACATTTTTGGCTAGAGTTGTAGTCAGCTCACCCTTACTAAAGGCTAGATTCTGACAGTCTCAGCTGATGGGCATCAAGAGACCTGTATCAGTAGGTTTACGTTCTGCTGGAGAATCCTTGCCATTTTATCACCAAGTCCCATCGGGTGCTGCACTACAAAGCAGGATGTCAAAATAGCAGCACTTCAAAAGACAGTGGAAATGTCCACATTTTTCCATTGCACTACTACAATTTGAGGCCCTAGATATATTTGGATATACATTGAGCACAAACCTAGCTGTGGAAGCAATGGAGCACTTTACAGTGTAATAAGCTACAGGAAAGAGGAGCATAGTTAGTAACTAGGCATAAAGCATCAGAGCAGGGACTAAGTGATAAAAAGAGGAAAGGTGACAAACTAGAGAAGCAGGCAACAGTGATCAAGCTCCAAGCAAAAGTAAGAGCAACCAGAGGGGAGTGGTTAACATCAAAGAGGGTACAGTAACAGAGAAACACAGGGGCGACAGGAGTGGGCGAATGCTTGTACCAGCCAAGCATTGTAGTCAAGGGGGATGGGTAGTTGCAAGGGTAGGGCAGCACAGAATGGCTCCAAGGGTTCAGTCCATGGGGAGAGCAGCTGTGAAGTTCTAGATGTTGAGGAGGAGCAACTACTTGAGGATGAGCCATGACTACTGAAGGAGAAGACAACGTATGGAGGAAAGGGGACTACGGAGTAGGAGTAAGTTAGTCACTACAGTGAGTAACTTATTACTCCTACGTCCCGTCCCCTTTCCGCCACACTGTATGGGTGATTACAACTGAATGTAGCCCCAGGGTGGAGAGGTAACCCCCCTGAAGAAAACAAGTTCCTTACGACAGCCTGCCCAAATACTGCATCTGACCTGGAGACAGCATCCAAACAGTATTGTTTGCAGAAGGCCAAAGGGGTGGCCCACGTGGCCGCCCTACTGATGGCCTGCCACAGAACGTGCCTCTGGAACGTGACTGCTGTGGCCTTGGCCCCGACTACGTGTGCATGCATGTTAGCTGGAAGCTTCTTGTGCTGCCCCTTAAAGGGCTCTTTGATGGCCGAAAACATCCACCTTGCTATACAAGGATTTTGTGTTTTACTGTTTAATGGAGTCTGGTAAACACCATAGGCATCTGCATTTTGCATTGTAACACCTTTTGTGCAGTGCCACTGAGAAGTCTTTTTCTTGGGTGAACTACTGTTCAAGAATAGTAAGATGACTTGTCTTACCTACCTTTTCTTTTGTGGGTCCAGCACACACCACCCTGTGTGGAGCAAAGGCGGTGGGGCGTTATACATAGTAACTCCTAATCCCATTTCTCATGTATAATTCTGTTACAATAACTAACTTCAATGGCTGGTGGCAGTGGTTTCTTTCAGTACAGCCCCCACAAGTCTTCTTTTTTCGCCATTTCTTGTCAGTTAGTTACTTCTGGGCTTTTACTCTGTTTGAATCATAGTGAGACCTTTGTGCATTTTTCCTTTGGCGGGCTTCAGCCCTGAAGCCCATCTATGCTCCAGTGTCTCTGTAAAGGCAGGAAGTGAGGGAGGGTCCCGAAACTTCCCCGTACTTTGACACTAGGTGTACCTGAGCGAAACCAGTTCTGATAGACTGGCTGGCCGGCAGGACAGCCACCCTGCTGGGTGATTGACAGCCTAGGGCTGTCAATGAATGGGAACTTGCTTAAAAGGCAAGCTTTTTGGGACTAGAGGCAGAGTCGACGACTGGAGGACAACATCAGACTAAGACGACATGAAGAGACGCCAGCAGCACCTCCTGGACCGATAAGTGCCAGTGATGCACTGCAGCTGTGCTGACCCAGTTTTTGTTTCGACTGGAAGAACCGCAAGGGCCGACTTCCTCCCGGGGGCTGGTGGGACCAACCAGCCTTAAGACAAGCTGCATTTTGGTGCAACCTCCCCACTTGCAATGACTTTTCAAGGCTGCAGAATCCCAATGCCCGGGGGACCCCCCCCAAACCATCGAGTGCATTGTCTTCGGAAATGCGAATCCAGACAAAACTTCGTGGGCATCCAGAGGACCCTACAGAAAGAAGCAGGACATCTTCATCCAGAGTCCCCTCACTAGAGTCCAGGACCGAGGAATCAAGTAACTTCCAGAGCTGTTCGATCTTTGGAGTCGAGAAAAAGACGCCATGAATCACAAAAGGCAGCTAAATCAAGGAGAATCCATTGCTGCAGAGTCCCTCTCTCGAGTGCTGCCGCAGGTACTGTGGGGTTTGGGATACATCTACCTTTTGCCATTTGAGGTGCTTCCTAGCTTTGGGAGTACCATTTTGAATTGACCTCAACTCACCTGCACTGTCTCCCAGCTTGTGCTTCAAGGTGGCTCCTCTTGAGCTTCTGTGATTTTCTACTGAACTAGTGACTATTTTAAAACACTGTTCTAAGAAGAGTGCAGCATAACTTTGAACTGCCACATTGCATTTGGCTGTCCTGGCTCCCTAAAGGCCCCCTTCTGAACCAATTGGCTTTGGCAGTGCATGTTCCCTTACAGATTTTAATTGTAGAAAACGATTTTGCTGGGATAAAAAAAAAAGATTGCCTACATCCCTCTGGGAGAATCTAATTGTTTTACTACTTACAATGTATGTTCTGATTTAACTTTAACATTTCCCGCCTTGAAACTCAATATTGTAATTGTGATCATAATAAGTGCCAATACTGACCTCAAATGACGTCACTCAGTGTGCTGGAATAGGTTTAGCATAAAAAAAGTTTATTCACCTACTTTATTGCTCTTTTTTAATTGAATCCTAACTTTGGGATTAATGTTACTAGTAGCTGCTGGTTTTTAAAAGGTAGTCCAATTATCCTTGTATGTATATAAATAAATATTTATACTATAACCAAGTGTGTAAATGTTTACTTGGATACTTCCATTTACTAAATTTTATTCTACAGCTCTACAGGTCACATTACCTCTCTTAAGATAAGCCTGGCTGCTCAGTCACTGCCAACTTGTGTAGTACAGGCCGATATTTAAAAGGTGGGTTACCTAAAACCAAATTGAGTATTGTAAAGTCCCACACCAGTTGGCCTCTGCAAATTCTTACCCAACATGGGGACCAACAAACAGGAGTCTGAAACTTCCCCAAAGTCGCACAACACCCTGCGAGTGAGGATTTCAAGGTTTTAGTATGCAGCTGAGGGAACTCCTGGAAAGGTATACCAGCCTTCAGTTTCACCTCATTGTTCCACCAATTTAGGTCTGATCTCAGTTCGAGGTGAATTCAAATCCTCCAACTGCTTGTCCAGCTTCCAATTCGAGGAAGCTGGAGGAGTCCTATTGACGTGGGCAAATGCGTCTGACAGAATGGAAGCAGTTAGGACTTCCAGAAAATGTTGCACATTTCTTGAGTCGTCAACAGACTTCAGTCGGGTTGCAACGGACAACTTGACGTCCTAGATCTTTCCTCTGTGGAGAACACCTTCTCTAGGCGCATGTCCCCATGTAGAGTATAAACCGGATTACCAGAGTGGGAGACAGGCAAAATGTCTTCTGATTGACCGATCAACCAAGTTTTAAGAATAGATACAGAAATATATTTAGGGACCTAGCTCTGCCACGATGAGCCAGTTCTATACATATGAACAAATATTGACTTCTTGAGCGCTCAGGTGGGCTATCACCAGGCTCACTAATTAGTTAAACACTTAGTGGGTCATGTTCAGACCGAAAGGAAGAACCTGGTAATGAAAATGGAGACCCCCTCCAACCCCAAGGAAATTCAGAGGCATCTCTTGTGCACAGCATGGGTGGGCACATGTAGATTAGCATCTTTCAGGTCCACAGAGCACAACGAAATCTCCATGGCGGAGGGCATTCCGGATTTGAACTGGCATAACCATCTTGTATAGAAGACAGATTCAGAAATTAAAGATCTAAGACTGTCCCGCAGGCCCATCCATTTATTTAGGGCAATAAAAAGGCAATTGTAAAACCTGCTTCCTCTCTAGAGGGTGGACTTCCTCGATCACCCTGAGATGTATGAGATTAATAATTTAATTAAACAGTGGCAGAGCAGAGTGGGGATTGGAGGAATCTAAAGACTAGAACACTTTGGTCACGGCATATAGCACCCAAGAATACTTTGAAATGGTACGCCAGCCTTTACGGTATGTGTGTTATGTGGGTCTTCCATAATCACTTAGCCTAAGCGAATACTTCTTTTTGTAAAGGCATAGCAACTAGATTTCCTCTGTAATTGGTAGGCCAAGGAATTCCCGAATTCCCCCACAAACCTGCATAGCGTATGCCATTCTTTTGCAGACAGGAATTCTTTCAAAGTAATTTAGCTCAGCGGAAAACTCATCGAAAAAAAAAAGGGGTTTGGGGAAGAGTGATTAGTGAAGGAAAAAGGGGGCTTTGGGGTAACTAATAAAAACACTTTTTAAAAAAAACACAAGCTTCGTCAGCGGCATTCCAGCTAAGTAAATTACTTTGAGGGAACTCCTATCGGCAAAACATGGAACCCTGCAGAGAAAGAGGATCCCCGTTACTCAGCATCGTCATCATCTGTATCCTGTTGGGCATTAGTACCCTGAACAGGAGTATGGTTTTATGGTGTCAAATCGAAGGCAACATCAAACACTTAAGATAGGTGCAGGTGGAACCAGGGTCATAGGCTGTGCTGCAGTCATGACCAAAGGCATTTCTGCTGGGTTGATAGGACCACTAGTCGTAACCGGTGCAGGAGCTGGTGTTTAATGAGGGAGCTCCAGTCTGAACTGGCAGTACAGGGTGAGTTTATACAGTCTGAGGAATTCACTTTAATAAGAGGATTATTCAAGAATCTAACCATCTGCTCGGAGTGCATGATGCGCTGAAATTAATTCAGATGTTGAGGCTGGAGCCATCACTAGGATAATGGAGTCCATGATTAGGTCAAAGCTGGGTTGGATACCTGGGAGGCGGAGAGCTGTACCGTCATGATGAAGAAGGTACCAGACGTGCAATGGATCAAGATGGCATTGGTGAAGATCCCCACCCTTACAAAGGCCTTCTTGCCAACAGATCGAGGCAAGGTAATTTGAGGTGTTATTGAGTCTAGTGTATTCAGAGAATCTGGTGAGGATGTCCCAGAGATCTTAACAGCAGTGTGAGATACCAGGACAGATGTGTCCCTTTGCATTTCTGGTCGGTTGGCCACCATTTTGTGGGGGCTGGGACACTGCTCCTTCCTATATCCTGGTGAACCAGAGTGGGTTTTTTGAGGTTTGATGGACCGGGCTGCAGACTCTTCAAGGCCTGTGAGACACCAGCGCAGGCAGAGTTTTGAGGCCCAAATCGTGTACCGTGAGGGACGTGTGGAGTTGTAATCAGTGCAGAGCTTTAGTTTAGAAACCCTTTTGGGCTCTTAGTGCGAACCCCAGTTCGATCGATGAAGCCAGCAGACAAGCAGGTCGGGGACCCTCAGGCTCTTTGAGGCCAGTAGGCTTCCAATGACACAGCATCACCATGAGTCATCCCCTGGAGGCACTGGTAACAGCATGGGTGGCCTCAGAGACAGCTCCTGTATTACAGCCCGATGCAGGGCTCGCAAAATCTACTAGCCCAATCGCATTGGCGAGTATATTTTATGAAGGGTGAGTAACATTTGCATGGCGAGTATGGGGATGTTCTTTCGACTGGATGTTCCTCCAATGTATTCCACATCGCTCTCCCAGCCTGCCCCTCTGGATAATTTCCTATGCTATTGCAGCTTGCGTTCCCTCAAGACTATGTGCAGACAGCAGGCATTGTGTACGAGCATGTCACACGTTATGGAGGAAAAAAACAAACAGGCTACGGGCGCCATGCGTCCTATTTATAACATCCGGTGACGGAGACCTTCGAGGGACATCGACCTGACGCAGGACGCCCTCTGCTGAAAAACTTCCGAAGTAGCACAAATGTGGACATTACATGTCAAAGATGTGGAATACGTTGAAAAATGGATTAATGTGTACATGGAAATTATGCACAATTGTCACATTGTGAATGGTTTGTAAAACACTGTACCAGAATGACCTGCAGATTTCTGGGGACGGCAGCCTAAAATATACGCTGTCCAGACCCTTTGAATACATTAGTGTCAGGGCCGATCATAGAAAAATGTTAAAAATAAAACATTTCTATCCCACATACACAACCGTGTCAATCACCCAGTCATAATTTGCACCTCCCCCTCAGCTGATCAAGATCAGTGTTTTATTTTGTACATTTCAAATACTATCCGTCCCATTGGAGTACTCAGGATGTGCATGGACCTGTGCAGAAATGCCCCCATATGAAAGGGCATCCGAATATATACTCAGCCCTTGTGGCACATCTCTTCACTCATGGCAAAAACAATTAGAGAACCTGGTCCATTGTCCAATCGTTTTTTAAAGGTCCTCTGAAGGTGGGGCAGAGAGTTGCGAAAGGTTAAAGCTCAAGATGGGACCTGGGAATTGAGGACAGATGTGTACATGGATGACTAAGGCTTGCTCAACAGTCGCAAGCAGCACTGCCAGACACTGAGTGAGGCAATCTCCGCTCCCGAGGCTCCAAGCTGCAGGGATTCAGCAGCAAGGCCCAGACTTACCACTACAGGTTCACTGCAGGGAGCGAGCAACCAAAGAGGAGGCTGAGGGTCCATTAATAGTACTGTACCACAGAGAGAATACAAAAAATGTGAGGAAAAAGTAGACACACTTCAGACATATGGGCTTTCTTTGTACATTGCTGACCGGACAGATCACAAGTGGCAGTAAGGGGTAGCAGGGCAGCTGCATTGCAGCATGGTGACAGACAAACCCAGGCACCCTCTGTTGGGTTGGGGCAGATGAATTAAACAATGTTAATCCTCAAACTAACAGCGCTATTGTTGCCCTTCAAGTGGAATTAGCGTGGTGACGCCCGGTATATTTATATGCAGGACTGGCCCTGCGCATCCATTTCCCTACGGTTTACAGCCACTTCTACACACCCTCCTCCACCACTGCTGCTGTTGTGCAATGTGATACATATGTGCGTCTGCACTGTGGGCTATAAAGCATTGACTAACATATGCACTGTTACTCATACACATATTTTGTACATCAGTTTGCAGTCAGTCATACTCTTTCTGGTACCATCCAGCATTAGTGATCATTTTATAAGTAAGTCCAAACTCAAACTCAAACCCTATCCTGGGCCTCAGCTAATGGTCCACTGTGTATGGGTCCATTTATCGCAACCCTGTCTCAAACCCTAACATTTAGACTTATTCTAACCATAATTTGAACCAACAAGCTGTTGTGAACTCTATGCCCATCACCCAAACGTATCATTACCGTTACATTAGCATTACCTATTGTTAATTTGCATGTGGGGGGATTTTGCTCTCCATGCGGTCTACAGGATGTGTTCCAACATGTCAAAGACATAAATGCCTCCATACCTTGTCCAAAGAATTGCTAAACACACCGACAAGACCTCTGTGGAAGGGTTAATCCAACATGATCCTCACTCCCAAGACACAAAGAGTCCGCGCTGGGGGTTCTATTTTTCCCACAATGGCTGCCTCCCACTGGAATGCCCTTCCCACTCAACTAAGATTTATCAAGTCCCACCAAGCATTCCGCAAAGCAATCAAAACTAAGCTTTTTGTCTGAATGTATACTGTCAATGATTACTGAAGTAAAAATGACCGCATTGTAAAACGGAGGCAGGGACAATTACCAAAAGGCCCGGTGCTGAAAGGCCCAATCTGAGCCAGTCTGAGACGCTGTGCGCCGTCGGCCAGACATGCTGTCTCAACATTACCAACACTCAAACACTGTGCGCCTTTACTATCCTACTATCACCTTTCAAAACCCTGAACTCCCTGGAGACATCCATCACAGCCTCCTGCTCCAGAGACTACCTCCTGGTAAGCACTAGGCATCTAAACAGCACTGCTAATCCCTAACCTATGATCTAATGCTGCATGTGCCGTACCTCTGTATTGTTCCATTACATAGCAACTCTTACAGCACTGCGTTCACACGACAATGATATCCCTCTAATGGACCACTTACTGCTATCTGCTCTCCCATATGCTCGATTTTCTGCTACTAAATGCCTCCTTCTATGCTCTAAGCACATGTACGAACCATATATATACACCATAGCCTCACACTACATAGCTCCACCACACGGCCACAGTGTGCACTTTGTCCAGTCATATCTAGGTACTCCCCTAACCAATACTGCTTTTGTTGTATAGTGAGCGGGTACGCCCGTCTTGGCACAGATGTTTTGGTCGAATACCTTCAGCCCACCTCCATCTTCTATACCTATGTGGGAGTCTGTCCAGATAAGGAATATGTGGGAGAAGGCACATCGTCCTCCCAGCCTGCCCCGCTTCTGAAAGCTCTTCTTGTGGTGAAGTTGAAAGAGTATTAAAACAAAAAACCAGCACCAATAAGACTCAGAAAGAAGGCTTTGGTGGCATGCTTGATGTTTTAGTTCCCAACTAGTCCTGTGGCTACGGAGCACGGGGAAATAAAAGGTGGGGAACTGAGGGGAGGGAATGTATTGCATACTATATGGTTGACCATCCCGTCCGGAGCCAAGGAGCATAAAGAGCCAAGGAAGGAGTCGTCGAGCCACACTACGCACCCCTGTCAAGACTTTCCAAGAGCAGCTACGATGTAAGATCTATACAGATGAGGACTCTGTGGGAGCAGAATCCCAAACAAGTATTTTTAGGTAATTTACAAAAACATGGCAATCTTTTTACTGAGAACAAACCAGACTATTGCATGTTGTCCACGCAGGAGCATCTACAACTACATTTTAGATCACTGAACTTTTCATAGAGAAATACTCATTTGCATATCAGACTGGACCCAAACACCAGGCCAGTGCAGAAAGTAAATGCTAGGCAATTCTCTGAAATAGAAGATAATCGGCAACCCCAGACACGAGTCTCCACCTTGTTGGGCATCAGTGATGTGAAGCTGAACGTCTCCAGGCACAGTGAGCAAGGAGTTCACATCTGGATTACTCTTGGTAACTTGAGGTTCAAGTGCAAGCTTACCAAAATTTGCAAAAATGTGAGACCCTTTCTACAGAAAAATGAACTTGGCTCAAATAGCCTTTTCTAAGTAGGTTTCCCACTCCGGGTGGTAAACAACCAAATGTTTACTCCGCATTTCAGTGCTGGAATATCTCTGTGGGTGGGACAAGACTGATACATGCAAATGGAGCTCTCACCTCTGTGAAAGGTACATGGGATAAAATGTGGTTATAGACCCTCCCAAGTAGTAACCAATCCAAAGAACAGGTTACCTGGAAGTGTTCGTACGTCAAGGTGCCACGCATTTTTGTATACCCATTTTAGATGTACACGTGCGTGGAGAAAAAATACAGTTGTACATAGTGAACATTTAAAAGAATGTGGATTGAAATGCAATTGTAAGTGAACTCAAACAAGAAATGAGAGGCAATCTATTCAGTGCATCTGCCTGGTATAGACCATTTTCAATCATCTGTGCTTGCTGTCAGAATGGGGTTTGCTCAAGTGGTATTTTACTCATGTTCTGGCTTTTTGCACGATCAGCATGCATGCATGCATGTATGTATGTAACCCTGTTTACCTTGAAGGCAGAATGCCTACGTGTCGAGTGAAATGACTAATCAGAAGACTTCTCTTTATTTACAAGCGTGGGAGCCCCTCTACAGAGGACGTACATTGTTAAAATAACCTGTTCTAAGTAGTATATCCATTTGCATATCAGTCTGAGTCCCACCTACAAGGGCAGTCCAGCACTGAAATGCTAGGCAATTCTCTGAAAAAGAGTACCATCACCAACCCCAGAAACATGTTTTGGCTTTGTTGGGCCTCACCTGGGGTTTCTGGGGGGGGGGGTTTAATGGTACTCTTCTTCAGAGGAGACTTGCCAAGCATTTTGGTGCCGACTGCCCTTGTGGGTGGGACCAGACTGATCTGAGAAGGGTCCGTAAGCTAAAATGTGGTTGTAGAACCTACTGAGTGGAAAGAAATCCATACAACAGGTTATTTGAACAAAGTTGGTTCTCAGTAGAGGGGCTCCCGCCTTCTCGTTGACTGTGCTTTAGTTGAAGAATGAACACACCTGCATGGCATCTCTTGAAGGAGGCAGGAGTAACCTTGGAAAACCAAGGTATGCCCATATCTCCGTGGTCCACTGTACCAACTAGGAGTTACATCCTCCATATTAAAGTCAGAAAATCTTCAGCTCGTCGTCAGTGTACTATGTGCTAGAAAAGCTTTGCACCATGTAACGCTGCCCCACAGGTTTACCTGCTTTGTCTCTTAGGGGAGCACATGCTGAGAGCAAGCTGTGCGCTTCAGGATTGTTTGGAGATTGTGTACCATCAGTTTGTGTTCTCAGTTCAGTGCTATTACATTTTTACCGAACTACACTTTGAGGGCAGAGTTTGATTGACCCTGGTTTTAAAATGGAAGTTCTAGAACAGCCACCAAAAAACAAAAACAAAAAGTTGATACATTGATTTCTATGCCCACGTCACAGGTCATGGCCCACGTAACGATTCATGGCTCATGTCACAGTTCGTGGCTCTATTTGTTAATATAATGTACCAGTTAATGGCCCCTCCTGCATGCACTTTTGCAGAAAGCAATGGAGTCCAACTTAATCCCCTTATTTGTTGCATTGTGAAAGGCAGCATTGTTTGCCCCCTCAAAAACGTTATTACCCACACATTCCATCATGTGAATTTTAATCGGTAGAAGTAGACAAAGAAAAACAAGATCTATGTACCTCCTCTTACAAACCCATTTGTAGCGATCGCCGACGTGGACAATCCTGTGATCGTTGTCACAACAGTCGCCATTGCTATTACTAAAACGGACAGACCTTGAAAACGGAAAAGAGAATGTTATAATTACTTCCAGCACCTAATTAAATAATCTGTAATGTTAAGAGCAAAAACAATTAGGTCAGCAAGTTATATGAAAACAATATGAAAATGATACCAGAACTGAAAAGATCTATACCAACTACTCAATGCCTGATTGAATCATTCCGGCGCAGTAAACATTTCTTGCTTGTAACAGGAGTACCTCCAGAACGATGCACTATGCCTCAATCGCTTGATCTCAATGCAGAACACACAGTACAGACAGTGCAAAAGGTTACACGTACCTATGCCCGCGTGTCCAACAATCCATGACAATCTGATGAACAGCATCACACCCCAAATATTTAACATACATCGTACCTGGGGAAGGGGAGGCAAGGGGGGAAATGGTTAATACAAGACCTGGTCTACCAGAGAGGCAGCATTGCACGTTTTAAAACAAGACAAAGTTAATCTCTGGGAAAACACCACTGGGAAAGAGGGGATACAAATCTGTAAGGAGAAAACATTTGCCATTTCAGCATCACTGTTCTAGTGTACCTCGAGATAAAATGTCAATGGATTCATAGTTAAAGGCAATTTATAATTGATTTATTAGATATTTAGTTGATTACAAACCTTTATACATCACTACCAAAATAAAACAGATATTCTTTCCACTCATTAAAATTCATCCTTAATTCCATCCATAAAATCTGCCGTTTCCATAACAAAATATTTCATTTAGAAATGTCATTGGTGCAAAAGTTAGCAGAAAATGTTCCCCTATTAGCAGTGTATTCAGGGACTTTTTTATAAAGACTCCCAAATATCTTGTTCCGACCAGTGCAAAAGCATTATATGTTTTAGATCTTCCATCTTTCCTTCTACTGAACAAAATCTGCATGTCAAGTCTACCATTTCATGTTGTCGAATGGCCAAGATCTGCTTCGTAGCATATAGATTCAATCGCAATCTCATGAAGTGGTAACGATATACAGAGCTAGGAAACCAAGTAATTACGGAGGACATTATAGGCTCCAACCGCTCTGTTCAGGTTTACATGCATTCCTATTTAGATCAGTCGTTATCCAAACTGGTCATAACCTTCTTTTAATAAATCCAGGATTAGCCACTAGCTGTTCTGATATATCTCTAGGCAATTCAGAATTTTCACACACTTATTTTCCCAATTTTCAAACAGTAGGGCTACTTTTGTCATTTTTCAAAATATGGAAAGGCAACGGAATGTCAGGCAGAACACATTTATGATATAGGGAGAGTTTTGCAAACAGTAACCGCGTACATCGATATTAAACCCAGCTCAGATCTAATCACTGAAATAGGAACTCTGTTTGATAAACGCAGTTATCTCTTCCAAAAAATACCCTCCAAGGCTGCCCATGATTTCTACGAGAGGGATAGGAAGGCCTCTGCTTCATATGTTAACGTGGGGATCACTTTAGACTGATAAAAGGCAATCACCGGGAGCATCGACAATCTACCATATTTCCTGTGCATCAGGATTCCTTGGGCAGTCAGATTTTAAATGTTTCCATCAATTCCAGTTTCCGTGGTTTGTCATTTATACAGGAATTAATACATGCGCCAAGTAGGTAACCGATTGTACTCGTTTGAGCCTTCTGGTTCAAATGCCATCTAAATAATGATTTTTGTTTCCCCAAATAATGAGCGTAGGATTAGAATGTGTGTTTTATTAAATGTTTTCTCCAAACCATTCCCATCCATATATTCTTAGAGATGTTTTAATCTGCGCTGTAAACCAATCTGAGTTTGATATACAATGAGAAGTCTGCATTAAGCATCCATACCAATGGTTGGCCATTAATTTTCGGGGGAAAAGCAGAAGTTCATTTCAGAGTCTTTTATATGAGAAAGATGGATTAAATAGTAAAGGGGCCAACGGGCACTCTCGCTGGAGCCCTCTATAGGTGTTAATTTTCTTGGTTCATAGGCCCCCCGATAGTTTAGTTTGATCTGAATCTTTGTCGAGTACAGGGCCTCAATTGCCAACAGTAGATCTTCTGGGCAGCCCCATTCCGTTAGCATGAGCCCTAGAGTTTTTCTATTAACACTCTCAAAAGCTTTCTTCATATCAACAGACGCGAAATAAATATGAGCCTTTTTTTATGGCCCTTCTCTTTTACACTTAAAAAATGGACAAGTTCAAACTAGTTCTGACCCCTTTTTACAAACACCGTTTGACAGCGTTCCAATCCGCCTGCTTCATTAGCCCATTTTTGTTGATGTTTTAAGATCACTGAGGCAAACGGTTTACCCAAAACATCTAAGAGGTTGATAGTTTTGTGGGTTCGTCCCGTCGCCTCACTTGAATATCGGCACTATTATCGCTGATCTCCAGGATTCGGGGATCTCTACATTTCAAACAAACTAAAAATAAAGGGCCTGATTCATGAAAGTATTTTATAATGGCGCAATCCCATAGGAAAACGTTCCATGAGTCAGGCCCAAAGTGTGATCACTCCTCGGGGGCCAGCTTAATCCTGTTACTAGTAAGACCATCGATAAATTGGGTTTTTTAATTAGCATTTCTAGATCCACCTTGTCAAATGAGAGACAGGGTCTCAATTTTTTTTTCTTTTAAATGGAGATTTTTTTTAATCTTTCCTATAGGATCAAATAGTGTTTTCAAAGACTTCGATCCAATTTGCTTCTATCACTGCATTCTCCATAAACACAGGTTGCGGCCTAATTGTATTATTGATTTATTGATCATTCTCCAAACGTCTTTATAATCTTTACCCTACAGCTGTCAACATATGTTCTGCACCATTTCGCGTCATTATTGCTCTACGAGAGCTTAACCAGTTTTTATACCTTTGTTTCCTTTATCAGTTTGGCCCTTAACTCTTGTACTACATGGTTTATTTTTCCCATCCGTATTGATTTCTTTTTCCAAGACCACTTCTAAATCATAAATGTGTTACGGGACAAAGTTCAACTAACATCCTCTTTTTATAACTCTGTATTCCAATAATAAAAGGTGAGTAATTCATTAGTATTTCCCAATAATTTCACTAAAAGGGAAGTTCCATCTTGTAGCTCGCACTGGCATCATCTTGCTTATTTAACTGCAGTCTATTGCTTCCTTGTGAAAGTACATTGGCTTGTTCATCACCGTCAGTCATCTCTAAAATATGGTGTTACTCTTTCATTACCCCTCAACCTCAGGAATTCTACATAATTATATTTCCTGAGGCCAAGTATTAGTCCAATACCTAAGACTGCAAACCATTAGACCATGTTGGATTACCTGGGATGACACTTTGTTTGACCATTTAATATGTGATATGATATGGCATTTGTAACGCGCCTATACACAAGTGTTTCAAGGCGCGATGAGGCAGGGGGGGGCAAGGGGAGGGGAGGGGAGGGCTCCTACCTTTGGATCCTCTTTTTTCTCAGTACGGATAGGTATTTGTGATCCTGTGCCAGGGTCACGTTTCCTCCCCCGCACCTTAAAAGATTACATCTAAACTCACTTCTTAAAGATTTTGAATACGTTAGGTGTGTGCATCTACATTCCCCTCTACAGTTTGTTGCATCACTGGTTTTTCTCACCAGTGTGGCACACAAACTAGATAGATCCCCAATTTAGTCTCATAATTTGCTATCCATTTGAGTATGTCCTTTTCACGGATTAATGAATTGACAGAAACACGCCTCGACTTTGGCATTTGATGCTGATGAAGCAAAACGTATCCGGTCATCGATAAATGACACTGAAAAATCTTTACAGAGTAAAACCAGCCCTGATCGGATTGTATTTCAATTAGAAAAACTCATCAGGAAAGAGATTGCCCAAAAACTCCATGCCAGCACGTTGGTAGAGTATTTCAAATCTAAAAAAATCCCCAGGGGTTTAAGAGTCTATTTGAGACCCACGCTTGCAGTGAGAACAAAGCTTTTGTGGAGAAGTGGGATCGTATTCTTAATAAGTGTTCTCTTGACCTTATTTTACTAACGATAGAGGAATTATCTAAGTCCCTCACATCGATAGACTTAAAGTAGAAACACTGAAGATTCAACTTAGTGAATTTAAGTCAGAGCAACTATCACAATTATTGATAGACATTAATGATAAACTTTCAACATACAAGTCAGATATCGAACAAAGAAAATTTAGGAAGTTTAACAGAGATACCTTTGATTACTTAAACGATATTGTCTATAGCTGGCAAGAGTACCATCATCATCATCGTAACCTAGATAGAACAAGGCCCAGGAATCCAGATTCCTCTGATTCAGGGAATGATAGAAGCTCTAGTAGCATAGGTGAACCAACACAACCAGGGACCTCTAAACCCAACACGGAGACAGAAGACTCCACAGTCATCGGATATAGCCACCACACCAGTGGACTCCACAGGAACAACCTCGCCTACAACATCAACAAGACCTAACGACACTGGGGCTTTTTTAGGACTCAGAGAAAAACAAAGAAAAACGAGGAGAGGGCAAATCAAATCAAAAAAGAAAGATAAGCGCATTTCAAAGAGAATTCTTAACATTGGTCAGATCGAGATGTTGAATCGTGGCTTATCTTTTGTCCCGACCAATAACACCACATTATTTGAAGAAAAAATTTGTCTTCATCGGCTTCTTAGAAAATTGAGACTCAAGATTTTCTTTAACTCAGATGAAAAACTGAGAACCAGGTACTCAGAAGGCGAAATGCTAGAGATTTGACCAAAAAGTGACTTTGACCCGCATGTTCAGAACTCGATCTTAAACTTGTTTGAGAAAAACGTCCTCACAGACCTAAAACGGATCAACTATCAGATGTCTACACCCCACAATGTGAAGAAGTGTCAACTGGATCATGTTGAAGCCTTAGCTAAGGATGAAGAATTAACTATAAAACCAGCCGACAAAGGCGGAGCCATAGTCGTAATGGACACGAAGGACTATATAAGAAAATGTGTAGAACTCCTCGTTGATACTAACACATATACGAAGCTGGACGGAGATCCCCTCTTTAAAATACGTACATTGATCACGAGAGTAGTGGAAGAAGCTGTAGAAAATGACTGGATCAGCAACAAAACGAGTGAGTTTCTTATTAATCAACATCCCATTATACCAGTGTTTTATGGACTACCAAAGATCCACAAGAACCGGAATGATCCTCCCCTCAGGCCCATAGTGGCCGGAACAGAGATCATATTAGATCCACTGGCTATATACATTGATCGTTTATTACAACCACTTATTCAAGTAATTCCAACTTACCTTAAAGACACGACTGACTTCATCAATTGTATACAAGAAGTTAGAGCATTGAGTGATGACTGCATACTTTTTAGTATGGATGTCTGTAGCCTATATACTTCTATCCCGCACGATGAAGGGATTCAATCTGTGGAGTGGCTACTCTTGAATTCACAAGCAACCAGAGGAGATCCACAACTCATCATGAACTTACTGAACCTGATACTTAGGAACAACTATTTTAGATTCCAAGGTAATTACCATCTACAAATCACGGGGACATCAATGGGGTCAGCAATGGCCACAGTGTACGCCAATACATTTATGTATAAGTTTGAATATATTCACGTCCTGGAAAATAGTGATTGTCAGACAAGATACTACTATGGAAACGTTTCATCGACGATATCTTTGGCATCTGGTGTGGAACACAGGAGGAACTAACATCATTCTTCAATTACCTTAACTCATCACATCACAGCATTAAGTTCACCATGGAAAGAGGGGGCCCGTCTCTACATTTCCTAGATGTCAGCTTGGAAATCAATGTCTACCATAAACCTACTGATGTGAACAACTTACTACATTTCTCAAGTTTTCACCTGAAATCTATGTTGGACAGCTTGCCTTACAGTCAAATCCTAAGGCTCAAAATAAATATTTCTGACCCTGCAGGCCTTGATATGGAGTGTACTAAACTTATGGACAAATTTGAGAAGAGGGGTTATCCACATTCAGTTTTAACAGCAGCTAAAGAGAGATCCTCAGCCGTAAGCAAAGAACAACTATTGACTCTGAAAGTTAAAAACAAAGACACACCGCTACTTTAGATCTCTAAATATTCCCGACAAAGCTTTCAAGTAGGGAGATGCATTAAGAAGCACTGTGGTATTCTCCATAGCGATCCTCTCCTACAGGAGTTATTCCCAAAAACCCCCATGATGGCTTTCAAAAGAGGACAAAACCTTAGGGACAAGCTAGTGAGAGCCGAGAAGCCTCTGAAAGAAAAACAGATGTTGTTAAGTTCAAGGAAAAAGGGAACATATCCTTGCTTAGCTTGCTCACACTGTAACAATGTGATTAAAGGAGAATTTGTAACACACCCACTGACTGGTAAAAAATATAAACTGAAGGATTTTGCCACCTGTATTTCTAAGGAGTGATATATGCCATCAGATGTCCATGTGATACATTGTATGTTGGTCAGACCACTAGAGCAGTTAGAGAGAGAATAACGGAACACAAGTCCAACATTAGATGTAACAATGTGAAATCTCCCCTTGCCAGGCACTTCTCACAATCTTCACACACAGTAGCCCAAGTGAAGTACATGGTCTTAGAGGTTGTCAAAAAACCATATAGAGGGGGTGATTACCAATCAACGCTATCACGCAGAGAAAAAAATTGGATAGATCTTCTGGACACTCTTAGCCCCAGACGACTCAATGAGGAGTTTTCCTTGAGATGTTTTATTTGAAATACATGTGACTGGATATGTTTTTACTTTCTGTTGACCTTTACAATATGACAAGAACATTGTCTCACTGTATGTGTTCACATCCGCATGTAGCTCGCACTGGCATCATCCACCTGTGGCAGTGTCCTTGAAGTTGGTATTAATGTACAGTGGAATACCTGTTAAACATTGACAAGTCCGGGATTTGTCAACTGGCCCGCTGAATTAATGGGTTATCAAGCAGAATATTTTCATAGTTTTTATGTAAGATTTACTATGCATTTGATGTTCATTTAGAGCACCATTAATTAGTAATGAACGTTAATTTGTGTAGGAATGTTAATATCAATGTATATTAAGGATAGCATTACCTGCCACCTACCCAGCACCGCCTGCCACTGTGACCACTCTATAATCCTTAACATTTGTTTATATCTTCATTTGGTCCCTTTTTAAACACATTTTTTTTGTGACATTCGTCAGCAGCGGAATATCACAAATTTTGCTCTATATACAGCACCATTGCACTTGCCTCATCATTTAACATTGCTACCATGGAACATCCTATTTTTCAATATTTTCATTAATGTTGGCTACATTTTAGTACATTAGGTACATAAGCAGTAGTGTCATTAAAATCCATTCTATGATGGCGCCCATGCACCACATTGATTCCTAGATAACCTGTTTGTTCTTAGACTAGAGCACATAGTCCGTCATCTATGTTGCCCATTCGAGCGTGATTGTTGCAAGCAGCCCCCTAGATACCAGTCCGCAGTCTGGGCCGGCTTCCCTAGCGACAGCATAGCCCACCTTAACCCTTGAGAGGCACGCTCCGCCCGCAGTTTTCTAATCGCGTCCGGAGCCTTTAGCCTGTGTATTTCAAGAAGTTTCAAAACGCGAGTGTGATTTTCAGACGCAGCCTTCGAGCGGCTTACACCGTGAATCCCGGATTACTAACATTTTCGTCTACTTGTATCCAAGCCGTGGGTAAGCATTAGAACCTTCAATGTAGCACTTATCCATAGGTCACTTGCATTTATAATACTACTATATTCATTAGGGCATTTGGACAATAGATAACTAGACAATTTATTTTGTTGTAGGATTCGTTCTTTAGAACACTTGAGAAACTCATTGCATCCTGAGGACTTAACTACCACTGGACACCATCTTTAGCCTGCAGCATGTGTAAGAGCATTTAACTATCGTGGACTTGACTGCATATGTAGTGAGAGGTATGCCTTTACATTTACTCTGAGCTCCATTAGCTTGCTTTCTCAGGCTATTAGCATTTTTGAATATGTCTCAGAACATACACCTATTCATTGGAGTTTGTAAGTGACATTCTGTTTGTCAGTTCAGACGTTATTATTATTATATCATATGATTGTTCTTTAAACATTTAGATTGCCGCCCTGACAGAGAAGTTGTTCACTCGTTCTGAATTTTGAGGACCGACACCCGCACATCACGCCCTTGAGGCTGTCACTTTTTCTTTTCAAGAACACTATTTAAAGGTAGGTTAGTCTCTACCTGTGCTTTCTAATCCGTGTCCTGTAACAACATCTGGGTATCTTCTGTGATGTTTTCATGTAGATAATTAATATGTTGGTTCACCTCATCTCGGCTATAATTCAGACAAATCAACTAAGGATTATTTATTGGTCACATTGCCAACTCCCCCTTGAAGGATTGGTGCCTTTGGAAGAATATGTAACTGGTTTAAAATATATGATCGATATTTTGGTTCTTTAAAAATACAGGAATTTTAATGGATCATTCCACAATTAATGGGTTTTGCCTTTGCCTTTTTACATGCTTGGTGAGCGCTTTTGTTTAGGAGTATTTACTAGTCAAAAAACCTGACATGCTCTTTCTTCATTTCATTTTTCTTACAGTTTACAATTCACTTGGCTCTAGAAGAAGGGACAGGATCCCGAAACGCGTCAGCCATTTTTTACTTGAGTTGTGATTATATACGCACTGGGTCCACAAGGTCCCAAACAATTTGTATATTGTATATCATTTGATATTTGGTTTTGGTCTCAGCATCACAAGATTTATTGACGTATATTTCTTCAATTAAAATGGTCTTTAACCATTGAACTCTAAAATTTGAAGCATTTGTTTGTCTTGAAATTATATGATTAAATATTTTACATCACCATATATCTATGCTTTATTTTAGATTTACTCTTAACCGTTATTATACGGGATACCAATAGTGTGCAGGGGACGGGAGGGCTCCTACCTTTGGATCCTCTTTTCTCAGTACGGATAGGTATTTGTGATCCTGTGCCAGGGTCACGTTTCGTCCCCCGCACCTTAAAAGATATCTACACTCACTTGTTAAAGATTTTGAATACGTTAGGTGTGTGTGCATCTACATTCCCCTCTACAGGGGGGACAAGGGGAGACAGATAATGATCCTACTAGGCCAGGTGTCATTTAGATCGCGCAAGGGTAGAGGTAAATGGGAAAAGTGCAAGGGGAAGAGGAGAGGGGGAAGTGCAGTACATGGTTAGTAGAATACAAGATAAATAATAGGGCCAGCTGGTGGCAAGTGCAAGGTAAGTGCCGGGAGAAGGGGCTGTAGGAAACAGACAGTCCCGTAGTGCCGGTAGGCAGTGCAGGGAAGAGTGGCTGGGCCAAGGACTGAGATCGGTGAGTGGCCCAGTTGCAGATTCAGTGTTGGTTCAGTGATTTTAGCAGGGGAGAGAGGGAGAGAAAGCGGAGGCAAAGAGGAAGGTTTTGAGGTGCTTCCGGAACTGGAGATGGTTCTCCTCAAGTTTCAGGGAGGCAGGAAGGCTGTTCCAGAGGGAGGCTCCGGCTGCGGAGAGAGATCTACCCCCAACTCGTTGCTTGGAGAAGCAGCTGACCCAGAGGTAGTTGGAGGTGGATGAGCGAAGAGCTCGAGAAGGAAGATATTTAGGAAGAGAGAGTTGAAGATATTTTGGCCCAAGGCCCCAGAAGGCCTTGTGGACAATGCAGAGGGTTTTGAACTTAATCCTCGCAGCCACTGGGAGCCAGTGTAGTGATTTCAGTCCTGTAGAGATACGGTCCCTGGGCTTGAGGCCAAGGACAAGTCTCGCCGTCCTGTTCTGGATGAGTTGCAAAGGGCGGAGAGTAGAGGCAGGAAGATTTAGATAGAGGCTCTTACAGAAGTCCAGCTTCGAGAGAACCAGGGCTCTGGAGACAGTGAGCTTCTGGGGGAAGGAGAGGAAAGGAAGGATACCTCTGAGGAGGTGTAGCTGGTAGTGTGACTTCTTAAGAGACGTCAGAGATGTGAGGAGAGAAAGAGTGTGGAGTCGAAGATGACCCCGAGGTTTTTTGCCTTGCAGGTAGGAGCAGGAAGAGGGCCAAGGGAGGCCGGCCAGAGAGCTGCAGGGAAGGAGGGAGTGGGTGTGCCGATGAGTAGAATCTCAGTCTTACTGGCATTAAGGTAGAGGTCGTTGGCGGCACACCATTCCTGGATAGCAGAAAGACAGTCGGAGATGAGGGAAGGAGAAGAGGAGGCCGAGGGTAGCCTGAAAATGAGCTGGGTATCATCCACGTAGCACTGAAAGTTGGACAGAGAGCGGCGATGCAGTGAGCAAGAAGTGCCAGATACTGGTTGAACAACCAGGGGGAGAGGTTAGATCCCTGAGGGACACCACAGGTAGAGAAAGATGTCAGAGGAAGGAGGTCAGCCATGCCAGACCAGTGATACCCAGGTTATCACGGAGACGGTTGAGCAAGATGGTGTGGTTGACAGTGTCAAAGGCAGAAGAGAGGTCGAGCAAAATAAGAACACAGGAGTGTTAGAGTCAAGGTTTGAGAGCAGGTCCTCACAGATGTTCAGTAGAGCAGTTTCCGTGCTTCTGGCAGCTCTGAAGCCAGACTGATGTCATGAAGACTACCAACAGATTCAGCATGGAGATTAAGCTGGGAGATGGCCAGTTTCTCCAGGAGCTTGCCCAGGAAGGGAGTGATAGAGATTGGGCGATAGTTAGCTGGGCAGGAGGGGTCGTAAGAGGGTTTCTTAAAAAGGTGCACAAGGGAGCGCTTGAGGGGGGGATGGGAAGACTCTAGATGCGAAGGAGTGATTGCAGAAGTCTTCCAGGGCAGGAGCCAAGGAGTCGATGTGGTCCTTGATAGTTTTGGAGGAACAGGGGTGGACCTGTTTTGACGAGACTTTCATAGATCGGACTTGTCTCGAAACCGTCAGCAGAAAAAAGGGGAAGGCAGAGAAGGAGGGATGGCTGCAGAAGGGCCAGAGGAAGAGCAGGGAATAGAGGGCGGAGGTGATAGGAGGAGAGTGAGGACAGGATCTCCTGAGTTTTTGAAATGAAGTGAGAGGCCAGTGCCATGCAGAGGGCCTGGGAGGGGACAGGAGAGGTAGAGACTACAGCAGGGTTGGCCACCTCCTCCGTAGGTTGCCGTCTCTGGACCACCAAGTCAGGTCCGGGTTTCGGAGGACGTTATTCTCTCTGATGGAGAGCCCCGCTACTGGTTCCATGAGGCCGCCTCATCCTTAGTCTTGTGTGTGGAATGACTAATAGGACCGCTGCCAGTAGACCCAGGAGATGTTGGTACCACCATGCCGAGGTCACTTCTCTGCTGAGAAAGTGGGCGGTGGCCCTCTTGATGGCCGAGATTTTGTCCTCCAATGGAAATATACCTTCTCGGAGCACGTGTCCCAGATGAGCCCCAAGAATGTCAGTCTGAGTAGGCTGCAGCTGTGACTTCTTGAGATTGAGCGAGAAGCCCAGATTATGCAGTGTGTTCATAAGGGCATGGGAAGAGTGGTGAACCGCATACAGAGATGTAGACCTGACGAGCCAGTTGTTGCGGTATGGTTAGATGTGGAGGCCCTGCGCTCTAAGGAGGGCCACCACCACAGTCATGAGCCTGGTAAAGACCCTGGTGGCCGAGTTGAGGCCAAAAGGAAGGACCTTGTATTGAAAATGGTAGCCCAGGATCCTCAACCATAGGAAAGAACGATGGAGTTGCCAAATAGGGACGCATCTTTCAGATCCAGGGAGCACATCCAGTCTCCCTTGTCCAACGTCTCGCTATAAAAGCTGGCGTAACCATCTTGAATTTTCGAAGTGGTAAGGAGAGGTTGAGGGTGGAAAGGTCCAGCACAACTCTCAGTGCAAGCGCTATTAGAAGCCCTGACCGATCCCTCCCACGCGGGGGAGTACCTGGGAAGGAGTCTCCCTTGCGGGGTGCGATGGAGAATATCAGCCCTACCTTGGGCCTGGGCCGATGTTTCACAAAGTTCTTGAGATCCTTTGGAGGCGACTTCTGGAAGAGCTCCCTCCACCTGGCTAATCTGTTCTTCAGCGCTTTCAAGGACAGCGAGTCACACGCTGGACAAGATTGCCAACCGTGGTCTGGGCCAAGGCAACGTAGTTCGAGGGCGTGAGGAAGAGCCCGTTGCAGGATGGACACCTGCTGAACCCTGTACAAGTCGACATGCGACAGGGAGGAGCATGACGCCTGAGTACAGAGTACCTGAATGATAAAAAGACAAAAAATGGACAAAGTATCCGCGCGTGGAATTACATGGCCGGAGCCAAACCCAGGAGCGCTGGTGAATTCGGCCCGTTCCCGTCGACTAGGAAAAGGGGACTCGGGTGTGGCGCCGGAGGGAGGAGTCAGGGCAGCACGTGCTCCCTGGGCCACACCCCCGCACAAAGGGGAAGAAGGTTTTTTCTGGTGAAAAAGGTTCCGTCTCCAGTGTTTTGGAAGGGTTGCTCATACAGTATGGAGGAAAGCAGACGGGACGTAAGAGTTAGTAGTATCGGGAAGTGGGATGTAGGTTAACCTGGAGGTATGTTGCTGTGAGGGCCAAAGTACTGAAATATTTGGTGCCTGCCATTCTGCCTACCATTTCTCCTATTATTGGGTAGGGGAAACTAAACTACACATTGATCCATTACCCTTTTGCAACTACTACCGGCGAAACCCACTCTGTGGCTACCTTCCATTATTCCTTATTCAAGTGTTTTTTTGTTTTTTTTTTAAATCTCCTTGGACACTTCTAAGTGCTATGGGAACACAATGAGCTTTGGCTGTGACAGGTACAGAATATTGCTGGAGGCCAATTTTATGAGAAAATCCTTTCAAACACCCTATTTTCACTTCAAACACACTGGCAAATAGATCTTCCAGTCTGGAGACATCCATGGAAACAGTAGCTATGTGCCCTGGTACTCTTGGGTTAATAATGATCCCCAATTTGGCACGTTCAAACCAACCTAGCAGATTTCCCCCTTTGCTCGATACATACACATTAGCTATTAATCTTTGATCATGCCACTGCAACTCAGTTTTGAAGGAACCCACAAACTCAATGGGCACTCCACCATGTGCACTGGCTTTGATGTGGAGATCGTGGTGACATTCCCTTGAATAATGCTTTCCATACTTAGGTATCAATAATGAAATAAGCAGACCGCGTCCACAAGCATCTCCACTGCGTGATTACCTACTAAAATACTGGCATGAGGTTTGCGCTCTTTCTTGCACTTTGCACCAACCAGGCTCACTAACCAGGTAACACCTTCACGCACACCGCCCTCATCAATATTTTCAACTTCTTGTCCAGCATAGATATCTTGAACGCCAACTTCAGTGACATTTCTGCAACATCTGGCAAAGTGGCCTTTGTTACATTTCAAACATACTACGGTTATGGCTGGGCAATCTACAGCATTAGCGTAATGTGTAAAACTCAGACACCCAAAGCATTTCCTCCCTATAGGCAAGGTTTAGGTATGTTCCTCGGGCTTACCATTTTCTCCAATGTTCTCCACCCTTATTTGTTTTGCTTTTGACTATGCTGACTTTCTTATTGAATGCATTCTGAGGCCTGTAGACAGCATTGGCATCAATGGCAGACGACTTCATTTCAAGTTCTTTAACACAGGCCGTTGTATGCTCTATGCACTTGGCAATATGTAAGGCTTCCTCCCATGGGGGGGGGGACCCTTTGGTCCATATCTCCCCTCTAGTCTTATTCGCTTTGACTTTAAGCATTGATCTCTCAATCTCATAAGTCGTGCCAAATTTAAAGCCGTTGGGTAACAAAATTGGGTGCGCTAGCCAATTACTACGTTACCAAAAATGATTAGATTAGTGATGATTTTTTTTTTTTTTTTTTAAAAACAGGACCCCATATAAATAGCCTCCACAGTTTGAGAACTAAGTAGGACTACGGTTAACCCGACTTCCTATGGGGAAGCATGGTTAATCATGGATAAGAATGTCAAATCATGAAAAAGCGACCTGTCTCTGGCAGTGAACAAAAATCTCACTGGAAGTGAAAGCCCAAGGCAGTGTTCAGGCAGGGTTTCAAGAAGAGCAATAGCCATTCAGATGCTCCAGTCAGTACTCCCGCTCACAGTGAAAAAAAAGAATTGGCAATGCCAGCAGTTTGGGCTTTTGTATGGTGGGAAAGGCATTTGCCAGGCACCATCGTAGTGGCAATAAATGACCATTGGTGATAATAGCTGCAAAATGGTGCGAGATCCTGGGCACATAATCGCATAATAGCCTGTACGCAAGACAAAACTGTGGGCTTTGCCAATGCTCATTTTAACAGGATTTCACTGAAAGATGGGGATTATAAAATCGAATAGCTGAAGGGAGACCTGGTTATTACAATTACACCAGTAGTGCCTTTACAGCTTCAATTAAGACTTTACCTTTCATAAGACTGCTTTACAACAACACGGGCAGGCACTTCAAGCTTAATGTTTGATCATAAGGCTTATTAAACCAAGATCAAAGAGATCCTAGGAAAATGCATGGGAGGGGCAGGGATTGGGTGGAAATGGCCAAAGGGATTAACATGGTCATGGGCGGGTAAAGAAAAACACCTACAAGCTTTAGCGTACAGCTAGCGAGAAATAGGGTATAGGAAGGCCTATACTCCATTTCTCGCTAGCTATACTCGAACGCTAAAGCGCCACCTAATAGCCAATCTAAACATATAACGGCCCCCAATACGTTGGTGTCCAGTGAATGCTCTCGTTCCGAGGACGGATGCAGGGGCAGTGTCCTTTGCCAGTTCTATTCAGCTGCTGGGGCATTAGCCTTTGTCAAAACCTGGCAATGGTAGGTGTGTGAAGTCTCTGTTAATGTTCCCAGATCTTGAGTATTTTTCTAGGCTCAGCCCATTATTACGACAGGGTGAAACATGTGCACTAGCACTGGCTAACGATATTGGACTCTTGGCAAGTGCTGTGTGTGTAAAGAATCGAGTTGGCAAGTGACTTTCTGGCTGGCTAGCAGCTTGCAACTTATTTTGTGCCCCCTTTTATTTTTAGGCAAAGAGCTGGCCCTGTATCTCCCTTATTCTGGAGTCCGGAACCCCCACATGAAGGTAAGCAGGTTTACAGCAAGTCAGTCACTACCCCATTCTATGAGGGATAGTTTTGGAGATGGCGGCACAGGGAAATCAGCTGCCCCCCCCCCCCCCTTTGGTAATAAATCTTGTGCAAGCAGAGAACCGGCAGCGTAAGGAAAGGTCGTTTTTGCAGCTTCAAGTGTATCAATCTTCCAGGCAGTGCTTTCAAGAACTTTAGTACTCCTAATTTGAGGCCTGTATGTGAATTAAATTCTAGACCGGCCCCTAGCTATGGTGTCAATCCAACTTTGTACTACATTACAAGCTGCAATATTAGTTACCCTCTTCATTAAATAAGGCTGGAGTATTCAAATGCTGACATTAAATTTGTGAGCCCAGCATAGCCAGTGGTATGGCAGGAGCAGGAGGACGTGCCATCCTTCCACAAATTAAGACTACCTATAACATCCAGTTTGCTATGGCGCATGCTACAGCCACCAACAAGGGCAGGAACCCCATCTGCCCCAACCAGATCTTGGACTCAGAGAGGCAGTCAGACCTGGTGCATTAAAGAATATTTGCACTGCCCAATGCACAAATCAACTGCAGTTGCAACAGGTTAGAGTCCAGTCTGGATATATTTATATGGGGAAGGGGGTAGTTTACCCAAATTATGCTTTATAAATCGCAGTAATCTTACCAGAAAGAAAAAAAATATTTTTTTTTCAGCATCTCAAATTATAAAAGTGGGTCCTGGAGCTGTACGCTTCATTAACAATGCCAGCAAGAAATGGAAAAAAAGGGACCCTCTCCTCCTAGAAAGGATTTGCTGTATCCTGATCAAGCCGTCATTGACTCTGGAGGCAGGTTGCAAGCAAGGCTGTACTTTATTCTTGACAGCAAGATTAGTTAACTCCAAATAGTATCAAGTACATCAGTAAATCCACTGGTTCATCTCATCTCTCCCTCCTTCAGGTCCAATTGCTATTCGTGGAACCTCCTGATATCATTGGCTAAGGCCCTTAATCACAGAGTTTTCAAATAGGGTTGCATTATAAAATGCTTCTGTGAATTAGGCCCCAAATGTCCCATCCATGACATTACTGCTCTAATGCTCACAGCCCCATACTGGCCAACTATGAACACAGGATGTAACTGTTCTATTCCAGGCCAGTCACAGAAGCAGCCTGCAAGTCTATCCAGTGCCCCAAGGATACACACTTACCTAAAACTATCCCCGCCCCCCAGAACTTTCTATACCAGGCAGTAAAATCAGGGATTGTCAAGGCCAGTCTTATAGGGCCCCAGAGCCCTGACAATTACCCCCAAAAAGTGAACATCACAGTGGGTGGATTGAATCGGACACCATGCTAGAGAACAATCCTTATATGAAAACATTCTGGTTGACAGACATCCAGTTCAGATAATGACCAAGGGAGCTGCTTTTAAAAATGGAACATATGCCCAAACATAAGTACAAGGACCCTCCTTCATTGCTTGTGCAGCAGAGCAGAAATTGAATCAGTGCTACATGTTTATCATGATCCAACCACTCCCTCATCTTTCTACATATCAGCGCCCTATGGCAGATACAGCCTTCATGAAGGTTTTGTACCGTCAATGAGCATTCCAGAACAGTACTGAGCTCAAATGAAAAATGCATGAATCAGTCCTTATTTGCCCCACAGTTCTCCAGGTTCAGCAAATCTTCAGCAGAGTGAGCTATTTAAGGTTCATCTTTTAAGCATGACGGGGCAGGGATAAGGTGGGGGGGGGGTGGTCAAACACTGCGTGTTATGTGAAGTTTCATAACAAGTGAAAACTTGTGCCAAAAAAGCCCTCCTTTGAGGTATCAACAGCAGTTCATTGCATAAAATTCATGCATATGTAATCGTCCTAGAAATATTTTTAATCTGGAATTTTATAAGTGTCCCAAAAATCAGCACCAGCAAGTATTAAATCCAACAGCTGCCTATTAATAAATTTAGGCCAGAAGGTCCCAGTCTTCAGCATGGCCATTTTGGCAACTAACTTTCCTTTTGATATATTATAATAAATTAGGTCTCAAAGTATCCATTTCGTACTCATTTCTACAAAGTGAACAGTTCCTGGGAGATTTAGCAGTGTGCCACCCTGGACCAAAGCTCCGAGGTCCCTAGTTGATTCAATCCCAATTTCATGTGCAGCTTTTTTTAAATCTGGTTTAGGAAAATGAGGTGACAGGTTAAGTTGGGAGGAGCAAACTGAACTACTTAGCCAGGGACATGATTGGCAGTATACTTACATTATTTTTCAAGTGCCAAAGACCGGCATTCCTCTTAAAATATGTTACCTTTCTGGGTAATGTAGTCTCATACAACTGATTTAGCTAGAGGCTTCAATTAATTTCAAGGGTCTCTTTCCCCCCCCCCCTTTCTAGGCTAAATTTACCTTGGAATTAACATCAAATAATCCCACTTCCAAATCGTATCTGGAGCACTGGGCATGGCCTTTAAAAAGGGCCTATGGTTGGATGCCAAAGTATGCCTTGGTTTCATTAGCCAGCCTTCCAGTGGCTTTAATCTAGACTCGCACCATACAAAATCTGATGTACACAAAGTAACCAAAGGAGTTGCGAGTAAATCCACCATTTAGTCAAATGGGGGATGCCGTAACTGAGTGCACCTTGTTTTCACTCTTGATTAAATTGCATCATCCCGAGTTTGGAATGAAATTACCAGGTTACTCACCGTAGTGACCACCTTACTCCTAGTCCATAGTCCCCTTTCCTCTATACTTATGGGACATCTCTCCGTCCTGTGGGACGGGACCGGAGCACTTTGTAAAAAGCATCCACATTTTTTTTCCAAAAATGTGTCCCTCTTTCCTGCGCGGGGCCCGGCACGCGGCCATAACCCAGCTCACCTTGGCTCCGCCCCGCGCATCGCCCATCAGTCCTTTTCCATCGCCGGGTCAAAGACCCATTAGCAATAACAGAGGAACCTTATTAGAGGGGACGGCGGGGGGCCGTATGGAGGAAAGGGGACTATGGACTAGGAGTAAGGTGGTCACTACGGTGAGTAACCTGGTAATACTCCTACGTCCCGTCTCCTTTCCTCCATACTTATGGGAGATTCACAAGCACTCCTTACAGGAACTACCGGTGGATGGAAATACCCCTTACTGAAACAGGTTCTTCAGCACAGCCTGGCCAAACTGAGCGTCAGCTCTAGAGCTCATATCGAGGCAGTAATGCTTACAGAAAGCAGATGAGGAGGCCCAAGTAGCCGCTTTAGCGATGGACTCCCAGGGAACATACTTCTGAAAAGCAACCGCGGCTGCCTTGCCCCGCACCAGGTGTGCATGGATACCTTTAAGAGGTTTCAGCATTTGGACAGTGAAAGACTCCGTGATACAGGCGGCAATCCATCTGGAAATAGATGCCTTAGACGCCGGCCTGCCCTGAGGGTTACCGAAGGTCACAAAAAGTTGGGAAGAACTCTGAAGCTCGGCAGTCCTGTCCAGGTAGAACTTAAGACCTCTTCGGGCATCCAGGCAGTGTAGAACCCTTTCCGCCTCCGAGGCAGGGTTCAGAAAAAAGACCGGAAGGGAAATCGACCGATTCAGATGGAATTCGGTCACTACCTTTGGTAGGAAAGCTGGGTTTGTCCGAAGGACTACCTTGTCCTTGTGAAAGACCAAGAAAGGATGCTCCTCTGACAATGCCTGGAGCTCACTCACTCACTCTCCTCGCTGACATAACAGCGACCAGAAAGGACACTTTCCAGGACACGTACTTGAGGTCAAGCGTAGCCATAGGCTCAAAGGGTTTATGGCACAGCGCCGTCAGGACTACATTTAGGTCCCAAGGCGGGTGCGGACTACAAACCGGAGGGTAGATGCGTGTCAAGCCAGCAAAATGTCTCTTCACCACCGGGTTAGTTAGAGAATAAGAACACCGGTCTGTAGAGAGGTAAGCGGAAACCGCTGAGAGAAGTCCTGCAAGACAGAACATAAACCCCTGACTCTGCTAGGGAGGATACGAAGGACAGCACCGTGTCAATTGTTGCCACCCTCGGGCCCAATTCTTTCTCCAAACACCAATGACAGAACCTGAGCCATTTCCTCTTGTATTGGGACCTGGTCGAGGGTTTCCTGGCTGTCTGGATAATGCGCATGTTATCCGCAGACAAGCCCAAACGCTCTAGAGACTTGAACTCAGGCACCATGCTGCCAAGTTGAGCGATTGTGGGGAGCGGTGCCACATCTCTTCCCCTTGGTGAAGAAGATCGGGAGTTACTGGTAACCTGATCGGTGGACACACCGACAGGTGTTGAAGTTCTGAAAACCAAAACCTGGACGGCCACCACGGAGCCATCAGTAGAAGAGAACAGTTGACAGAGCTCTTCAACTTCCAAATTGCTCGATGAACTAGGGGGAGCGGCGGGAAGGCGTAAGCTCTCATGTTGTGCCATGGAATCTCGAGAGCGTCCCCAAGAGAGGAGGCTCCCAGCCCCCCTCTGGAGGCGTACTGAGGAAGCTTCTTGTTTACCACCGTGGCGAAGAGGTCCACCTCTGGTGTGCCCCAATGCAAGAAAATCCATGAGAGGATCTCCGCCTTCAACTCCCACTCGTAGCTGACCACTGTCCACCGGCTGAGGGCATCCGCAGTGACATTCAGCTGGCCCGGAATGTGCACTGCCAGCAGCCAGACCCCATGAAGCATGGCCCACTCCCAAATCTGGATGGACAGGTCCACGAGAGGGGGAGACTTTGTTCCCCCTTGGTTGTTTATGTAATACATTGATACCCCATTGTCCGCTCTTATGCGGACCACCTTGACGACAAGGAGCGGTCTGAACGCCTTGAGCGCCAGAAGCTCCAAATGATTTATGTGCAGGAGCTTGTCCTGAGGCGACCAGAGGTCTGAGACCTGAAGAAGATCTAACGTCGCACCCCACCCCAAAAGGGAGGAGTCCGTTGTGATCGTCACCATGGGGGCTGGGTCCTGAAACCCCGCGCCCACTGACAGGTTGCTGAGAGGTGACCACCAGTCCAGGTCCACTCTCATGGAATCCGGAATTATTATCCGCTTGGAATCCGGGTCCACAGCCTGACGCCAGGAACACCTAAGAGCCATCTGGGTCCGTCTCATTCTGAGACGAGCAAGAGGAAGAGCCAAAGCCATGAGGCCCAGAAGCCTCTGGAACCACCAGGCCGACATGCTCTCCAGCTGCGCAAACATCTGACACGTGGCCAACAGATCCGACATTCTGTCCCCGGTCAGATACACTCGGCAGTCGATCGTGTTCCAACGAAAACCCAGGAAAGTCAGGTCCTGTGAGACAGTCAGAGGATTTCCGCCAGTTCACCGACAGCCCAAGATGGAACAGGAGCTGAAGGAGAGACTGGAGGTTGCCCGTTGCTGCCAACGGACAAGGGCTGCGTAGGAGCCAGTCGTCCAAATAGGGATACACATGGATACCCTGGAGACGAAGATAGGCCGCAATCACCGACATCATCTTCGTGAAGAGGATGCAGCGCCGAGCTGAGGCCAAAAGGAAGCAGCCGAAACTGGAAGTGCTGCTCTCCCAAAGAGAAGCGGAAGCATCTCCTGTGTGGTTTCCAAATCAGGATATGCATGTACGCATCCTGAAGATCCACCACGCTGAGCCAATCGCCCATCTGCAAAGAAGAGCGAATCTGGCCGGGCGTGATCATCTTGAATTTCTCTTGGGGTAGGAAAAGATTGAACTGGGAAAGGTCTAGGATGGTGCGCAGGCCAGCCTGGGTGGGTTTGGGCGCCGTAAACAGCCAGGAGTAAAAACCCTCCCCTCGTTTCCCAAGGGGAACGAGTTCCACAGCTCTGAGGTGCAGAAGTTTCTGAACCTCGGCTTTGAGGGAGGGTGAGTCTGACAGCTGAAAAGGAGGGTTGAGGGGTAGGGGGTAAAGGTAAGCGGAAGCCCGCTCGAGCGACTGACAAGACCCATCTGTCTTCTGTGATGGTCTGCCACGCCTCCCAATGAGACGCAATGCGTCCTCCCACCGGGGTCTCGTGCGAGCGTGGAAAACCCTCATTTGGCAGGCTTATCGGTGGCAATGCCACCTGAACCTGATGAGGAGGCTGAGGAGCGGGAGAAAAACCGCGTACGCTGTTGTCTGCGGCGGTTATTCCCCAAGTATCCACTCGTGGAGATTTGCGGTCGAGGAAGCCCCTAAAACCAGAGGAAGGTCGACTTTGTGACGACGGTATTTGGGACTTGAAAGGAGCTTTAACCAGAACAGACAATGATTTAGCCGTCTGAGTGCCATCTTTGGTTTTGGTGAGCTCTACATCAGTAGAAGAGTGAAAAAGCTCCTTACCATCGAATGGAAGGTCCAGAACCTTGTCTTGCACTTCCTTCGAAAACTTAGTGGCATGCAGCCACGCTTGCCGCGAGGTATCAACCCCAAGCATCAGGCCCCGAGCCGAGGTGTCTACGTGATAAGCCGCAGCCTCCAGGAGATCCTGGGCCAAGACCCTGGCATCGGAAAGGCCCCCTCTGAAATCTTCCAACTTCTCGACCGGAATGTGCGCCCCAAACTCCGACAGACCTCTCCACATCCGCATGTTCGCTCCCGCCAAACTCAATTCTGCATTGGCCTGCCTGAGCTGTAAGGCCGAATTGGCAAAGATTTTCCTCCCTAGGGAGTCCAGGAGCTTGTCCTCCTTTCCCAAGACCTGAGTAGCCATCGCAGAGGAGGATGCTGCAGGCCTGGATTGACACGTAGCTGCAGCCATCACTGTGGAGGAGGGAGGCGGACAAGACAAGGCCACTTCTTCCGAAGAATGCAGCCTGTACCTCGTGTCAATCTTTTTACTGACAAAAAGTCCCGAGTGTGGCTTTTCCCAAACTCTTCGGACCTCGTCCAGAACGTCCTTCTGCAAGAACAGGCCGGTACGCTCCAAAGGAGACAAGGTGATCACCCCAGAAAGCACACCCTCCTGCGGAGCGGGTGCCTCGTGCACCGGAACATCTAAGAAACTCATGTCCAGCACCCGGTCATGGAAAGCTCTGATAGAGCGGGAAGGTCCTTGTTGTTCTGATCGCCTTGAGGGTCATCTGACAGGTCTATCCTGCTGAGCCGTGTCAGGCACTGCCTTGTCCACTGGGGACAATGGTGGCAAAGGCAGAAATGAAGGGCTCCCCCTCACCACGGGCAAGGGCGGCGCCGGCGGGACCACCGGCGGAACGGGTGGAGCCGGAGGCGCAGGTGGACATATCTCCTTGAAAAGCCCTTTGAAATATTCCCTTATGGGGGTGGTGCGCATAAGCGCTTGAAATTTACGGAAAAAGGCGTCCTCAGGGGATTGTTTCGGAACCTGAGGAGGCCTCTCATGAGGTGGACAAATCCAGGGACGTAACGGGGAAGGGTGCCACATCGGCCCCTCCACATAAATCAAGGGAGCCACCCCCGCGGGCAACGAAACATTGGAACGCCCGGATGCCTCTTCCGCACAATCATAAACCGGCCGGTAAGGATGCGCACAATGGACCTTAGGTTCACCCAAAGGACCGAACCCTACACAAGGGGCCGATGGCGTAGTTGTAGGCGTAGCACCTAAAATGGCCGCCGTGGTCGTGGCAGGAACGGCCACCATTTTGTCCTCATCTGAGGGGAACTGCGGCACGTGAGGAAGTGATGCAGGGGTCCCAGTCGATGGGTCAGGGGTCTTAATTTTAGCCTTAACGTAAGGAACCTCGGCAGAGCCGGTACTATGAGGCCTGGAATGTTTCTGCCACATACCAAGCGCCATCTGAGCCTTCGAAGGAAGGGCTTCGGCACTGCCGGTAAAAGAAGAAACTTTCTTCTTTACCCCCTCAACAAATCTGGTGTCACCACAAGAGCGGGAACGGTGAGCGACCGCTTTCACCGACAGGGCCTTGCCTGGCCCCCAAGAACTGTTGGTAGCCTGAGCCTCTGTACGAGGGACCTCGGACCTAGGCCCGGTAGAAGCCTTATCGGCACGGGCCTCGAACATCCGTTTGGTAAACTCAAGCCCAGCCAAGGCCTCGAGGCGCACCCCGGTTTTGTTTTTGAGGGAAGCCGAAAGAGCGGCCTCAGAGCAAGCTCCGGTACCCCACGACTCAGTAGAACTGGGTCTACAAACAGCCCCCACAGGAGGGGCCTCGGAGCATACTCCGGTGAACACAGGCCCCTTATGGAGGCCCTCAGAGAAAACTCTGGTAGAATTATTAGGCCCGATAGGCACCTCAGGGCGAACCCCGGTAACAGAGCGATCAACGCCCCTCCGGGCCCGAGAGGAACCCGGAAAGGTATCCCCCGGCCGGGGTGCTCTGAAAAGTAAAGAACTTACCGGGCGTTTTTTCTTCTCGTCGATGAACGCCTGAAAATGAGAAGGAGGAGTTCGTCCGAACACCTCCTCCCACCGCTCCAACTGACGTTGAAGTGCCCGGACCAAAAGGGAGTCACAGTAAAAACAGGAGTCCCAACGGTGTTCCGGACCCAAACACTCTAAACAAAGAGGATGGGGATCCGCCCTCGCAAAGCGACAGTGACACGATGAACAGTCTGGAAAATCTATTTTAAAAGACAGACAGACTAGTAAACGAACGCTAGCGAGAGCCCGAGAGGAAAACAGGGAAGAAAATCTTCGAGGATGCAAGTGCGTCCGGCCCCGATCGTGCGGAGAAAAGGACTGATGGGCGGGGTTACGGCCGCGTGCCTGGCCCTGTGCAGGAAAGAGGGACCAATTTTTGGAAAAAGCTTTGGATGCTTTTTACAAAGTGCTCCGGTCCCGTCCCACAGGACCGAGAGATGTTCCATAAGTATAGAGGCAAGGGGACGGGACGTAGGAGTATGACAATTCACATAGAAATTCACCAACGGCTTCAATTTGATTTGATAGAGATGGCCATTAGGTTTGCTTTATGCTGTTAGTTCTAGGTGATTTTTTTGTTGTTGCAAGAATTCCTCCACCTGGAGGCCTAGTTCCGAGTGATCCAAAAAGGACCACGTGCCCCGCATAGGCCACCCACCCCATGGTGCTGGCCTATTTTAGGAGAAGCTTTATTAGCCTGCACCAGGGTTGGCTTTAAGTCAACCATATATAAAACAAAGGATCGAGGCCAATGCACAGCCTCATTTTTAGACCAGGCTTTGTTCGTAACCTATGAGCACACTCCTTCTGCATCTAAACTGACCCATACAGTTGTATTTGTGTGTGGGCAAGTATGATTAGATTTAGTTAAACTGATTCGACACCCAAGATTTTAATGTCCCCCATTTGCATTATCCTGCATAACCTATCAAAGGCTGAAAACGCAACAAAAATGGCGGGGCAGGGAGGAAGTTCCAGATCTTAGTGCTCTTTGCAAATCTTTTTAAGACGAATACGGTGTGTAAAATTAAACAACCTTCTAAAAATCCCCTCTGGAACGGGTGGAGGTTATATTCTTAAAAACTCAACTTCATTAAAAGTAATGCAAACATTTTGCTTGCGATGTCTAGCAGTGCAATTAGCCTACAATCTTAAGGTTACCCTTCCAAAAAATCGTTATCAGGAAGGTTCTTGCAAAGACGTGTGCACAACCTTGTCTAATCATGGTACTGAACATGGCGTTTAAAGAAAGTGCCACATTTCTCAGGTTGCATAAGAAACACCAAGTTTATTAGCCCTTCTAGATTTTTTTTAATCATCCAACTAGGTTCATCATTTCCCATTCTGTGGTTCAACTATATTTCCATACGTTTATATTATTTTAAGGGCAGCATAAGATGTTTCTCAATGTTTATACCAGAACGCTTAGCATATTGCTGGTTTCACTGTGCAATTTGCTCCTGGTAATCAAGCTTATAAATAAGTGGACAAGATTTCTTGCCATCATTCGATGTTATGCTGCTCACCATCCTTTTGCTCTTTTTAGGTGTAGCCGCTAATTTTGAAAGCTTTGTCCTAATCTTCTTTACTCTATGAAGTTGCAAAGCCACACGTTTTTCTCCATTAATATTTAAATTCAATTGCAATGTATTCTTACTTTATAATGAAGAATCATATCTTCTATGATTCTCAATAGATCTTGCGAGTCTACTACCAGACATAACACCAAATGTTTGTCAGCCCTATGATTAAGTCTGTAAGCCTTAAATCATCTCTGCAGTAAGTTATTCTATTTTGTTTGTGCATGCTACTTAAGGCTTTTAAGCAATTATTTAACCAAGTAATTCCATTACTAAAATCAATACTTTTACAGTCTTAGTAGCAAATAATTTACAGGAATATGACTTCCTGATTGGATTTGTAAAGAAAGGACCTAAATGGTAATTAGCAGCAGCAGCAGCAGCAGTAGGGAGAACACTCAAACTTTCAAAAGGTATGTAAATGACACCCAGAGGGAAGGAAGTAATCCAAAGTAAACCTCGCTAAACTACCGCATACGGTAGATCCTCCAGGAATGTAATTTGGGGAGCGGGGGGAGGGTTGTATATTAAGCTCTTCTGGGCAGCAGGCATTGAGTAAAACAGAACTAAACCTGAAGGATGAAAATCAAACTAGTTAATTACAATGCTAAAGATTCTGCAATGCACGGTTTCTAAAGAGCTGGGGTATTGTATATGTTAGCTAATAGACATTTCAAAATTGAACTATTAAGAATGACCAATTAGTTCGGAGGCGACTCTCCCACTAAGAACAAACTTTCAAACCCACCAAGAGGCAGGTTTTTGGGCACACTAAAGTCCTCTTTTTGTAAGTTGCAAGTAGTAAATCCATCAATCTGTGTTAATACAGCTGTATCAAAGAGGTTGTGAGAACAAACAAAAGTAAAAACCTTGCATCTGTAAAGCAGTCTATGCCCCCTAGCATTCCAAAATGAAAAGTGCATCTACATTACCTTGTTTTGGTGCTAGGGACAAGGTATCATTTGTGTCTGTAAAAGACTTGCCAGTCCAGCCGTACCATGGGTGACATTTCAATCTTGCCTCACAGAACAGGTACGGCACGAGTAGGGAGCAAAAGGTTCTGCCTTTATGTAGCAGCAGCTTTCTCTGGTTTCCTAAACATTAATTCCAAATCTGCCTGATGCTGGCTTTCCCCCCCTTCATCTCACTGCACCTCTCCAACTCTGCAACCTCACTGCCCCTTCTTGGTCCTACAAAATCTCTGAAGCAGTAGTGACACAAGGATGGCCTCCCAGCTGAGAGGGCAGGGCATATCTATTACAGGGTTGGGGTATGGGGTATGGGAGCCCAGGAGGGTATTTTACCTGTGAGTGGGCCACGATGCTGGAAGTGGCAGGTTGGATATTCAGTGGGGTAAAAGGGGACAACCTTCAACCTAGCATACTGTGAGGAGCAGAAGCACTGTTAGTGCAAAGGCTTTGTCTACAGTCAATTCTGGGCTGAGCCTAAATGCCAAAACCAATATCAAAGAACAAGTTATTTACCCCTGTTAACATTCTTTTGACTGGATGTTCCTCCCATGCATGCCTCATCTTTTGATATCTCAATATCCAGCAACATTTTTCGGCAGAGGGCAATGTGCGTCGATCCGGTCCACTATTGCGCTGCGCCCATTGGCTTCAGTTTGGTTGTGTTTTTTCGTGTCATTCTTAAGTATAACTACCCGCATTAAAGCGGATTTGACCATACTAGACTCTGAAGGAGCATAAGCTGCAATAACATGGTAATTCTACTGGCAGGTAGGCTGGGAGGGGCAATGAGGAATACGTGGGAGGACCATCCAGCCGAAAGAGCATTACTCGGGGCAAGTAACTTGTTCTTCAAATGGATTGGGTCCTCCCACGTATTCCTCATCTTTTGATAGACTGCCAAAACAGTGTTTGGGAATAAGAATTTTGTAATCAATGAATCAATGGCTGTCATGAACGGAATGTAGGACTGCTTTCCCAAAGCTTCCATCCGGGCTTAAGGTGGAATCAAGGCAGTAATGCTTTGTAAAAGTGTGAATTGTAGACCAAGTGGCTGCCTCACCACTGTTTTATAGGAACACCTATTTGCAGAGCAGAAGAAGTGGCCATGCCCCTAGTGGAATGAGCTCTCAAGCCTTTTGGGGGAATCTTTCCCGACCAGCCTAAAGCATTCGATAATAGCTAAACCAATCCATATGGACAAGGTCTGTTTGGGTATAGCCTGTCCCAACCTATGACCAGTGTATCCTATAAACAGTTGGTCATCCAGATGAAACTTTGACATCCCTGCCATGTAAAAACTCAGCCCTTCGTGGGTCGAGTCTGTGCAGCCTGTCCTCTTCCTTGCAAGGATGAGATGGAGGGTAGAAAGTAGGTAATACCATCTTTTGTACCAAATGAAAATCTGATATGACCTTCGGTAGGAATGAAGGTCTGACCCCCCCCCCACACCCATCCCCTGCCCCAAAGACCATAAAAGGTGGTTTAGAAGATGGTGGCTGCAGCTCAATCACCCTCCGGGCTGATGTTAGAGCTACCAACAAGATGGTTTTGAATGATGGTCTTAACGGACATGAATTGAGCAATTCAAATGGTGCACACATAAGAAACTTTAGAACAAGATTAAGGTCCCAAACCGGAACCTGAAAAGGAGATGGCAGGAACACGAGTCCCTTAAGAAATCGTATCACCAATGGTATTTTAAAAATAGGATGCTTCTATAGATTAGCGCTTTAAGATGGAAAGCACTGCCAAAATAACCTTTAAATGGTCCCAACCTGGAGCCCTGGATTGGCCAAATGCAGCAGAAAAGATCACATCTCTGGTGTTTTGCATAGCAAAGGGTCCCCCTCGCCGGGGATTCAGGTATGCCGAATTTCTCTTTTCCCTCCCTCTCCCATCACCTCCCCCGCCCTCCCAACCCCACTTACCTTCTTCTGTCTTTCGGGTGCGAACGCGCTTGAAACACTTCTGTTCCTAGCGCGCCCGCTCCCGATGGCGACCATGGAAAAGGAAAACAGGTGCCGTTTTTCCTTTCCCGGCAGCCATTTTCTTGGTCTTTTTTTTGTCCCGTTTCGGGACAGAAACAAAAACTGCATTTAGTACCACAGTCACGCAGATCTTGCAGGCCGCGGTACCAATAGCAATATGCCCCCACCGCTCAGGGCATAGTGCTTAATTAATAAACATCCGATAAGTGCAATATGGTCGTGTAAGCCCTTAAAAATGCATATATTTGTTGGAGCATCTAACCACTGTACTATCAGAGTAAGTAGACTCCAGTTGAACGTTTGTGTGCCAAGAAAGTTAAAGGCACAGATTTAATGTTGTGTTGCAACTCTATTTCAATGGTTTGAAACCAAAGCTACAGGACATGTTTATGTATTTGTGAGTCCAGTACACTAGAGTGTAATGCAAGCGAGTTGATAATGCAAATACAGAGCAAAAAAAGGAATGAATAACATGGAAAAAGCTGAAAAGCACATCTTGGAATCTCTTGAACAGGGACACCAAACAAACAGTTCAATCAAACCCATTGACAGAGCAGTTTACATTTAGTCATATTTAGCCATTTTGGCATGTTCCAAACGTAAAGGTGCATTAACTGGGGAAAACATAATCGGTTTTTAAAATATGCATATTTTAAAAACCAATCAGAAATACAAGAGTGTGTTCTAACGGGACGACGACAAAAATGCACATGACATTTAAAAAATTGGCCAACACAAAAGCAAATTTACTCACCAAGACACCTTTAATCCAGCCAAACTTCACCGCGCCTTTGCCATCGGCAACATGATTTGTAACAGCTTCTCCTGTTGGTGTACCATCTTCTCCGTTTGCAAAGCCATCTTCAAATGGTTCCTTAAAGCCAAATATACACATTAATCAGCTGTGCACTGGCGGGCGTGGTCAATCTTAAACTCGACAGAGGTCCAGCATGACTTTTTCCCAATGTAGTCACACATTTGGGAAAATGCAGCAAATTAAGAAGACTCAGCGTGAATGCGATTAGCTGCTCACCATCAAACAATGGGGCATGTCAGAGCCCAATAAAAACATGCACTCGTTTACAAAGAATAAAACATTAAATGCTAAGAGATGCACGGCAGTTACAGCAGTTCGTGGACTGGCAGTTAAAATGGGGCAAGGGAACATTGGTGAGTAGTTGTGTTTCACCCTTCCTACAATGGTGGGGTGATGGGTGCTGGAAGGAGAGCGAATGCTTCCACGTCAAGTGTGAAGTGTATATGCACTGGTTGGGAAAAAGAACACAGATGTAGAAATGGGCAATTCGTGATTGCAGTTTGCTTAGGTCTGACTACAGAGTAAGGCAACTGTTTCAGCTGGTGCCCGCCAGGGAGCAATATACACTGGATCAGATTTGAACATGTTTGTAGCCTAGAAAGTATGGTTCTCGTAGCAAAATGCTCATATATATATAACAAACTGCTTCTTTACAGTTGTAATGCCAATTTGGCAACTCACCCTATGATAAAGTATAGGTTTTACAATTTTGAATCTTAGAAACAGTGGGTGCATTGTGCAGGGATTTAGAGTGAAGAGTTAGCGTGCAATAGTAGGTAGTATGCCTACCTATTCACTTTGCTACAACTGTATATACAGGCAACCCTACAGATAAGCAGCCTAAAAACCTCTTGCTCCCCAAAAGCAGACACGTGCTCCAAACAGAATAAGGATCAAAACTACTCCCAAAATAAAACGGCAACCTGTATGCACAGAGGATGCTGCCCCCTTCTTCCACCCGCACAGCTCGAAGAATGTGTGCGTATCAGTGATACTAGCAGAACAGCATCATCATGAGGATTTACCATTACTGCGAGATCCAAATAAATACTTAGTTTGGATAAACAACTAGAAGCAAAGTAGTATGGATTATAAAAGGATATTTCAAAGTTAAACTATAGGTTTATATGCCTGATAAATATCTCCATTAGGAATGGTATATATTTTACTGCACATAACATTACTTTTCGTGACTTGTACTCCCCATTTTTGTACAGAACGCAGCTACTGTTCAATCAAACCCATTGACACGGTTTGCCATTTTAATCTAAAATCAGGTTTGCGGGCGTGGCCCATTCACAGGTAAAATATACACCTCGTATGTCCTCGTTCTGCTTTTTTGCCTACAAGACGAAATACAAGTTATGTAAACAATGTGTACACGGAAAGAGTTTTTTTGCATACACAATCTTGCAATGGTTTGTAATTTCTGTAGTCCCCAGGTCTACAATAAGTGAGGGTACAGCTCTGCACTTCAGTCAAGTCCACTGGATACGAAGTTACTGTTTGGGCTGTACGTGGGTGCATCGCTCCTTACAGCTGCACGTATTTGTAATCTAATACAGCTAATTTTCAAGATCCAACACAAAGGTAAACCATAAAAGTAATATACTGACACCATGGGCCAGATTACAGAAACTTTGCACGGTGCAAGTGCAAAATTTGCATGGTATAGGCACTAGGGAAAATGTTTCCCTATTTTCAATAACACTAGGACATAAGAAAACAATTTCACCATGGCAAGTGTGGGTTGGCATGGTATAAGCACCAGGGCAAAAATTGCCCTTGGGCAAAAAAGATACATTTTCATTGCATTATTGCAACAGGGCAAAGATTGCCCCAGTGCTAATACGAAATGGCATTAGCACTAGGGCAAACTTTGTGTTTTTTTTTTTTAACCATGCATTCAAAATGTCTTTTTGCACAGGGGCAATTTTTGCCCTGGTGCTTATACCATACCAAACTGCACTTGTCATGGTGCAATAGTTTTCTAATATGACCCAGTGATTTAAAAAAATAGGGCAAACTTTGCCCAAGTGCTAATACCGTGCACTCTTTGCACTTGCAGTGCTGCAAAGTTTCTGTAACCTGGACCCATATTTGCAATTCCTGCTATATTTATATTTCCTTGTAACTGTCCAAAACATGAACCAGACTTCGATTTTGATCGGGCAACTTAAAGGAAGCAACTTCAAAAGTAAGATGACCCAAAGTAGGTGGTGTGCAAGCTCATCTTGCGGTCTGACTTTGAGTAGATGTGGTGGTCAGAGCCACCATTAAAATGGATCCTTAACCCACCCCTCCTCATGCTCCCCACCCCAACTCCCATCAATTCCGCTGTAACACAAGAATAGTCATCTGTGCCTCAGACAGTACAGAGTACAGAAAGGTCCTCGATAGGTGGACCAAGGGAATACAAGCTTCCATACATGTATTTTCCTATCTGGTTGTTTCCCTCCCCCCCATCCCAAAGATATATTGTAGGAGTTAATAGATTAATTGGGGAAACAAGCGCAAAGGAGAAGTATGTTACTTACCTGTAACACACATGCTTTGATTTATTCCCAGTCGTCAGGCTGCAAATCCTCAGTAACCTAATTACATTTTCTTTGTAAAATGTTTCCTTTAGTAGTCTATAGGTGACCTTTTGGGTGCATTTGGCCCCAACCAATGAGAAGTCTAGTATCACGCTCCATCCAGGCGGCCCTGTTCAGATTCAAACTCAGTGTAGTCTGTTGTTTCGACCCTCAAGATGGAAGGTAGGCGCATGTGAATCCATGAAAGATAAGCAAAACACTCGTTCTCCAGCATTGGATCTTTCATGGATTCGCATTGTTTGAATAGAATACATTGCAGTAGCAAACATTAACAGGAGGCGCAGGGGAGAAACTGAACTCAATAGAGGAGTAGAGCCACCGGAATTCCCACCTTACTGAAACAGGCGTAGCACTGCTCGCCCCACTCTTACTTCACTGTGGATCTGGCCTTCTAGGCAGTAGTGCTTCACAAAAGTTGTGCAGAGCTGACCAGGTAGCTGCCCAGCAGATGTCCAGCAGCAGGATGCCGGCCTACAAGCTACCATCGCTCTCAGTGAATGGGCTTGTACTGCTCCCTGCAGAGGCTTGTTCGTATCTGCATGAGCTTTTGTAATGGTAGTAGTTGTCCATATGGCGATGCCTGGTTTAGAAATGGCCCATACCTTATTGGTAGTGGGGGGGGGGGCCCAAATATCACCAGTAGCTGCGACGACCTCATGAAGGATTTAGTTTGGTCGATATAAAACTAGATGACCCTGCGAAGGTCTAATGTGTGCAGCGCTCTCTCTGTTGGTGTCGACGGGTTAGAGAAATATGCTGGCAGGATGTCTGAATGCATATGGAATGCAGTAGGCACCTCCGGGATAAAGTGCAGGTCAGTTCTTAAGAATCTGTCGGTGAAGCGCAGGTATGGTTCCTTCATAGATCCTGCTTGCAGGTCTGACATTCTCCCGAACAGTTCAACATCTAAGGGGAACGCAGTCTTCCAGGATACATGCCAGATGTGAGCCGTGCCGATAGGCTCAAAAAAGCGGTCTCATAAGGGCAGTCAATACAACGTAAAATGCATTCATTCAAACAGCCAAATAATTCCTTTATAATTTTTTTGTATGTACTACTGTAAGGGACAGATACTTTTGGGCACTAGTTCATTTAGCCTTAGTTAGGTAGGGAAATCCTTGTTAGGTTAGGGAAAGTTAAGCGTCCGTCTCACCCTTTATCAATTAACACCACCTGTGTCTCACATTTGACCCCCTCTCACAGGGTTGTTCAAGATGGGCCAGATGTCCATCCTTCTGTATGCTGTAACAGGCTAGCACCCTTGTGCGACAAGTTGAATGATGCAACTATGAAAATGTCATGTCATTGAGAGCCTGGGTGCATTGAATCCATGCAAAAGGGGATGGAAGAGGAATACCTTCTACTTGCTCTCTAGGCTGCACGCTGAACTATGGACACTTAAATGAGATGGGGGTTGGAATTGGGAAGTCCCTGGGAGCAAAGTCCTGGACTGTGCTTCCTGGAAGTTTGTAGCCAGAAAGGAACTTCATATGAATTGTTATACTGGTGTGAGAGGTAGGATTACTAGGAGAGGAATGTGGGCATTTCTGGAAATTAATCTGCATTATCCAGCCTAGTCTACCATTCTCAATCTGGGCTGCCGTTACATTGTCACTGGAAAGCATTGAGATGTTTGGTCTAGCAAAGTTGTTGTCCCATTCCCATCTAACATTTGTAGGGCTGCATCTGGCTGATGTACCCCAGATGACCAACTATTTATTTTAACATTTGTATAGCGCACTTAACCCTTGGACGTCTAGGTGCATCAGAGTGGGAGCAAAAACAGTTAGCAGGAAGAATGCTGCTAATGAGCAGTCTGAAAAGTGTTGGTCACAGACAGCCCCCCTTGCTCTCTGACAAAGGCAAGTCTTGCGTTTTTTGCAGAAGGCAGTGTAGGAAGGCTCTGATCTCAAAGGAGGTGGAAGGGCATTCCAGAGTAGCAGCAGAAATTGGGAAGCTTTAGCCTCCTGCTTTAGTCCACCTGAATTTAGGAATACTGAGGCTTGTGGCATAGGCTGAACAAGTTGGCCTGGTTGTGGCTGGTTTGGTCAATTGTAAAGGCAGCAGTGGGAGATGGCGAGGATCTTGAAATTGATCTGTTCTGGGACAGGGAGCCAGTGTAATGCTCTCCAGTCTGGTCACATTTGTTGAGCCCCAGCACGGCTTTCAAGGTGTTGTTCTGGATTGGTTCTGATTTAAGTTTCTCTCCAAAGTACCACCGAGGAGGGCGTTACAATAATCCAGTTTTGTCCAGATAACAGGCCTGGCAAGGTTCAGGTAGTTGTAGGTTGAGAGGCAGGGTTGTCGGGCGTTAATATGTTTGGTCACATAGGCACCAGAGCAGGCAGTGGCGTTGAAGTGCCGGGAAAGTGAAAGCGTTGCATCGGAGTGGAAGCCGAGTCTTCACGGATGATGAGACGTGGATGGTGCGATTGTCAATATTAAACAGCTGGCAGTTGGGCTGAGCTTGGTGAGGTGGGAGGGATTGCTGACAAAGAGTTTGGTCTTATTCGGTTAAGGGAAGGATTTAAGGAGCCTTCATTCTAGGGTTCTAAGTCATTTTTTCACTTTCTGTATGTCGCCTAACAAAAAGACTGATTGTTGGGCCAATTTTAGGCGGCCTATAAAAAGAGAAAAGACTACATTGCTTCACCCCCACCCTCTCTGGCGGGATTAGCTTGAAATGTGGGGGTGGGTAGTTTCAACCCCAGAAGCTCCCTCCCCACCAAAGACTCCCCAAACACACAAAACACACACTTACCCATTCTCCCCAAACGGCGCTTCCGGGTCCTGGCAGCATGGTCATCCCCTGCATGCACTTGTGTGCGGCAGGGGCGTGACAGTTTGATTTAGAAAGACCGCTCTGTGTGGTCACAGAGCAGTCTTTCTAAATCAGGTTTTTTAAAAAATAAAAAACGACTCACTTAAGACGCAGTCTGTCCATATTACGTTCCAAGATAACCTTCACACTCGTTAGATTTAACTGTACAAGGCCTTATTTTTTTCAACAGCTAATTAGACCTTGAAAGCACAATTGGCCAGGCCAAGGAGCACATGAGAGGTATAAAACAAGTTACTGATCTGTACCCCTAGTTTTACAGTGTTCTCTGTAATAGATTCAACTGCTAGTCTATCAGTCTTGGAAATCTTAGTAAACATTTGCTAGGGGGGCGCTGTTGCGCTCGAAGCAAGATGGCCGCCTGATTCATCGCTCCGTCCCGTGCGGCAACCTCACGCTGAAAATCTCCTGATTGCCCCGGCACAACGCGAAGCTGGTCCCCGGCGCGGGTCATTAACCGGACGGGGAATCTACTGTGCGAGTTTCGATCTCCGGACCTTCTCCATTGCGGAGTTTTGGACCTCTACGTGCTGGGCGGGGCCGCCGGCCTGCTGATCCCCATAACCGGCTCCAGGGCCCTTCACTCGAGCCCCGCGGCGTGCGGCCTACTGTGTGGGGGAGGGGCGCCCCGCGCTCGGCGTGCGGCTCCCTCTCCGGACTCCTGAGCGTGCCGCTCCGCTGCCCCATCCAGGGCGGTGTGCTGTCTGCTATCCGACCTTCAGCGCCTTATACTGAGTCCCATCGACTACGCATAGGGCGGCCCCCCTTCAACCGTAACGCGGTTTTTCAGCCGAATCCTTCCCGCCGGCCACCTTGATCTCGCACGGGCCGATACACCCGTTGCTCGGCGCGACCTGGGCCTACCCCTGCATCGGCGACATGTCGACACGGACCGGCAAGAAGCAATCCTCCATCAACATGTTCGCTAAACCCCCGACCCCCCTTGCAGGGGAGACATCTACACAAGACGCCTCACTCACCCCGGTACCACCCGATTCCCAGAAAATGTTGGAGTTTATCCGCGAAGGGTTTACCACTATACACAGTAAGCTCGACGATATGAATGGCACGATATCCTCCATCAAGGCGCACATGGAGAGAACCGATGGTCGAGTGACCGAGATTGAGGAGCGGGTGAGCACTGCCGAGGACGGCCTGGGTTCTCTCCGCGCAGAGGTGTCTACGCTATCCACCCGAGTTGCCGAAGTGGAGAAGAAAAATGAAGACTTGGAGTCTCGCTCGAGACGCAACAACCTCCGCATTGTCGGGGTTCCGGAGGATGGTCTGCAAGGACCTATGGAGGACTATGTGGAGAGTATGCTGCTTCAACTCCTCGACTCCCCGAAACTCTCCCCGCAGTTTGCGATCGAGAGGGCCCATCGCTCTCTCGCGGCGAAACCAAAACCTGGAGCGCCTCCACGCCCGATAATTGCTAGGCTTTTAAACTTTCGAGATCGGGACACTCTCCTCAGGGCGGCGAGGGCCAAGGGAGATCTCCTCCTGGGTGGTGCCAGGATCCATCTTTATCCGGACTTTTCGATAGCAGTACAACGGGAGCGCAGGACTTTCCTTGCAGTGAAGAAGAGATTACGCGACCTCCAGGTGAAATACTCTATGCTGTATCCCGCTAAGTTACGTGTTGAACACGCCAGTCGTGTTTATTTTTTTACGTTGCCTGAGGAAGCCTCTAGGTTCATAGACGAACGCTTTCCTGGTTGAAACAATCTGCTAGCGAACACTATCACTGGCACACTATTGTTTTAGAACATTCGATCAGCGGATACCTCTCTATCCTACTTCGGCACTGCTTTGGCCCATCAGCACTTTGTCATTGTCCTATGGTATCCCGACGAGAACACTTGACTGCACCTAATTAAGCCAGTTGCTTTCTTGTTGTGTTTCTTTTGCCTATGTTGTCTGCTGCACATTGTTTTATGCTACGTAGTCGGCTTTCCCCGATAGATTGATTTACATTGTGTTTGCCATAACTGCCCCCGCCCTCACGGGACCTCCTTTAGAGGGATATGGACACTAAGAACGGGCATATACAGCTATCCGTTCACTGCCTCACGGTTCGGAGCATCACCGCCAGGCCACCTCACAGGCCCCCCAGGCGTTGATGCCGCTGTTTTTGTTTTTCCTGTTGGGGTATAGGGCGGTCATCCCTCCGTTTGGGGGAGGAATGTGGGAGGGGGAGGGGGGAATGGGGTTTTATGTTAAAAAAAGCTTGGTGTTCACAGGGAAGGTTGAGTACGAACTACTATGCCCCCAGTGGCAATACAGATTTGCGCGCACTGGGAGACGTCCATGGGGTGCATACTTTCATACACCCGTGTTTTTCGATGGCTACTGATGGAGGGATTGGTGAGGATCCTTTGACGTTCATGAGTTGGAATGTAAGGGGGTTGGGAAACCACAAAAAGATGAGGTTGTTACAACTTCAGGCCGAACGACACCGGGCTAAAGTTCTGTTTCTTCAGGAAACGCATGCACGCACAGAGTTTTGTGATAAGTTCGCAAGATCATGGGGCCCACAGAGGTACTTCACTACATACTCCACCCAGAGCCGCGGGGTCATGACCCTCATTCATAGGAGCCTTAGATTTATCCCCACTACTACCCTAATCGACCCCCAGGGCAGGTACGTTCTTCTCCATGGTGTTCTACAAAACAGAGAGATTGTATTGCTCAATATATATGGCCCTAACATTGATGATCCCGACTTTTATACTGATCTCATAAATCTCCTAGCAGGTTTCCCCCTGATCCCGATACTCTGGGGAGGTGACTTCAATACGATATTTGATGTCGATCTTGATAGATCCGGTTCCAGACCTCGTCAACTCTCTAGAGCAGCATACACCGCACTCTCCTCACTTCCTCGTCTATCCTTGTTTGATGCCTGGAGGTTCCTATACCCAGACTCCCGCTCCTATTCTTTTTACTCCTCGGTTCACGATTCCTTCTCCCGGATTGATAGATGGTTGTTATCTGGCGACCTACTTAAGACCGTGACTAATATGGCGATTCTTCCTAGGACCCTATCGGACCACTCCCCGGTGACTGTCACCCTGTGCTGGGGCCTCGATCGGGATCGGGCCAGGTACTGGAGGATGAAACCCCTCTCTCTCCTCGACCCGGTCTTTTGCTCGGAGATGGAGTCGGCAATTGAGGAGTTCTTCAGGATCAACACTGATTCAGTTTCCTCGCAAGCCATACTATGGGAGGCCTTCAAGGTCTATATCAGAGGCATCGCCCTCTCCAAGGAGAACGGTATCCTTAAGACTATCCGGAGGGAAATCGCTGGGAGTGAGGCCACACTATCTAGGTTGGAAACCCAGTACACCTCGGACCCGAATCCGGAAATCCTTGCGTTAATTGGCACGGAGCTGGACACCTTTCGCTCGCTCGCTGACCGCGAGCTGAAGTTCCTGGACAGCCCCGGTCAGGCAAGAAGATACGGAGAGGGTGAGCGCCCCAGCCGGCTCTTGGCTAGACTGCTTCGCCGAGAATTCGGCCCCACATCCATTCCCGGGATTGAGAGACCGGATGGGTCGCTGGCCACTTCCTCTGGAGAGGTCAATGCTGAATTCCTCTCCTTTTATCAATCCCTGTACGCTCACTCCGACGTTGCCACTACGGCCGAAATTGATGCTTACCTTGACAAACTTCCCCTCTCGGCCCTCTCTCCCGCCACTATTGGAGCCCTCGAGAGCTCGCTCACCCCTCAGGAGTTCTCGGAGGCCATGGACTCCCTGGCTTCAGGCAAATCCCCAGGCTCGGATGGTATACCCATCGAGTTCTATAAACGCTTTAAATCGCTCCTGCTCCCCCATCTGACGGCACTCTGGGAGGAGTCTGTGGAAATGGGTCGGTTTCCCCCCTCACTCCGTGAAGCTACTATCACAGTTCTGCTCAAACCTAACAAACCCTCTACCCAATGCGGCTCTTACCGCCCGCTTTCATTGATTAACTGTGATGTCAAGATATATGCTAAGGCACTCGCTCTGCGGCTTATCTCCCTTATGCCACACATCATCCACCCAGACCAGTCGGGTTTTATCCCGAACCGTTCCACCTCCTTGAACTTGAGACGTCTATTTAGCATTATAAGTAGAGTAAGCCCTGATGTACATGCGGTGACCGCGGCCCTAGATATGCAAAAGGCCTTTGACTCGGTCTCATGGAACTACTTGTGGCGGGTACTTGACAGGTGCAAATTCGGCCCCACATTTGTGTCTTGGATAAAACTACTCTACTCCGATCCAGTGGCCAGAGTCCGCACCGAGGGCCGCTGTTCCCCTCTTTTCCACGTTGCCAGGGGCACTAGACAGGGTTGTCCCCTTTCGCCCTTAATCTTTGCTTTAGCGATGGAGCCGTTCGCCGACATGCTGCGCCAGAACCATTCCCACAGGGGCCTGCGCACAGCCGGCTCCTCGGATATAGTCTCTCTGTATGCTGATGACGCCCTCCTTTATATCCGTTCCCCTGAGATTAACCTGGCCCCTATACTGGAGGATGTTGCCCTATTCGGTCGTATCTCTGGTCTCACGGTAAACTGCTCCAAATCAACCCTTTTCCCGCTCACTCCTAGCACTCTTCCGCCTCCTGATACCATGGGATTCGCATGGGCCCAATCTAAGTTCACTTACTTGGGCGTGGTGGTGTCCAGGCATGCCGAACGGGTCCTACAGGAAAACTACCAGTCATACCTAGTGAACCTTGCAGTTAAAATACAGGGCTGGGATAAACTTCCGATCTCATTGGCGGGTAGGATAGGAGTTCTGAAGATGGTGGTACTTCCACAGCTACTGTATAAGTTTGCCAACATCCCCCAGTGGCCGGGAACAGATTACTTCCAGATGTTGTCTCGCACCCTGAACTCATTCCTTTGGCATTCTGGTGCAGTCCGCCTAAAACTTGAGACGCTTTCTGCTCCGATGGAAACTGGTGGATTTGGTGCACCGGACTTCTTTAGGTATTGGTTGGCTGCACAACTCCAACACACTGCGCATTGGTTCGCTATCCCAGACTCCCCTCCTCATGTTAGGCTGGAGAGACTGTCAGTCAGCGACCGCGACATTCGATCTCTTGTGATCTCACCCATCCCAATGGTACCGGGCTCCATGGACCCTGCGACGTGCACATCGCTGGCCTTGTCCAAACTATGGCGGATACTAGGTGTTACTCACCCCTTTCATGGCAATCTCCCGATCTGGAACTTTTACCCTGAGGTCCCACGGGTTCCTCCTTCCGTGGTTCGTTGCTGGGCCGACGCCGGGTATGAACTACTCCGTGACCTCTTTGATCAAGGCATTTTTATTGAGTGGCCTGACCTCCCGGCTTCTCTCAGACAGAGACCTTCTATTTGGCTTCAATATTCTTCACTCCGTAGGGTACTCAAACACAAGTACACATGCTTCCCGGCGTTACCTCCTGACGAACCTGCAGTTGCTGAATTAACCTCTCCCGTCCCCCTGAGGGGCAAAATCTCGAGATTATACTCTCTCCTCCAAACTAGGTCGCCCCCCACATTCTCTAAACTCCGGCACTATTGGGAGATCGACCTTGGACTCGAGATGACTGACGAACGCTGGGCCCACATGTGCTCACGCACCCGGGATGTCTCTTTCAACTCCCGGTTTAAATTAATCCAATTCAAGGTACTTCATAGATACCACTACACTCCGGCCAGACTGCATCGCATTTCAAACGACTCCCCCCCTGGGTGCCCCAGATGCGCATGCGAGAATGCAGACTATCTTCACATGCTGTGGTCTTGCCCCCGGCTTGCCCAATTCTGGACCTCGGTGTGCTCTACCATGTCCTCTATCCTTGATTCCCACATCCCCTTGTCCCCAATGACATGTTTGTTCCATGACTTCCCCGACCTCCACCGTGACTCCAGAAAACTTGCTGGACTGTGCATGCTACTTGCTGTGCGCACAATTCTGCTTTGTTGGCTTCGGCCTTACACCCCCACCCACGCACAATGGCTTAGGGCAGTGACATGGGCCTCTGATACGGAGGAGGTCTGGGCGGCACAGCAGCCCACTCATTCCAGGCCTAGGGATATATGGCTGCAGTTTCGTTTATTTATGTCCTCCATTGAATCTGACTCGGATCCGGGGTCTTCTCCTACCTCTGCTTGACCCACCCCCCATACTGTTTTCAAGATTCCCCGTTGAATTATCTCCCTCATGTATGGGTGGTCCGACCTCCCATGGGCCCTCACGTGCGTATGCACCCAACTCCTTTCTTTTTGGCCGTTTTTTTTTTTTTTTTTTTTTTTTTTTTTTTCTTCTTCTGATGCTTTGCTTGTATAAATTATGCGTATTCATATTGTTTGATTACTGTTTACCCTGTATGGTTTATGTTGACTCACCTGTACTTGTGTCACCGAGCTGAATAAATAAAAGTTAAAAAAAAAAAAAGTAAACATTTGCTAGCAGTTAAAACAAAAAGAAATATATTGCAAAGTCTATCACCACATTGTGGGCGACACTACCCTTAGGTAATGAGGTGGACAGGCCCTGGTGCTTCCCCAGAGGGCCATCAGATTCTAGAAGCAAAAACGTGCCATATGTATGTATAGGTTCCTGAATGGGGAGGAAAGCGGGGGTGCATGTGAAACTAGGGAAGATACCAACACTGGATAACTATATTTAGAGGAAACCATTGGTTTCCTCTCATGCACTGAATAGCCTGAAAATAATTACTGTACACATTTTCAGAAGATGAATCAAAAGGAGCAGTGGGACCCTGAGACACAGCTTATTTGAAAGAAGTTCTGAATCACTGCTCATCAAACCCTCACTTCTATTCCAATGGGCGTCTGATCTAATAGAACTAAATCAGCATTTTAGGACAGATGTTGAATAGGACTCAAACCAAGACGAGAGGGCAAGGACTTCGATACAAGTTAAATAGAGCAGGCACCAAGACACAATGTTGAAGAAGACTATGGTGGGTAAATACTGGGTTTGACAGGGCAACACCATATGGTTAATTTATCCCAAAAAATTGTGCGGTTGACCCTGTCTAAGTCCATCGCCAGGTCGACAAAGGCTAAGGATAATTTTGCAAGCGGGCTTGCTTTTAGAATAAAGTAATAATCAGTTTAGGGAGGTGCCCAAATGCTTGCAGAAACAGTATTGATTTTTATCCAGACCATTTTTCCGAGATCTCCATTACAAGAGCTGCAACCATTTTGCTCGAAACAGACAGCGATTGGCCGGATTCTGCCATTCACGCTGCTTATGAATGGGAACAATTTACGATTGTTTCCGTGAACGAGGTGGAATGAGTTATAAGGTTTCTAAATGTATTCAAGATGAAAGCCCAGAGATCTAGATTACCCTTAAGAACATTAGAAAGGCCATCTGTAAGCAGGGCTCTAGAATGATTAGCTTTGTTAATCAAGAATGAAATCCTCTTTTGCAAAATCAAGCTGCCACACAACCATATGAATTTCAAGGGACAAACTGTATGCAATTGGCCGATTGTAGCTCTTTTGGCAGTGCAGTGTTCGAAATTGAGGGGAGCTGGGATCTATTTGGGTTCTACTACTTGCCTAGAAGAGCCTGGTTGGTTTGATAATTGGTACCCCAGAGCTACTTTTGGCTCCTCAAGCCAACTGATGCTGAACAAACCTACCTAAGTGAATTTAACGGTTCCATGTGATAATGTCCCTGCAAAAATGTTGACATGCAAGAATGGCAACATCTTTTTTGCAGAGACGTCATTAGGAACATGCGGGGGGACACCCCTGCAACCCCCGCTCCCATTTACCCCATATATTGTCCCCATATATGTCACCTATGCGGTTTCTATATTTGATGTATATATGACAACACTATTCCTCTTGCGAGGGTGAGAGGAATTAGTGTGTTATTATGCAAGGTCACATAGCTTGTAGAATGGCAATTTCACTAAATGCAATGACATTGAACAAGCGTACTCAAGTGTATCTTGTGCAGGTATGTCTCTAGTCGGGTGGGATAATGCTCGCCTCAATGCATATAATAGAATTAAGACTTTCTTGTAAGTTATTATGGAACATCTTTATTCTATGTTAAGGCCGGAGGCTCACATTATGCTCGGTTAAAGCTTACTTACCACAATGGATGCAGGCTGCTCTACCAGTTTCAGGTAGAATTGCTTGAAGATTGATTCGCCTGCCCAATCTGCCATCCTGAGAATGTTCTCTAAACCGACTCCAGCCTGACAGGCTTTGGAAGCCATGGCCCCTCACAGAGTGGGCACCGAAGTGATTAGCATCTACTCCTGCTTGCGATGGGGTCCAACGCACCCAGCGTGCTAATGTTGGAGCAGAAACCGCTTTGTATGGTTTGTGTAAAGCTATCAATAGCTGTCCGTTAGGAGAGGTCCTAAGAGGCGTGGTTACCTCTTCATAGACCTTTAAGCACTGGACCAAGCAAAGCTTGGGCTGCTCTCTAAAGGCAGGGTAAGAAATCATCCTGGAATTGCATTTGGTCCTTCTGTATATGTGGAACACTATGCCATCAGGAGAAAAGGTCCTGCCTGCTATGTCGAGAGCTCTAACATCTGAGACCCTCCTAGAGGAGACAAAGCAAAGCAGTGTAGTAAGTTTGCCGGAAAGCGCAGTACGGGATAACTCCTCCTTAGGAGGCCATGAAAGAAAAAGGTTGAGTACTTTATTTACGTCCCAAAAGGTTGTCATAGCGGGACAGAGACAGTACCGTAAGTCGAATACCCTTGATTAGTGTGCAAACAAGTTGATGCTCTCCTGCTGGGACCCCTTGGACGAGGTTGTGACCGGCAGAAATTGCCGAGCGGTAAGCATTGACCATCCTGTAGGCGAGATCTCTCAACTAATGAGGCTAGGAAATTTAGAATTTCTTCTATAGATGCTGAAACCGGATGAAGCCCCCGGTCCTGGCACCAAGTCGTCCAGGTGCTCCACGAGTACCTCTTGAGGGTAGCAGGGGCCCAGCTCTCTTCGATGAGACTGATGGCCTTGAGTGACATCCCTGGAACTCTCCATCTTGTCCTGAAATCCTTCAGGCTGCTAGGATCAGTGACCCACTGAGAAAGGGGTGACGTTGTCTGAACAGATCCAATAGGAGATCTGGAAACTGGGGTAGAAGGATTGGAAAATCCAAAGAAAGTTCCAGAAGAACTGGATACCAGGTCTGAGAGGTCCAGACCGGGGCTGTGAGGACCAGCTCTGTTCGCTCCCGATGGGCCTTCGCCAGGGTCCTCACCATCATGCTAAGGGAGGAGGGAATAAAGGATCCCTTCCTTCCAGCGCTGCAGAAATGCATCTGTTGCGGTCGCTGCCGGATCCGGTCTCCAGCTGTAAAACTCTGGGCGGTGAGTGTTGAGGCAGGAGGCAAAGAGATCCTTGGACATGGGGCCCCATACTCTGTGGCAGAAAGAGGTCTCGGTTGAGCCTCCAGTCGCTGTAATCGGTGGAGTAGCGGGAGTGCCAGTCCGCCAGCACGTTCCTGGGACCTGCGAGATGCGCTGCGATGGAGATACGGTGCTCCAGGTAGAAATGCCAAAAGTGTTCGACTAGCTCCGCTAGAGGTCTTCATTTGGTGACACCCAGATGATTGATGTATCTTACTGCAGAATTGTTGTCCATTTTCAGGAAATTACAACAACTTGCTCTGTCTCTGGCAAATGAGCGCACTGCGAAAGAGCCCGCAAGGGGCTCCAGGCAGTTTATGTGCATTTCCAGCTCCTGAGGAGACCAAGTCCCTCCAGTGGCTACTGTGCCGCATCTTGTTCCCCAAACCAGAGCGGCTGACGTCTGACTCGATGACAATGTCTGGGGTTGACCCGAAGATGGCTTTGCCGTTCCAGGCTTCCATGTGCGTGAGCCACCAGATGAGGTCCGTTCTCGCCAGAGGCGAGAGAGTGTCAGGCGCGGAGAGTAGGAAAGGCTGCGCCTTAAGTGCTGTCCTTTCAGTCTCTGCAATTCTCGGTAGTGAAGAGGATCGGGAAATATTGCGTGGAAGGAAGAGGATAGGAGACCCATCACTCTCGCTAGTTCTCGAAGAGATACGACGTTCCTCTGCAGAAGCCTGAAAATCTCCCAACGAGTGGAATGTATCTTGGCCACAGGGAGACATATCCACTACGAACCTTAGAAATTCTAGGTTCCTGGATGGGCAAAGAATCGATTTCTCCCAATTTATGAGGAAACCGAGACTGCCACAGATCTATAGTGAGTCTGGCCTGCTGTTCCACCAAGGCTTGGAATTGAGCCATGAAGATGTCGTCTAGGTAGATTATTAGTCTGATACCCTGCTATCTTAGATGAGCTACCAAAGGCCTTAAAAGCTTTTGGTAGCTCATGGTGCCAAGGAGAGCCCGAAAGGCAAGCTTGTGCACTCCCAGTCCTGGTTCTTCCAGGAGAACCTCAGATAGTTTACGTGTGCCTGATGTATGGGCACTGCGAGGTAAGCGTTCTTGAGGTCCAGGCAAATGAGCCAGTCGCTTGGTCTCAAGATGTCCCTGAGCATGTGGATCCCCCTCCATCTTGAAAAGGAGGTAGAGAATGAAATCGTTCAGAGCCCTGAGATTTATCACTGGGCGCACCTTCTGCTTCCTGCGAACCAGAAATATGGGTACCTCGCTGTCTAGCGCTGCCTTATCCGCTTCGGACATTATCGGGGCGACACGCTTGAAACGGTTGAGTGAAGAATTCTAGGCACATGTCGCAAGCTGTGTCCCTGACTCAGGCGTCCCCTGACCAGGAATCCCAAGCTAGCCCAAAGAGCTAATCTCCCTCCTTTGGAGGTCTGCTGCACAGGCACTGCTATGGGCACACTGACCTATCGGTTGTTGGGATGGATATCTTGTGGCTCTTCTCCAGCCACGACCTCTTCCTCGCCCTCTTGATGGGAAGAAGGTGTCCGAGCGGTCTTGCCAGGCATTGTGCTGGTCTCTTAAATGTTGAGGTCTTCGATCGAATGAATACCGGCCGGAGGAGTGACCCCTATGTCGTCCGGCCCTGGAAAAAAAATGTGCAACCGAAGACCCTCTTAATGGATGCCTGAGCCTTATCCAAGTTGGTGAAGGTGCAATCAAATTTGGACATCTCCATCATAAATGGGTACCCGATAAGCACACCTTGGGCTGCTGCTGATCCAGTTTCGGTGTCTGCCAGCTCACCCAGCTTAGAATCAATTTTGAGCAGGATGCCTTTCCGGCATTCAGCAGATTATGGCACAGCTGGCATTCCCCAGCAAACAGAGTGCTCGTTGGGCCCAAACTGAAAGAATCACAGGATTAATGGAGTTGCCTGTATCAATGGCTGCTTCGGCCAGGTCCATTATTTTCACCAGGGGACCAATAATGTCCAGGACCCTGTCTTGGCAGGATCTCCAGGCGTGATCAATGCCTTTTCTTGAATCCTTGGCGTTCTTCCCAAGGATAGTGATCATCTTGGAGTCTAGTTCCGGAGTTAGAGCCACCTTCCCCGGAATCTCTGGGCAAGGGCATTTTGCTCAGAGTCTGGCTCTAACCTCTTTATCCAGGGGTTTACGCAGCCTGACCTTGATGTATTCCGTTGTTCTCGATGCCAGCTTCCCAGTCCGTAGATCTGGAGTGCACCAGATCCTCCAGTGTAAACATCCCCCACTAGAGGAGACTGTTCACCGGCTGTCTTGTTGGTGATGGGGGCTGCTGCAATCCCTGAGGTGGAGGGTCGTGACTCTATGGTTTTATCATCCTCGCCTGAGGAGGTGGGGTTTTGGTAATCGATATCATAAACCCCCTTGTCCTGCTCGTCGTCAGTGCCCTGTCGGTATCCCTCCGGGCTCAAGGGTCTAGCACCCCTAGTGTCTTCCTGGTCAGAAAGGCTTTAAGCCTGGAGAAGGAGTCTGAAACAGCAGCAGTCTTCACTCTTACGAGCCGGAGTACACCCCCCCCCCCCCCATCAGAAAGGTGCTTTCTTTTCTGTGTGTTCCTTCTTCCTGGCAGAAAAGTTTCTTGCAGGTGCTCTTCCTTACTGTCCAGGCGCTGCTGAATAGGCAAGATGCTGGATGCTCTACAGAGGATCCCAGTACCTTCTTTAAACTGTCTGCCATAGCCACTTCATCATACGGCACACACCTGAACAGATGCACGAGTATAACAGCAGTAGTGGTGAGAGGTTTGAGGAAATCCATGGGGTTCTGGTCAAGACTGCCACTGTCCCTAATGGGCAGGGTGGCCATCACCTAAATGATTATCCTACCGAGATGCCTGCCTATATCACTTCAACAATATACACTGCTATGTTAAAGCGTCCTTTTTTCCCCCGCCTGTTGGAAGTACTGCTACGTGACTTCCTGTGGGGGGCAGCCCACCACAGAATGTCACTTGCCACCCTGTGTCTGCCCTACAGTGAAGGAGGAGTGCAACTACCATACCTAGAAATTTATTATTTGGCGGCCCAACTCAGCCACATTCTCAAATGGTTGACTGATGAGACCACGTCCGAAGCCGAGCTGTTACAACGGCCGGTGGCCCCCGGCCAAGCTAAAAGAAATACTATGGGTACCATTGGGCTGCATGGGAAATATCCCCATGCTGGTGACACTGGGGAGGAGGATATGGGGCAGAGCAGTGGCACTGCTGAAACACAGGCGCCCCATCTCACCCGACGCCTGCAATACCAAAGCAGATCTGGTAATAGCGAGAAGGTAGGAAAGCTGGGACGTATACACCTGGGGCGGCCTGTACGAAGAAGTCTTTAGGGAACTTGAATCGCTACAACAGAAAGAAGCAGTGCCTGGAGGTCAGTTCCTCTGGTGCCAGAGGATTCGGAAGGCGACCAAAGTAAAATGGGAAGGCTGGCCTGAGGAACCGCCGGCTAACCCCCTGCTGACCCTAATGTACAACATGAGCGATGGATGGAGGCCGGTGTCCAGATTATATAGTTTATTGAAAGTTAAGCCCAACCCCAAAAGCACAGCACAGAGTTGTGGGAGAAGGATTTGGACACAATCATAACGGAGAAAGAATGGGAACGGATACTGGTGTACCCTAAAGAGCTATTGAGAAATTTCCGCTTCAGACTGATACAATTGAATGTATTGCACTGCACATATATGACACCACATAGGATAGCCTTGTTCAATTAAAATGCACAGCCACTATGCCCCTGGTGCGGGATGGGGGGCGCAGACCTAATACATATGTTCTGGATATGGGGGCGAGTGAGAAGGTTTTGGGTACGAATAGAACAGGCCTGTAGGGAGGCTGGAATAGTGAGATACTAGTGGTCACCGAAAGAATGCTTGTTAGGGGCATTCCCCAGAAGCAGCAAATACAAACATGTGACCAAGTTCATGGACATGGCCTGCATATTAGCCAAACGGGCTACCGCTATGGCCTGGAAATCTGCGGGGGTCCCACAGTACACAAGATGGCACAGGGAATTTGAGCGATGGGCAGAAGCAGAAAGTGTGTGGACGGATGGGGCACACAGATCGGGGTCTGATGGGAGTGACAAATGTGCGGCCTGGAAGGCACTGGTCTGGGATATGTTCCACCCTTCGGATGATAAACCACCTTGAGGGCTAATCACCTCTACGTAGTATTCGACCAGGATTTGAGCACAGTTGGGTTGTAACCTGGCCTGGCTGGCTACCGCTATAGAGATGTGAAAGTCCATGATTGGCCTCGACCACAATATATACACACCAAGTGACTGGAATAGACAATGCCTGACAAGTAGGGGTGTCACGGTATTAGTTTTATGATGGTACGATAACCTTCTTGCCAAATGACGGTATATCATGGGTATAGCAGGTGTAGTTAACCAATCTTAACAAATATTTTCTAAAAGGTCATAAATTGTCAGATTTATCATCACAAACAAAACCAGGCACCCAGGGCCAGAATTGGGCTTTTCAACATACTTTCCACTGAAATGCCATCCCTTGCTTCCACCAAACACAAACACACGTGTGGGGAGGGGGGGGGCTGCTGCAACTGGCAAAGCAAACTGAATAGCTTTTCTTAAGTGGTCATTTTGGCTTTTAGCTCCCCCACCGGCTACTGGTGAAGATAAACATGTTGCCATCTTCATAACCTGCATGCCACAGATCAATGGAGGCTGATGGTAGTATAAGCTTGTGCGCATACACACATGCACACGCACGCTCCCTTTACGTTACAGCCTTTAGTTTACTTGCAGGCCAAAAGAAGGTGTTCATGTAATCACAGAGATGTTACCCTTTGGTATAGCAGCAGGGAATACCCACAGAGATGAGTGAATTTCGCAGTGTGACTTATTGTATGTAAATTCAATGATAGAACCAGGCAAATACCCCATTGTCTTATGTTTAGCAAACATTATCTATTATAAATATATATACCCCAAAGCCGCCAACCCAAAGTAAACCCTTTCCAATCTTGGCACTGTATTTATTCTTCCCATTGCTAACATATTGATTTTCTGTCAGGCACATGTGGTTTATGGAATGGCATTAAAAACTGCTCCAACTGAAACTACTTGGCAGATGGCACATCCAACAGTGCAAGACCAAGACTGTGCAGCACTTGCTTACTGCAGCCTTTCCAAATTAGATAGAAAAGCGCACTTAACGGTGTGAACGGTATACCGGTATAAACAATGTGACGGTTATTGTTCAATTGAGTGGTTCACGGTATCTTTAACGGTATACCGTTATACCGTTACATCCCTACTGACAAGTGATGAAAGTTGTTTGTTGCTTGTTATCAACATGACGCTGCATGTATACTGATCCTTATTTGATGCGCGATACTTGATTAATACATGGTTGCTCTTATGCATATGCCAATAAATGCATTTTAAAATAAATAAATAGCCACTTCATCAATTTGGTAGGCATCTTCCTCATACTCTGACCAATCTTGGACTGCCTGAGCAGAGTACTGAGCTCCAGTGTAAAGTCTCACATGCAGCTATCTTTCACACTTTTCTTTTTCTGTAGTGGGCAAACAGACCACCTTTTCTCTAGCCCACTGTAGTCAATAGAAGAGGGTGCGTTTCCAACACGGTTCCCTTTCTCCTCTTCCGACTTTTTTTCTTTGTTTTTTTTTTTAATCAGGCAAAATATGGAAAAAAAGAACTTGAAAGGCTGTGGGGATAGCTGCTGGTTAAGGAAACAGAAATCCATTCGCGAGCGCCAGGAGTTGTGGAAAAAGACTGGTGATTGCCGAAGCCACCACCAGTGGCCGCAGGCATCACCGCAGCCACGTAGAAGATCTGCGCGGGCTCCCTGAGCCTCCAGAAGCCTGTGCCAGGGAGGCAAGCGCGAAGTCTGCTAAGGCGGACACCAAGGAAAATAGATCGGATTTAGCCGCTCGAAGATTGCTCCCAACATTCTCAGACACCAGCAGGAAGCAGCTGGCGTTGGAGACGGTGCACTAAGGGAGCAGAAAGAGGACTCTTAAGCATTCCTCAAGTGGAAATAAAGTAGAAAAATCATAACGCGACTACGTTTGTACAAACATTAGTAATTTCACTAAACAGATGCTAGACATAAAATCCAACATGCATCATTAATAACAAAATGAATATCAAATCAAATATTACATTATAGTAATATTGATAAGTACATTGTTCTTATATTGCTGTGTTTATCTCTTGCTGTGAGAAGCAAAAAAAGGACGTTACATCATGTTTATGGCTATTTGGAGGGGCAACTGCATGCCTATTGGTGAACTGAGGTCACATGTTTGGTGACCTACTTTGAACTTCACTAAGCCTCCTGGGAAATTGAGTTATTTTCCTTCACAGACTGTTACATGAACTCAAGTTCTGGTTTATTGATATTTTATTGCACCTTTTGTTGTGCGTACTTTTTTGCTCACAGTCAGGTGCATCAAATACTTGCTGCTGAGCTTCTTTTCATATGTTTAATTAAAGAAGGAGAAGCATAATGTGAGCCTTCGGTCTTGACATAGAATTGAACTAGCATGCTCGACATTGGCGACTGTGCTTAAGGTTTTATCGCTTAAACTTTAGTGGATTTGGCAAATTCCCACAAAAGCAACGTAATGCAAACGCACTCCAGATATCAAAATGGTAGGTTTTTGAGAGTCAATATAACTCCAGGCTCCTAAAAAGATACTTCCTTTGCTTTTCTGTTTTAAAAAAAAAAAAGAAGAATCCGATTTAAAATTAAAATGAGCAGAAGTGCTCACCTGGTTGAGAACCAAGATCCAACTTCCCTGACAAAATCAAGGGCAGTAAACCAATCCGAAAGCTTACAATTGTGTTTTTTTTTTTTTTACAAAATAAATTCACATTGCTGCACCATATCTCTAACTTCATTGCGCAGGATTGCGGCAAGAGAATGTTTCACCTTCGTATTAGGATTTATGATATTGCTTATGTAAAACTGTCGGACATAAGCTGCGTAAATGATATCGCTAGGATGGTTTGTGTAATAGGAGTGTTTTACGTTTAATGAATTACTAGGTCAATGGTTAATACATTTTAACAAAGAAAAGCTGAGCCAACTAATTTTGAACAGGGTATTCTATTCACATTTATAAGAGCAGTTGAAGGCACGTTCACTTAAACTACAATATTAGTGGTTTCCAATGAATTCCTTCTACGGTAATTATTGTGCCAAGCCAACGACCCTGCTCACTAGGAGCTCTTCCCTCACAACCCGATCCAGGGACAGAAATAAGAAATATGCAGGAGAAGAGGAGCTTGTAGCTCCTTTTCTAATGCCTACTCTATGACAATGAGAGATGGTAGAAGAGCAGCGTCTATAATAGTAGTTGTCTATATTATGCACAGAAGTGCAAATTCGGAATATGAATCTTCCCCCAAGTGCCCTGTGCCAAGACGACTTACAATCATAAGACTATATGTGTGAAGAATTTGGGACCAACCCCTGGCACTCTATCAGGTTGTTACTTGCCGGAATAACTGATGTGTTTAAAGGAAACTTGTCATGGGTGTTTCCCTTTCAATATTAATAGTGGAAAAGGAGACAAGAAAGCAAATTCGGGCACATCCATGGGTTGTGTAGAGGGACTGTGGGCAGCCCCTTTATGTTTTTTTGAGATGATCGTTTTAGAAGAGTACGGATAATCGACTTGTTACCCAAATAGTATATTGTACAGTGCTCCAACACCCTTAGGCAAGTCCCTTGAGAGTTGGTACAGACAGGCTGCTGGAGTTTTTTTGTGGTGTACAATATTCTTAACAATTTGCGAATAGTACAAACTTAAAGTCTAGAATTGAGAAAAACAAAAAGGAAATGTCTTGGCACATGAATGAGTAAGATACAATACATTGGACAAGGACCACAAGCACAACTAGGTACGTGTGCGAGTGGGGCAGAAAACATGACCGGAATTTACAACAAAGGAAGGTTTCACCCCAAGTTACAGGAAGTTTGAACAGGTAAGGCGCCCGAGTGCAAGTTTGACCTAGGGTCTGTTGCATAGAAAATAATCACAAGCATACTCTAGCACTGACAATCGCGGCATATTTTACAAAAGCCTCTCATGGACGTAAACACTGGCTCAGTCAATACAGACCCTTCACCAACAAATACAATACAAATTAAGGCTACAGCAGCGTCACGTTCTACTGGCAGACAGCTTGCAAAAACAAATCCAATACAGAAGCACCACGAGATAACATTTGATAAATTGGCTGTTAAGCAGCACTCAATAAAAACCTTAGATAACGATGAGCTATTGGCGGCGTTAAGCCATTTAACTACTGTAGAAAGTGATTCGCGGGTGTTGCAGCTTTCTAATTAGATTAGCAAAACGCCAATTTAAAACTACTGAGGTGTACATTGTACGGTCTAGCACACTTTTACTTCTAAATACACCCCTGGACTTGGAATGCTGCAATTCTCCGAGGGTGCCCTTCAAGAGTTCTTGCGGTTATCCGCTATCACTTGGCACACGGAACAATGATTGTGTGTCCTGCTACGAACGCCACGCAGCTTTAAGTTCTCCTCTTTCAGCACAGCGCAATGTTCTCCGGAAAGCGCTATGTCAGAAAAGCATTACTGAAGGGGGATTGTTGGTTATCAGTTCGCAGAGGCACGTGGGTGTCTCGTTAATAATGCATGAATTAAAACAATGAAGCATAGTGAAAAACAATCCTTGGTGTGGGAGGGACAAAACTAGCCTGTGCAGCAGGGAGTCCTGAATCAGGCCTCTTCTCTAGCGTGCCACACTGCTGCCTATTGTGTTAAGTATCACATGCACAGGACGCAACAGGAACAGACTGCAGGAGAATAATTTACCCACACACTGAAAGTACACATTCACAAAAAAGACTTGTTAAGCAGTGGGACCATTTTATTGCTAGAATGTTTTGGATGATAACCCTAAATATCTGGGCATACTGATTTGCAAGACCAGGGACCAGTTACTCAAGAAAAACTTCAAGTCCATGACCAAACGTTTTTAGAATGATGCTTTGCATTGGCCATCTCCCTCTACTGGGGCGAGCTGCCTCTTCCAAAATGCTTACACTCCTAGATACTTGTGTCTTGCAGAATGCCCCATACGATATAACAGATACTGAATTTGATAAGAAAGAATCTGCCGTACGTATTTTATTATGCCTACCTGTCGATCTGGAATGAGTACATCAGATTACCAAACATAAAAAAAATCAAAAAACACTATTGGCCATTCCATTTCGCTGGCGATACACTCGGACACCACAGAAATGTGAAGCAGTTTGGATGCAAAGGGGCTACCATGCTTCAATACTTGTAAGGCAGAGGAAATGTTGCTACATTACGTGCTGCCCAACAGCTAGTGATTTATATAAAGGACATGGTGCGGAAAAAGATGGGTTGGAACCGTATAATCACTCTGCATAAGCCTCTGTGGAATAAGAGGGCCCTGATGGAGGTTAAGAAATCTGGAATAGACGAAAACAAATATTAATCAACTGAAAGATGTAATGGAGGATGGACGAATAAATCCCCTTTGCGAGGCTCACGCAGATGCACATTACCACAGGTGGAGCTCTTTAGAGAGATACACCTGCTACACGCACTGAAAGCTCAAATACCCGATTCCAGGGCACTGCCAGCCCAATCGCCACAGCAAGCTAATGTTATGACAGATCAAGAAATGACTTTCTGCGCTATTTTATCAGGCAACATAATCATTCACGTCCACTGTCGATTTAAAAGGTGAAAGAGACCGGGGCCCACGTGAGGCAGAGGATTGGGTGGAAGCCCTGACACATGCCAGGCAATACATCGTCCCGCCAAGCTACGGCTTAGACAGCTGAAATAAGTACACAGAGCACACTACCTAAGAGACAAGCTTTATAAATGGATTCAACAAAGGTAGCAGGCGCCCCTCTCTCGGAAGAACAAGGCATGATAACCTGTTCAGTGGTTGTTAACCACATTGAGAGTTCGCAGCCATCTGCTTTTTGCTCACTGTACCTTTCACAGATGGGAAATATCCATTTGCATATCAGTCTTTGTCCTGCCCACATGTGCAGTCCAGCACCGAAATGCTATGGCAATTCCTCTCTGAACAAGAGTACCACCAGCAACCCCATACACGTGTTTCAGCCTTGTTGGGCATCATCAGTGAGGTGAAGCTGAGCCTCTCTAAGCACAGTGAGCAGGGAGTCCACGTCTGGTTGCCCCCAGGTAACCTAGGGTGACCAACCCCAAGTTCCTTCAACAAATTCAACAAAGGTAGCAGGCGCCCCTCTCTCGGAACAACAAGGCATGATAACCTGTTCAGTGGTTGTTAACCACATTGAGAGTTCGCAGCCATCTGCTTTTTGCTCACTGTACCTTTCACAGATGGGAAATATCCATTTGCATATCAGTCTTTGTCCTGCCCACATGTGCACTCCAGCACCGAAATGCTATGGCAATTCCTCTCTGAACAAGAGTACCACCAGCAACCCCATACACGTGTTTCAGCCTTGTTGGGTATCATCAGTGAGGTGAAGCTGAGCCTCTCTAAGCACAGTGAGCAGGGAGTCCACGTCTGGTTGCCCCCAGGTAACCTAGGGTGACCAACCCCAAGTTCCTTCAACAAATTCAACAAAGGTAGCAGGCGCCCCTCTCTCGGAAGAACAAGGCATGATAACCTGTTCAGTGGTTGTTAACCACATTGAGAGTTCGCAGCCATCTGCTTTTTGCTCACTGTACCTATTTGTTAAGGAACCTGGGATTGGTAACCCTAGGTCTCCTGGGGGCAACCAGACGTGGTCTCCCTCTCACTGTGCTTAGAGAGGCATCAGCTTCACCTCACTGATGATCCCCAACAAGGGTGAAACACGTGTATGGGGTTGCTGGTGGTACTCTCGTTCAGATTGGAATTGCCATTGTATTTCGGTGCTGGACTGCCCCTGGGCAGGACAAAGACTGATATGCAAATGGATATTTCCCATCTGTGAAAGGCACAGTGAGTAAAAGCAGTGGCTGCGAACTCTCAAGTGGTTAATAACCACTGAACAGGTTATCATGTCTGTTCTTGCGAGAGAGGGGCGCCCGCTACCTTTGTAAAACTATTTGTTAAGGAACCTGGGATTGGTAACCCTAGGTCTCCTGGGGGCAACCAGACGTGGTCTCCCTCTCACTGTGCTTAGAGAGGCATCAGCTTCACCTCACTGATGATCCCCAACAAGGGTGAAACACGTGTATGGGGTTGCTGGTGGTACTCTCGTTCAGATTGGAATTGCCATTGTATTTCGGTGCTGGACTGCCCCTGGGCAGGACAAAGACTGATGTGCAAATGGATATTTCCCATCTGTGAAAGGCACAGTGAGTAAAAGCAGTGGCTGCGAACTCTCAAGTGGTTAATAACCACTGAACAGGTTATCATGTCTGTTCTTGCGAGAGAGGGGCGCCCGCTACCTTTGTAAAACTATTTGTTAAGGAACCTGGGATTGGTAACCCTAGGTCTCCTGGGGGCAACCAGACGTGGTCTCCCTCTCACTGTGCTTAGAGAGGCATCAGCTTCACCTCACTGATGATCCCCAACAAGGGTGAAACACGTGTATGGGGTTGCTGGTGGTACTCTCGTTCAGATTGGAATTGCCATTGTATTTCGGTGCTGGACTGCCCCTGGGCAGGACAAAGACTGATATGCAAATGGATATTTCCCATCTGTGAAAGGCACAGTGAGTAAAAGCAGTGGCTGCGAACTCTCAAGTGGTTAATAACCACTGAACAGGTTATCATGTCTGTTCTTGCGAGAGAGGGGCGCCCGCTACCTTTGTAAAGCTTTATAAATGGGGCTGCGCTTCCAACCCTCAATGTCTTGGATGTGGGGTGGCGGTGGGCACGTTTATACATACATTATGGCACTTCCCAGTAATGCAAATATTGGTCCAAAGTGGTAACAGCTCCTCAAAATCTTCACGAACAGATAACAAATCGCACACTACTCTGAGCATGGGGTGAAGGGGGGGTCGGGGGGGCAGAGGGCCAATTTGCAAGTGGGCAGATATGATCTTATTTCCTCGCAGCAGCACTGGGGGAGGCCGGGAATAATATGCTGCGTTGGGCAACTCAGAGACACCTGTGATCTGAAAATGGAAGACGGAAGTGGCTACTTGTATGGCTCTGGAACATGTTTACACAACACAGGGTGTACATAAGGCATCAAAGTCTGGCATAAATGGGCCAACACTGAACAATGGGGACTGCGGGCCGACACATAGGAAGTCGCACCACAATGATATTTAGCAAAAGCTACATGTCGACTGTGCAATAGTGTATACGGTTACGCTATGCATCACTGCTTGATTTGCTACCTATGTTAGGATGATGATGAATGACTGTTCGTGAGCACAAAATAAGTCATTCACTCATATGGGGAGGAGGGGCTTCATAATTGACGTAAACTCAACAGGTACGGACAGTCGCGCCAGTAGCCATCCATACTCTCAACGATGAACTATGTATATCTTACTGATTTACCACTTAAGTGTCTTGTTGTTCATATAAAACATATCACCCAAAAACCTGACACATACCTCACCTAAAGGTTTCACACTGCTACCTCTTACAAAACTAAAGAATCCAAGTTACCTAAACATACAACTCCTATCTTTAAAAAGGAAAAAAGCCTCATCCGCCCCATATACAAATCTCCACCCTCACCCAAACAAAAATTTGATGGACTAACTCCTTCACAAAAATAAATATAAGCCTCCACCCATACCCAAGAATAAATTACCATCCACCACACACACACACACACACACACACACTCTAGACACTTCCCTCCCTCAACCAAGCTGCTCTCCCTCATTCAAAAACCTGACTACTTCACCCCAAAACATTACTCCTCCTCAACACAAAAACCTAACCCCACCGCTTTATGCAATATCTATCACACCCAAAAACAAGACTCCACAATCATAAAAACAAGCGCCTCTACAAAATCACCCAAACCCCACACCGACCCTCCTACTTTACCTGAACACCTGCCTTGGCTTACTCAAATAAACCCAACTTCCTACCTTTAGCAAAAACAGGACCATAAAAACCCTAACCAACCTACATCTCTCAAACACCTTCCTCTCTCCCAATCCCCCACCCCCAGCATCGTACATCCAAAAACATGAACCTCCTCATGCAAAAGTTTGACTTTCCTCAAAACAAACATTCTACCACAGCCCTCTCCTTTACAAAAAGGGACCCGCCTTCCTCATCCAATGATGCACCACTCCTCGCTCACCCAAAAAACATGACCCTCAACGTCTTACACAAGAACCTTGCACCCCTTGCCTCCAAAATAAGGATTCGGATTACTTATCCAAAACCCTAACCATCATTCCTTCCCTGACTCCACAAAACCCAACCCACCCTACCCCACCTCCCCTCTCCCAATTTCCGGACCCCTCCTTACTTTACAAAAAGAATTGGAGACCAACACTTGAGGTGACTCACCCTTGCCCCCACAACCAAGCCTGATGCTCTGCCCTCAACCAGAATCCTGGCCCTCTTCCTTCCATCATCCTAAAACATGAACCCCCCAGTCCCCCCCCCCCTTTGGCTAGCAACAAAACTAATGGTCCTCCCTCGAGGAAAATATTTGTAAAGCTCAACAGCTGCTGCAGTGGTATTGCCCTAGGAAGGGGACAGCCTGATCTGGGAGCACCTGTCTCAAGGCCACATTTCTCAAATGTAAGCAGGCAGCGAGCCAAGTGGTATAGCCATTCGAGATTGCTGGTGCCCAGCGGTTGATAAACAGTGGCTCAGGCTGTGTCTATGGAGTCTTTACTAAAGCCTGCTCAGACCTTTATCCAGGGCACCTGAATGAGAAAGGGCCAGTACTGCGCTGGCCAGCATGTCCTCTCCTTCCTTGAGGCAAACTGTGGGCAAGGAGGAGTGTCACCGAGGAAAACAACTTACCTTTGTATTAGCCTCCTCTCCTCCCTCGGTGACACAAGTTTGAATCCACCAGCACACAAAAGAAGCCAATTGGAAGAGGATACAAAGCCTGCCTATTTTATCCTTTTAACCCTGTGTTTCTACTCAGGATTCATCTAGCAGCAGCTAAATCAGCAAGACCTAGTCAATCCGGACAGAGAAGCTGCTCCACCTGTGCCAAGAGATTAAAAAAAAAAAAACAAAAAAAAAAAAACAAAAAAAAAAACCCACCACAACTCACCCTTTACTGGACTAGAACAGAGCTTGCCATAGTACCACAGACGGGCAGCGACATGGCTTCCCAAACAGCCTGAACCCATGATGCAGCTGTTGCATTGTAAAACCACCTATGATCAACTATCACCCAATTTTTTTTTTAATGACTGTTACAGTGATCGTCTATTTGTAATGGCTTGTATCCATTGTGTTTTAAATCAGACTATTTAGTCATAAAGGTGTGCGAATTACCCCCCCCCCCAACCCCTCCCCTGCACATACCTTTTCTCAATTGAAGGATGGGGAGTCTCGAATTTATATTGAAATTCTTCCGGATGCATGTGCGTGTAGCGAGGATGGACTCTTGCACAATAAAGAATGGGATTCCGTGCGTATGTGGAGAATCGGGGGGGGGGGGGAGCGGGGGGGCGACTGTGCCTGGCTAGCAGCTTGCAACTTGAAAAGGTATCCCTCCCACGAGAGATTCCAATCATTAGGGGAGCGCGTATTGGTTTGCCAGCCATGAGGGTGGAATGAATCAAAGCTTGCCACGGGGGGAATGATTCCACTCAATCTAATAAGTACATAGTAAACTATTGCAGTTCTGAAAGAAATTAGATGAATAAACTGGACTCACAATTTTAGTGCAGATGGGATTCTGCCAATAAAAACCTTACGTTCAAAACCTTTAAACATGTCCAACTCGTAGATACAGGGTATTCCTTTTAACACTTACAGCCATAACACGTTTCAGCATAATTGGTTTACATCTATATTTTTTTTATTTGGCTTCTTCAATTCATGGTTAAGATATTAACTTGATACCATACACTGCTTCATTTACACAAAATAGTGTCAAGTACTTTTGCAATAATTTGGTCAGAATGTTTACATTTCACTCTCTACTTCCCTGTTCTTCCACATTCACCTTTTACAATCTACTCTGGACTTCGGTACTCTTAGCAGCCAGGCTGGGCAGTTCCCTACATTAATTTTTTTTTTATTTTATTTGGTTTATTACAAACCTTTAAAAAGTAGAAAGTGAACATCTGATACAAAAATACAAAAGAAGCAAGACTGCATATTCTAATGTGCAACATCTCGTTCCTCGAAGTCAAAAGGAACCAAAACAGAGCATTAATATTGAATGGTTGTGTTGAACGAATGTAACTGCAAGCCCAAGCAAGTTACCCTAAACGCTACAAAGGTTTGCTGTCCAGCCCATTACACCCACACACCACTGCTAGTAAAACGAGATCAATTGAAAAAGTCCTTCAAGCAAACCACTTTAGGAATATGAGTTACATTTTCAGTATGTATATTTCTTAATTCGCCACCCAATCCACCATTAAGCTAAACAGGCATACATATATCAAACGATTCTACGTTATTTTGCCGTGGGATTTTTCATCGCGGGACTCAACTCTGGGGATCACCCCCCCCAAACCCCCACTTTTTTAAAATTATTCCCCTTCACCCATAAATATTTTATTTTTAACCCCCCCCAAAAAGTTTTTTGTTCGATAAAAAAAAACTGCGATGAAAAGTCCTGCGACGAAAAAACCCGCGGCAAAAGAACGGTATACCATATCAAACAACTTGCAGTTCCGTTTACCCTGCATGCAACCAACGCTGAACCCACTTAAAACTATTGCTACACCCTTTCCCTGCAAAGGCTATATTGTGAGACTCTGGGCAGAGGCACACTGCAACATATGGAACAAGTTACTTACCTGTAACTGTTGTTCTCCAGCATGGGTCTGGCATGGATTCACATGCTCATGAATATTCCCCGTCGTCAGGCTGGGAATCCTCGGTAAAGAAAAAACCAGTATCAGTTTCGTTTCTGATCTGTCTTTCGTAGTAACAACCAATCACTGGTCTCTGCGTCATACTGACCACAGCCAATGACTGCCCTCTACCTAAGCACCGCCTCTGGCAGCCATCTTCAGATTTGGAAGCACGTGAAGTGGCAGTATGACCAAGTGAAGAGCCGCAGAGGGGTAGGCGAGAGGGTTTGCATGTGAATCCATGCCAGACCCATGCTGGAGAACAACAGTTGCAGGTAAGTAACTTGTTCCTTCTCCAGCATGGGGTCTGGCATGGATTCACATGCTCATGAATAAAGAATACATAGCAGTACACACATGCACAACCACGGGAGGTGGCAAAGGCTCAACATTAAGCATTGCATCAAACTCAACATTAAGCATCTTACCTCCTCACCAGGCTCACCTCAGGCGAACAGGTTGCGCAGCACTGCTTGGCCGACCCTGGACTCCTCCCTGGAATCCCGATCGACGCAGTAGAACTTCGTGAAGGTGTGCGTCGACCTCCACGTAGCAGCCCTGCATATGTCCAGCAGGGGCACACCAGAAAGGAACGCCGTGGTAGCTGCGATCGCTCTGGTGGAATGGGCTCTCGGACGGCCGGGCAGCGGTCGGTTTGCCAACCGATGACAGTACATGATACAGCCGGAGAGCCATCTGGAAATGGAAGCCTTCGAGAGAGCCTTCCCCTGATTGACAGGTCCAAAGTTCACAAAGAGTTGTGATGTCTTCCGAAAACACTTCGTGCGGTCCACGTAGAACTTCAGCGCTCTAGCCACATCCAGCGAGTGCAAAGTCCTCTCAGCCGGCGACGAAGGCGACGGGAAGAATACAGGCAACACCAAGGGTTCGTTGAGATGGAAGTCCGACGGTACCTTGGGCATGAAGGAGGGGTGCGTCCTGAGCACCACCCTCGTGTCGTGAAAAGTCAAGTACGGGGCCTTGCAGGAAAGGGCCTGGATCTCTCCCACCCGTCGTGCGGAGGTGATGGCCACAAGAAACGCTGTCTTCCACGACAGAAACTTCAACGGGGCCGAGTGCAGAGGCTCGAACGGAGGTCCCATGAGCTTGGTCAGCACCACGTTGAGCTCCCACGCCGGGGCCGGAACCTTCACCGGCGGGAACGATCTGAACAGTCCCTTCATGAACTCTTTCACCAGACTATGAGACCACAAGGACGTCCGTCTCGTGGTCCTGGTGTATCGGGAGATCGCAGCCAGATGAATCTTGATGGACGCGTGTGCCAGTCCAGCTTTGGCCAGCGTCAGCAGGTACGGCAGAACTTGGGGAGCCGTAATCCGTAGAGGGTTAATCTTCTGTGCGTGGCACCAGACAGAGAACCTCTTCCATTTGTGTCCGTAGCATTTAAGAGTCGAGGACGTCCTGGCCTTTGCAAGAACCTCTCTGCAGTCGGCCGGTATGTCGTATCCTCCAAACTCTAGCGCTGCAGGAGCCAGGCCTGCAAGTTCAGCGATTTCGGGTCGTGGTGGAGGATGGCGCCTCCTTCCCTGGAGAGCAGATCCGCGTCCACCGGCAGCTTGATTGGCGGGGACGCTGACAAGTCCAGAAGGTCCGGGAACCATATCTGCCTCGGCCACGCAGGTGCGACGAGGATCATCCTGCACCGTGACCTCTTGAGCTGGTTGACGAGCCGGATTAGCAGTGGCAAAGGAGGGAACGCGTAGAGGAACAGGCCCTCCCAGGGGAACGAGAAAGCATCGCCCATGCTCCTCGCCTGGGGAAACCTGCTGGCGAACCTCCGGCACTTGGAGTTTTCGGTGTGCGCTCCCCACCCTTACAGGGAGGCATCCGTGGTCACTGTCTCCTGGTGGGCTGGGGTCTGGAAGTCCATGCCCGCCGTCAGATGCGCGCGGGTGTCCCACCACCGGATCGCTCGTCGGAAACTCTCGTCGAGAGTGATCCTTTCCTCGAAGCTGCCCGTCGTTTGGATCCAGCGCGCGTCCAGGAACTCCTGCAACGGGCGCATCCGGAGCCTGCACATGGGAATGAGGTAGATGCAGGAAGACATCATTCCGAGGAGGGAACTTGATGGACCTCACCTTGGCCGCGTCGGCCACCAACATCCGTTGCACCTTGCCCAGGATGGTCCTGGTCCTCTCCTCCGACGGGGAGGCCAGAAGGGACACTGTGTTGAGCCTCGCTCCCAGAAACAGAGCGTCTTGCGCGGGTACCAGGTGGGATTTGGCGTAGTTCACGGAGAATCCCAGGTCCGTGAGAAGTTGGACGGTCCTTGCCGTGTGAACCACGGCGAGCTCCCTCGTCTTGGCTCGGATGAGCCAGTCGTCCAGGTAGGGGTAGACGTGGATCCCCTCGCGGCGCAGCTGCGCCGCCACCGGTGCGAGGCACTTGGTGAACACCCTGGGTGCCGACCGTAGACCGAAGGGGAGGGCTTTGAACTGGTAATGACGCCCTTGGACCACAAACCTGAGGAATTTTCGGTGCCCCTTTAGGATGGGAATATGGAAGTAGGCATCCTCCAAATCCAACGACGACAGGAAGTCTCCTTCCTCCAGCTGACCCAGGACGTGCTGGAGGGTGACCATCCGGAACTTTTGCGCCTTGATGAACTTGTTCAGACGTCGCAGGTCCAGGATGGGGCGCCATCCCCCCGTCTTCTTCGTCACGAGGAAGTATCTCGAGTACACTCCGGAGCCCCGAAGCCTCTTTGGGACGAGTTCGATGGCGCCCTTCCTGAGCATCGCCTTTACCTCCAGGAGAAGTTGAGGGACGTGAAGTTCTTTCCTGGCCACGGGGGGGACGCGTGGACACCTTCTTTGAAACTCGAGCGCGTGGCCCCGGGCCAAGGCGTCCAGCACCCAACGGTCGGTGGAGATGGACTCCCACACGCTGACGAAGCTCGCCAGCCGGCCTCCCACCGGGGTGCTTCGGTGGGGGCCCGACCCCACGGTCGGTTCAATCCTGCTTGGACGAGGCTTTGCCGCCTTGACCCCCTTGGCGACGACGGCGGAGTCCGCCAGACTTGCCTCGTCCTCTGTAGGCCTCCTGAGACGACGAGCGGGCCGCTTGACGGTAGGTGGAGAAACCGCCGCCGGAACCTTTGGAGGCGCCCTTGCCTCCGCTGCTCCGAAAGGGCATCCGTCGTTGCTGCAGAACTCCCAGGGCCCGGGCCGTCTCAGTGTCCGCTTTAATGGCCTGAAGGGAATCGTCCACTGTTTTGCCAAACAGGTTGTTCCCATCGAAGGGCATGTCCAGGTCTCTGGTCTGAACGTCTTGACGGAAGTACGTAGCCTTGAGCCATCCACGCCGCCTAAGGCAAACGCCGTTGCCCAACTGGCGGAACCCAGTGTCGGCGATGTCCGTCGCAACGGTAATGGCGTGGTCCGACGCCACCTCACCTTCCTGCAGGATCTCCAGGGCCTCTGTCCTCTTGTTGTCCGGCAGGAAGTCCAGCAGGGGAGCCAGTTTGTACCAGAGCTCCCTGTCGTAGCGGGCCACGATAGCCAAGGCGTTGGCCGCTTTAATCGTCGTCGCTGCCGACGAGATGACTCTGCGTCCCATAGCGTCCAATTTCTTTCCCTCACCGTCCGGTGGGGAAGTCGATGTGGAGGCCGCACCCCCCCCGCTTTCTTCCTGGCCGCCGCGGAGACGACGGAGTCCGGGGTAGGCTGTGTCCGGGACCCGGTACTTCTTCTCGTACCGGTCTCTTCTAGCTGGCGTCGTGGAAGGGTTCTTGAGGAGGGTGAGGCCCTCATCCCAAATGTCGTCCAATAGAGGCACTGAGAGGACCGTCTTCCTCTTGGCCTCGCGCCGCTGATAAAGGAAACCTTCCTTCTTCTTCTCCTCAGGGCAGAGTTGAAAAAGCTTGGATGCCCTGGAGATCATGGAGTGGAACGATCCAATCTCGTCGGGCGGAGAAGCCCTGGTGGGAGGCGACGACGGTACATCCTCATCGTATACCTCGTCGTCCGTACCCGTCGCTGCCGTGTCAGTCCCCGTATCATCCCCTCGGGTGGACGGGGAGGAGGGCTGGAAGGGGCGCGATTGCTGAAAAGGAGGCGGAGGGTGGATCCTTCTTTTCTTGGTAGAGCGAACACCAGAAGGTCCCGGTTCTGGGTCCCCCGACGGGAGAGGTTCCGTCGGCAACGGTAGTCTCGTCCTTATCTCTGAGCATAAGGACTGTATAGCCAACAAAACGGCCGCCGAGTTGTCTCGCGGCGCTGGCAGAGGGGAATCCGACGGGCGATCAGGGACCCCGTCGGTACCCTCGACGATGTCGTCGTCACCTGCGTCGGGATCCATCCCGACGGGTCGGTCTTCTTCCACGCCGAGGCCGTGGCTTAAGACTTCGACCAGCTCCTCCTCCGAGGTTGAGGCCGAATCTACGACGACGCCCTGCCCCCCCCTTTTTCTTCCCCACGGGGGATTTCACGGGGGTCCTATCGATGGGCACAAAAGATGACTCCCTCCGAGGTGGCAGGGAGACTGAGCCCCGAGGTCGCCACCACTGGTGTAGCCTGCACAGGCTGAGCCAGGGCCGCCGCGACAGTTTCGATAGAGGGCTTGGCCGGATGGATTAAGGCCTTCACCACCTTAGGTGCGCTCACCGCCTTATCCTTGAGGGGGGGGGGGGGGACACCGCCTCGCTCCCCCTCCGATGGGGCCTTCGAGCTCGACCGGGGCCTCTCCAGGAGCTTCGCCGGGTGCTCGGCCTTCCTCTTACCCGACCCAGAGCGTTGGCTCGTGGTTGATGGTGCCGGGGAGGGTGCGCCCTGCCTGGCGACCGTAGAGCCCGACCGTTCGGCGCTCCCGGTGCCAGCGGACTCGCGGTGATTGGCCTTATGTTGGACCCCCGTCGCCGGGGCGTCCTCAAAGGGCTTAGAAGACCGCTCAGATTTCTTCTTCTTCTCGCCGGACGGGCTCTTCCCTTCTAGCCAGTTGGCGAGACGTTGATGGCGGTCCTTCATGGTCCGCTCCGACATGTTGCCGCAAAACGCACAGTCCTTCTCCACGTGCGTCTTGTCCTCATGTAGGCAGTAGAGACAAAAGGAGTGTTCGTCCTCCTTGAAGACGTTCTGCAGCTGGCATCCAGGGCAGACCCTGAACAGCTTTCCGGGCGTCGAGCTTCCCTTCTCCTGGGCCATGACCGGGCCTGAGAAACTTCTGGAATCCTCCAAAAGCGTAGCTCGACGAATCTTCACCCTTGAGGGGCGCAGACGAATCCGACACGGGTCCCCGTTGATCGGATAGTGAGTCGGTGGAGCTTGAGGCTCTTTTGACCGAAAAAACGAAGTTTTTGAGAAAAAACGTGAAAAAAATAGCACTAACGCTCGAGAGCAATAGCACGAGGATCCCAACACATGAACGTGCGGTAAAAATCTGAAGATGGCTGCCAGAGGCGGTGCTTAGGTAGAGGGCAGTCATTGGCTGTGGTCAGTATGACGCAGAGACCAGTGATTGGTTGTTACTACGAAAGACAGATCAGAAACTGATACTGGTTTTTTCTTTACCGAGGATTCCCAGCCTGACGACGGGGAATATTCATGAGCATGTGAATCCATGCCAGACCCCATGCTGGAGAACTGGGACTAATGCTGCTACTGGCAATCTACTAGGATTGTGATTTTGCACAATCAGAAAACAGATGGCCTTTTCAGCCTAAGCTCAAGTGCCTCCTTTTGGGGAACTGGGCATATTTCAGGGCTAATGGCCACGTTCAATCAGCTAATTAACCTTGTTCTTGGCCCAAATGGGGAGTGATCATTACAAGTAATAAACCACGGGGGGGGGGAAGGCAGGTGGGGGAATCGGAATGGGGGTCCAACTGGGAACTACACCAGTGCAAGGTGTAGGGCTGCGTACTGACATCAGCCTAAACCATGCTTACACACGAAGTAAGGAAAAATAAGGACCAGCCTTTTCTATATCCTGGGATCGTTTCCTGGGCCAACCCAAATGTTCATCCCTTCAACACTGTACCGAGGCAAACGGGACAACCCATCTCCATTTACTCTTACTGTAGTTTCTACTGGTGGAAAGAGGGTTAAAACTGCATGTCTTCCCTTTACACCATCGTTAATAGAGGATATCCTCGCAAAATGTCAAACTTCTAAACCTAGAAGTTCAGAGGTATATCGGCATACTGCAGGGAGGTCTGTACCATATGTTGGAGAGGATACAGAGGGACGATGATATGTTCTAGCTCACATGCCCATATCTGGGATTATGTGGGTTTTGGGATGGGTTTACAACACTAACCTGGGATATAAAGGAGTTAAAAAGAAAATGTCCTCAGACCTTTCTGGTCTAGGCTGCACTGATGTGATTCTGAACGGAGGCAAACAATGCCGTGGACTGCAAACAATGCCGTTGACTGTGTGGCAGACTGCGCTCATGTCGGATTCTCCATGTGGGTAAGGGACGCTTGTGACAAAGACTACTACTCTGCAGGAGTACGGTATACAATTCCTAATCAGTCCCATGCTACTACTTAACCAGCAGGGATTCCAATCCAAAAAAGGAGTCACAGGGACAGCTATACCACCTTCATCTCCAAGATAGCATGGGCAGCGTACATGTAAACTACAGGAGGAATGCGAGCTAGAACAGAAGCATAATACAAAAACTATAACAATACACACAACTAATAGGAGGCTAATGGCCCACCCCTCTATAGGAAACCACAGGTAAAGCAGACTTTCGAATAAAGGTGGTCTCTGGGATTAAATAAAGGGTAGCTAGGAAAACAAATGTTACAATTCAAGGTATTTTATTAAGAAGATAAAGGGGGTATTCAATGTGACACAGGTGCGTAGAATAAAAGGTACTGAAAGTGGTTCTGTCTTGGTTCAAATTTTAGAGGCTTTCCAGCATCAAACTGGGAGTATGGAGGCTTTTGGCATAATGCCAGTATTGAATTGGGCAGCCCCAACAGAATCCAACAACGTGGTGCAGTCCGGCAATAGCTTAGTGGGTCAAAGACACTGGGAAATTAGTCTGTGGTTCTGAAAGACTTGGCGGCCTCAAATGCGGAGAAGCAAAGACTTGTGTTCAGCCGCAAATGGGCTGAAATGGATACAAAATGACACTGGTACTGCAGCAGCAATGGCTTGGGGCTTGAAGAGGCTAATAACCAGGCTGGTGATGCCTAGTAGAGGACACTAGATGGCTTGGCAGGTCTCTGATGTAGAGACAGCAGAGCTTTGGCATCAAGTGCAACTCTGCGATGTGCAAGGTGGTCATGCTTCGAAGAGGACCCTGGCTGTTCAGGTGCAACAGAATGGAGGGCATCAATTTGTGCCCAAACCGGCATTGACACGTTTTGGAGATGCAGGGAGAGCCAGTTGTGATTTCCTTATCGGGTTCCTTGTCCAGGGTATTCAGGTGCATGGCAAGTGCCTACTTCAGCACTCTCAGCCATAACGTTTTTAGGGAGCACTTACAGGGTCGGGTCACTTTCATTGAGCAGCTTTCTGGGTCCTATTGGTATCAGCTGAAGTAGAAAACAACCCAAATATTCCGTTGCAAGTGTTAGCGGGAACAGCTTGTCTCTTTCTTGGAACTTTTGGTCTTCACCTCTTATGCAGACATCTTTGGAACAGTCTGTACTATGTTCCAGATGTATATTTCGGGTATCCAAAGATGACAACTAAGGGGAAGGGCTAGGCCTATCCCTTTATATAGACTTTTACAGTGACTGGATCTCGTCTACCCTTCCGTAAGGGTCTAATCCTGGGTGCCGTTTCAGATTATTCTGCCTGGTGATGTCATACCCAGAGTGTTTTGTCTGCAGGAAAGTGGGGGGCCAAGAGGAGTTTGGGTGCCCTGGGAGAATCCAAGATGGCGGTACTCTTCTGTGAATGGATGATACTCTACTGGCTTTTTTAAAAAAAAATTAAACTTCATCCCCACCCTATATCTGGCTACAAAAAGTCTGGGTTAGAACTCTATCTAGGACCCCCCTGCCGACAGATCACAGATGGATCTGCAACAACACGCTCTATAAAGACCCAGTTTTTAGGGATGCCCTGGTCGAGGAAATAAAAGGCTACTTCTCAAGCAACGACCCAGGGGAACTAACACTGAACACAGTATTGGAGGCGGCTAAAACCACACTCCAGGCGTCCTAATCTCAGAGGGAGCATTGGAACTAGCCTGCTAAGAGAAAATTAAATAAAGAGGGAGATCAGGGAGAATGAAACATTCCTCCAAACTCTGACATCCCTCAAAGAGGAAACCTTAGGGAAGGAAGGAGCTGAGCTATATATGGCATAATAAAGCACCGATTCAACTTCGGTATCTACAAAAAGGGTGACAATGCTCAGACCATGCTAGCCGCGCACCTACAAACCCACAGGGCGGACAGAGCAGTCCACAAACTGAAGGATAAAAAGAGAAGAGGTAACAAACCCAGAGGAGATCAAAAAACACTTTGCCCCATTTTATTATGCCCTATACACCACGGAAGGCATCGGTACCAAGGACAAAATAGCCCGAAGCGTGAAAAACACCCCCCAAACCCAACGGTCAGGCAAGAAAGAAATACAAAGCACCATATCGCACCTCAAAGCGTGATCAGCACCAGGACAAGATGGGCTCACCCCAGCTTTTTACAGAGCACACAGTAACTCTCCAACCCCATTCTTAGTTAAACTCTTCAATGAGATCCTGGAGACTGGTCACGCCCCGGCCTCGGTCATGGAGTCCAGAATCAGTCATCCCAAAAGAAGGCAGAGACAGCAGGCACTGTGCATCATATCGCCAGATATCCCTAATAAACGTAGATGCCAAGATTTACGCCAGCGTCCTGGCAGGATGACTCGCCCAAGTCCTCCCCCAACTAGTACATAGACCAGGTAGGCTATGTAAGGGGCAGACAAGGGGCTGATAACATACGCAAAACCCTAGACCTAATTGCTTCCATCAACGACCAAGACGAATGCCCCACTCTAATGTCAAATGATGCAGAGAAGGCATTTGACAGGGTGGAGTGGCCATTTCTACAAGAGGTGATGGCCTGGGCAGGCCTGGGACAGCAATGCAGAAGGGGCGCACACACAGCTAAAGTGGTAGTGAACAGCATTGACTCAGAACCTTTTTCTCTTGACACGAGGCACACATTAAGGCTGCCCTCTGTCACCACTCCCGTTCGCCCTGGTGCTGGAGACTCTCCCGCAAGCTATTCAGGCGAACACCCAGATACATGGGCTGGTCAGATCAGGGCGAGAATACAAGCTTGCACTATTCGCTGACGACATTCTAGCATACCTGACCCATCTCAGCCCTCAATGTCCCTCGCGGAGTACAGGGCACTAACGGGATTCCGCTTCGACCTGACTAAGACTGTAGCCCTCCGTCTAAAGCAGCCCTCCCAAGTCACTTAATTACAGAGAGGATTCCAATTACAAACAGAAAATAAGGTATTTAGGGAAAGCAAATCATTAAAGACCAAATTTCACACCCCTATGGTTATGTTAAGTTAATGAGTTTTGTAGAGCGCAAGCATTTACCCAAGGGCATCTTGGTGCTGAGAGGGAGTTCCATGAGAAGAACAAACAAAAGGGAGAGAAGACCCTTTTCATAAAAGAAATGTCTTTCGCTTTCCTGACGGCAAGGTGATTGGTTAATTTCTTGATGGAAGTTCATTCCATGCAATGGCAGCGGCTACAGAGAAGGCCCTGCCTCCTATCCGTGCTCGCTGATAAGGTGGCACAACAAGGTGGTCCACAGTAGCATAGCACAACAAGCATGTAGGACCAAAGCGCGTGAACTTGACTTGAAGATGCTCGGCTCCCAGGTTGTGCACAGCCCGGTGCACAATACACAGAGCCTTAAACCAGATACGTTGGCTTACAGGGAGCCAATGAAGGGGCCGTAAAACAGGAGAAATATGGACTCCCTAAGGCAGGGGTGCACAACTGATTTTGACAGAGGGCCGAAAGTACCGTGCATGATGGCTATAGTGGACCGAAAAGTAAATTTGTATGGGGCGGTAGGCGCGGCGTGGCAGGATGCTTTTTCAACCCCCAATTATTATTAAACACATGGAAAAAGAATACGTTTTTGAGGTGTAATGATTTTTATTTGTATTTCAAACTTTTATTTTGTACTACACATTTTCCACTGTTATTTATTTCTATTTAGTTATTTCATATTGTCGGTTTAATTAAATAATATATATTTTATTGACACTTGATTGGGCATCCCATTATTTTGGGCTGCTATACTTTGCTGGTTGGATTGCCCAAGAGGAGTATGGCCTTCGTCGAGTCAGGTTTACACAACAAGCAAAGGATGTACATCTCCTAACTGCCTGCTTTAGCTTTATTTTTGGGTTCACTCTTGGAGTGCGACACTATGCCCCATAGCCCCCACCACTCAACCAAACACTATGCCCCATGGCTCCCACCCCTCATGCAAACACTATGCCCCATGGCTCCCACCCCTCATGCAAACACTATGGCCCATGACACCCACCCCTCATGCAAACACTATGGCCCATGACACCCACCCCTCATGCAAACACTATGCCCCACGGCCTGCACCCCCAACCAAACACTATGTCTCACGACACCCACCCCCAACCAAACACTATGTCTCACGACACCCACCCCCAACCAAACACTATGCCTCACGACACCCACCCCTCACCAAACACTATGCCCCACGACACCCACCCCTCACCAAACACTATGCCCCACGACACCCACCACTCAAGCAAATACTATGCACCCACAAACAAAACACCATCCCCATGTCTCCTCACCCCCACAACAAACATCATCCCCCATGCCTTTGGTAGTTAGCGTTCTTACTGAGGAGGATGCTTATAATGCCATGGTGGCAGCCCTCAACACACATAAGTGTGGATTATGAGGGGTCTGCTATAAAACAGGTGATGCGAATCGTGAACTCTTCCATTTGTGCATACACGAGAGGTGAGGGCAAAAACAATTCAAGAACGCAGATCAGAAAAGCAGAGATGGCTGTTCCTTTGGGAGTCGGCTAAATGGCATTGGCATCATATCTCTGCAATGTGCATCCTACGTTGTTCAGTGGTCGAAGTGTATGAAAAGAAGTAGTGGAACTATGTTCCCTGATGGTCTGCACCGCACACACCCATTGCCTGCGCCCCCTCCCACACACAATCCAAACCCCCAACCAAACACACCTGCCATTTATGGGAATGTGCAGTGCACTGAAGTGCAAGCTTTAACTTCTTCCTATACTTTTATTTTAAAACTAAACCATTCCAGAAAGGTTTACTTTTAAAATAAAAGTATAGGAATAGTGAAAGTTAAAAATAAAAAGTTTGGGATCACCGTTCTTGTCCACTTCGACCTCTGACATGGTTTACTTTTTGTACATATATCCGCTGTCGGTGCCATTCACTATTGTTCAGCAGGTTTGTCTGTTATGCATAAAACATGCGTGGATAATGCTAGCTGTCTGCTTTTGTGTATATATCCCAGTTATATATATGTGCATTCCTTTTTAAAGGAAAGCACAATGCTTTTAGGTGTGTGCGTGGATCGTGTGGAATACATCAGAGCTGGGGGTATGTCTATTGCAGGGGAATATTTATTAATTACTGGAGCTGTCCCGCTGTTAGCTATGTATACTTGAGGCCAAGTGATGTGCACATCACATGTAGACACCATAGTAGGCGCTGCATGAAAGCCCATTCTGCATGCGTCTTTCTCTGCACACCCAGGTATGTGACTGACTCTCAAAGCGCTTTATAGGCAGGAAAGCAGCCATCACCCAAGGCACATATAGGTGCCCCAAACTACTTTATTGGGTATTTACAGGTTTATGGCTCTTCCCCTTCCTTTACAAGAGGCAGCAGCCAACTGACCTGGGCAATCTAGCCAACTTGAACACCTCACTCCAGGGAGCAGAGCTTGCATTCTGGCAGGCCTGCTGAGTTTAAATGAGAAAGGAAAGTCAAACAAAGACTTTCCTAATGGAGGGCGGCCGTTGCTAATTGCGGGCTGCTCTCCATTAGAAAAGTCCTTAATTGCTGCGGGCCGCAAAAAATAACATGCCGGGCCGCACTTGGCCCGCGGGCCATATGTTGTGCACCCGTGCCCTAAGGGGAGCTAGTAGCCACACTTGCGGCCCGATTTTGTAAGCACTGCAGTCTCTGAATAAGCCCCTTCGGTTGAGCCAAGTATAAAGAATTACAATAGTCCAAGCGTGATGGTATAAGAGCTGCTATAACCCGCGAGTGAGGGGGCCAGGGGGACACCCGACCACCAAGACCTTCGTCTTGTCTCCCTTTAGTTTGAGCCAATTGTTGTTCATCCACTTACCAACAGCAGTCAGGCATCTTCGCAGGCCCAACGCCATCTCAGCCTGATCTAGATCTAAACATATCAGGATCCGAGTGTTGTCGGCATACAAGAAACACCTGGCGCCGAAGGAGCAATGAGACAGACAAGTGCCCAAATATAGATGTTAAAAAGAATTGGAGACAAGGAAGAACCCTGCGATACTCCACAGCTTAGAGGGCAGGGAGTAGATAGAAAAAGGTGGCATAGAGAGTGAGTGCGATCCGCCACAAACAAAGCAGACCTGCAAAAGTGGTGCAAAATAATGCTGTCCCGGAAGGCGCGCTTTACGTAGATCAAGATTAGCGTACTCCCAAGGCTACTGTTCCTCTTCCAAATCCCTCCCGGTAGCGATCCCCAGAATCATTCCATACAGAGGTAAAACAAACCCTGCTCAAGTTCTTGTGGGCGGACCAGAGGCCAAGAATATCATATACGACATTGGTGACAGAGGTAAGTGAGGCATGAACTTCCTGGATCTTTTCGAATATTACAGAGCATCCCAACTACGGGTAATGGTGGGCCACTTGAGGGTAAACACGGAAAAGCAATGGGTGGTGCTTGAAAATGAATTATTGACCCCAGTGGCCCTGAGCGAGTGGCTTTGGGTCCCCATCAGTTCCATGCCACGCAGAATTCGAGAACGCCCAGTGCTTGTAGCGCTGTGGTCCATCTGGCACCCATCACCGAAGATGTGAGGGGTGATGACCTGGCCATCGCCACTCAGCTGTATTTGGGCGCCTAATAAGATCTGCTAGAAGACCCAAGCAGCTTTTAGCGCCAGTATGAGGGAGGCTTGGCAAGGGCAGGACAGATTTGGAATAAGGGCGACTTCATAACGAATCAGGAACTAGACACGGCTCTAAGGGGTACAGCCATCTCCCTGCTGTGCTAATTGCAGCTTAGAAATGTGCTGCTGGACCCACGCTGGGCAGACACTCAGCAGACCACTAACCTTACTAGAAAGTGTCCTGAACCAGAGTCAAACCTCAAGGACTGTTAGCGCACTTGCACTCCCCTCCTCAATAGGGGGGGGGGGGGGGTCACCTTCCGAGACCAAACACAAAGTAAATGGGATATAGAACTGGGTTTGCGAGGCAGCGATACATAGAGCAGTCTGGTCATCCTCAATCTCAATGCAATACAAGCGGCACAATGGGAGGCTATTATTGCAGTGGCACCTAACCCCACAGAAATTAGCCAAAATGTACCAAGGGGTCCAGCCACATTGCTGGAGAGGGTGCCCGCACGTCTGCGATTACTGGCACCAGTGGTGGAGCTGTCCGAAGGTTTAAACATACTGGAATGAAGTCCTTGGGTGGATACAGACCATCAGCGGGATACACAGAAAACCATCCCCTTTGCTAATATTGAGGTGGAAACTGAAGTTGGTGAGGACTATACAGTGCTGTCAAACATGCCCAGAAATCTGCTCCTAGCAACAAGAATCTGCCTGACGATCCGATGTAAATGCAGCACGCTCCCCACGAAAAAGACTTGTTAAACAAGGCACACGAGAGATACCAGATGGAAAGCATCACAGCTGCTTTATTGAAATCACACTTCCACATGGATATTACCAGGCTATCCTTCCAGGAAGCCTATGCAGCGCACAAAAACACGTACCCAAGGCAAGGTGACCCAAAACCCAACTATGAAAAGCTTAACAATTTTTGAAACCATGGCCAGATGGGAAAGATCCACAGTAAACGATCTCCCGAAACTGAGCAGCTCAGCTTGCAGACATGTAGAACAGACAGACACGACAGACTGCACTTGGACTAGAATCTACATTAATCTGCGGCGCATCCTGATGCGAGGAGAGGGGTTGGGGTGTGGGGGAGTTTGCTATACAGAATCTGGCAGAGACAAGCAGTACGGACGCTCTGAGCATAGCCAGCAAAAGGTTCTCGTATTGTATGATTTTCGTCTATGCCATTTTACCAGATTGTGAAAAACGTATTTTATAAGAAAAAAAAAAACACTTTGTTTTTCGTTTACATGCCTCATATTTACAGTTCTGCATAACCTTTGTACTGTATGTGTAGTTCGCCGTTGTTAAATAAACTGCCTTGGAAAACAAATCAGTTCAGTTGCATCTGGTTTAAAAAAAAAAGCTACACAATGGTTGTCTGCCCCTTTGAATGTACTCGGGTGAAGACCTAAACCAGTCCCTAAACTCAGAATCATGGATTTCCGCCAACGCAAGTCCATCAAAGAAATCAATAAAACGCTTTCTCATGTCAAATAGATGTCTCCCATAACAAACGTTATCAGAAAAAAAAACAAATCACTTTTTGAATGCAAACTTCCAGCAACAAGCTTTTATTAGCGTTTTCTCATGGGAAAGTTGCTTTGCTTTTTCACACGACATCTCTGGGGAATATTCATGAAAAAGCCAAATAAACAAGTTCCAGGAAGTCAGCAGGCCATCTGTAAGTACGCCAACTTTGGTGTCTTATTAATCAGAATGTTTTACCAACTATAATAAGAAATTAGGTTTGCAAAACCAGGCATCAGTTAAATATCCAGCAAAGTGCTTCCTAATTGTGAACAAGAACGGAAGATAAATATTAATTCCGATTTTAAATCAAATGGCTATATAGACCTAAACAAAATAAAGACACATCTTAAAGTGATCTTACATAACCCCGCCTCAGATGAAGGCTTGCTGTTCCAAAGAAACATTGTAAATAAACTATTTTCAGAGGTGCATCTTAAAACAATACTTTGAAGTACTCGAGCAGTGCATTCGCTTTCAGTCCATCTACGTGTGGACCTTTAATCCAGTCTCCGTTCCCAGAGGATGCAATGTTTTAGTATGGAGCGATCCCAGTGCAGTACTTTATTTTGAAAGCACCTCCCATCAAGTATTAACAAGGTTGGGAAGTGTGCGCATGTCAGAAATTGGGTTCTGCTGTTAATTCATGGCTGGTAAAACCACACCCATAATCCACGGTTGACGAGGGATATTCACAGAGTTGGGAAATCAACATCTTTAAAGTGCAAAGAATCAAATTCAGTCCTGTGAGGAATTGTCATTTGGCAAGGCCGTAGAAGCCTTCACATTAACCAATTAATTGATGCAGTCAATTCCATCTCAGAAAGGGTGGCCTGCTAACCAGGCCCCACTACTTTCATAAACTCGTGCCAAAAGTAGAACATTCGCCTACGCCCTGCAGCATCAGTTTCTCATCGATCCAGGGTCTTGCAGCAGATTCAGAGGCCACAGGTGTCCCGTTTGACAGCAGCTGCAACAGCCAATTCATTGTAGTGCAATAGCTGGGTTTACATCTGCACCTTTGCCCCCCCAACACATTATGAGATTGACTATCCTGGTTGAAGATGTAAGCTGTAAATAGTTTAGATCTGGTAGCTAGTATTCCTCATTATTACACATCTGATTGATAGGATACTTGTGCCAGCGCTATGAGCCCAGATCAGCTAAGAAATGGTTTTGTATCTGGTCTGACAGTCTGTCCCTGCCAACCCCATAGGGCCAGAGACGGCATGGATGTACCTAGCGGATACAGTCAACTCTGGTAAAGCATTTCTTCAGCACAGGAAGTCTTCAGCAGGGGTTGTCCTCGGGACCAATAATTAACAAGCACACCCAACACAAAAGGGCTAGCCTCACACCAGGGTGTTAGACACTGCATCAAGGCCCTTTGGTATGTGATAGGGTGGGGTTCATGTAGAAAGAGGTAGTTCAGCACAAGTGGGTGAGGGTCCCACTATCTGGTTTCTCGCCATCTCTCCTGTCTCTCTTACTTTAGCAAAAAGTACTTGGGTAGGATGTCAGAAGGCAAAGACCACTTTGTCTCAGGGACAGGGATTGAACCCCCCCTAAAAAAAAAAAAAAAAAAAAATCTTCCATTTGTTAAATCAACTGTGGACATCAGCCTATAAAAGAGGGCGACTGACTCAATGGATACATCTCTGGACTTGGAAGGGACTGCTTTCTTAGCAGGGTCCAACAAAGTCATACCTCCAGGTGATCCAGGGCAGAGGCAAACTGCTACCCAATCATTCCCAGGGCATACTGCTGCTGGAGCAGCACCCGTCTCTTTGCCAAGTACACCGATTCCCAGGACTGCACTGGAGGTGAAGGAGGCGTTAGTGTTTGGGAAAAGATGGGTCCCTGTTCTCATTCTCCCAAGAGTCCCTGGATTGGGACTCGCAGCACACTGAGAACCTACACAACCAGGATCCCTATGTGGTTTCATCAAACGGCTTCCAACCGATTCCAACCAGCAGCACCACCCCAGATCTGCCTATGGCAATCACTTGATTTTCTAGCTGCTGTGCTGCACATTCAAACCACTTTGCAGTTACAGTATGCCAGCCGAGCACGGTGTTGCCCCGGCTCGAACTAGAAGCTCATCGCTGCAACTGTCGTGTTCAAATAGCTTTTCAAACCGACAACCCCTTTGTCTCTGATCTACATTGATGGTGGAACAGACACTGGTGGCCTCAGCGAACAAGGATCATCAAAAGCCGCATTGATTCTCCAGACTCAAACCATGCATCCAGTCACCAGCATCTTTGCCGTCAAACCGACTTGCCGAGCAGACCCTTGTAGCCCTCACAATCCACACTTCAAATGCGGCTTCAAACCGCAGCAAAAATCAGTTCAACCATGGCTAGGCACGACCACTGCTCCCAGTCTGGAACAAAAGCGACTGCCGGATTAGATTTGGATTTAAGATTTGTACGCAAGCCCCACCTCCCTCCTCACTGGAAAGTTTGGGAAAGATTAATAAACGAACAGATAAGGCACTTACGGCCAAGTCCCCATTAATTTCCCCCCCACAGCCAAAACCGCGGCACAGATTTGGACCAGGCTCGAAACTTGGGCACAAAGGGTTGACTAGTGATCCTGGTTCAGGGTTATTCCGTCTAGTACATTTTGTATTATTTGACATCGGAGTGGATGCCCGCCTTCTCAAAAATAAACAGCTATATCTGCCCAGGTGTTTATAAATTAAAAAGCCGCCATCTCTTTCCCCCTTGATGCGAGGGATAGCTGCGGTTATACGCCAGGGTATCCAACAATAAAATTCAGAAAAAAGTCATCTGCACGTCAAAAAACATGCAAATGCCATCAAGCTAGAGGTGGGGGAAGCAAAGAGGACACCAAGTGAAATTTAGGATGTTGGAGGGGGGCTAAGGACCAAGTTTGAAACACGAGGCTCAAAAATTTTTCACATACCATCTGGTATAACCACGGCTACCCGACAATTCAACTTAAACTGCATCACAGAAACAAGTGTCTTGGGGAGAGCAGGCATACATTGGGGGGGGGGGCAATTGGTGGGGGTCTGGGAGGGCAGGACTAGAAAAAAAAGGTATCTGTAGTTCACTAAGGTACCCGCCGTTCTAGAAAAAGATATTTAAAAATAATATATTGTTACATGGCCAGTGGCTTGGTAGCGTTTTAAATGGCTGAAGGCCTGGCAGTGTTGTAAAATATAAAGTGGGCACTTATATTTTGTGGCGTCGACAAATACAGTGGCCACGGTCATGGCACAATATACAGTGGGCATGAAAAAAAACTGATAACAAAACCTTTGTAATTCAGCGCATTGGGAAACTCAGGACCGGCTTAACTCTGCCTGTTCCCGCTGCAAAGCCCACGAGCACATATATATTATAAGAAGGAATTCACAATGCTATACAAAGCGACATTATGGCATGATGGGGAAGATCAACAGGAGCGTGACGATTTAAAAAACGGTCCAGAGTTTCCAAAAGCGTTGAATTTAAAGGGTGAGTTTACTCACCTTAACTGCACTTCAACTAAAGTTTATATTATGTACACACAACCTTGATTGGACAGGTCCTTTATTTTGCACTGTTCTACTTTGCTGTTGGGGTTGCTTCTGTGACATTCACACACTTTTAGTACAGCCTACCCTTAAGCCCACGTTACAAGAAGGTATCCTCTTAACTATGCCCGGTTTACCTTTATAATTGGGAACACTCTTGTTTTGTAGCCGTGTGAGGGCTGAGTAGGCAGAATACCCACTACTCATCCTTTTACCCCTCGACGCAGGAGTCATTCACAAGTCCAGTCTACAGTGGGTGTGTCAAACATGGGCTATAGGATGGACCGCAGATGCAGATTTAGCATGGATCCCTTACTACTTTAAAGTGTAGGGGTGCAGGGACAGAATTTAAATTTTACTTGCCTTGTGCTACAGGTCTCAGATTGCAAACCAGGATAGGTGTTAAAGATGGATGGGAGGCATTCTGGCTGTCAACTTACTAGTTCAATACACTAGGAAAAGGGGATTGGACCATTTATCATGAGTTTGGGGATTCTGGAAGTCTGGCAATAAACCTTTGTAACAGACATACAGCCTTAACTCGGTAGAAACGACCCGTAGCAAACATCGAAATAAGTGACTGAAGCCAGTCTTGAACTTCTGACTGAATCGACCAATGCTGCTACCATCTGGAGCAGCGTTTAGGAGACAGCAGGCATATCAATCTATGGGGCTGAGGAGGGCAACATTTTCATGAAAGGCTGTTGCATGCAAAGTTTCAGAAAGTCAGAACGAGCTTACGGATGCAGTGGGAGGGCATTTCTGAACATTGAGCATTCTGCAGCCAAAAAAAATTGTTCCTAGCAGGTGGATGTTACATTGGAAAAGACAGTCTGTGGAAGTGGTATAGTTGGAAAAGCCTGGAGAGGCAGACCGTGGTGCAGCTGTTTGGGAAGCAGGGCTGGGAGGATAACCAGGCACAGCGTTTGGAAAGTTCCTTTCTTTACAAAGCGAGAATGACGGGCTTGAGTGCCAACATATCGTTTCTTTGATTAAGTTCATATACAAGTAGACTAGATCCTTGTGACTTAAGACTATTTGTAGTGATTTTTCCAAAAGTAAAGATGGGAGACCCCCATTTTCATAACAAAAATGACATGTACCACATTTTGGCTCAACCATATTCATATCAAATATCAGCACCAGACTGCATACATTTTGGATAGGTGATGGGTTGGACTAAGACTGAAACAAACTATAGGCGGTACATGCTCATCAGTGCCAAAGAGCAATAGCTTTGATTTTTGGCTGTTCAAGCACAGGTTATTTGCATCAAGACCTATATTTTCTATCATGTAGTTGGCAAGCTGGCGAGATTTCTTAGATTCTTAGTAAATGGTAGGGGCTTGGTACATGAAAAAAAAAAATCTTTACAAAAACACGCACTACGCTGTGGGCCTTTGTGAGGTGTACCAGCATGCTGCAGATATGGTTGGCCAGGGAAAAAGCCACAGTTGATGTTGACCAGTCTGGATTAATTAATCCTAGCTTGACTGACTAGTTCAGTGTCCGAGAAAGGATGCAAATCAAGAGCCGTCTTGCATCAATTTAAAGTAGGAGCATTCGAGTAAGGAATATCGTGGAGTAAAATGTGTAAAAAAATAATTACTCACGGCATCAAGTTCTCCAGGAAAGGCAGGTTAAACATCCTCTGAATACAAGCCCAGTGTAAGAAACATGGGTCAAGCCAAGACTTCACTTAAAATTAAAAGGGAAGCCATGCTTAGCAGCATATTACTTACATGTTCAGTGTCTAAGTACCAAGGATGGCTAGCAATAAATATTTTAGAGCCTAACCACTCCCAATTTCCCTAAATTCAATATAAGAAATTGTTAAAGGATCAACATAGTAAAAGATAGTAACATATTTTCACTAGCAATACATTTTGTTCTGCTTAGCCAAATCCTTAATACAACCACTATAAATCTAAAACAAGTCGTCATTAACATACAGACATCAAATCACAATAGACAGAAAATGTGCTTATTTGCTACAAAATTCATAGCACTCACACCCCCATAACATCAAATTCTTCCAAATAAAACGGTAGTGTAAATCTAAAATTAGCTTGGGTAATGAGGTCGTTTCATTCCAAGTAAACCAACGACACTGGGCTAACTGCTCTCAATACTCTCGCATTTGTTTGAAAAACAAAATTCTACCATGGCCCTGCAGGTTCTAAAAAAACAAACTACCAACACTTGCATTCGCTTTTTTCTTCTCCGGTGCTTACATCATGGCTAGAGAAAAAGACGTGAATACAATCTGTACAGCCTAGTGACACACAAGCACGTTAATGGTCAGGGCCCGACCCCATTTTGCAATAGCATCTACATGAATAGACAACACAGCACAAGCTGCATGAATAGTTTACTGGCCCCCTTTGGGGTAGTTGAGGACACCTACAATACTCCACCAAACTGGCATGGGTGCCAAATAGAAGGTAAACATTTGACACTTGCCTGGTTCCCAAACTGTCCCCACTTTATTATGCCCTGGAATGTTTCCCTTAGACAATCCCTCCTGATGGAAGTCGAGAAATCCTCCACTGCTGGAAATCCGAATGCATTAAAACTTTCCCTAACCCGGACCAGCCCACGAATTTGGGCACAGAAGCATAACATTTTAAGCAAAATTTCAAAGTTTAACCAGAACCTGATCTATAAAATGGAATGGGAATAGTGCAATATAATCTGCTATAGCGGAAAGCCAGGCCTCTATGCAGAAAGGTAAAGAGGGCACTGACTAACCAACGAAAAGTGGGCTAAAAATGTACAGCTACTGGTGAACATGGCATTACATGTTGCAGGAATGGACTTTAGTGCATTTGTTGGAGAATTACCCCACACGTTATTAAATCTGAGCACCCCGCTGATTAAGCTCGATACCACTTCTTTACAACTGAGGCTCCCACCAGAGTTTGTTGTTTAAACACACAGATAGTCAAAGTGAGAGACCACCTCGAGTTTGTAACCATTAATGGAGAATCTGGTCAAGAGTTCTTTTGCTTTGCCCAACATCCACCAGGAGCAAGATTGAAAGGTAGTTTCCAAGCTTATCCCTTCGCCCATTGGACATAGGAATTCATTCTAGGCTATCTATTGGGGTACAATCCGCTTATGAATCTAGGTCAACATTAAACAAATCTGTAGATTTTATTTTTTTAAAACGCCACACAATAATTCTTACATTTAATTTGAACAAAACAGCCAGGCATTGTCTTATTCCCATTTTGTGCAAGAGCCCAAACCACTTCATTAAGTGTAAAGGGATTCAAAGGATTTACTGTCATACACACTTACTTGCTCTTTGATCCTTTCTAGGATAATTGAGAATGCCAAATAGCTTCACTTAAGCACGCCAGCCGTGGCTCAAAAATCATTGACCTTCCCAAGCCACCAGCTGCCACACAGCCCCATTCTTGTTACTTACTGAGGCCATCATGTCGCCCCATCATGTCCCTTGAGCATCAAATGCGTCTTCCAAGCTGAGACTACTCTGCTGTAGCTTGCCTCACCTGCGCTACAGCTTTCCCTTCTGCCCACCCACTCCATAGTCACACTACGCTGGGCAGCCTCTTTTTCCATCCACTGCATCAAAAGTTGCCCAGCCCAGGCAGTCCACCTAGCTCCATCTGCCGCGAGATAGGGGCATTAATGAAAACAGAAGGGGGTGCGAAATCTGCCAAAGTTGTAAAAGCCCTCAGAAGATCCATTGAAGAATATCAAATCTTAAGGATTACTACATCAAGATCTAAATCTACACATGAATACCCAGCATGCGGATGAACAGTAATGCCCTCTCCATGATTCTCAGCCATCACACACGTACTGGATATTTGATTTCTTAATATGATCGTTTTGAAAGTGCAGTTGGTCCACCAGGTCCAACACATTGGATCACAACACTGCTTCCACTAAGGAACATTCACACTAGTATACCTGATCTGAATGATAGCAGAGCAGGTATGTATGAGAAAGCAGCCATTTAATGTTCGTAGAAAATGTAAGCATAGAAGCTAACTTTTCCCAATAGTGGGCAAGCTCATTTCATTAATACGCCACGCCCCAGTAAATTACAGTCCATCCCTGCCCGAGATAAACCAGTGCTCATCTCGCTCTCCCTCTATCCAGCAACTATAGGGCCAAGAGATGGCAAATAATCACTTGTATGAGCAATAGCTGAGTTGTAGACATTCATGTCCACAAAGCCTCCTGATCCTTCTCCCCATAATAAAATGTAGTACAGGGCCTAAAATGTCAAATTTGAAGCTACTAACCAGAATCCTTTTTATTTATGTAACAATTTATTTTAATTTTTTTTTTAATAAGGTCACTCATCCTCAATTCGACATGAACACAGCACACCATCTCTTGGAGTCCGTAATCATTCCCCACTGGCTAGTGGCAAGGGCACATTTTGAGCCATGCCATGATGTAGTATATGGGGTGGGAGAGTTTGGCAGTGGGCATCTACGGAAAATTATTTCCACAGAATTTCTATACACTGAAGTCACCAGCCCTCCACTAATCCTTCCTCGAGCACCCTTTTTTAGCTTGGTCTCCAAAAGTATTAAACTGTCCTGTAGAAGGAGGGGCAGAACATCTAGTTCTCTTGGTACATCAAACAACAAACTGTACTGGAAATGATGGCTGTGCGATCAGGATGTCCAAACTTTCAAGAGCCCCCTCAAACTTGTGGCACATTGTTTTACACTTGGTCACTAGACATGGCTTTTATTACATTTTCATTACACTCAATGTATTAAATAAGCTTCGGTCCTGGATCGTGGAGAACAATCTACCTTCAGACAGGGGTTCAAGGTTATCTGGGAACCACTGAGCAGTGCCTTAAGCTGGCCTTGATAGTGGACAAGTAGAACTTGGTCAACGGTTCAAACCTATATTTGCCATTCATTTAATTCCACGGCTTTCAACAAGGTTGACGGATGTATTTTTAGGAGGCATTCTTCTAAAATGTGGCTTCATTAACACATTTTACACGTGCTGGTGCAGCTACATACAAATACAGGGGGCATGTGTTATCTATGGAAAGATGGCAACCAAACTAACCTTTCCGAAATAAGGATTTAATCGTTGGTCCAATCTTTCAACCTTTACTTAAATGCTATGGAGCAGTTTTTACTCGCTTACACATTATGTCTAACAGCTGAAGCTTTTATTCCCAGGCTGCCTACTTCAATGTCATACTGATAGGGTGTACTCTAGCTGCACTATTTTTCTTTGTGGATGAGGCACTACTACAAAAAGGTTACACAGTGCTCTGGCTGTAAGTAAGACGATGCAGGCACAGCAAGGACACAAAGTCCTACATTTTCAAATAGAAGTTCCGCTTTTTGTGAAATAGAAATAGATTATTGCCCATCTTGCGAAGTTGTAGCAGGAGGCGATTCCATAGCTTAGCCGTCAATGACAAGTGCTCTTGATATTTTAATACGAGGAATGAACATAAGTCTAGAGGTAGATGTCTGACAGTCGGGTCGACGTCTGCCATTTGTACCTTTGCTTGATACAGTGGGGGAGGAGGGGATGATCTATAAAAAGCCGTGTGTGCCAACGTCAAGAGTTTGGAGGGAGATTCTACTCTGAATAGGCAACCAGTGCAGCTTCCGGAAGATGAGGAGGGCAGTGTAAGCATAGCACTGAGTGCTAGCAACTATTCTGGCTGAAGAGTTCTGCAAGATCTGAAGTTGATCGCTAATAGAGAGGACCCTGCATAGAATTAGTTGCAGTAGTCCAATCGAGAACAGACAAGGGCAGAGGCCAGCGTGTTAATGATCCTGAGAGAGGAGGGGCCTAATCTGCCTACGTAACAAACAGTAAGTTCTTCAATGTAAGCCTTATTTGAGGTATCAGGTGAGAGGGTGGAGTTAAAAATCATGCCTAGTGAGTTGGCTTCTGTATCTGAATGGTGTGGTCCACGAATATAAAGTCTGGATAAGTTAACAGGGACTTTGAAAGAACAGATGATGCAACCAGCAAGATTTCTTTGATCACAGACAGTTTTCATCCATCCACAATTCAATGCATTTGAATGTACAAAATGTTGGTGTGGGGATCCTGGACAAGACACAAAACTAGCCCAGGCGTCAATTTCAAATACATTACCTATTGGCAAATGTCGGGTTAGATAAGGGCTTCTTATAAATGTGGGAGTGTTAAATAAAAATTCCCCAGGGCTCAAGTATGGTTAAGTAAAGCCTTTAACACTTACAAACAACAAATAAATCAATCACTACAACAAATTAATCAATCAATCACTACAACAAATTAATCAATCAATCACTACAATAAATTAATCAATCACTACAACTCGTCCTATAAAACACCTCCTAAAATACATGTTTTCATAATCAATTAAAATGACAAAATTACTCACTGTAGTGACCATCTTACTCATAGTCCATAGTCCCCTTTCATCCATATTTGAGGGACATTCCGTCCTTCGGGACGGAAGCACTTTTTAAATATCATCCAAACATTTATTTTTTTTCCTTTATTTTTACGCGGGTCCACTGCACAAGACCGTAGCCCCGCCTTCCTTAGCTGCGCCCCGCGCATCGCACTTCAGTTCTTTTATCGCCAGGTCCAAGACCATTTAGCAACAATAGAGGATACTTATTAGAGGGGACGGCGGGCAGACATATGAGGAAAGGGGACTGTGGGTAAGGTAGTCACTATGGTGAGTAACTTTGTCATACTCTGTCTCGTCCCTTTTCCTCCATACTTGTGGAGATTCCCAAGCACCGACCATAGGTATTACGGGTGGATGAAAATTTCCCTTATTGGAACCAATTCTTAAGAATTGCCTGGTCAAATAGGCCATCAGCCGGGAGCTCAGGTCGAGACAGTAATTTTTGCATAAAGCTGATGGGGAGGCCCACGTAGCCGCCTTGGCAATCGACTCCCAACGGACGTACTTTTAAAAAGGCAACAGCCGCTGCTTTGCCACTGACCAGATGTGCATGAATGCCCTCTGGTGGTTGAAGGCCTTGAATCTTGTAGGCCTCAGAAATACATGAAGCTATGCAGCGGGAGATGGATGCTTTTGAGGCTGGTTTCCCTTTTGGGTCACCAAACGTAACAGAGTTGTGAATAGCTGAGTTCGCTCGTTCTATTGAGGTAGAACTTAAGAGCCATCTGACGTATAGGTTGTGCAGGACCCTCTCGGCATCAGAGAGCGAGTTCAGGAAGACCACCAGTAAAGATACTTGAGCGACCGTCAGACGATTTCCGCCAGGTCACCGACAGCCCAAGATGGAACAGGAGCTGAAGGAGTGACTGAAGATTGGCCATAGCGGCCTGTGGGCAAGGACTGTGCAGGAGCCAATCGTCCCAAGTATGGATATACATGAACCCCCTGCAGTCTGAGGAATGCTGCGATGACCGACATAATCTTCGTAAAGACATGCAGTGCCGAGCTGCGATCAGACAATATGTGAAGTGTTCTGTTCCCACGGAGAACCACATTTCGATGCAGGATCACAGATATTTTTCGATGCAGTCCCTAGATCAGAATATGCATGTAGGCATCCCAAAGGTCTACCAGGCTGAGCCAATCGCCCTTCCGGAGAGAGTACTTTATCTGGCAGGGAGTAATCATCTTGAATTACTCTTGGGGTAGAAGGAGCTTTATCTTGAATAGGTCGAGGATGGTGCCCAGGACAGCGTGGAACCGGAGCAGGAATGAAGGACAAGGGAACAAAAAGAAAAATATTCCCTGTAATCCATGTGCGTCCCACCCAGATTGCGCAGAAAAAATGACTGAAGGGCAATGCGCACGGCAGAGCTACGGTCACGTGCGGTGGCCCAGCGTAAAAATAAAAAGGACAAAAAGTAAATTTTTTGATGCTATTAAAAAGTGCTAGGGTCCAGTCTCGAAGGACAGAATGTCCCACAAACATGGCAGAAAGGGGACAGGACAGTTAAAGCATTACATAAAAGTACTAATGATAAATGCATAATATCACCTTATCTTTTATCTCAGAATAAGAATACTCATTCCAAAGGCGTCAAGATTTACAACCAGATGTGAGTGTCAAATTCAGAGTCGTGCCGTTTATAGAGTATAAAGGTCCCCAGGATTGTACAAATCCTGAATTTAAAATGCAAGTTATATAATCCCTTTACATACAATTTATCCAGATTCCTGCAGTCAGTCAATAGATGCCTAGAGGTTTCTGATTCCTTATTACCAAATCGGTATAAGCGCTCCTGTTATAATACTACCACTCTAGACATGGTAGAAAGAAGCTCAAGCCTTACATGCATGATGAATCTTCTTACTTTTCCGTTGTCCAGTTTCTCGATATAACTACATAGGGCATTAACAGGGAAGCTTTGTCAAACATATGACGAGTACTTCGATTGTCTTCCCAATAATGATATTATTTCTGCCCGTATTTTAGCCAATTTCTTGATCATTTTCTCTGCCAGCATAACTTTAAAGCAAATCCAAGGTCATCAAAAAAAGGAGATCTCGTTTATGCATTCTCTCAAGGCATTAGTGGAAGAGGCTAGATTCAGTAATCCAGCAAAATTGGCATACATGGATTGAGTGGGTTCCCTCCATTAACAAACAATACTAGTAGCAATTTTCCTGAGGGTACATAAAAATGTTATCCCCCAGTTCACAATAAATTGCTTCTACTGATGTGCATCTGGGTCGTCCTAATGATTGGCCCCGTGGTTTACCTTCTAGTATCTTGAGCCACTTTGTTTCTTTGTCTGGCAAAACCACTAAACCATACAATACACTAGGAACAAAGCTTGGTTTAGTTTCAATAAACCTTTCACTGAATAACCACCTTTATGTTCAATAAGGTTACAGGCAGCATTACATCTTCTCTCCACTTTAAGACAGATACTTTTTTCCAACTCAGAAGTTTAAGGTGTCCGTAATAGTGACACCCAGCTAGGTATATGAACAGACCAACTATGGGCTAGTCATCAATCTTCCAAACAAACTTGTTCCGGTTTCTCTTATTGGAGCAAATCATCATAACCTTGTTTTTTTAATGACGAGTTCATTGAATATCTATGAAGTCCTTCTATACTCTGCTGCAAACTTATGTGGGTCCTATCCAATAAAAGTGTCACCCGCGAGCCATGACACATGCTGGCTGCCTATTCGCATTGGAAAATTGTGACCGTGCTCCTCCCAGGTCAGCCACATAAAGGTTATACAGGATGGGGCTGGGGGAAATAATGGACAGCCTCGTTTTAATCCACGTTTAGTTTTATGTTCATAATTAACTCTCCCTCCCAATGTATAACTCTTTTAGGAAAGGCAGGATCACAGGGTTCAGGTAGTTTAGCCCATAAAGTTGGGTGATTTACAGTAAAGGTTGCCTTGTAATCTATAAAACATGTAAAAAGTCCATAAATTCGAGAGAGTGCCTGTACCTCTGCAAAATCCAGATTGCTGGTTTTTAAGAGTTAGTTTCCTTTTATCCAAATGAGTTCTTGCAATAGTAGCTGAGAGAAGTCAAATTATGAGCATTGTTATGCACTAGCTCATATTACATTTTTAGCACCAATCATTAGGCCTCCCTCTCACGTTTAGCAGTTTTCTGGATAATCTGGAAACCATCAATGGCAAATTCATATAACAATGTCTCCTGTAAGTCAAACAAAGAACCTGGAGTAGGTTTCTCTTCCCCTTTCCGATGCCTGGACTCTCGATGGCTCCTTCAAGCAGGATCACTCAAACCTCCTGGCGCAAGAACTGAAGATGCGGCTGGGCTCTTTTTACCAGAGGAACAGGGAGCTGTGGACGCCTGATCTCCAACGAGTGGCAGCATTGGACTGCTTCTAGCACCCATCTGCCTGTCGTGATCCCACGCCACTCGTCGAGGTGGTACGCCACCCTCCCCCCCCCCCCCCTAGTCGACACCCCTTGTGGCAGTCATTATTGAGGCTTGGACGGACGCCTCGTTGAGAGGAGGAGGAGGAACCCCTCTTTTGCTGGCCTTGATATTCCTTGCTTCACTGCACGGACTGGAAGGACCGCCGGAAGCACTGGGAGAAGTAGGTAGATCGCCCGTAACCCTTGTCACGAGAACCTGCAAACCTTGCGTTCCCTGAGATCCCACAAAAGGGGCGAAAAGAACATCTGCCGTGCAGGGCAGTCAGGGAACTCGCAGTGTCAGAGTCTGCCTTCATGTTCAACGTGTATTCAAACTTCTCCCTGAAAAGATGTTCCCCTTTGCAGGGCATGTCCACCACTGTGTGGTAAACGTCTGGCCTGAAATCAGTGCAAAGCAAAGCCAGGCCCAACGCCGGAGGACTACGCCATTATTAATCTGCTTAAACCTAGTCTCCACCAGGTCAACCGCAATATTAATACGAAGATACGACTATCCCCTCTCCCACCCCCTCATGAATCAACAGCATCACCCTTCCGCTGCTGCTCCAGTAGGTGATCCAACAGGGGTGCCAATCTGTGCCACATCTCGTGGTTATACCACGCCATGATGGCCAACGAGTTTGAAGCCTTAAACGTATTACCACCCACCGTAAGGACCCTCTTGAAAGCGTCCAGCTTAGCGCCATCATGTTCAGGGGGGGCGGGGGGATTTGCACACTTGTGCTAGGTACACGCATTTCTACTTGCTGCTGTTGAAACCGACTCCAGAGTAGGTTGGGACGTCAGGCACTTGGAAGTGGACTCTGGCGCCTTGAACTTCTTTCTTCTCCAAACTGCCCTTGACTGCAGGCTCAGAATGGGTGCCTCATGAAGCCCCTCCTGCCACACATGGTACAGTATAGGAATCGAGAAGACCGCTTTCCTCCTCTTCCCCATATGGTCAAACAAAAAGCAGTCCTTCTCCTCTGAAATGAGGCCAAACGCATGACATGCTTTAGCCATCATGGCATGAAATGAAATGCACCAATATCATCCGGCAGAGATGGCTGGGTTGGACTACTCAGAGCATCCAGATCTGGGTCAGTATCCCCGGTGTCCGCTCGTCATGGGCGGAGAGGAGACTGAGCTTGACAATTTTCTGCATTACACTCGCTACAGAGTCAACTAGTTCTTCTTCCTGATGCCTCTGGGGAGGACTGAACGCCCTGGGAGACGGCAGAGTAGGTCGAATCAGGGAAGATCTTCTGGGTCGAGGCTCTCTCCCATGCCAAGGAATGGTAGGTGGTTCCTCTATCAACGGAACAGCCAGATCCTGAGGCACAGGTAGCCTGGCATCCCATTGCCCCAGAAGTGATTGCAGTGTAGCAAGTACCTGCATCGAGCGCAACAAGTGCAGATTGACCAGGAGATACTGCGGCGGAACAGCCCCCAGACGTGGAAAGAGACGGCAGCAGGCCAAACACTGAAGCATCCAGAACCAGCTGCTCTTCCTCCTCCTGATCCAAGAACTCAAACTGAGGGCAGCTCAGGTTGGAGAATATCCTTCGAAGGTGTAGACGTAAATCCTATCCCGGACTGCCACGTAGTATCCCTGGGAGGCGATAGATTTGCAGCAGCCATCAGTGTCGCCGTCGCCTTCTGGTTCTCCACCGTGGACAGAACTGTCATTGATGGGGTTGTCAGCAGGGTCGTCGACGGGGCTGTCGAGATCAATGAGGTAGTCGAGAGAACGTCCCTCGTAGAGGAGGCCAACCTCTGCGGGTCTGATGCCAATAGCACAGGCGTAGTTTTCAGCACCGACCCATCCTTAGACGGAGAAGACGACCGTTTGGACGAGGACTTGCACTGGTGCTTAGATTCATGGCCCGAAGAGGAGAGACGCCTCTCCTTGGAAGACTTCTTCATCGACTAGGACCACGAACGAGACCTGGACTCTTGTCTGATGCGGAGGCCTTCAGAGACAGCTCTGCAGGTCTGTGCAACCGTAAACTTGATTCCTTTGGCTTATCGGTCTGTGGCGCAGACTTGGCTTGAGAGGGGGGCACTGACCCTCCACTACTTGGCACCCGTCAAGCCACTGAAGACTCACAGCCTTTTCCCAACTCTGACACTGGATAGGCCTCACCTGTACATTGCTTCTTAGGCATCGGATCCCCCGCTGCGCCCTCTCGAGTGCTGGCAGCCTCCTGGCCGAAGGACCTGCCATCGCGGGAAGCGTCTACCTTCAAAGCCGGATAGGCCCCTTCGTTCAGCCGGGAAAACAACTTCTGGTTACGATCCTTGAGGGTCTTCTGGGAGAACCCCTGAAAAGATGCTACAGTTCTCGGCGGAGCGATTGGGGTACAAGCAGTCTGCATCGGCGTCCCCCTCATACACATTTGAGGCCGCAGGTCTCACAAGGCCAAAATGACTTCTTCGGACCCACAGATGACATGACCTAGAAGCACTGCAACAGTGAAAGCTGTGTAGAACAACTAACAAATTCTCTGGCGAGAACACAAGGTGATCCAAACAGCTTGGAAGACGGTTGAAATCGAAGGGAAGTCGCGGGGATGGGGCTATATACTGGATGTCCCATTACCTAAAACGCCCATATGGACATCGATTGGACACTCAAGGCGTTCATAGAAAAACCACTATATTAAAGTTATCGCGGTTTTCCAGCCTGACGACAGGAAATATTCACAGCATGTGAATCCATGAAAGATCCAATGCTGGAGAAGTGGACATGTTGAAGTCCAACAAAAAAACAAACATTCAATTACCATCAATAAAATCCATACAAGGACATCAATCTGGTTTGAAATAAGCAAACAGGAGTCCATAACATTGACCATTTTCTATATTTAACCATGTGTTTGCAAGCCCCAAGTCCAGTCCTCAGCTATCAGGGGCATACCCCGGCTACATTATTTTGTCCAAGACTTGAAGGAAATGAAAGTGAAGACATGAATCGACACTAAAGGAACTACACATGAGCTTCTAAACATGAAAAAGCTACGCTATGAAAATAGGTCATGACGCCAAGAATCAATTCCAAGCCATTTCAGCTAAGCTGCTCAACTCCTGTTCAGCTGCTAAATGGCTTACTACACTCACATTGCAGGTTTATTCCCCATGCTTTTTAATCTCACATAACATGGATGAGTTTGTCATGAATATCACACATCACGAACAATCTTACATTACTCCGTGTCAGATATTAATGAAAAAAGGACGCAGAATGACCTGAAAGGCAAGAGAACAAGCTGTATACACCGAAGGGGGATACGCGATTAAAAAAGCAGCACACTTGTGTAACAGGATAATGTGTCCTAGCAAGTAAATTAGATTTCTGGTGAGTAAAAAGGGGTGGGGGGGGAGTATATGTTAGAGCTGCAAACTGTTTGAACCAAGTACATTATTCACCCAGAAAGACTGGTGGCGGCATCAACGTGCTTGAAAAAGGTGGCCATGTGTGTGCCAATTTATTGTACTCCAGTTCATCGAAGAGGATTGTAGGCAGGATGCTTAAATTGTACTGTACATTGTACCAGGGAAGTGTCCCTAGCATTGCTCTGGATGTTTCACACCACCCAGAGCTCCGCCCTTTAATATATTCACCATCTAAACAATCGTACACTACACCTTTGTAAAGTTTTAGTTTGCAGACAAAGGGTTAACAAGAGACACTGGAAAGCCTTGCAATCACAGATCAACATGAACAAAGAACAAACAAACAACAACTGAAAGCACTGTTCTAACAAAAATATGCCACTGTTCTAGATTTGGAGGAACAACCAAAGTGTCTAACGTTCGGGAAGAGATTACCAAACCAGCTACATTCATTCATGCATGCTATAAAAACTGGCACAAATCGGGTGCGTGGAGACCATCTTACATTGTACAAAGTAAAACCGTCCACTAAAAAAATAAAAATAAAAGCAGCATCAAATCCAGCTGTGCTAGGGCGACTACAGCCACATGAGCTCCTGCGAAGAAATCTGAATCACACTAATCGTTTAAAATACTTTGATTAGAAATGCTGCACCATACAGATCAGACAATTAAGACTCCATGAGCTTCAACTAAAGGGTTTGCTAAGAAAGGAGTGCTACAACTTTAATTATGCCTACTTCCAGTGACACACCCGTTAAGTCATCCATGGCACACCCAGCATGATTTTTAAGGAATTCAATTACATCAGTCATTAGTCTCATGTTAGCACTGGTTGTCAAGGATAAAGCCACTATTCCAGGATGCCTCTAACTTTGGCATGGTTTACTCGCATAGCTGGTTGGGCACATTCACCGCCAACGTTGAATGGAGGGGTAATCTGAACCAAGGTTAAGTGTTCTGCGTTTAGCTGCACAGACTAACGTTTGCCTCCTCTAAGAAATGAATAATCTTGATCCCTAAAAGGGCAAGAATTTGGTCTTTGAGCAGCAGCATCCAATTTCGAGATGTGCTTTGTGAGAACAAATGGCAGTCTAGGGAGACAGGCATCTGTTTAAATGGGGCGTTGTATATGAAATTCAGAACACTAAGCCAATTTGTCCATTGACATCGCCAAAAGATTGTTCACTTGAGTTATTACAAATGTACTCTTGCACAACCCCCCGCCCCCCCCCCCCCCATCAACACAGAAATCTACTGAACTGCATTGAAAGAAGACTAAAAGCCAGTTATGGTGAGATGGGTGCATCAAACTATTAATACGGCTGATGCGTACCTACATGACCCTACAGTTGTGATTGGGCCCATTTTGTAGCAGTAAGACCAGAAGGGGCGAGCCAAAAATACTGTCAACTATAATGAAACATAAAAGCTTTCAAGTGGATGAGAGTGCAGTCCTTCAGGTTTATATTACAAACGCATGCTGCAATGCACCCATATTGAATTTTCCAGCAGCGCCCGCCGCACATAGCCATCTACTTTCCAGAAGAAAGGCATTCTTGCAGTTCCATTTATATAGTCTCCATGACATCACTGAACAAATACAAATTTCAAGTTGACTACTCCAACACTTTCAAATACATAAATAGTATCTAAACAAAACTATGGTAACCATAACAGAATCAAGGTCTCACACAGTCGGGAACCACCTGCAAAGTACGTCACACAATGCATAACTGATGTTTAGAAGTAATGCACAAACTAGATTTTAAATACATGGTAGGACTTCTACTGTGACACAGTACTTCAAATTGCAGGACATCTACAGCCACAAATCTCAAAAATGTTCCTATGTATTGTACAATTCATCCAACTCTACGGATGTAACAGTTTAAATTATCTAAAACGCTAAGACCCGTAGCCTAAACCACACCAACAAAAAAGTAATAGTGCTGCAACGCCCGAACCATTGCTCAATTGTACTCTGCATGTTGGGTATTTTGAACAATTGCATAATAAGCAAAGATGTAACAAGACTGCATCACTTCATTTGTTATAAAAAGGTACCTGCATTGTGCAGCTTCATGGAATTTGGTTGGTTCCCACACATTTTCCAAGGCCCCCTTATCCATTACTCCACCTTGAGAGTGCACAGTCAAATATTCCAAGAACTTTTTTCATCTGTCTTTACTGAGGGGTTTATGCCCAGGCAGAGTTCACAAACTTCACTTGTGACTTTGCATATTTTAATGGCATTCCAGCCCAAGGGATTGTAGGCACATTGGCTGCAGCAGGTTACTTGCATTATTTCCATTTTGCCCCCTGCCAACACCAGAGCTGTAACCATGAGAAAGGGGTGGAGTTTTTTATTAAACATTTGTATAAAATGTACCTGTAACACTGGCACATATTTCATATGTAAATATTAACATTGGACAAGACCGGATGTAGAAAGGTAGTTATGTTACAATAATATTACAGACCAGTCTAGGTGCTTAACAGAGTGATAAGGCAATTTGTGAGAGAAACCAACTATTCGCATTGAAACCAAAATTCCTCCAGCAAACCTTCTCTCACTTGTGTCCAGTTGGCAGTCTGCTTACGTTCTTATCCCTTCTTCTAAAAGATGGTTTGTGGTCCTAACCGAAAGTAGACAATTAGCCATAACAATCTCTAGTGCACTCAACTCAAAGGCTACAACATAAGTTTTTCTGTTTATGAAATCACTTAAAGTTTCATTGTTAAGCAATTCTGAGTTTCAATGTAAAGCTCCCAACTAAACAATACACCTGTAAAGACCAAATTATATTTATATGAAAATCAAGTTTGTCCCCACCCATAGAATAAAAAAAAAAGTCAGCATAAAGTATGACAATACATAAATGGCCCAACTGCCCCGTTCCCCTCAGCCCCGAGGACTAAGATCTATGGATTTGCCTACGCCCAACCTTCTCCCCCACCTCCCAAAAAAAACCAGAGAAATGGTGACTCGTTGGGGGCAGGGGTGGGGGGTGTAGAAACAGGAGGAATACGACCCTCAAGTGATTCATAAAATAAGGAACTGAAATATTTTTCTCCCCTCAGTACTGAAGATAGAAAGCATGGTGTTGGCAGCACAAAAGTCTATACAGAAGCAACCGAGTATACAATAGATTGCTAACTGATGTATTCCTTACCTTTTGTTTCAGTGCTTTGCTGCAGCCAGAATTCAAATTAGGAGCATGAACAAAAGGTTGATTTGATTAACGCAGCATATCCCAGTCATTAGCCGCCAAAGAGTTTGGCCATGTGTTTTCTCTATCTTTGCGGTCCTCAGTTACTTGAAACCAAATCTGCCCCATTCTGGCTACATCAATGGAAGCAAAATGGTTGCGCATTTAAACTTTTTTTTTTCCTGGTCGTACTATAAAACAAACCCTTTCTGTGTAGGGCGAAGAAAAGGAACGTCTGCATTAAAAAAATGGTGCTTCTATGCATAAATGGGGCATACCATATTTGAAACTTATTTTATTTTTAAATAGCCACTGGTCGGTGGAATACTCCATTCAGTAGAGCACAACATATATTACCAAGCACAAAGAGTACATTAGCAAAGGGCTATTTTTAACAGACAGTTTGATGAAGATCTAGCTTCTCCAGTAATGCATTTAGAACAATTTAACAGAAGCACTGCCCGCTCTTCATCACCACCAACACCCTCCTTCCCATTGGCCACTTTCAGGTACCCATAAGCAAGTGTATGCAATTCAATCTTTACATTTAACAATAGTAGGGGTTGCAAATAGTACAAACAAAGCAAAAATGGCTAGCAATCTACAATTTATCTGTGCTATTAAAAAGCAAGCTAAATGTCCCAAAGAAACCATGGGTCTAGAAATTCGCTAATTTCCCCATCTAGAAAAACGAGTTGAAGCTCCGGCAACTGATTTAGTGAAGGTTGAGATTAAATAAACCCGTTTCACTAGGGTGTCAACGTAGGTTCACAGACACTTCCCGCTCCCCCTTACTGGTGATGGCTGTATTATTTACAGGGCTCGCAGTACCAGGTTACCCTCTGAAAACAAAGACTTGTTTTACAGAAATACGAGCTGCTCGTGAAACAAAGCCCTATAATATCCACGGCATTGCTTGGACCGAGTCCCCACACAGCTACTAATGAAAAGCGGAGCAGGGGGCCGGGGTGTGGGGTAGCCCTTTTGTGACGGTTTACAACCCAACCAATAACAATTAGATCAGTAGCATTCACCTTCAAAAGGAGGTGTATTCCAAAAAGCACATTTTATAAAGAGACGACATCCTTTCGATTATGACTCACTGCGCCAAAAAAAGTCCAAGATAGTTGGGACGTTAGCCATAGCAATCTTAAAGCACTACTCAAACAAAAAATTACATTTGCAGGTTTCACTAAAAAAATTAAATTTGAATATGTAACGCAGAAGAGAGGCTTTAGCAGTTACCTTTAAAGCGCTTGAAACCACATGAAAACGATGCTTGGCACAAACATGACCAAGTCCTTCAGGGAGAAGAAAAAAATAAATGAAATAAAACACTCCAAGCAATTATAGTACTGCCATTTCAGTCCCGATAGAATGTCCTCCCTTTAAGACCTCTAGGATACTAGCAAAGCAGACCAATTTTCTTGGGAAGGAGATAATTCAGCACAATTTTAAACAAACAATACCAATGTTTAAAAGAGGAGGGCCTTCCTGTGATCTAAAGGAATGCCATGCTCACCAACACAAATGCCCAAAAGGGAAATCTGGCTTTGTAGCATCTTCAGAAAATGAGACCTTTAGTGCTGCAGTTGTAAATCTAAAGCGGATCAATAGACTTGTGATGAAACAGTGTCCACACTATGGATACTCCCGTCCCCTGCACACCTTAATGCTGAAGAATCAGACAACTAGTTGGTTTATTCTTGCATGAAATTCAAAATTGAAAACAAATGTTGAAGACAAAAATCTCATAATTTATATTCCATTGGAGTCTTACAATGTTCTTTATTCAGTGTTCTTTAACAGTCATACTTCAGCCAGTAATGCTCGATGCGTTTCAGGGAAATGTTCCCCTTTTGCAGGAGCGAACTTCGGTTGCACTGAATGATGTAAATTTGTAGCAATAATAGGCTCATTCCACTTCGAAAATATGAACTGGGGTGTGCGCCGCTACCGCATATCCGGGTAACCTATTTGCCAAACACCAGAAAAATAGTTTCATTTCCGGCTCACAAAATAAATGGATTTTGGAAATCGGTTTGGAAAATAATTATCAGGGGGCCAAGATGGAAAATGCTGTTTGCGACGAACTCTGGTTCCACAAACATACACACAAAAGAAAGACTCATTTTAAAGATGCCTTCAACTCGATGGACACAGTTTTGGTTGCACCGTCTTCCACAATCCATATATGCTAGGTGAGGACGGCTACGTCTGGAAATTGTGGTATACTGTACAACCCGATAGCTAGTTCAAGTGTTTAAAGGGAACTAATGGATAGTATGAGCTGCTCAGAATCGCAGCAAGAACTAGGTTTCAGTACAGCGCCAGTTGCGACAGGGAGTGAAAAACAGCAAACCAATCCTAATGAGCAATCGATATCAGCCTGTTAGTCAGTCGGAGGGAGCGGCGTGGTCGATAAGCACCATCTGAAAAATGGTCCTCGGGTGTCAAACTAGAGAGAAAGGTCTGAGCTTCAGGATATTGTATAATTTTGTATTTAAAACGCGCCTGTACACAAGTGCTTCTAGGCGCCACAATACAAGGGAGACAAGACAATCCGATTAGGCCTTGTGACATTCGGATCATGCAAGTGCGACAACGAGAAGTGAAGGGGTAATGGTGATGATGGGGGGTAAAATGCAGGAGATGGGGAGCAAGATCAGGGCAGCATAGCTCGGAAGGAAAAGGAGCAAGGGGCCTGTATGGGTTACAATTCCAGCCCCTAAGTGTGCAGTAGGCCAGGTGTGGCAGTGCAAGGAAGATTGGTCATGGAGAAGCCTGGTGCCAGGTGAGACTGGGTATCGACGAAAAAAAACGCATTCTGGCGGTACCAAGCAAAAAATGGCAAACATTTCAACCATTCGGTTTTCATTATAGCGAACAATGGAAGTGGGGTGCCCCCCCCCCGCATCCAAAACAACATTTTGAAAAAAAGAAAATAACAATACAAATCAAAAAACTTTGTTTGTTTTTTTTTTTAAAAAAAGACCCTGCAGCGCCGGTTCCCATCCACAGAAGATAAAGGAACTGGCGCTCCAGCGACTCAGCACAGTGTGCTGGCAAAGGTAAGTAAGGGGGTTAGGGGAACGGGATCTACAAAGGCTATCTAGATGTGGGGTGTTTATTTCGAATACGAACACTTAGAATTTGACATTTTCATATTCAAAATAATCACGAACATCCAGACTCTGAGGGTACCAAGCAACCAGTCAGCGCAGCAGACAGGAAGTTAGCAAGGAAGCTAGAGAGAAGGAACAGGAGAAAAAGGTTGAGCCACTTCCGGAACTGCAGGTGGCCCGGCTCAAGTCTGAGAGGGGCAGGGAGGTCGTTCCAGAGGGAGGCACCTGCGGAGGAGAGCGAGAGATGTACCCTCTGCAGCAGAAGCGTCTGACCCTCAGAGTTAGAGGTAGCTGAGCCAAGGGCTCTAGAAGGAAGGTATTTAGGAAGAGAGAGTTGGATGCATTTGGAGCCAAGTACTTTTTAGCCATAATCCAGAAAATAATTGAACAGGAATTAATTGGCAGTAGTTTGCCATAGCTCCAAAAGTTGTCAAGAAAATCTTAAAAGTTGCGCTTCTTTGGGGTGGTGGGTAGACTGCTGAAAAGGGTTAAAGTATGACATTTACTAGCAGCCAATGCATCTTTCATATTATTTCAACAAGCCAAAAAAAGAAAAAATAAATAGTATAAAGTACTCTGGATTAAAGAAAATATTTATTTTTTTCCACAAGCAAGTACTGTACCATAGGGCATTATGATTGTAATGCATTCCAAACAACGGTCTCCAAACTGCCTCTTTGGCGTGATCCAAGTGCATTATATTTGTGTGGAAGGAAAGCTTACTTGGTGAATTCTTGACAATCTAAACCCCCCCCCACCCCTAAAGTGAATTTTATTTCCATTAAACCTAGTGACATCCATCTAAATTAAACCCTTCATTACATATGTGCAACAAAGTAACACAAATGGTCGATCCATAGTCACTGTAGTTGTGTTATACTCGCTATAGATCACTATTGATAACCATGACGCTTGGTAGGGCCTCCTTTCTGAAGAATAGGCAATTCAAATTATAGGTGTAATTCACTTTACTATTAAGAAAAAGGCTTTAGCAACTTCACCCGAAAAACAAAAAGTGATTTAACATTGGTCATGCGTCTACATAAAAAGGGATTGAAAAAGACGTTTGTAGGAATTTCTATAAAAATGCTACTTTCCAAGGAGGAAAGTAGTTTTCTGGATCATCCGGGCAAAAATGGTTCCTAGCAGATGCCTTTCTTGGGATGGCAAACAGGAGGGAACGTGAACAGGCGTGGTTTCTAGGATTACTGTCTTATCCCACTTACAAAGTCATTTCCGGAAATGGAGGAGACTAAATGCAACCTTACACTACCATACAAGCCCTGCAAAATGCTTGTGCTACAGAGTCCGTCCTGGATGGGCTCGGAGGACAGGAGAAATCCGAAAATTCGCTAAAAAGGAAAATAAGTGAACTTTATTTCCATTACATATGATCTATTGTGCTTGAAATGTGTTCTAGATGGAACCTAAATCTTTACAAATAATCCTAAATACACAAAGGTATTGTGCTATAGGTACGTTTGTGTGTCACCAGTTGGCCTGAGGCACTAAAGGTAACTCCTTGTAGCTGTTGGTGTCAAGGTAACCAGGCTCTCCTAAGCTAGAAACAGGAGCTGAATAGCTCCTAGCTCCCAGAAACGTCTAACCCTTCTGGATGATTTGCAGCTTGAGGCCTTGATCGTTTTACTACGTCCACCACACCATTGACCGTCAGCTGTTGCTCCGGGGCTTTAGGCTGTAAACTGCTTTTCCTGATCTGGGCTGCAGGTGTTCCCAAAGTAACCACTTTTGTTGAACATTTACTATTCACAGGCCAAGCTCACCTTCCGAATTTGACCACAAGATCTTTTTTTCTCGCTGGAGTACCCAGATCCTCCTAGGACTAGATTCTTAAGTAGGGGGATCTGTGACAGAGACAGGGACTGATTGGTTACCATTGACCGGGTGGAGTCGTCAATTGAGGAAACTGGAAATCGATAAAGACAAGGTCGTCCTAGCATGAGATTTGGACTAGATCTGGAAGGATTCCAGCTGGCATTAGACACTGCCTCACCAGCTATTTAGATATATACATATATATTTATTTTAAATATAAACTGTTTAGGGTCTGGTAGGGGGGAGGGCCCAGGCAGGAGGTGGTGGGAGGCTGGAAGACGCTGTCCATGACACCAAATTATAGCAAGCTCCCACTTTTGCCATATGAACATTGTGCAACATGTGCTCCTTATCTACCCCTAAGCAGCTATCTCTCAGCCTGCGCAAATATACACCAGAGCAGGAGTCTAAAAAAACACTACTGGCATATTCGGCCCTCCACACTTAAGGGCTTTGCGAGGCACATTAGGGCCGCCACGCAATCATGCCTCTACTAATTCTTCCACGTCCACAAGGTACTAGAAATCACCATCACTGGAAAATCCTTTTTCAATCTCTCTAGTTCAACATTCTATCAGATCTACTGCTACCATTACACATGCATCCCTGCTTACACAATCTTTCCCTCAATCTCAATACTATCAGATCTTCATCAATTTGTTCGTTCCATGCATCCCCTCCTATTCCTGCTTCACACAACTCCTTCCCCCACGCAAACACTTTTTGCCCAGTATCCCTCATTTCTTCTTCCACAAACTATAGTCCATTTAAAAGGGGTGGTGTCACAAAATGCCACTCTTAGAAAAGGTACCATCACTAGAAGACCACTATGGTGGCATGTGGTGCAGTATAAAAGCTTCATAACATAACGTGCACACTTGGTAAACTACAAAGCGAACAAGCATTAGCAAACCCAACAATTTGGGCTGTGTTTATGCAGTGGATCATATGAGGAAATGCCATGATAGTACTAATTGGCAGTAAAATAGCAACATCTGGCAAACTGTTAGTACTATATGCATCGCGGTACTTGGGCATCTGCCAGGTACTGCCATAATATGCCAATCACATGCCTATTTAACAGGAATTCATTGCAAGAACACACACAAAGTGGCTGGTAGTACACCGAATTGCAGCTACAGCCAGCTTCTGCTGTAATAAAAAGGTTATAACTAAGCCACTGCCTTTCAGAATCCTGCTAAGAAAGCATAGAATCAACCCAATGAAATCCCAGAGATGTGTTGTGTCGGAGGAGCAGGTAGTGGGTGGGTATGGCATGCCCGTGGGCAGTCACTGTCTCACATTACATCTCCTCTCGATCTTTACGTCCAATGACAATCTTTTCTGCTCATAGGCAACATTCACAGTGGCACTTAACAGCCCAAAGTATAAAGGGATCAACCAGTTAAAAAGGACCCAAAGGGAGGACGTGTTGAAAAGAGTAGCTAACAGTTTAACATCGTCCATTGGCTAGAAAGTATAACTGGAGCTGTAGCAACACACTGGAAAATGTGCAAGGGATCCATGGTTCGACCACTGGAGGCAAGTTCTAGGAAACAGTTCACAACCAGTTTAGCATGAGAGGGAACCTTTCTCCAAAAAGGTACTCCAATGTCTAGTGCTTTTACGGTCTGTTATATATGTTGTGACCATTCATGAGGTTGCATACTCCTTAAAATAAAGTGGACTTCTAGCATCGTTTGAGGCAAACAGGCAATTGAATAATAAAAGATTTTTCAAATAAGAGATCAGAAGTAACAAAAAGGGAGGTCAACTATGGGATGCAATAGGGAGGTAGAGTCCAGCAAGACCTCATTTACAGATATCATAGAAGTACAGCGTAGACATTGGTTTTCAGGAGACTAGATTAGGGATCAATTGCAAGGTGTTTAGCAAATTGGCTAAACATTCTGAAATGTACGAGGGGAAAGCCAGCATAAAAGCTGGACTTCAGCCATTTCCAGTAGCCGATAGTAGCCACTCGCATGTATTCTTGATTATCTAAGAAAGTTGTTTAGATAAGATTACAGTGACCCAATGTTCGAGCACTGAAAAATATGCCGATATTCAAAGTAAGGCCATCCTCGTGTGGATATGGGTTAAGAACAACAAGCCTTGGAATAATAATGTTTGTTTTTTTCTATTATTAAACAAGCTGGAGCGTGGAGGATTGATTGCCTTGGCATGAGCGGCTTTGTAATTTATTTATTTGGATTTATTAAGCGCCCAGAGGCCCGGGGGCATTGTGGCGCTGTTACAGAATATTCACTTGGTGCATGGTATTAAACAGTGGTTACAGGCAAAAAAAAACATGTGTATTATTACAATAGAGAAGGGTGTTCCATGGTTACAATGGAACAGTGCGGGAGGCATTAAGGAAGGTACATAGTTTAGTTGAACAGCGTTGTTTTTAGCACTTTTCTGAATGTGAGTAGGGATTCTTCGTTTCCAAGACTGGACGGAAGTGCGTTCCAGGCTTTAGGGGCTAGGACTTCAAAGCTGGTTCCACCAACTTTGGCTCTGTTGAAGGTTGGGATTGAAAGTTGGTACGAGTATTTGGTACGTTTAGGTCTGTGGGTTGGCACTTGGTGTATTCAGCTGGTGCTGTTTGGGCAAGGCATCTGTGTGCGATTGTGAGGGCTTTGAATGTTATGTGCTCTTTGATCGGGAGCCAGTGTGCACCTTTTCTTACCTGGGAGATATGTTCCCTCTTGGGAATGCTGAGGGCTGCTCTAAGGGCATTGTTTTGTGCGATTTGCAGTCTGTTGATGTTGTTCGCGGAAGTGCCAAGGAGTAGGATTTTGCAATAATCCAGTTTCACGCCAATAGTGGCTCTAGCAATGTTTAGGCAGTTCTTTTGCGATAGGTGAGGTTTCACTGCATTAATGATCTTTGAGGTGAGGGCTGCTGAGGATGAAATGGCGCCGACTTGTCTATTCATGGATAGAGTGGAATCCAAGTAGACGTCTAGGGTTTTTACTGCAGATGAGGTAGTGATGACTGTCTTCAATGATAGAGTTATAGGAGTGGTCTAGTCTTTTTAGGGCTTCTTTGGGGCCTACCAACAGTATTTCGGTTTTTTCTCCGTTTAGGCATAGGCCATTGGCCATCATCCAGGCCTGGATGCGGGCATATATGTCTTGGAGGGTGTCGAGGTCTTGTTCGTAGTTGCCTGTCAGCGGGACTAGAATTTGAGTGTCATCGGCATAGTTTGTAAAGGCTATACCGAATTCTTCTAGATCACTGAAGAGGGGGAGGGTAAAGAGATTGTAGAGTGTAGAAGTGCATGAGCCTTGTGGGACTCCACAATCAATAGGTGAGGGGGTGGCAGAAGCATGATCAGAGAAGACGCTCATTGCTCGACCCTCTAAGAAGGAGGTAATCCAGGCGTTGGCTTCTTGGGAGAAGTGGGCTGTGTCAGTCAGATGTCTGCAGAGGATCTTGTGATCAACCGGATCAAAGGCCGCTGAGAGGTCTAGAAGTAAGAGGAGTGATGTCTTGCCTGTGTCCATAGCCTCAAGTATTTGGTTCTTGAGGTCAAGTAGAGCTGACTCTGCCATGGCGAGGGCGGAACCCGGATTGCCTTTTTCCGAGGATGTTGTGCGTTTCTAGATAAGACTGAATTAGTAGGTATGCAGCCTTGCCTAGAATTTTCAGCAGGAATGGCACAGTGGCAATCGGCCGATAGTTGTTAGGGGAGTCAGGGTCGAGGGTCTTCCTCAGCCATCATGCCTCTGACAAACACAGGAGAGTATAGACATTGACTAAGATTACATTAGGAGTGCACTACAATGAAGTTTGTTTTTGATAAGATGCAGTTAATACAATGTGCATTACAAAATATTGAAGGTGTTAGTTTGGCCGCTTGTGAAGAATCCAATCAAGTCAATGGGTTTTCCCTGGCGAATGAAGAATGGACACATTCTGGGGTGAAGAGTTACTGATCAATGTTCAGTGAAAGGGGCAGAGAATTAAGAACACATGAACAAAGAAAGTTTGAAAAACCACGTTTTGTGGGCTTTTGTGCACAGGTCACTTGCCGAGAACCTCAAGTACAGTAGTGGGCCATCTGCCAATTGGGCAATAATACTACAAAACAATAGTTTTTTTAAAATTAAAACTCCCAGAACTTCCACATAGAAGTGTGTGACAGTCATCAGTCTGACCATGTCATCTCCCAGATAGGGTGCGGGGGAATTGAAGGAGATCACTGTCCGTGGTATGTGAGGAGGCCTGCATGTACATTGGTGCTTCTGTCACATTCACATCAGCCCGTGTGCGGTCTTCTGGTCTTCAGGTCTTCATATGCTCTGCAAAAACAGGGAAGAGACCTGCCCAAGACACACCCGAGAAACCTTGCATGGATCATGAGCCCTGAGAGGCAGTACAAAACAAAGGGAAACTGGGGACTTCAGTACAATGCACCTGGGCCCAAGGGACAAACCCCAGACTGAAGCAGGAGGAATAGACTCATTGCTCAAATGGGAACATATTGGCCTCCACTCCCTTCTTATGCTGAATGGAATACCAAATGCCCACCCCCACAACCCAAGATGGGCTACATTGGAGGAGCAGGGCAGCAGCAGAAAAACAAACGTGGAAAGGGACTCAGGAGCACTCCCCAAAGCCTGTTTAAAGACAGACCTATCCAGGACAGCAGAAAATCTGAACAACCCTTCTGACCACATGGCTGGCTGTAGGAAAGTGGAGAGTGAAAAAGGGACAGGTCTAAAAGGCTTTTTGAAGACTTACAGGGGAAGGGTCAGCCCCCAACGGTATAGTTCAGAGATTGGCCAAGGGGGATAAGATGAGGGAAGCTCAGCGGGGAGGTCCATAGAAATCCAGTAGTTTCAATGGCGTGTGAAAGGTATATGGGTGCAGTCAAATGAAAAGGTGCAGTAGGACCAACAAACCAGCGAGGAGGGTGTAGCAGCTGAAGTAGGAGACCAGACTTGGTGTGTGGTGGAGGAGGGGCAGGGGGTGAAACTAGGAGGACCATAACAACCAGATCACCCCACTGGGTCCCCTATGAAGTCCCCGAGGGAGTCTGATAGGCAAAGCTACAGCCTCTACGCCTTCCTAGGTCTGTACGATAATAAAGCATATGGGGAACCCATGAGGTAATCAATCTTGGAGCAAGCAGTTGTGTAATAGGAAGCCTGGAGAGGAAGGTGGGCACCTTCAAGGTTGAAAGAAAGGGTATAGGGTCTCCAATTGTTTTGTGTACATATTGAGAATAAATGTAACTAATTGGTTTTTGTCTTGTGACTGAGCATTATCACGAAGTAGAGAGGCAGACTAAAGCCCTTGGATTCAGTGAAGGGGCAGTAAGTGGGATCCGAAGGTTTTCAGTTTATTAAAAAAAAAAAAAAAACACAATTCAAACACTGGATCTTCTACACTGGGAACAAACAAACCAGTCAATGACTTGGGTAAGTAGTATCACAATTTTGGTAAATGGTAATGTTTATTTATAAAGCGCCTATACACAGGCAGTATTTCAAAGCACTCAAGCAGGGTGGAAACACGGGGAAAAACAGCAGTCCCTCAGAGCCCTTGAACTTCAGAGACGAGAACGGTCTGCACAGGCAGAGTACCTGAAAAAGATACATTTAACAGTCGAGATACAGCAAATAGGCCTGATGGCGATTTTGCGTTTTTTATTTCAAGCGCACATTAAGGTGGACAAGGGAGAACAGACAGACGATCTTCAGGCAGAGATGCATTCAGTTCGTGCAAGTGCAAGACGATCAAGGGAGGGAGGTGGGGTGGGTGGGTGTTCAAGTGCACCCAGTCAGTAGATTTGGGGATAAGTGCGGAAAGAGGGCTCTCGGATTTATTCAGTGTAGTGAGGGGGCCCCCGAGGCAAGTGCAAAGACTGGTGGGGTTGCCAGGGACCTGCAAGACTTGAGGTACACCGGGCGGCCAGTCAGCAAAGCTGTATGAAAGAGGAGAGGGGGTGGGAAAGAGGAGAGGGGGGTGGGAAAGAGGAGAGGGGGGTGGGAAAGAGGAGAGGGGGGTGGGAAAGAGGAGAGGGGGGTGGGAAAGAGGAGAGGGGGGTGGGAAAGAGGAGAGGGGGGTGGGAAAGAGGAGAGGGGGGTGGGAAAGAGGAGAGGGGGGTGGGAAAGAGGAGAGGGGGGTGGGAAAGAGGAGAGGGGGGGTGGGAAAGAGGAGAGGGGGGGTGGGAAAGAGGAGAGGGGGGTGGGAAAGAGGAGAGGGGGGTGGGAAAGAGGAGAGGGGGGTGGGAAAGAGGAGAGGGGGGTGGGAAAGAGGAGAGGGGGGTGGGAAAGAGGAGAGGGGGGGTGGAAAGAGGAGAGGGGGGGGTAGAAAGAGGAGAGGGGGGGTGGAAAGAGGAGAGGGGGGGTAGAAAGAGGAGAGGGGGGGTGGAAAGAGGAGAGAGCTAGGTTAGCAGTGTAGGGGGAGAGAGAAGGAGGAGGTAAAGAGGAAGGTCTTGAGGATTTGCCCGGAACTTAAGATCAGGCTCAAGGCTGGGTGGCAGGGAGGCTTTCCCAGAGGGAGGCGTCTGCTGAGGATAAGGATCTCCCTCCAAATCTCTGCTTGGAGAACTGGCTCACTTGCAGAAGGTTGGAAGTAGATGAGCAAAGGGCTGCAGAGGGACAGTATTTGGGTAGGCAATGTTGCAGGTAAGTAGGTCCCAGGCCCGAGAAATCCTTGTGGACAATGCAGAGGGTCTTAATTTTGCAGCCACGGGGAGCCAGTGAAGGGATTTCAGCGCTGGAGAGATGCAGTCCCTGGGCTTGAGGCCAAGGATAACTCTCATGGTTCTGTTCTGGATGAGTTGCAGAGGGCGCAAGGCAGAAGCAGGGAAGTTGAGAAGAGGCCGTTGTAGTAGTCAAGCCTAGAGAGAATCGGGGCTCTGGAGACAGCGAGATGCTGGGAGGGGTGGAAGTGAGAAAAGGTGAGCGCCTGTGAGGTGCAGTTGAAGTTAGACTGAGGTGTACGAAATGTGATGCGAAGGAGACTGGAGTCGAAGATGACTCCAAGGTTTTTGGCCTCGCAGGTGGTGGTGTGTGCTGAGCCAAGGGAGGCTGGCCAGCGTGCAAGTGGGAAAGCAGAAGCAGGGGTCCCAATGCAAACGATCTCAGTTTTACTGGTTTTGTGGCAGAGGCTGTTTGCAGCACACCATGACTGGATAGCGGACAGTCAGATAGGAGGGAGGAGGAGGAGGAGTAAACAGCTGCTGGTAGCCTGAAAGATAGTTGCACGTCATCAGCATAACACTCGAAATTAGAGGTGAAAGTGGCAATCAAATGTGCCAGGTTGAGAGAAAGGCTGCAAGTCACCTGGGATGGGCAGTCAGAGAGAAGAGAGGTTAACCCCGCCAGAACCTGACCTGCGATTCCCAGGGTGTCACGAAGATGTGCAATCAGGATGTTGTGGTTAACTGTCAATAGAAGGAGATCAAGAAGAATGAGGACAGCAGGAGTTTAGTGTCAAGATTTGAGAGCAGGTCTTCATGGGTGTTCAGAAGAGCAGTTTCCGTGCCTCTGGATGCTCTAAAGCCAGACTGATTGTCATGGAAGCAACCACCAATTTATTCCGTGTGGAGGTTCAGCTGAGAGACAGCCAACCTCAAGAAGTTTGCCCAGGAAATGAGTGATCAAGATCGGACGTTAGTTTGCCGGAAAGGAGGGATCACCAGAGGGTTTCTTGAGCAGAGGGTGCACAAGGGAGTGCTTAAGAGCAGTTGGGAAACTCCAGTGGAAAAGGAGAGACTGCAAAGGAGAGACTGCAAAGGTCAGCCAAGGCTGGGCAGAGGGAGTCAATGGTGTCCGTTATGCTTCATTGAACTTTTAAACGGTACTGGTTTAACAGACTACAGTGCAAGGAATGCTGCACAAACTTGCTGCGTGCATTCCCGTAGAGCTCTCTACAAAAGTGAAATGTTGGACAGGTATAAATTGAAATGGAATCAGATTTTGCCAATGGGGGAGGAAAAAAATAAATATAAATAAAAACGTTCCTTAGAGGTAAATGGATCCTTGGTGCACACTACTTGTGAATTTGCCAAAACGAACTTCACTATTTTGGTACAAATTATTGTTTCACCGCCAACCATATTACCACGAAGTTCCTAGTTTTTTGCATGAGTTAAAAAAAAAAAGGCTCGATTTAACAAGTGTTCTACAAGTTTCAGGCTACTATGGCGATATGCTACAGTTGGAACTTGATGGCAACCCATTCAACCAACAGTTGGACTCTAAAACTTAAACAAGGTGGCAGTTGCAAGTGTTGATTGTTGAGAACATAGATGGGTGCGACACACTGAAACAGGGCAGAATCAGTAAAACTTAGACAATGTGTGCATCAGTTTAAGTTTTAAGTCACACTAAATACACCGATTGTAATACAATAAATAGCTTTCAGTGCAAATTAGAGAATTGTGATCCGAGTGGCACTTTGCTTTGTGGACTTGACAGAAAGCATTACAAATCATAGGACTGTCCAGGGATGGCCAGGCAGGAACAGGTTGAGTCAGGAGATGCACTAAGAAGGTTTAGGGCACACTATGTTTGATTGCCAAAGGCTTCCTGGATACAGATATGGTGACAAATGGACTTCCCCCTGGTCTATAGAAGACACCAGTACAGAATACTAAGCGTGCCAGAAGACAAACTCCATGTGCTTGCTTTAATCCCCTTGAAACGTCCTCTGGCGCTTGGTGCCGTAATTGACTCCTGTATGGACTATGCTAACACCCTAACGTAGACTGGCATTCCCCAGGTCTACATCTCCAAATTTACAGAGTGAAATAGGAAGGCTCAGCTTTGGAGAGATAGATATATCTCAGCTTAAAAGATGTGGTACTCCATCTCACCCCACGTTCAGTCGAATATGCTTTAAGGTCCTATGACTCATGGCTGCTTGTCAGGTAGAGCCACCCCAATTCTCAGACTCTCAACCCATACTTCTCCCATTCACACTGCACTCACGTGACGCATAGCATCTCCCTACAACGTACTGCAAAAGGTGTTGCACCCCAAGTTGCTGTCAGAACTTCCAGCCTGCTGAATGCTATTTACTAAGTCAACCCATGCGCAATTCAGAACCAATTTTAGAACTCAACTCTTCAGCATGTATTGGTGTATTGGGCTATTGCCTAAATGCAAAATGTTATCTTGTAACAGCAAACCCATGCACTTGCTCAGTGTGCTCTGCTTTTATTCCTTGATCCAAAACTAAATTTCTGCACATGCAAAAAGCCTCTCTGACATTAGAAATCCCGGTTTAAAAGAAATCCGCTTTTAAAGGGTAGAAAAACAAAAATTGGGACGAGTACTTTAAACAAAAATTCTACAGTACAAGTTCTAGCTTTCCTGGTTGAATGAGGGAATATGAAGTATGGCAAGGCAATATTACAGTAGTCTTTCTTGACAAGTCAGCACTAGCAGAATACTGGGTGTGCCCCTTTATATTTTTGCGAAAACCTCTCCAATTTGACGATGGGAAAAATCACTGGCGCGCCATTCTCTCCGCTGCATGTATTGAGACATTGTGCACTAGCAACACAAACAAATCTTTCGGACACTGCAAACACAAAGCAACCTTTTAAAGGCTTCCAGGCCCAGTCTACCATACAAGTCACATAGTATAAGTGTGCAACAGCAGTAAACTCCCAGCGGATACAGTATGTTCCAATGAAACCATTTTGAAAAATACCCTAGAGAGCTGCAGTTCTTGCAGCACAGTACGAATGCAGGGCAAAGGCTGTCAAACATCAGTGGTTACTTCGCTCTAGCCCGCGTGGACACCAGTGCAAGCGAACACGCGGGAGCAAATGTAGTGCAAGCTGAGGCACTTTACCTTGACTGCTTGAAGTGTTGCACTCTAATGAAACTAAAAAGATACGACACCGTTTGCCGTTTTATCTAAACTAAACAAAGTGGATTCAGAAATGAACTTGGAAACTGGGTAGGGGTAGCCAACAAGCCACAGCTTGGGTCTCACTGCACGCCAATGATGGGAACCTACAGACAATGTATTCAAAACCCGAACACAGCAGTGCTCTTATTGCGTTAGTGGCAGGAGGACCAGCTCATCGGAAAAACAGAAATAAGATGCAGAGCCAACCGAGACCCTGAAGTGTTGTCAAGGGAATTTCTCACTAGCAGGTCGCTCCTGGTCCCCCTCTCCCTTTTTCAGGAAAGTAGGTCTGCCTTAGGTTAAGTAAGTTCTGGATCAATCATGGACAAGGCCCACATTTCCAGGTGGTATCCAGATTCAGCACTCATTCCGGGGGAGAGATGAATTCCAAAGTGAGGCTCCTATTCAACGTGTTTCCGCTTTTGTAAATGTGCTATTTGCCAACCTTATGTCACGATCATTTCCATTTCTGATAGATAAGCCAATGGAAGAACAGGCAACACTCATCTCCATTGAAGGTTCACATGACAGAATATGAACGAGAGCGAAGATTTGCACAGAGGGATATTGAATTCTAAATCCGTTTTTTGTAGCAACCTGCCAGATGAAGCGAATGTGTAGTAATTTTTCAGAAAGTTGATATTTATCATTTTCATAATCTTTATATCAATGTAGGAAATTAGAATGCATTAGTATACAATGACCTTTCATACAAATAACAGTATAATTGATAACTTCCCACACAATTAAAAAATTCAAATTGGTAACAAAGTAATACATCTATTTCATCAGGTGGGCACCTTTAAGGTTGAAAGAAAGGGTAAAGCTTCACCAATTGTTTGGTGTACATGGAGAATAAATGTTACAACTCATTGGTTGGTCTTATTTTTTTCCAAATTCATTTGGCTAAAACAAAACATTTTCCCTTACTACATATCCTGTAGCCTCCATAATATACAAAGGAAAGTAAGACCAAGTAGGGAAAACATTCACCAGTTTGCTTCTCACTTCCATCTCTTTGCCATGGGACAGAAGTACCTTTCAATTTCCTGCCACAGTCGTGTCAAATGGTATATTATTGGTGTTACCAGTCATGTATGTATTCCATAACGACTCAGGATTAATGTTAGTCCCCTCGCCTCACAAGTGCTTTCCAATTAATATATACATACATTTGGTTAGGTTAAGTCAGGCGCTTTCCACACCATCAATAATATAACTGGCAAGTTCAAAGATCTTTCCATTTTCAGCCTTGCACCCATTATTTCCCTAGACAGCACCATGTTGAATATTTGATCTCTGGATTAGCAAACCGGATATATGTAGGAAAGTCCATTTGACCCAAGTCACGTTTCACAACGCCACCTAGTAGCGATCGCTAGAAGTTCACCTCCAGTTCTGAGCCACAACAGCAAGGCATTGTGGTCATGCAAATTAGCCTAAATGCAAACCTTTTCTGCCAGGGAATTGAACTAATTTGCATACCCACAATGCCTTGCTGTTGTGGCTCAGAACTGGAGGTGAGCTTCCAGCGATGGCATTTCAGGTGCAAGGGTATTTTGAAACCCTTTTTAAACCCACCACAACTTTCTTGGTGTTGGAAAAGGTGCGAGAGAGAAATATATAAATCCACACCACACCCCCCCCACACCCCAAATTGGACAATCACCACTGAGATTGTGTGGCAGGGTCCACCTCATTCTGCTCAAAATCAATGATTTTTAGTCACAACCTTTTATTAGTTTTGAAAAAGAAAACCGAAACATGCAAATCTCCATGCTTGATGAAACAGTTTCCACTAGATAACTGGACAAAAGTATAACCATAGATCTGTGTGGGTGATTTCACCTCGTGAGGGACGGACTATAAATCAAAAACAGACTGTTGTCCTATCACACATGTGCCGCCACCCATCGTTTTAGCAGCATCCCGGCGAACACCATGTCGATAGAGAGACAACACTGTCTTCGGCTCACACTATCACTGGACTCTACCAGGAGATCAATGTGCTTTCAGTGCACATCTTGTAGGGAACACGGTGGTATAGGGGACCCCAGATGGACCCACCCATCCATTTCTTCTGACCATCACCACAGATCGCAGAGTTCCCACAAGCTCTGCCCTTACAAATATGTGCGTCACTACATTATGATTGTTTGCCCACACATGGGCATTTCAACCGTAAAGTATCGTGCATGAGTGCACATACACACAAACCTGTTTCGTATCCACAACACCCCACGTTCTTGCCCCACAAGGGTTTATGCCATGGTGCGGATGAGTTATGCGGGTACAAGACTTACACTTGGGAGTGCAGCTGCAGCCTGAGGTGAGCGCTTCACTTCTCGTTCACAGCTACCAGCGGTCCTTGCCCGCCCACGGCCCCACGCCACCTTTTTTAACAAAACAACCCCCCTCCCCCTGTCTCACATTATGTCCTCCCATTACCCAACTTACCAAGACTTTTCTTACATTTTATATCTTGCCACAGGCATACGATCCTGGGCACCTGCTCTTTTGACTGGACAAACGCTGGCCAGCGGCCACGCGCACTTTTTCCACGTTTGGAAACCACCACACAGAGGACTTTCTCAACATTAGGAGGCTCCTGGTAGGTGTATTTCATATTACCTACCCGCCCTTCGCTTGGTGAATCCCACATTTTGGGTCTTCGCCCAATTCTTAGCAACCGTGTAAGACTGTATTACCATTGTATCTAGCTCCAAATAAAATAAGGGAGTTTTACAACGAACACTCTTCCATTTACCCTAATACAGGAAAAAAAGAAATTGATGCAGAACTCCTACACAAGCACCTATAGCGCCCCGGAGCGTCAGACACACGAGGTGTTCCAGCCATCCCGCCGTTAGGTCGTCGGAGCAACGGGGGCCAGCACGCAGGTCCTGTCTCCCATTTCCTGAGACTGCCCCAAAACCCCTCTAGGTGAGAAGAGATTCATAATTTTCTGTTCCCACCCCAGTGGGGGCCCTAGCACTTCTGTGCTATATGCAAAACATATCTATGCAAAATCTTTTAGCGGGCTTGTTTTAATAGGTCACTCCAAGCTTGCAACTTGCCACCCAGCTTTAACCCTTTTTTAGACTTCAATTCTATTCATCCTCCTTTTTTGTCCTTTTTCCTAATAGGGTACTGTGAATTCACCCTGATGAAGGTGACAGTTCAAGACCACCGAACGCGAACAATACTAAGGGGAATCTGCTTCTAGATTTTGGACAGATTAAACATTTTCCCTCCTTTGGGAACTAACAGATGGTCTGGAAGCAAACCATTTCTGGTTCACTTTTGATTGTATTCCCCTAATACGCGTTGGCAGACCCAATGGGGGGTTTCCTCATGGAATCCATGGAGTGAATCATTTAAACGTATGAACTCCAGCATATGAGTACAACATAACAAACCAATATAGTAGCAGGAACTATAGAACTGATTGGTTGGACTAATTATCTACAAACTTGGATTTAGCACTGCATTTGTGAAAATCAGACTAACCTTGAATTTAAAAACACATGGTAAATGTGTATAAACACTGGACTCGAAGTATACACAAATACGTTTCTGGTGCAATAGCTCAATACCCAGAAATGTCATTGTAAATTGCTCCTGTATTAATTTTCATTTAACTTTTGTTGTGAGAAAATTTGGCTTAGATTTCACCTTGAAACCAAGCCCTCCACTTCCATCTTTTCTCTCTGACTTTACTATACTCTGAGACGTTTATTTATTTCTTCTTCCCTCCAGCACTGGGTTTCTGTTCACTCGCATTTCGACCCTCTCCATTTCCTTTTCTACTCCATTATCTTTAAACAGGATTGTTAAACGAGTTTAATATTTCTTCTTTTGTAGTCACATTTTGTGTTTAACATATCAAAACTCTTATCTGTATATATTTCCTTTTTAAGTAACTTGAAATGTGTAAGTATATTAATAATTATCTACTTAAAATGTTATGGCTTATGTGGCATTTATTTACATGAATCATGCATGAATATGATGAAGTTCGGGGCACGATTTGGCACATTGGCCCCGGCCAAAAAGGTACTTTACTAATTTAACATATGTCTAAGGTAAAGAGTACCATTTCTTTTGCAGCGATTGTTTTTGTGTTACCTATAAATCAAAACATGCCACAACTCTCCCACCACCCAAAATATACCCCATCAGTCCCAGATTTTCCAAAAGATTTTAGGGCAGCCCATCGCTCGGTAGACTCTCCTTTCCAAGGACCTACAGCAGTCCATCTCTGCTGCCCATTGACAGTTTTGGGTGCTCTGCAGATCCCCCATAGTGAGGAAATAACACTCTTAACCAGCCCCATTGTTACCGCCAAAAACACTGATGTTTCATGAACCCGGCTTTCCCCATATTCCCCAACATTGCCATTTTGGTGCCCAAGGACAATTGAACCCCCAATCGCTGTTGTCAGCATGCGCACACATTTCCCCCAGAAAACCTGCATTTGCAGACAGTTCCACAGTATATGACAGGGCTCGAACTTAAGATTGGATAAGCAGGAGGTACAAGCAGCTCCTGGGTATCCAGCTGTAACAAGTCACCAGGAGCTACCACTGGGTAACGAGGAGCTAGTGCATAGCATTATGCAAAGCTAACTGCACAAAAAAAAAAATCCTATTTTTATAATGCCATATAGATGTATCCTAATGTGTGTTTATAGATTATCCCAAATGCACAGTTAAATTATCATAGTGGAGTTTGTTCGGCATTAGTTGGCCTGGGGAGCCAAAAGTAGCTCCTGTTAACTGTTGGTTTTAAGCTAACCTGGCTCTTCTGGGCTATAAGCAAGAGCTTAATAGCTTTCAGCTGGCCTCAATTTCGAACCCTCGTGATAACAAGGTGCCCCCCGATCCCCCTCTCTGCCACATCTCATACATGCATGCATCATTCCTGGCAACGGCACACTGGTCCAATGCAGTTAGCAAATAATGCACCTGGTAGTGGAGTATCTTAAATTGAATCAGCCCAAGTCTGGCCACGATCCCCACCTCGCTAGGAAAAACGAGGGCCGCCACCAATTATTCAGGTTCCAGCATCCCCACAGCTCAGTCCCACTTCTCCTTCAGGTGGGACAATTCCCTGGTGCCAAAAGCAGTCATCACTTGATACAGTGTGGATGTAACTTGGAGGGGGGAGGCCCTCAAGAATTAAGTTAGCCTCCAGGGGTGAGCACTACGGGATCTCCTTCAAAGTAGAGAACTAAGCACCCAAAGCATGCGTCAACTGCAGATATATGTACCTTTACATATTTGCCAGACCATGTTCCTCCTGTAGGGATTCAAACTAGCATAATCAGCCTTGCCATATCGCATCTGCTAGGACAAGGATTCCTTTGGCATCCAAGCTCCCAAACTGCCGCATCTTGGCAAATGTGCACTGCAGGCAGATGGCCTAGTCTAGGGTCAGCCTGCCCCCCCCAATCCAATGTCCTGTTGTGCCTCTTCCCATATCAGACATGTGTTGCATCAAATCTGGAGCATCCCCTTGCAATGGGAAAAGGACCGATTTCTGCCAATTTATTTTCAGCCCACTTAAATCCTAGTATTCGGGTCACGACCGGGCATGCATTCGCTCGGTCACTCAAATCAAGAGATCAAACCCTATCTCCCCCCCAACCACCAGGGCCATTTGAACCCCAAGTACACTTGGCTTTCTCCTAGTTTAATCGAAGAGTGTGAATAATAGCGGGGAAAGGGGGCAGCCCTGTCTTGTGCCACGCCCAAGCGAGAACATCTGTGAGGAGATGCCATTAACTGATAGACACCTCTGGAGAGCTGTGAAGCAGACGGACCCAGAATAAGAAGTTCTCTCCAAACACCATTCGGCCCATAATCTCCCACAACACGCTCACCAAATGAAATGCCTTTCCAAAATCTATTGCGAGGAGGACTAGAACATCCAGAATCACAGTGGCCTGACTTAGCAAATGGCACCCTACGTGGTTCATCCATGTGGATCTGGAAGGCATAAACCTGCACTGGTACGGGTGAATAAGGAACAAGTTACTTACCTGTAACTGTTGTTCTCCAGCATGGGTCTGGCATGGATTCACATGCTCATGAATATTCCCCGTCGTCAGGCTGGGAATCCTCGGTAAAGAAAAAACCAGTATCAGTTTCGTTTCTGATCTGTCTTTCGTAGTAATAACCAATCACTGATCTCTGCGTCATACTGACCACAGCCAATGACTGCCCTCTACCTAAGCCCCGCCTCTGGCAGCCATCTTCAGATTTGGAAGCACGTGAAGTGGCAGTATGACCAAGTGAAGAGCCGCAGAGGGGTAGGCGGGAGGGTTCGCATGTGAATCCATGCCAGACCCATGCTGGAGAACAACAGTTACAGGTAAGTAACTTGTTCCTTCTCCAGCATGGGGTCTGGCATGGATTCACATGCTCATGAATAAAGAATACATAGCAGTACACACATGCACAACCACGGGAGGTGGCAAAGGCTCAACATTAAGCATTACATCAAACTCAACATTAAGCATCTTACCTCCTCACCATGCTCACCTCAGGCGAACAGGTTGCGCAGCACTGCTTGGCCGACCCTGGACTCCTCCCTGGAATCCCGGTCGACGCAGTAGAATTTCGTGAAGGTGTGCGTCGACCTCCACGTAGCAGCCCTGCATATGTCCAGCAGGAGCACACCAGATAGGAACGCCGTGGTAGCTGCGATCGCTCTGGTGGAATGGGCTCTCGGACGGCCAGGCAGCGGTCGGTTTGCCAACCGGTGACAGTACATGATACAGCCGGAGAGCCATCTGGAAATGGAAGCCTTCGAGAGAGCCTTCCCCTGATTGACAGGTCCAAAGTTCACAAAGAGATGTGACGTCTTCCGAAAACACTTTGTGCGGTCCACGTAGAACTTTAGCGCTCTAGCCACATCCAGCGAGTGCAAAGTCCTCTCAGCCGGCGACGAAGGGAAGAACACAGGCAACACCAAGGGTTCGTTGAGATGGAAGTCCGACGGTACCTTGGGCATGAAGGAGGGGTGCGTCCTGAGCACTACCCTCGTGTCGTGAAAAGTCAAGTACGGGGCCTTGCAGGAAAGGGCCTGGATCTCTCCCACTCGCCGTGCGGAGGTGATGGCCACAAGAAACGCTGTTTTCCACGACAGAAATTTCAACGGAGCTGAGTGCAGAGGCTCGAACGGAGGTCCCATGAGCTTGGTCAGTACCACGTTGAGCTCCCACGCCGGGGCCGGAGCCTTCACCGGCGGGAACGATCTGAACAGTCCCTTCATTAACTCTTTCACCAGACGATGAGACCACAAGGACGTCCGCCCCGTGGTTCTGGTGTATCGGGAGATCGCAGCAAGATGAATCTTGATGGACGCGTGTGCCAGTCCAGCATTGGCCAGCGTCAGCAGGTACGGCAGTACTTGGGGGGCCGTAACCCGTAGAGGGTTAATCTTCTGTGCGTGGCACCAGACAGAGAACCTCTTCCATTTGTGTCCGTAGCATTTAAGAGTCGAGGACGCCCTGGCCTTTGCAAGAACCTCTCTGCAGTCGGCCGGTATGTCGTATCCTCCAGGCCTGCAAGTTCAGCGATTTCGGGTCGTGGTGGAGGATGGCGCCTCCTTCTCTGGAGAGTAGATCCGCGTCCACCGGCAGCTTGATTGGCGGGGACGCTGACAAGTCCAGAAGGTCCGGGAACCATATCTGCCTCGGCCACGCAGGTGCGACGAGGATCATCCTGCACCGTGACCTCTTGAGCTGGTTGACGAGCCGGATTAGCAGTGGCAAAGGAGGGAACGCGTAGAGGAACAGGCCCTCCCAGGGGAACGAGAAAGCATCGCCCATGCTCCTCGCCTGGGGAAACCTGCTGGCGAACCTCCGGCACTTGGAGTTCGTCGCCGTCGCGAACAGGTCGATCTGGGGTGTGCCCCACCGTCGGAAGCGGCGATTCACTAGATCCTGCCGTAGCTCCCACTCGTGGCACGAGCGCAGCTCCCTGCTGAGTGAGTCGGCGATGGTGTTTTTTATCCCTGCCAGATGAAACGGCACCAGAAATATCCTTTGGGCGATGGCCCAATGCCACAGGTCCTGCGCCTCCTTGGACAGTGCTGGGGACCTGGTTCCGCCCTGTTTCCTGATGTAAAACATGGTGGTGGTGTGGTCGGTGAAGATCCTCACCACCTTGCCCTTGAGGGACGGAAGGAAGGACCTGAGGGGCCAAAACACTGCACGGAGCTCCAGGACGTTGATATGTAGGGATTTCTCCGTCGGGAGCCAAAGGCCTCTTGCGTGCAGATTTTCGGTGTGCGCTCCCCACCCTTCCAGGGAGGCATCCGTGGTCACTGTCTCCTGGTGGGCTCAAGCCCGCCGTCAGATGCGCGCGGGTGCCCCACCACCGGACCGATCGGCGGAAACTCTCGTCGAGTGTGATCCTCTCCTCGAAGCCGCCCGTCGTTTGGATCAAGCGCGCGTCCAGGAACTCCTGCAACGGGCGCATCCGGAGCCTGCACATGGGAATGAGGTAGATGCAGGAAGACATCATTCCGAGGAGGGACTTGATCGACCTCACCTTGGCCGCGTCGGCCACCAACATCCGCTGCACCTTGCCCAGGATGGTCCTGGTCCTCTCCTCCGACGGGGAGGCCAGAAGGGACACTGTTGAGCCTCGCTCCCAGAAACAGAGCGTCTTGCGCGGGTACCAGGTGGGATTTGGCGTAGTTCACGGAGAATCCCAGGTCCGTGAGAAGTTGGACGGTCCTTGCCGTGTGAACCACGGCGAGCTCCCTCGTCTTGGCTCGGATGAGCCAGTCGTCCAGGTAGGGGTAGACGTGGACCCCCTCGCGGCGCAGCTGCGCCGCCACCGGTGCGAGGCACTTGGTGAATACCCTGGGTGCCGACCGTAGTCCGAAGGGGAGGGCTTTGAACTGGTAATGACGCCCTTGGACCACAAACCTGAGGAATTTTCGGTGCCCCTTTAGGATGGGAATATAGAAGTAGGCATCCTCCAAATCCAACGACGACAGGAAGTCTCCTTCCTCCAGCTGACCCAGGACGTGCTGGAGGGTGACCATCCAGAACTTCTGCGCCTTGATGAACTTGTTCAGACGTCGCAGGTCCAGGATGGGGCGCCATCCCCCGTCTTCTTCTTCACGAGGAAGTATCTCGAGTAAACTCCGGAGCCCCGAAGCCTCTTTGGGACGAGTTCGATGGCGCCCTTCCTGAGCATCGCTTTTACCTCCAGGAGAAGTTGAGGGACGTGAAGTTCTTTCCTGGCCACGGGGGGGACGCGCGGGCACCTTCTCTGGAACTCGAGCGCGTGGCCCCGGGCCAAGGCGTCCAGCACCCAACGGTCGGTGGAGATGGACTCCGACACGCTGACGAAGCTCGCCAGCCGGCCTCCCACCGGGGTGCTTCGGTGGGGGCCCGACCCCACGGCCGGTTCAATCCTGCTTCGACGAGGCTTTGCCGCCTTGACCTCCTTGGCGACGACGGCGGGGTCCGCCAGACTTGCCTCATCCTCTGTAGGCCTCCTGAGACGACGAGCGGGCCGCTTGACGGTAGGAGGAGAAACCGCCGCCGGAACCTTTGGAGGCGCCCTTGCCTCCGCTGCTCCGAAAGGGCGTCCGTCGTTGTTGCAGAACTCCCAGTGCCCGGGCCGTCTCAGTGTCCGCTTTAATGGCCTGAAGGGAATCGTCCACTGTTTTCCCAAACAGGTTGCTCCCATCGAAGGGCATGTCCAGGACTCTGGTCTGAACGTCTTGACGGAAGTCCGTAGCCTTGAGCCATCCACGCCGCCTAAGGCAAACGCCGTTGCCCAACTGGCGGAACCCGGTGTCGGCGATGTCCGTCGCAACGGTAATGGCGTGGTCCGAAGTCACCTCACCTTCCTGCAGGATCTCCAGGGCCTCTGTCCTCTTGTCGTCCGGCAGGAAGTCCAGCAGGGGAGACAGTTTGTACCAGAGCTCCCTGTCGTAGCGGGCCACGATAGCCAAGGCGTTGGCCGCTTTAATCGTCGTCGCTGCCGACGAGATGACTCTGCGTCCCATAGCGTCCAATTTCTTTCCCTCACCGTCCGGTGGGGAAGTCGATGTGGAGGCCGCCCCCCCCCCCCCGCTTTCTTCCTGGCCGCCGCGGAGACGACGGAGTCCGGGGTAGGCTGCGCCCGGAGGCACAGGGGGGCCGTGTCCGGGACCCGGTACTTCTTCTCGTACCGGTCTTCTAGCTGGCGTCGTGGAAGGGTTCTTGAGGAGGGTGAGGCCCTCATCCCAAATGTCGTCCAATAGAGGCACCGAGAGGACCGTCTTCCTCTTGGCCTCGCGCCGCTGATAAAGGAAACCTTCCTTCTTCTCCTCAGGGCAGAGTTGGAAAAGCTCGGATGCCCTGGTGATCATGGAGTGGAACGATCTAATCTCGTCGGGCGGAGAAGCCCTGGTGGGAGGCGACGACGGTACATCCTCGTCGTATACCTCGTCGTCCGTACCCGTCGCTGCCGTATCAGTCCCCGTATCATCCCCTCGGGTGGACGGGGAGGAGGGCTGGACGGGGCGCGACGGCTGAAAAGGAGGTGGAGGGTGGATCCTTCTTTTCTTAGTAGGGGGAACACCAGAAGGTCCCGGTTCTGGGTCCCCCAACGGGAGAGGATCCTCCGTCGGCAACGGTAGTCTCGTCCTTATCTCTGAGCATAAGGACTGTATAGCCAACAAAATGGCCGCCGAGTTGTCTTGCGGTGCTGGCAGAGGGGAATCCGACGGGCGATCAGGGGCCCCGTCAGTACCCTCGACGATGTCGTCGTCACCTGCGTCGGGATTCATCCCGACGGGCCGATCTTCTTCCACGCCGAGGCCGTGGCTTAAGACCTCGACCAGTTCCTCCTCCGAGGTTGAAGCCGAATCTACGACGCCCTGCCCCCCCTTTCTCTTCCCCTCGGGGGATTTCACGGGGGTCCTATCGATGGGCACAAAAGAGGACTCCCTCCGAGGTGGCAGGGAGACTCTGAGCCCCGAGGTCGCCACCACTGGTGTAGCCTGCACAGGCTGAGCCAGGGCCGCCGCGACAGTTTCGATAGAGGGCTTGGCCGGATGGATTAAGGCCTTCACCACCTTAGGTGCGCTCACCGCCTTATCCTTGAGGGGGGGGGGGGGGGACACCGCCTCGCTCCCCCTCCGAGCTCGACCGGGGCCTCTCCAGGAGCTTCGCCGGGTGCTCGGCCTTCCTCTTACCCGACCCAGAGCGTTGGCTCGTGGTTGATGGTGCCGGGGAGGGTGCGCCCTGCCTGGCGCCCGTAGAGCCCGACTGTTCGGCGCTCCCGGTGCCAGCGGACTCGCGGTGCTTGGCCTTATGTTGGACCCCCGTCGCCGGGGCGTCCTCAAAGGTCTTAGAAGACCGCTCGGATTTCTTCTTCTCGCCGGACGGGCTCTTCCCTTCTAGCCAGTTGGCGAGACGTTGATGGCGGTCCTTCATGGTCCGCTCCGACATGCTGCCGCAAAACGCACAGTCCTTCTCCACGTGCGTCTTGTCCTAATGTAGGCAGTAGAGACAAAAAGAGTGTTCGTCCTCCTTGAAGACGTTCTGCAGCTGGCATCCAGGGCAGACCCTGAACAGCTTTCCGGGCGTCGAGCTTCCCTTCTCCTGGGCCATGACCGGGCCCGAGAAACTTCTGGAGTCCTCCAAAAGCGTAGCTCGACGAAATCTTCACCCTTGAGGGGCGCAGACGAATCCGACACGGGTCCCCATTGATCGGATAGAGATTCGGTGAAGCTTGAGGCTCTTTTGACCGGAAAAACGAAGTTTTTGAGAAAAAACGTGAAAAAAATAGCACTAACGCTCGAGAGCAATAGCACGAGGATCCCAACACATGAACGTGCGGTAAAAATCTGAAGATGGCTGCCAGAGGCGGGGCTTAGGTAGAGGGCAGTCATTGGCTGTGGTCAGTATGACGCAGAGATCAGTGATTGGTTATTACTACGAAAGACAGATCAGAAACGAAACTGATACTGGTTTTTTCTTTACCGAGGATTCCCAGCCTGACGACGGGGAATATTCATGAGCATGTGAATCCATGCCAGACCCCATGCTGGAGAAGTGACCCCAGTTACCCCCAGTAAATTATTGGCCAAGACTCGAGCGAGGATCTTGGTAGTAAGATCAGCCTATAGGAGGTACATTGCTCGGGTGGTTTACCGGGCTTCAGGAGAACCACTATGCTGGCTTTACGGAGATCTGGTGGGAGACAACCATCCCACCTACATTGCATAAACAGGTGATGCAGTTGACCAATCACCCGCTCCCCTAGCCACTTCAATACTTCCACGCGCAATCTGGGCAGGGGGCTGGGAGGGTTCAAGCAAACAGAATAACCTTCACAAATATAAAAGTGTATGTTACTAGAGGCAGGACTAAACAATGCCCCCGACAGCGGCCCACCACATCCCAAAAAGAGAACACCGCTTCAACGCTAGAAGAGAAGTACATTGGCCTCCCCATAGAGGAACGCATTAGATTTAAAACTCTCACCATCACCCACAAATGCTTATCCAAAATTGCTCCCCCGTACACCTCACATACAGAATCACAGAGGCACCCACATGTCTCCCTACACTGACCGCCTAGTCGTGCCGTCAAGAGATGCAAAGCATGTGGTGCCAGCTTCCCCTACATTGCAGAGCAAAACCTTAGAATGACCACCCCCTCCCCCCGTCCCTCAGGGCAGAGAAATCAGATTGGATCTTTCGCAAAGCAGTCAAAATCCAGTTCTTCTCCTAACCTGCAAGCCCTTCCACACTCCCCCTCAAGCCCTCACTAGACCTGTATTTTTTGTTTATTGCACTCTGCTCCCCACCGTGCAGGATACCACTTCTCCTCCTTGTAACTTAACTACTGTTCTCATTACGGATGCAACTCCTGCCAGCTGCCTGACAAACTATGCTTACTTGACTTGTACTTGCGGAGCCTCAATGCCTACGGGTTGTTTGTGCGCTTTATAAATGAAATAAATAATACATTTCTATTTTCTGAGAAGGGCTCATTTTCTATTCAGAACACTAAAGTGCCCAGGAAGGAATTTTATTGGGGCCTGTTCTCCAAGATAAGCAACTGTTTTGCTCGCCAAGAGTGCACGGACAATTATTCATCACCAGTACATTTGTAGAGCAACAAAATACTTTGAACGCAGGTAGACGAGACAATAACTCACAACCAGATACGCAGTTAGCAAAATAATGAGCACTTATACAGCCATTTATTCATAGCTTAGAAGCAACAAGTGATAAAACAGAAATAAATCACAGAAAGGGCAGTGAATTCAAAAGAAAATACATCACAGTGGGCGTAACTGAATCCCTCATCTCGCCAGAAGCTGCTGGAAGACCCTGGTAACAGCCAGGCAGAGAGCACAACAGCCCACGGGAAGGTCGGAACAAGGGGCCCCCCGCCCCCCTCCGACTGAGGACTTTGTGTGGTTTCCCCCTGACATTTCCGATAGCTCCGCATATATGCCCTCAAAAAAAGGGGTGCCAATTTCTCGAACCTTCTGGCATTAGCGCTTGCGCATTGCTGAGTGACTGTTGGTTGTCGGTCGGGTCAACCGACAGTAACCCCAAGGAGCAAAGATTCCCTCTTCTTCTAAAACACCACAGAAAACAATTCCATAACTCATAGCAAGACATATTAAAACCCGCTTTCCCAGCAGAATGTCCTTGACTGAGGCTGCATACCAGGCTTAGCAATGAATAACATTGAAAGCACGTCTTTCAGCAAAGCAAGTACAGCTTTTCACTGAGGCATGGAATAAATATCCATTATGGCTCTGAGTGCCCCCAGAATGCACTGCGCACCAGCTCCATGTTTTAGCTCAAGCATAACAGCAACAGCTGTTATGACTTGGAAGAAGAAAGTCTGATGACTTTACACCAGGCTAAAATCAACAACGGCACAGCAGCGACTGCAGCAGATGCTCCGTGGGGAAATCAAACCTCGAACAATAAACAAAACCTAGGGTGCTGTTCGATGGTTAGAATCATATGTAATTATGTTGCCATAGGATATTAGGAATCAGGTTTTCCCCATTAACTTCAAACCGTAATACTTACAGAAATGTATCATTGGAAAATGTATCACATGGCCGTGATGTTGATATAATTCCTATTGAAATTCGACTTTAGGAAAACCTGTAACAAACCAAAATGCATTTCCAGCTCCCGAAAGAATATCACGAGACCGAAAGTTGGGGAGGTAGTAGTATCAGGAATCATGTAACTGGGTGTAAAGTGATACTTGTGTGTAAAGTGTGAAAAATCACCAGTCAGACCTGTAACCTCCTGCCAAGATGGAGTTAGGTCATTACGAGAGCCACGATTAGGAGGAACCTAAAAATATATATAATGGCGTTTATTTGTAAAATAGGTTTGACATGCAGTGTCTACGGGGGGCTGGTGGGATAACTGCGTAGAAATCTGGGGGAAGACCACAAGATGGTTGCAGAATCTAGCCTTGCAGGACAGCTGCCTGAAATCATCTGGGTGGAACCATGGAAAGCTGGATGGAGATTTAACTTTGCCTGGGAGACAGCAATTGGGAAAGACTACAGAGGCAGGGATATTTGCAAGGAGAGCAAAATGAGAGGGATGAATGCTAGTGGCTATCCATGATTGAAGTGCCGGGCCAGATCCTTGCGCTTCCCCAAGAGAGGGTCCTGAAACGCAGATATCTTTCCTGAGTGCCGAACCCAGAAATCCAATGCAAGTAGTTTGTCCAACAGTATTAAGTGCGGAGAATGGTTTGATTTAATACCTTCCCCTTAGTTAATGGGTTGTCTTGAAGAAGACTTTGCAACATTTTGATAATTAATTCCACTGCAGCTAAATAACAGGGTGATTTTGTTAACATTAAAAAAAAAAAAAAAAGTTAAAACTCACTCCCATTGTAGAAAAAAAAAACAAAAGAAAAAGTTTTGTCTGTGAATGTAATCGGGTACACCCATTTTCCTTGACAACCCCAGAATTCCCTTAAGGGGTGGGGTGTCCTTGTCCAAAATTCCCAACTGTCACCACTCCTCAGAACTGGCCTTTAAGCAGAGGGGTGCTGAACGTAACTGAAGGCCTGGCCTGTGCTTTTGTTGGGTAGAGACGTGCTTTGCTATATAAAACTAAAGTAGTTCCCAATTGAAACTGCACACACTCCGGAGTGAGAACGACCCTGATAGAAGAGATTTTGTATGTTTACGGGTGAAGAAGGAAGAAGGGTTTTATCAAAAGTCTGTGGTGCTTTCAAAACTGCTAACATTTTCAAGTGCTCAGAGAAATTAAATATACAAAGCGCTGCATGTGTGAAATTGTTTTGAAAATAGAAAAAGGTTGCAATTGGTTTAAAAGTAAACCTCATCAAGTAATGCTAATGCTCATAATCTAATGTTCCAAGTTATTGTTTAATTTTGACATTTTGGGTTTTTTGTGGGTCAGGAGGGTTGAAATGTTTATTTGGTCTGTGTTCCATGTACGTGAGATGTAAAAGTGAAATCCCAAAAAGTCTGTTTTTGTATTGAAGCTTTGTTTTGTGACAGAGGTGGTGTTGTGTGTAATCATTTGATGCAACTATTCATTGAACAGATTAACTAAATATATTCTTTCTGTACCCCAACCTGGTTCTTGGATTATTGGTGGCACGTGGGAGGGATCTACGTGGCTCTATACGAGTCACAGACTGAGATAGACAATCGGACAAATGATAGTGTGTGGCGATTTAACAGGGGTGTGGGAGGGGAATTAACTCCCCCATGTTAGGAGTAGTCTCTAAATATAGCTTTACACTCCCCTTTCGATTCTCTAGGTCATACTCTGTTCGTTATGCATGTACTGGCTATCATAGCGCAAACCTAGTTAAAAAGGCAGCGTGAAATAAAGGTTGCAGAAATAGGTTACAATAATCATGAATAACATTACAAGAATAGACTTAAGAGTAAATTTGAAAGGGAATCTTGCCACAAGGACAAGGACTGTACAGTGAATGCATCAATCTAGAGTAAATTCCACTAAATACTTCTTACATGCAACACAAGAAGATAAAAAGGAAAGCAAAGATGAAACTGGAACACTCAACCGGATTACATCATGAAATAAAAACATTTTAATGCAAAGATGTTTCAGAATTTGTACTGCCACAATTCATTGAAATCTCCGAGCACAATTTGGACATCGCTTTCACTGACACCACAATTTCAGAGTTTTCCCTCACAGTAGTCAGAAGTGTGGCTCTGGTGGGGGATACACTGTATTCACGAGGACCCAGCTGAAGTCCGATTTAAAGCCTAATCACCAGAAATGGGATTTTTTTAAAACAAAAAACAAGAAAAACCACTCGATGTGGGAGGTCACAGCCCCCAATGACATTGCATGTGTTAACCTCACCAGTGGCTGAGAGGCAGCAAACTAATTAAGAAATATCACATGAGATTAGCACACCTTAGGACCAACACAGAAGATCTCCCTGTGCAACAAAGCCCCACACATCTCTTCAAGTTAACATCTCATTCATTTCAGGGTGGCAGTAGGAGAGTTCCAAAACATGTACTGACATGGTCAGCAGAAATGGAGATTCCATTAGATTAGAAAAACAAAGCCGATCTTCGTCGAGTGCACAACCTAGACACTCACCAATTAATAGGTTAAAGTGAACTCGGACCAACCTGTCCACATTAGATGATGTTAGCAACTATCCCCGAGGTCAGGTGGCCAGTAATACAGTTTGGCATACCTCAAAAGGGAGGAGAATCACCTGGTACTGCAACATGCTGTGGAGACGGAGGCACAAGAGTGTAGCAAACAAGATGGTCTCTGGGAGTTATTGATCCAAATCCTCTTACTTATGAATGCCTCGCTACTGAATCGGGAATCTGGTTCCTTGTGAAGGATTCCTTCAACCTCACCCATCCTCAATTCTCTCCCTCTGGCCGTACAGGTTTGAAAAATAGAAATTCCCAATAAAATTAAAACATACAGAAGTGCATGTTATAGACTTTGATAAAGAGTCATTTGCTCTATTGGTAGTGAGTGCGCAGCTTAGTTACCGCTTGCACAAAAGCTGAAAGATATAGGGAACCATGCTGGCTTGGAATAATATAATATATACATATATATTTGTTCGTCTCAAAGGCCCACAATAACAATTTACATAGATACATTGACCTATGTCGAAAACACAAAGTTGCAACATTATACAAATATGCTTTAGAATCAAGATGCAGGCACAGATAACATGATGCAACCAACACTCTTAAACCGATTTACAGCGTTTCCCAGAACAGGGAAGAGGTAAATGGGAACTAATATGACAAACAGCAGAACTTCAGATGGCTGAAGATATTCACCTCTGATGAATTGCAGACCCCTGAGCAGAGGTCTGAAACTTTCAACACACAGTGCGCAACCTCATACAAACTGAAAGGGACAAGTAAAAGAATGGAGGCAATAGTAGCTAAACAAATTTTAATGGTCAAATTCCAATTGGGCACAATACATTGAGACTAGGGATATCATACAACAGTCTGACAGCATACGCATACAGAACATATGGGACTCTAGGAACTGTGCAGAAATCTCAGCGGCATTAGCAACACTGAGCGCTAGCAACACAGAGCAACCAATCAAAAAGCACTTAGTCATACAAAGCCAATAATCTGCACGCAGCGCCAATAAAAATGTCAATCATCTGCCTAAATGAATACAAACACTGATGCCATAGTTTCCCCAATTATGACTGGATTAACTGTTTATACTAAAATGTATGCAAAAAAAATAAGCAATCTGTGTAAAAGCATAAATGAAAAGCCTTTCCATTACTGTAAATAATGGAAGACAAAGTACAAATGAAAAGTTTTGTAATTAAACTTTTTTAAATTAAAATAGAGTTATGACTACATCTCGAACTGCTAGTTGGATCATGCGCGATAAGAGCATTTACAAAAGAAAGAAAACTGCTGCACCTTGCTGAAGATGGACAACAACTCAGCAGTCAGATCTATTCATCATCTGGGAGGGACGAAGTCCAGACTCCTGGCAGAACTGGCAAAAGATTTCTGGCACTAGTGCCTACAGGCGGGGATCGCATGTGACAGGAGAGTAGCTACCAGGAACTCTCAACGTGAGAGCAGACTGGAATACCCATCATCTTGATGGATTGCAGCGACTGGAATGACACGAAAAGCTTCAAACGAGCGGAGCAGCTATGGGGGCCCCATAGACACAGATCGGTTTGCCTCCAGACTGAACACTAAGAAGGATAAGTACTTCAGTTGGTGACCAGATCAGACAGCACTAGGGACAGACTCATTCCTTCAGGACTGGCACGGGAAGGTGCACTATGCTTTCCCTCCATTTGTGATGATGAGCAGAGTTCTAGCAAAAGTTTGCAGGGAGAAAGCGTGGATAATGACAGTTCCCCTATGGAAGTCGCAAGTGTGGTTTCCAACCATGATGGAGCTTTCCTCACACTTTCCGCTGATCCTTCCAGCAGGAGAGCAGCGTCTCATGGACCCAGCTAGGTCATTTCATCCTCCGAGAGTGAAGGGGATGCTTACCCTCATGGCGTGCAAGATATCAGGCAAAGATGGTCACTGCCTGGATTTTCTGTACAAACTGCAGAGTTAATCCCAGACTCACGGGCGCCATCCTCTAAAAAGGAGCTATGATGCAGCATGGAGTCGGTGGGCAGCCTAGTGCATTTGGAGAGGACTTCGTCCCGTTTCTGCCCCTGTAGTAGCGACTTTGAATTTCCTAGCCTCCCTCCTAGGAGAAAACAAAGCCTTTAGGACCATAGGATTTTACACATCAGCAATATCAGCAGGGCATGAGCAAATAGACTGAGTACAACTGGGGGACCACCCAGCAGTGAATAGGCTGATGAGAAGCCTGGTTCAGATTCCCACCAGAAGCAAGATAATGACAGCTATGGGATGTAAACATAGTGCTGTCATTCCTTACACACTGGCCAGAAAATAAACACTTGTCTCTGACACAATTATCAGGCAAACTAGCCATGCTTTTATGCTTAGTATCGTGTAGGAGTGCCTCAGACGTCAAAGCATTAGACATAGATAAGACAGGATGCGGACCCGATGGGATAAACTTCACGCTCACTAAAAGGACTAATACAAACTCATCCGCATTCACATATCCATATCCGACCAGCCAACCACCACTATACGTAGCAGCATGTATCCGACATTTGGACATCAGAATTGCGCCGAGCAGGCGCCTCAGCTGCTAATAACATGTAGAAAACCTCAAAGCAGTAGATGTGGCCAATATAGTGCAATGCGTTTGCAAAGTCACGCAACTAGCAGGGATCGATCTGACAAGATTTGGGGCGCACTCAGTGAGAGGAGCAATGGAATATAAAGCATACACAACAGGAGTAGCCCTGACAAAGATTTTGCGTGCAGCAGACTGGGCTAGCGATAGTTTTAAGACCTTTTACCTTAAGCCAGTAACATCAATGGCAGAGGGAGTAATGATTAGCTTTGAACAACCATAATGCTCTCCTCTGGTCTTGATATAGAATGAAGATTAAGCCCGAATACTGTGCAGGGAGTCTTGATTCTAAGACATGGAGGCAAGTATTACTATCCCTACCAGCGCAGGCATTGCATATAACAGACAAGGTAATAGATTAAGAAAAGGTTTATCCTGTGTATAGGCGATACCTGCCCCACCCTTAATGATGTCATTTGTCTGTTCCATAGGAGATGACCAGAAGACCCGTTGAGGGAATGGCAAGGAATAGATGTCCGCGCCAGTAGGGGCATTAAGGCAGAAGAACTCTAGGAAGAAGAGTCCGAAGTTCAAGAATGGAAGTTCGAAGTTTTGTTAGTTGGAATGTTCCTTGCGGTTCCAGTTGGGACATGGTTCAAGATAGTTAAGAGCACCCAAAGAAGAGGAAGGAGCATGGAGAAAGGATCTGGATGCTAGACAGAAACAGGAAATAAGGCGGCCTACAGTAGACAGTCGGGTTAAAGGGAAATAATTACCTAAAAAAAAAAAAAATTTTAAAAAATAAATAAAATAAAAAAAAAAAAGAGTTGTATGTCATTTTGTTGTTTGTTAAAACTGCTGAAGAGCAGAGTAAATAAGTTGAAGCATAATGCTTCTCTCTGTGTCTTTAATAGAATCAAGACTCCTGCACAGTATGCAGGGGTAATCTTCATTCTCTCGCTGTTTAAAGTTTCCCATTGAATGTGAGAAAGGTAGGCTTTTACACAATAATTAAATAGAAACAGCACTCAAGGCATCTAGCCCCCATGCACTCTTTTGCAAGCCTTTCTTACAATCCATTTACATACCTGAAGGTCCACTAGTTTGTTACACTTCAGTTTAAAATACTGAAATGTCTATTGAACAAGGGGGTTGCATTTTGAATATAGGATATTTTAAACTAATTTGCTGTTTTTACAAATGAAAGATTCCCCCTAGACTCTTGTGCATTCAATTTATGGTGCCTGTGTGCACCAGGTGAATCAAATGCATAGATAACCATGATGATGTGTGCGTTACAAAAGTCTCTAGATCCATAATTGTAGCAGTGATAACTGGACGGGCTAGTGCGTCAATTATTTGTTATCATTGGCCTTTCATGAAGAAACAATTTGTTGATCTTTAAATCGGATTGCATTATTTCCTTATGTTAAAAGACCTTCTGTGCAATCCTGTTTGTTTCTTGTCCCGAAAGGGGAGGGAAGCTGTAAGGAATCAATGTTATTAAATTTGGGGGTACCAAATTCATAAAAATAATCTGATTAAACCAAGGAAAACTGTGCGCGCCTGGTTTGGAGGTGGGGGGGGGGGGCGGGGGACGGAAAATTCCCCTGAATTACAGGTCACCTGAAAACATCCTAAAACTATTCAGAATAAGAAAATTATTTCTGAATTGAAATTTTTGAGAAGAGGCTTTGAGCACTGATCTGAAAGCGAGAGGGTACCCTAAAAACAGAAAGGCTGTCAAATGAGCCTCGAACAGCAGGGTATACAGAAAAGAAACTTGCGAATGACAACATTACATATGTCAGCACTTACAACTCTGCCCAATCGGATTTAAAAACACTTATTGGCATATTTTGGCCAAAGGCAAAAATACGTTGCAACAACCTAGGTGTGCCTACAAAAAGGCATAAAAACCTGAAGAAAACTAAAACTAACTGGTGGCACGTAATATGTATGAAGAACCTAACACCCAAATGACATTGGCAGTTATGGAGAATGCCTAAACCTATAGGACATAGACCGTGTGGTAACTGCAAATGGTTGTTGTGCACAAACAGCGAGAACCTATGAAGTAGACATAGGGCTGTATAAACCTTGGCAACAGCGTGGTTTTACCAATTGTAATATCAGTTGGGTGGTGTATGCCATTTGGTGCCAGTGTAAACATCTAAAAAGGGAAAACTGAATGGAAGGTTTAAAAGTAGAATCAATGAGCACAAAAGCCGCATTAGGAATTCAGTGGTCAAAGCCCCAATGGTGGGACATTTCCAAGCAGCTGACCGTTAAGTGTGATGATCTTAAATGGCCTATTCTTTTCAGAAGAAGTTATAGACATGCAAAGATAAAGTCATCCAGACTTGAATCACGCCTCGTATTTTTAACAAAAAGTCACGTACTTGGTTTAAATGAAAATATTGATGGCACTTAATGCGTTGAAACGTGCTGTATTACTTTGTACATTAGTAGGAATTCAAATATTGCGAGCGTGAAGTGAATTGCTTCACATTAAAGGAATGGTTTGGTCAAAAATGTTAATTGTCCCTACCTGTCGGCCATGTGTTTTCAAGCTGGATTTTAGAATAATTTCCTATGGACCTTACCCGAGTTTTCATCCATTAAGCGCACGCGAATACAGGCACCAGGGCGCTGCCATTTTGTGATAATCCTATCACTTGCCCCATCACCCTAGCTGACCTGCTTTTGCGGCACTAAATTATATCCCCCGCCTCTGAGCCTGTCATCAGCAGACTTGTACCGCCCATTTCACAACGCCAAAGCATGTCTCGTGTCTGCTGCGCTTCAGCTAATGACGTGTCGCCATGGAAATGGCAAGACGCCTCTTTCCTCAATAAGTATAAACAGACCGTTTCACAACACACAGCAGCAGATTTTCAATTCCATTCCTCTCTATGTGTTACTTTTGAGTATTCTGTGACTCGTTTCTGTGCTATTGTCAGCTACCTTTGCCGCTTGTAGCCCATGTGAACACCTGTACCATTGCTATAAATTATGTTAGTTTGTTTACCACACAATGGCTACAATAATGCCCTACATGTACGAGCCCGAGTATACCGAGGAGGAACTACTAGAAAGGGAAACACGTGAAAACGATGGGGCTTCAGATGGCAGGACGAATCAACGGATGAAGACACTGGACCTAGTCGCATGGACGGTGTTTCCACCTGGTGCACATGCAATCGGTGCGAGCTAATGCCAACCGAGGAGGAGAACTGCTGCTGCTGTGAAAACTCGAGATGCGTGGCCTACATTTCGGAAGGCGAGCCACGACCGCAATGCATCACCGAGCTGCCAGACTTCAGGGTAGCCTGCCTCACACGGTCCGTGTTGAGGATAATGATGGTGCTTATGCACGAACTTCACGCAACTGTTCGTCCTCGTAATCCGAGTAACGAGTAAGTATAATCTGCTTGTGATGCCACTACTATTTCATGGTCGTCTCCTATATCCAATATTACATCTACATATCATTGTAACGCATGAAAGTCGTTCAATAGTGTGCAGTGTCTAGATAGCATTTGTCCGAGCAGAATGCCATTTGTTACAAGAATTGTCATTGACAACAAATGTTTAATCAACTTATCTTGGTCATTTAAAACCAGTTTGCATCATTATTTTTCACAGGTGGTACCGGCTGGTGGCCTATCGTTCCTTTACATGGTGGCTTCACGGGAGGCGTGGACACCACGTTCGAAGAGTAATACCCGCCTATGCCGTTCGTGCCATAAGAGAAACTTTCCCGAGTGACAGCGGTCAGTACAGGGGATTTCCCCCCCTCTGTGCTGCAACCTGACCTGTACAATGTGTAAAGTTTTGTATTTTTGTGCCATCAAAAAAAGAAACAAAATAAAACACCACATATTTTAACAACGGTTGTTTCGATTTTTTAAATGAATCAAGTGTGTCTCCATTCAGCAGTCTTCCTGTGCCTTATCTGCACGCCACAGGCCCATCAATCCCACCTCCCTCTATCAAAGGTGGTTCGTGCCAGTGGATGCGTGCTGCCATGGGGCGGGAACAGCCAAGGTGCCAAACAGCATGTACACTTCAAAAAGGTATCTCACGCCAAGGGCCCATTGCTCACATGGCCTCAGGCTCTGTCTGTCCGGCCAGAACCTCCCCCCCCCTCACGCTGGCCGGCCCCCAGCAAACCACAGAATACCACGACATACACACGTCATTCATTCAAAAACACACCCCTGTTTGAAATACTTTATAAACCACTTGATGTGTCTCATGAGAACATCTTTGTGCTTTGCAAGTCAACTCCTGAAAGTGCTACCCGAGAACCTCTGAGATCCATGCTAATCTGCTCGTCGTCGTGCTATCCGTGAACTTCTGTGACCGCTTTCAGAAAACTCGTCAGTGTGCTACCTATGGCCATCTACCTGTTCTCCTGCAGCATACTGCTCGGCTTGCTGAATCCAACTGTTTGTTGGTCAAGGTAAGGCCATGTATCGTAGTCACATTTTGCTGATTTTTAAATTTCTATCTATTTGCGAGTGGAGTACTCAATAGTGCTATGTTCATTGGTCTCATTGATATTGACTTTCCATTGTTATGCTATCAATAGATCTATTTATTTTGATCTGTGTCAATTGTCATCGAATTGCATCCTTTGGGGGCCCAGTCTATAATGTAAGCATGTTTCCTTCTCATGCAAGACAGAACATCCAAATGTCTGCAATTTATGCAAATGCTAAGCCGCACATGATGAACTGGTATAGTTCCTGCACCCAAAACAAACCTTGCATTGAACATTGTATGGTTCATTTACTTTTGTATCACATTTTTATTCATCAGGATTGTATAATAATGTCGATATTTACTTTTCAGAATTTAACAATGCCTGCCTGTTCGATTAGCGGTTGCCCTTCGAAGACCCATGCTAAATCTGAAGGCACTACAATGCATGTATTCCCAAAAACTGTTGATCGAATAAGAGAATGGGTCAGACATTGCGGATATCCACTGGATGAGCTGGAAAGTAGAGTCCAACAAGTTTGAGGGCAAGAGGGGTGATCGAGGAAAAGTGCCGGCTGCAGATGCGGTATCGAACACGTACACAACATCTTGGGTAACAAAGAAGAATAAACGGCGAACGACACGAAAATTGCTCACAAACGCTATTCCCACTCTATTCGTCCACATTCCGCCACTGGTGAATCAAGTGTCCGGATTTAGCTTCAGGCCCTGCAGTAGTGTGTAGGTAGCCGAAGGGATTCATTGATATTTTAGGTGTTGTGTCCCTTGTAATACTTTCGACATTGATATGAGTGTATAGCTTTTTGAAATGACATTTATCAATATATTCTTTTTCGATTTCATAACCCACAAACAAAATCTATATATGGGCACAGGGAACTGTGCTATATTGCGCATTTTCAATAGCATCACTCTCGTATTCTGTCTCCTTACATGGCAATTTTTAATATTGGCATTTCATAATCAATGTACCTTTACAACTGCTTGACTATCCCTTGAATCTGAAGCAAGAACATTCTACATCCGTGACGTGCTCGCAGTTATCAACTAGCGCGTATCAGGTAATCTTACTTGGCTATTCCGCTACAGACTTGTTTTATGCATGTCAAGTAATATTTTTATTGTATCGTGTAATTATTTTACCAAATGTTTGGTTAGTGCTTTCCAATTGATATACACCTTAGTTATCGTCCACTGGTGTTTGTTTTCAGTTATGATTAGTGTTATCCATAGTAATGCAAGTACTGTCTTTCAGGGAGATGCTGAAGCGTCCACCACATTGACAACATCCCTAGATATTCTTCAACAGCACGAGGTATGGATACTGACAGCTCCATCGAACTAGATCATCAGAGCTGTAATACTTGTTGTTTGATTGTTCTACACAATGTTTCATTCGTGGTTAGCCATTGATATGTACCTGTGCGGTCGACCCCAAGTGTGTCTTATGTTTTAAATATTGTAATCCTTACTAATGCAAGTACTATCTTTCAGGCAGTTGATGGAGCGTCAACCCCTGCACTTGATGCAGAGCCTGACATTCAAGTAATTCCAGGGGAAGTGGAAGCAGGACCTTGCGTATAAGAATCAGCGCAACAGCTTTCAGAAGCGCGCACTACATTTACAACAGCTCTACATATTCTTCGGCAGCACGAGGTATGGATACCGACAGCTCCATCGAGTGTCATCATAGAACGCGATTCCATTTGCTATACTTCCTTCCCTATTAACGCAAGTACTGTGTTTCAGGGAGACGACAGAGCTTCCACTACAATAACAACATCCCATTTAGATGATGCAGATGTAAATAAAGTGGAGGAATAAGTCGATGAAATCGGATCATATTTAGATATTCCTTGATTCTTTTAGACAATGCATCATTTGTGGTTATCACTTTATATGAACCTGTGCCGTCGACCCCAGGTGTGTGTTATGTTTCCAATATTGAAAACCATACTAATGCAAGTACTGTGTTTCAGGGAGATGACGGAGCTTCCTCTACAATTACAACATCCCTTGTAGGTGATGCAGATGTAAAGAAATCGGAGAAATAAGTCGATGAAATCTGATCATATTTAGATATTCCTTGATTCTTTTAGACAATGCATCACTTTATATGAACCTGTGCCGTCGGCCCAAGTGTGTGTTATATTTCCAATATTGAAAACCATACTAATGCAAGTACTGTGTTTCAGGGAGCTGCTGATGCCTCCTCTCCAATACAACTATTCATGGCAGTCCATGCGGAGCCAGAGGTATGGATACTGACAGTTCCACTGACAGTTCCATCGAACTAGATCATCAGAGCTCGAATACTTGTGGTTGGATTGTTCTACAGAATGTTTAATTCGTGTTTAGCTATTGAGATGTACCTGTGTGTTCGTCCACACGTGTATTTGTTTTCAATATTGTGATACATAGTAATGAAAGTACTATGTTTCAGGGAATCGATGGAGCTTCATTCCGTGCTGTCTATGCGGATCCAGAAAATATAGTCGTTGCAGCGCAAGAGGAAGGGAAGACATGCGGAAACGAATCGGAGCAAAAGCGTGCAGATGTTGAAGTTCGAGTCAAGAAAGTTGCAAAGAAAAGAAAAATAAGGTTAGTTACAAACAGTTCATAATTTTAGGAATGGTTTTGTGTTGGGGGACTATATTATGTTTTTTTCCTGTCAATTGTACTATACTTTATATTGTGTTTAAAATGAACATCCCTTTTCCAATCTGTCCTCTAGTTACCCATGGGTGTACGAACTATACATGCACAGACCGTGAAGCAAATGAGAGATGTTGCTTGCCAGACCATTTACACTATGGAGGAACTATTAATTCAGACGCGGCGTGTTGATACTCGGGATGCTCATGTCCAATGGCCAGAACATGAATTGACTGTGTCCGGAGAATCCAGTAAAGTTGTATTGGACCCTTGCTACAATTCGACTGCACCACCAAAAGAAGATGATACTGAAAGTATTGAAGATAGCTCTGAAGTATTCGCAGATCAATTCAC